>NC_063335.1:63260777-63334423 GCF_021869965.1 Rhincodon typus | reverse complement strand
AGCAACTTCTGTTGTTGTTCCTGATTTACAGCATCTGCAGTTCTTTTGGTTTTTATTTGGTAGTTAGTCAGGTTGGACCTGTCCTCATCAGCAATTTTATAGTATATATATCATTGTTTTGCACTACATAGCATTTGTTTAGTTTTGATTTTATTGATTTTTTTTCTTGTTTCTGGTTCATGTGAATCAAAATAATTTGTTTGATCTCCGTATCGAGGAATCTATAACTTGTGCTTTTACATTTAATTATTTTTGCCAGAAGGCTTTTATCTGTATTTACAAAGATGTTATTTGCCATTTTGATATCGAATTTTAATTCAAAAATGTTTTTGGAGAGAGACGACCTTTATGTTCACAAAATCTCCTGATTCAGTTGCCAATCATTTGTACTGTTTCAATTGGCTCCATAGTTGTCATGGCTGTGAACCCGAAGAATGATTGGTTGCATCAAAATGTGCAACAAATTGGTGGCAATGTTGTTGCTAAGGGAACATTTATTATTTAGAACAAGATTTCTTCAGTAGTCAGATGTTAATCTATGGTCATGTTCAGCAATATTCAAATGAAAGAAAAAATTTCTCTGTGTGTATGGTGTAATAAGATTTTATATAAATTAATAAAGAATGGGTTTACAATATTTTCACATACAACACACAGAGGGATTTTTTTCTCATAGAGAATAAAATTATTCCAGTGAAAATTGCTCATGACAAGTATCATTTCATAGAGCTGGATAGTGTGATCTACAAATTAAACCGTGCAGATTTATGTAACATTGTAGCAAATATACTTATTGGTGTATAGATTTCTCCAGACAACATAACATGGAGACATTTCTAAAATTAGATGGCTGGCGTGGCCTTTGTTTAAATAAATTGTGAAACCTAGCCCTCACTGTAGTCTCAATTGATGTCTTGTAATGCTGATACAAATTAAGGGGAATGTGACTTAAAGTGACTTGTTCACAGTAACATTTTCAAGGATCCTTTGCCTCTGCTTCAAAAACAAGATCATGGTAATCTAGATCATTTTTGATGAATATTTCAGAATTTACCAGCCTGGATACTTTCCACCTTCTCCCATTTGTTCTTTGTGACGTTTGTAATGCACCAATTGCATTATCTTTCTCTAATTTGTTCAAATTCTGGGTGCAATAACATCAACCCAGTTATAAACAGTTGTAAACAAAGACAAATTAACATGAACTCCAAATGTGTTACCATTTTAGGCAAAGCAAAGAAATGTTTTAAGTTTTGCATGCTTAAATAAGCTTGGGAGAAGGCTAATCAACTTAATCTTGACTGAAAGTAATAATTTATGATCTTTGAGAATGTCATCTTAATGTTGCACCATTTTAATAAGAGTTTCAGATTGAATGTGAAATACACATTCATGTACTAAGTATGACTAAAGCTCAAGAAACATAGCTTGCTGCCCGATTACCAATCATACCAATCCTTGCTGAGTTAGAGTGCTACTTTGGAATCTTTTCAGGAGAAAACTCTCCCAATATTGGCTCAATAAGCTATTGTCCCTCTGGGATCCTGAGATGATTTTGTAAAATAATCTATCACAACACTACCATGTAAATCCATATTGAGGATTAATGTATAATAATTATTGTTACTTTGAAGGCTAAGCCTGAAGACAATTCTTGACTAGCCTTCTCCTAGACCGTGAACACAAACTCATGGTGTGGCATCAAACCATGCAATAAAGATAATGGCAACCATGGAATTCACAGGCTACAAACTCAAGGCTACAGTGAAAATCAAGAAACAGACCTGGGATTATTTGGGAAGTCGAAGAATTTAAAATATATTGTCAATACAGTTCTAAGACCAGCCAACAGCAGAAAAGCCACAAAGCTGAAGAGTTGCTATGAAGGAAACATCTCTGAACAGAAGACTTTGCCAGAGAAAACCCCAGTACTATAAATCACAAAAAAACTTTTACTGTAAGGAACAGAAGAAAAAAGCTTTTTAGAAACCAGTTAGAACAGTAAAAGCTCAATGCCTACTAAAGAGAAAAGTCCAAATTGAGTATACATGAAAAGGTGCGAAACACAAGACAACCAAAGCAAATTTGATTTCTTGAGGGAAGGACCAGAACATTTAAGTTCCACCTAATCATCCAAGCTCAGGAGAAGAATTATAACAGTGCGTTAACTAATATCAGTATAACAATATCAGGAGTAAAAAATCTTTATTACAATTATAAATTTCAGAGACCTAACAATGAGATTAATGAAATCAATGTCAAATTCAAAACTTTATTCAAAACTTAGTACTTTTATCAATTTTATTAATTAAACAATAAAAAGCTAGATAAAGAAAAAGAATGTGAGTCTAATCATGTAGGGTTAAACACAATACAAAAAACCTCCGATATGGCACAACCTGCTGTCAGGGCAGCCATATTTGATAAAGTCAAAAAGATCATTGATTCTTACTGAGTGAAGCCATTTTGAGAATGTTTCACCCACAGATCTTTTCAATAATCTTCAGCCACCTTGAAAAAGACGGCATTTTCATTCATCTCTATGAAAACCCCATATCAGTAGAAGGTAACCAAATTTTATGCTGAAAACGGTATATAAAACGAGAAATTTCTTGGCTTTTGGTTTTAGTGCTACAAAAAATAAAGATTCAGCAACAAGTTTTCTCTTTTTTTTGCATTTGTGGGGATGTGGGCATTACTGGCTTGCCAACATTTATTGCTCATCCCTAGTTATCTTTGAGAAGGTGCTGTAGGTAGACGCACGATGTCATTCAGGAGCAACAGTGAAAGAACAGTGATATATTTCCAACCCAGACTGTCAGTGGCTTGGAAGGGAAAGTAGAAGTGCTGAGGTTCCCATGTAACTGCTGCCCTTGTCCTTCGAGTTTGAAATGGTCATGGATTTGGAAGGTGCTGTCTAAGGTAGTTTGCAGCTGCTGGAGCATCAGTGGTGGAGGGAGTGGATGAGGTGCCAACAAAATGAGCTGCTTTGTCCTGAATGACGCCAAGCTTCTTGAGTGTTGTGCACTTATCATACTCCTGACTTGTGCCTTCTAGATGGTGGACAGGTTTTTGGGAGTCAGAAGGTGAGTTATTCGCTGCAACATTTCTAGCCTCTGGTCTGCTGTCATAGCCACTGTATTTATAAAAGACTCCCACTCGTCAGATATGGTTTACCTTCAAGCAGCTGACCCCAATCCAATTTTTCCAGTTCCTGCCTAATACTGTTGAAGTTAGCCTTCCCCCATTATAGCACCTTTACCCAAGGACCAGTCTTATCTTTTTCCATAGCTATCATAAAGCTTCCGGAATCATGATCGCTGTTTTGAAGATGCTCCCCCACTGAAACTTTGATTACCTGGCCTACCTCATTCCCCAATACAAAGTCAAACATGGCCCCTTGCTTAGTTGTATTATATTGTTTCAAGAATCTCTCCTGGGTGCAGCTAACAAATTCTGCTCCATCTACGTTCCTGCAAGAATGTGATCCCCTACTCCCAATTCCTCCGCCTTTGCCGCGTCTGCTCCCAAGATGCACTCCAATCCTGAACATCCCAGATGTCCTCTTATTTGAAGGACCGTAACGGCACCCTTAGGTGGTCGAAAATGCTCTCGACTGCATCTCTTGTGTCTCCAGCACCTCTGCCCTCTGGGGCAGCAAGATGGCACAGTGGTTAGCACTGCTGCCTCACAGTGCTAGCGACCTGGGTTCGATTCCAGCCTCAGGCGACTATCTGTGTGGAGTTTGCACATTCTCCCCATGTCTGCGTGGGTTTCCTCCCACAGTCCAAAGATGTGCAGGTTAGGTGGATTGGCCATGCTAAATTGCCCGTAGGAAGGTAGAGGGTGTATATTAGGTGGGTCATAGGGGGATGGGTCTGGGTGGGACACTCTGAGGTTTAGTGTGGACTTGTTGGGCCAAAGGGCCTGTTTCCACACTGTAGGGATTCTATGATTCTATCCCCTCCCTGCAACAAAAACAAAGAATCCCCCTTGTCCTCACATATTACCTCACTAACCTCCATATTCAGAGTATCATTCTACACCACTTCTATCACCTACAATCTGACCCCACAACCAAAGATATACTTCCCTCCCACGCCTACTGCCTTCCATAGGGACCAGTTTCTCCGTGACTCCCTCATCCGCTCCACACTTCCCACTAGCCCAACCATCCCCAGCACTTTTCCCTGCAACCACAGGAAGTGCTACACCTGCCCCTATGCCTAACCCCTCACCTCCATCCAAGGCACCAAACAAATTTTTCACATCAGTCAGAGGTTCAACTGCACATCCGTCAATGTGGTCTATTGCATCTGCTGCTGCTCCCGATGTGGCCTCTTCTACATCAGTGAGTCCAAGCAGAGGCTCGGAGACAGCTTTGTAGAGCACCTGCATTCTGTTCACAACAAACGACAACACCTTCCAGTCTCGAACCATTTCAACTCCCCCTCCCACTCCCTGGACGACATGTCATCCTGGGCCTCCTCCAGTGTCACAATGATGCCACCTGGAAACTGGAGCAGCAGCATCTCACATTTCACCTTGGGAGCCTACAACCAAATGGCCTAAATGTGGACTTTACCAGATTCAAACTCTCCCCACCGCCTCCTTGACCTGACACAATCTGTCTGTCTTCTCTCCCACCTATCCGCTCCTTCCACCTCACTGACCAATCACCACCACTACCTACTTGCACTCACCTATTACCATCCCACCTACCTTCCCCAGCCCCACCCCTCCTCTCTATTTATTTCTGAGCTCCCTCCCACCTTCCCCCTTCCCCCATTTCTGAAGAAGGGTCCTGACCCAAAACATCAACTTTCCTGCTCCTCTGATGCTGCCTGGCCTGCTGTGTTATCTAGATATTGACCAGATGTTGTTTCATCTGGGCATGGACTGCTTCAGTATCTGAGGAATCATGAATAGTGCTGGACATTGTGCAAAAATTGGAGTATATCCCCTGTTATGATGGAGGGAAAGTTATTGACGAAGCAACTGAAGATGGCTGGGTCTAAGATGGTACCCTAGACAGTACCCTGAGAAACTTCTGTGGAGGTGTTTTGGAGCTGAGATGGCTGACCTCCAACAACCACAACCATCTTCCTATCGGCCAGATGTGACTCCAACCAGCAGCGAGTTTGTCCTGAGTCCCATTGATTCCAGTTTTTTTAAGGGTCTAGAAGCCACACTTTGCCTTGATGTCAACAGCTGTCACTTTCACCTCACCTCTGGAATTCAGCTCTTTTGTCCATGTTTGAACCAAGGTTTTAATGAGGTCTGGAGCTGAGTGGCCCTGGCATAACCAAACTGGGCATCACTGAGAAGGTTATTGCTGAGTAGGTGCTGCTTGATAGCACTGATGATGTCACCTTCTAATACTTCACTGATGATCAAAAGTAATCTGGTGGAGCTGGGTTGGATTTATCCTGCTCTTTGTGTATAGGACATACCTGGGCAAATTTCCACACTGAGGAAGATGCCAGTGTTGTAACTTGACTTGGGATGTGGCAAATTCTAGAACCTTAATCAACAAAGAATTCAAGAAGGCAACAAAATGAGAAATCATAATCCAAGCGATATTCTTCCAAATCAAGAATATAATCAGCAACTTCAAGTGGCTAACAATAATTAAACAATGCAAGTTCACCTTTACCAATCTTTCCACCTGAAAAAATTATACTTCCTAATCGATTTTGAGAGACTAATGAATTGGCAGAGGAAAATTCCCAACTTCCAAAATTTCAGACACCTTCAGGACTGGGCACAAAATCAAATGCAGAACAGGTCAGCACACTTCTTTTTGTTACAGGAAAAACATCAGATCATATCTTATGTCAAAGACAGATCAATAAGTAAAAACTTATGTTTGACATCCTTGTCATGACAAAAGCACTTCAAGAACAACATAACACTGATGTAATCATCCTTCAATCATAGATTCCAATGTCTAAGAAAGTCAGTAGGTGGTTTAATTGACAATTTACTATCTAAACTATGTACCTATGGAAACTTGCAATAAGAGCTCATTTGTGACAGAATTATCTTTGGCCTCTCAGATAAATCTTCTCAAATCAAAATAAGATCTAACTTTTAATCCCAGGCAACATCCTAGTGAACCTGCCATCTTCAGTGCAATCAGGTGCTTCCTTTACTGTGGTGATTCACTCAGCACTTAATCAGTGACATAACCAATATTTTTAAAAGTTGTAACAAGATTTCCTTGCTCCTATAGTCCACAGCCCAGGTAACTGATTTAGGCCTTCAATGTTAACAAATAGTTTTTTATATCAGAATCCCCATCTTTATGGAAAGTTGTGCCTGATGAATGCGGTGAATATTTGAGTTATTCTTTTTACTAACAAAGTGCTCTGAATCTACACTTTTCTTCTTCAAAATATTGCCAATTCATAGCTAGGCTTTTAAGCCTCCTGGGTTTCCTTTACCCCACCCTTTGGAGCTTTCCCTTCCTGTGGCCCACTATTCAAGGTCATTTGAATGGCCTGTCTTCAGATTCTTCCTTCTTCCTTCTCAGCAACATCTTCCAAGTCTTCACAAGGTTCTGTTTTCACAGTCTTCAATTTTCAGCTTTAGGTGTCATTCTAGTTTCAGATACTAGTTCTGAAGGCTTTATTCCCCCTCAGTGTCACCATTGTTAGACTCCCTTCTTCACAAACTCATTTATAGTCACTTCTCCCTTACTGATATGTTTGAGTTTTTTGTTTATTTGTTCATAGGATGTGGGCATCACTCACAAGACCAGCATTTGTTTATCCCTATTGCCCAGACAGCAGTTAAGAGTCAACTCTATTGGTATGACTTGGTGTCACTTGTAGGCCACACTAGGTAAGGTAAAAAATTTCCTTCCCTAAAGGATATTAGTGAGCCAGATGGGGTTTTACATTAGCAATGATTACATGGTTATCATGAGACTATATTTCTTTAATTTCAGATTTTATTGTATTCAAATTTCACCAAATGCTATTAAACGATACAAACCCAGTTCCCCACAGCATCGGCTTAGGCCTCTTTGCTTAATACTAATTAACCCATTCTGCTTGATGTGTAATGGATGGAGCTTGTTGTTTTTCTTTAGGAATTGAAGGTACTAAATGCTGAACTCATTTGTATAATTTCAACATTGCAATACAGTGATAGATGAGGCACCCTCAGCCCATCAAACCATTCATCAGTGACACGTTTCAGTGTTGGGGAAGCATTGTGAAAGCATTAATTGTAGTGAGTGTCAGGAATCTCGAGACCATTGAGCCTGGGTACACTTAAGTATATCATGACAAAAACTATGTTAAGACTCGCATGCCCTGGCATTCTAAAACATTTAAATTGGATAGTTACCTGAAAATTTAAAGGGATTCTGGGAAATGATAAAGTGCATACACACAGTCTCAATGGTTTCAATGCATTAAAAAATGCTCAAAGTTGGTACCTTTAAGGGAGCGAAAAAAATATTGAATTTACTCAAATTTTCATAGAGGTACTTCAAATATCTGGAATGAGTTATCAAGTAACATTTTTTAAAAAGTGGGTCATCTTAGAGAAAGAACGAATAAAGCATGTTGTGCCTGAATCTAACAGAAATGTTTGACATCTGTTTTAAAATGTTGTAAGATTATATTCCATGGACTACAAATCTCTACGGGTCTCTAGAATTAGATATGGTGGTAATAGTTAAAATGCAAAACTAGATGAGATGAAGTAATTAGGGTGGACACTGGTGGCAGAAGACAAAAAGCATTAGGATAGTGGGTTGAAATTGCAATTGAGGTTTAAATGCATGTTAGTGAAAAGGAAGTTTAGGTGAGAGCACCAACCTGATAGCTTTCTCTTGGTGATGTTTGTGTCCTTGTCTTTCGTTTTAAGAGAACTGATTTGGTGATCAAGCCATGACCCGAGACACCGGGACCATATGTGGAGAGATAAGTAAAACCTTACAGATCATTTGATAAAATCATGTGGTAGTCAAGAATGCATGACATGGTCTTGGGAAACCAATGTAAGTGTGCAAAAGTGAATGTTACCTCGTAGGTAAGTAACAAACATGAGATGGTAAAAAACATGCTCTACAGAATGGGTCTCAGACATGTACACCTAGTTGACAAAAGGATTAATGTGGCTTGGTAAAGCACAAAAACATATCTTAAACAATAAGGCACTGACACAAAATCCATAGAGAAACTGACTTTAAACAATTAAAGTAGTATTAGTGAAAAAAATATAAAAAGAATTACAAACAAAATAAAAATGTCTGATTGGTTATTATGTCAAAATGTCATAGAAATGAATGAATATGGATTCTGGAAGGAGTAATGGTGGACTGAATGAAAGGGCCCATCAGATGACATACAGAGTTCCCAACTTCAGCGTTTGTATGATGTATGTACTCCAGTGTTTAAACCAGTAGGTGAACTTGTAATGTGTTAGGAAAGTTAGTGTATGTGAAAGAAGGCGGAGCTAAGACTCAAGTGATGTCGGAGTATGTGGTAACAGAACGTGAGGAAAAATAAAAGATGTGAAGCATAAGTTGAAGATAAAGCTTGATGAACATTAAGAATTGTATTGTTTGATACCATGTATATTATAGCTCTAAGGTGGTATCTGCATTTGGAGGTAGTTACCACTCTATGGTACAGTCATTCATAAAATTGGCAAGGAGGGGAACATATTGGAGCAGTATCCTCAAGAAGGATACAGATGAGGAGAGCTGGAGAAAGTTTGAGTCCATGTATGGATGTTATCTTACTGTTATTGGGTGAAGTGTTCTGTGGATGGGGAACTGGGGGATAAAAAAAAACACACAAATTAAGGAACATGAATCAGGAACATATGGAATTTTAGAACAAATGATGTAAATAGATTAACTGAAAAGAATGTAAATGATATTCTAGTCACCTCAATCGGGTGGCACGACTTGCTAGTTCTGTCACAACTGACAACTAAACCTACCTGTTAACCTTAAAAGAATCCTGAATGAAGTCTCCTAAGTTATTTTGTGCTTCAGATTTCTGAAGCCTTTCCCCATTTCGAAAATAGTCTATGTTTCTACTCTTTCTACCAAAGTGCATAGCCTCACATTTGCCCATCCTATATTCCATTTGCAAGTTATTACCTCACTCTCCAAGCGTTTTCATGTCCCTCTTTAGCATCCCTGTTTTCTCAACACTGTACATCGACCAATCTTTGGGTCATCTATAAGGCACTGGCTGCCATCTTGGAAAAGATCCCTTTATCCCTCACTCTGCACCTGCTGCCAGTCAGCTTATCTTCTGTCTATGACAGTACCTTATCCCTAACACCATGGGCTCTTGTCTTGTTTATCAGTCACCTGGTGCGGCACCTTGTCAATTTACCTGCTATTGAGAGTCAATTATCTGTTATATTCAAGCAGTTGTGAGGATATTACAAGATGTTTAAAACTACATTTTATTTTATAAGACGAACATTGGTGGCCTTTTAAAATGGCTGTCCTTTGGAACTACAAGTTGGCGAAACTTCTGGGACCTTTTAAAATGTTGATTCCTATCAGATCTAATTCTTTTTAAGGAAGTGCTAAAAGCACTTTTATTGTATCAAGACGCAGTTGTTACATGACCAAAACTCTTGAATCTCAATAAGCCTTCTTATGACAAGTCTTGCTTGCTGCAGATAGCACAGCAACAGGGAGACAAAAGAGGCAGCTTTCCATGAATATATAATACTTTGCTTTTAATAGCTAGAAAGCATACAAGTGTGATAACCTGTGAAACACAAAGAAAAGAAAAAGGAGCCTTAACTCACTCTCCAAGGCTTGTTGTGCCTAATATGCCTAAATACATACGTCCCCACTGACTATTCATCTACCATCACAGCTGTTCAGCGCAATGGTCCAATTTCAAACTTCAGTTCAGGCAAACAACATTTTGACTGCAAGCTACAGGCCTGCAGTGTTATCTCAAATTTTTTTTTGGATCTATCCTACTGCTCTTGAAACTGTCCCTGAGTCCCAACTATGCAGCACCAATAGGCTTTGCAGCAACACAGTTTAACTGGAGCATTTTTCTGCACTGAGCTTCCTTTATGCTTTCTCACTTTACCATTGTCTCTAATATTAAAGTAAAAGTTTGTAGGAAAGATGCATTTGGAGATTCCCTCACTATCTGCCTGGTCCTGTTCTTTCTAGTAGTTACCCACTCCCTCTCTGTCTGCATTTCCTTAAGTTGCAGGTTGACCACATCCTGAAACAGGTTATCTACAAAACTCAGTCTCATGAATGCACAATACCATCGACAGCTGCTGCTCAAGTTCTAAAGCCAGGCACTTGAGTTGTTCCAGCTGGAGGCACCTTCTGCACAATGGTCACCAGACCACCACGAGTGTCTAGGATTTCCCATATAGTGCTGAGCTCCCCTGACATATCTGTACTAACCACCTCTTGTTGACATTCAATGGTATTAACCTTGCTGAGTACACAATTATGATCATTCCAGGGATACCATTGACCACAGAATCAACTGGAGCTGCCTTCTAAAAATGATGGCTACAAGAGCAGTTAGAGGTTAATAGTTCCACAGGAGTAACTCATCCCCTGACTTCTCAAAGCCTGTCTATCATGTACAGGGCACAAATTAGATACGTGTTGGAGTACACTCCACTTGCCTGGAAGACATTCAGCTTCAACCATGTAGAAGACGTTTGACACATCCTGGACAAAGCAGCTCACTTGATTGCCCCACCCACCACTTTTAACATTCACTCCACCACTGATGCACAGTGATAACAGTGTTTATCACATAACATGCACCTAGGCTCCTTCAACATCATTTTTGAAACCCATAACCTCCACCACCGAAAAAGTTCAAGGATAGCAGATGGGAGCATCACCACGCTAACTTGGAACTGTATCACATTCATGCACTGTCGCTAGGTCAAAATCCTGGACCTCCCTCCCTAACAGCACTGTGAGTATACATAGAATCAAATGGACTAACAGAGTTTCAAGAAGAAGCTCACTACCGACTTCTCAACAGCAATTAGGAATTAACAACTAGCATTATCCACATTCCACAAAAGATTAAAGAAAATTAAGAAATGTGTACCTTTTTAAAATCAAATGAAGTACAGTCCTTCGTTATTTGCCTGAAAAAGATTATTATCTCTTTGCTATGCGAACTGATATTAATAGAAGTTAATTTTAGCTGGTATGTTAAATTTAGAAGAAACATGCCATGTGCAGTAAGCTGAATACCTTCAATTCTACTCAAAGGATTATCACTTAGACGAGACCATCTGTTCTTTAGAATGTATTAGTACTAACACAAGGTATTACAGTGCAGAAATGGAGTACAGCTATCGATAAGCAGATTACAACTGCATCATTACTGTTTAAAATTGTGACTAGATATGACGACAGTCTACAAAAGCTCAAATATATAGATTCAGATGGTGGATTATAGTTTATTATTTTATTTGTCTCCACATTAAAGTGTTGTACAAAATAGGAAATAATCTGTAATCTTGGAGTTCAATTCTAATGTGCATTGGATAAGCACAATTTCATTGATGGTAGATAATCCTATTTTGCCACTTCAATTATAAATGGGTTGTGTAGATTCAGCTTTGACAGATATGAACTTTCCCTCAGAGTAAAGTATATACAAACAGCTATCTATAAATGAAAATTAAGGTCAAAATATAGCATTAAAAAAGTGTCCTCTTATCAATCAAAATCTTATCTGGAGACCAGGAATACTTTTAACTTTTCTCAATGTGGAGAAGATTCTTCACTCGAGTCAGAGCTCGTCACTATGCTGAAGGTTGCCAAGCAACAGAAATTATCCAAATCGAAAATGAGCAGAGAAATGAAGGGCTACGGCAACTTAAGGTAAATGTTGAGTAAGACCACTTAAATAATCCAGCAGTGAGATGCTATCAGTCAATAACATTTAAGTGATTTGTACATGATCAAGATTTTTTTGACATAGTTATGTAGTCAATTTTATTTCAACCCAGTAAAATTAACAATCCACACAATTTTTTACATTTACATTTGCAGACTTCTTTGTGACTAATATATGTGTAATTTACCAGAAAAAGGAGAACATAGTGAGCTGTAATAAATTGTGGCCTAGTAGATGAGATGTTATTGGTCTGGTGACTATTTAGTGTCATATTTTTCTTTCAACAATAAAGTTAGAAAAAAACGCAACTGAAGTAGTAGTGTAATGCGGATAGAAAAATCTAACAATGTTTGTCTGGGTTGAGCTCTACTCTGAGGATTCTTCCTGATCCTAAGTGACTTCATGAACTTAAGTAAATAGAACTGTTCATTTATTCAAGCCTTGTTGTGGTTGGTCTTGAAAATTACACATTTGAGGCAGTAACAGTAAAATGAAGCTTTTACTTCGGGTCACACTTGACATTAATGAACCTAATGAATGTACATGACAATAGTGAAAGAATTTGAAAATATAGATGGGGTTAAAACTTCAGACAATAGCGCTAGTGATTATATTACAGCAGCAGAACTATGCTTGTTATATACAGTCACCAGATGGAATATTATGGAGCTGATAACATAGTCTTAATATTGGAAATTGTCCATTGATCCTGTCTGCATCCAAATAAGTTGACTTTCCATGATAGTGAAATAATACAATATTGACAGTACTATGGAAATCAAAGATAGGAAAATGTCTGCTAACAGCCCTTACAAAACCAACATTTTTGTTATGTTGAAGGCTGTAGATTTGAAGTTTATTTACAAGGTTTGCATTTGATGATCCTAAAGAATTGGCAGCAAGGCAGGTGCTCATGCAAGGAATCAAGGAGCATTTACAAAGTTATTAGATTTTCATCCACCATTCAATTTCTGTACTTCCCAATTTGATAATCAAACAGCACATAATTTATGTTGCAATTTAAAAGGTTCACTAGAAATTCATCAGCAATTTCAGTGAGTTCCTGACCATAAGCCAATATTTATCATGAACTGTGTAGCAAATAAGCGCAAAAGCTTTGGAGTATCCTACCGAATAAGTTCATTTTTATTCCTCACATGCAGCATAAGTTTTATGCTTAGATACAATCCATTATTTGGTCCACATTATGTTGAGTAGTTTTTTATTCACTCCTGGAGTAATATCTACTAATTTTGCTTTTAATGCAAGAGCATCATGGATTAAAATGGTTTGCCTATTGGAATTCCTTCCTTTGGTACATTTTGTTTATTGTACTGTGTGATTGAAGTAATCCTTCTATATTTTCATTTACATTATTGTTGCTCTACCACTGATAAAATACCTCTCTGTGACTAAAATATTTTGCACATTTATTTTATCATAGCTTTCCTTCATGTAATTATATGTCATATGATATTGTTATACAATAATATTGCCATATTACTTTCTATTGTTTTGTAACATTACTGTTCTTCTCTAAATTATATTTGACAGTTGTTTGAGAGCAACTTAAAAATTTCACTGATAAATTTTCATCTTCATCTTTGCATTAGCATAGTTGGTGTTGCTGGGTCGGGGTGCAACTTACAGTGCCTGTGTGTACATCCTGCCTCCCTTTTATTCTGACTATTTCAACCATTCTGCTTCAGATCCATTACACCACTACACTCTTCAAGAAGTAAATTTGAAATCAAATGTATTTCTCTGCAACTCAATCTCTTAAAAGTTATTTTTTTGAGAAGATTGGTAGCTCTGGTTGTGGATGAGGTTGTAGATTTGCTTGCCAAGCCGGTGTGTTTGATTGCAGATATTTCGTCACCCTACTAGGTAAAATCATCAGTGTGCCTCCAGTGAAGTGTTGGTGTTCTATCCCGCTTATTATTTATATGCTTCGATTTGCTGGGGTGGTTGGCATCACTTCCAGTTTTGTTTTCCAGTGGTTTGTATATCGGGTCCAGTTCTATGTGTTTGTTGATGGAGTTCTGGTTGGAATGCCAGGCCTCCAGGAATTCCATGGCATGTCTCTGTTTGGCTTGTGCTATAACGAATGTGTGGTCCCAGTCGAACTCGTGACCTTCTTTGTCCATGTGTATTGAGACCAGTGAGAATTGGTCGTGTCTCTTGGTGGCTAGATAGTATTCATGTATTCTTACTGTCAATTTTCTTCCTGTTTGGCCTATGTAATGTTTCTCATAGTTCTTGCATGGTATTTGGTATATTACGTTAGTTTTATTGGTTGTGGGTATGGGATCCTTTATGTTTATCAGCAGCTGTCGCAGGGTGTTTGTTGGTTTGTGGGCTACCCTGATATCTAGGGGCCTGAGTAGTCTTGTGGTCATCTCTGATATGTCGCTGATGTACGGTAGGGTGACTAGTGCTTTCGGCCGTGTTGTATCTTCTTGTTGTGGTCTGTCGTGAAGGTAAAGGTGGATTGTGCTTTTTGGGTATCCATTCCTTTTAAAAACTTCATATAAGTGCCCCTGTTCTGCTTTGCGCAATTCCGGGTTGCTGCAGTGTTTTGTAGCTCACTTGAATAACATCCTGTGCAGGTCCGTTTTTGGGCACTGGGGGAGTTGCTGGTGTAATTAAGTATCTGGTCCATATGTGTCATCTTTCTGTATACACTAGTCTGGAGTTCTCCGTTGTTCTTATGCTCTACCATTATGTCTAAGAAGGATAGTCGGTTATTGTTCTCTTCTTCTTTTGTGAACTTTATTTCTGTGAGGAAGGTGTTTATGTGTCGGTGGTTTCTTCTAGTCTTGTGCATTTGATAATCATGAAGGTGTCATCTACATAGTGGACCCAGATTTTGGGTTGTATTGTAGGGAGGCTTCAATGGCCTAATTAGTAGTACCAAAAGCAACACAAAAGTGGCTACAAAGCATGTTCAAAATTTTATTCTTTGTTATCAGAAGGAGCAGGATTCTGATTCACGCCTCCAGTAATTCAGTATAGACTCTTTTCGGCTTGGGGTTAATCAGCACACCATTTCCTTCTTCATCTTTGGCATTGCTTCATTCCACCCCTATCCTAGAAACCCAGCTGCTACCTAAACCAGCCTCAATTCATTATGCCTTCACTGCTCTAATCAGTGAAACTTTTTCACATGAGCCCATCAGTTTATCTCAATCAATACAGAAGTTAAATTCCCCCTTTAAAAGAAGTCTATATTTATGCCCTCTTCTTTGCATTTATGCATTCTGCCATTTCACTGCTTAGGGGACTTATCTTAACTCCTTTTCTATTTCTTAATTTAACTCATCAACTCTCTACTGCCTGTTTATCTCTTGTTATGCCCTTTCTTACCAGTGAAGTAATTTCATCCTTAACTATCAAGATCATTTCTTCATCTTTTATCTTCGTCCTATCCTTCCTGCAAATGTTATAACCTGGTATGTATGGCACGTAGCCCTAACCACGTTTCAGTAACCATTACAGTGTTGTGCTATTTAAGTTGAAATTTTGTATCCAAGTCATCCGATCTGTTCTTTCCAGATTATTTAGTCAACTTGATTTAGACATTTTATGACACACCTCAGGAACAGGAAGGACTTGAATCCAGGCATTCCAGCTACCAATGCACTACAACAGCCCTTTTACAAGGTGAAAGTCAAGGTTGTGATTTGAACTTGTACCCCTAGTAAAGGACCAGAATTCACCAGGCTTCTGCAAGGCAAGGAATGAAACTTTTGAATCTAGTGCCTTAGACCACTAAACTATCCTAACAATTTGTTCTTCATACATTGGGTGTTTGTAAAAAGTACTCTTATTTGACCAACATACCCTAACCTTTGTTGCTCTAACTTTTCTCTCTCAAATTCTTTATTACTTGTCACTGATTTAATTACATTGAATCTTTTAGTTTTCCTTTACCTCCAGAGCTTAACATACAATTCCTGAATGTTACATCACTCACTTCCTTTTTGTTTGTTTTGGAACTTTCTGGCTCAACACTTCCCCCACCAGTTGTGAGTTTAATGTAATAACTGTCTTTTTCCCCCCATAGTCCTGCAATTTTTGTTTTTTTCAAGTTTGCATTCCAATTGAAAGTTACCATCAACCATACACGCCTCCGTTTATAGAAAAAATATAGAACTGCTCTTATCATTCTATGCATGTTACATTTAATCACTGCATATTTCCAACTACTTTATTGTCTCAGAACATTATAAATAAAGGAAATACAGCTTGAACTCCAAGAAAAGTATTCAGTCTGAGATATCCCTTGAAGGATTTCACAATTTGATTCTTTGATCAAGGTAGATTTTTCTTTGGTAATGTCTCATAATAACAGTTTACTTTTGATCTTTAAGCACCATACTCAGCTATGTTCTTATAAATTATTTTATGACTAAATAATTTGTTTCTGAAAATCTTATGCAGTTCATCAAAATTGAATATTTAATTTGTTCTTAGCTATTATTGTCCATATATTTCCACTCCTGGTTACCAATAAATGCAGCTCTTCTTCAAGAGAATATCGTTCAAAAGAAAAAAAGATCAGCCTTACAAAGAGGGACATTCTGTCTTTAACTGGCCTCAATTATGTTGTATGATTGCCAGCATAATTCCTGTGTATTTCTTGCTAAACTTTGTAATATGTCTTCTTGGCAACAATTTTGTAAACTAGTAAGTAGATTTTGGCTGGGAATCTTAATTTGTTGCTAGCTAATTTCCATTAATCACTGTTATTCTATTTGAATGGTAAGAATGGTCTATTATTGGCCACATTATTTCTAACTGCATTATTATACTGTAGAACTGGGTGTCATTTCTAACTGCATTATTATACTATAGGACTGGGTGCCCAATTGTATAGGATTGGGCGGCAGAAGGAATGGCAATAGTCATAGAGAGGTGACTGAAATGTTATTTCAAGAGTTATATGGTGATGGATGGGCATTGTATTGTTTTGTGTTCGGTGGTCATAAAAGGTGTGGATGCACATGCCCTCGAAGAAAGCAGGGCTGAGGGTCAGTCTCAAGCCAAAACTGTGTCACTATTGAAAATGCAACACCCAATGTGGGAGAAGTTTTTTGAGTCACTGGAGGACATGATATCTTTTGGCTGCCTGAATTAGAAGTCCTGTGGATGGAGAACCATTTTCAGCTTAGATCCGTTCCCTAGTACAACATCATTCCAGAACTCAAATCATGGAAGTTCAACAAGATCCGAGATAGTCGTGATGCCATAGTACACCGTGGGTTGACTACCAATTCATGATGTCTGTGGTGTGGATGCAGCCAAGCAGGAGGAAAAAAGTAGATAACATATCCAGGTGTCAGAAGTCAGCCACGTCAAGAAGTGGAAACTCAGCAATGCTGGCTGGGACAGAGAGTGGTGTCAAGGGCCACAGGTGAGGTGAGGGAAGGAGAATTGTTGGTGGCAAGTCATGGTTAGACTAGATCAGCTTAAAATGGTTCTGTTCTAAGCTCCCTAATAGGAAACTAATTATTGTGATGCGACGCTTCACTGATAGACTTTAAGTACCTGGCCAATGCAAACCATTTCCATGCACCTAACTCTTGTGCACAATGATCTGTCCTGTGGCACCATACAGGTGCCTGTCTATGTTGCCCATTCTGGCTGGGAAGAAGCCACGGAAGGAAAAATAATAGGTCTAAGGCTTGGCAAGGGCAACATGTAGCAGGTTTAGAGGGTAAATCTCAAAGACAATGATGATAACATGCACCAGCGAACTGTATTCAGAGTTCTCCTGAAACTGACAGTACTATGGTACAGAAGTACATTGCCTTTCTTCTGGCCATATTGCAGCTGAAGATGAGCCTCCATAGGAGGATGTGGGGCAGAAATAGCAGGCACTGGATACAGACAAGTCTGCAGATGTGTAAGATACAATCAAGGACCACATCAACAAGAAGCATTGACCAGAAATAAAGTCTACATGGGTTACTACAGCTCCTCCAACTAACAGTCAATACAGAATAAGCCTCAAGGTGTGCCAGAAGGTTGTCTGCTGCATATGACAAGTGTTGGACAAATATCTGCACTCCAAGACTCATGAGACCATCTAATCCCAGTGGCTTTGAAAATTGTAGTGGTCCTGAACTTGAAAAGTGGTCCATTCCAGAAATCTATTGTGGATTTGTATGGAATTTCCTAGTAAGTAATGCATAAGTGCATATTATCCTCCTTTGATCTATCCTGTTTAAGGCTTCTGAGGATTTTATATGTTTCAACCACAATGCCGCTTTCTCTTCTAACCTCCAGAAGATACAACCCTAGCCTGCCTAAACTTTCTTCTTAAGGATTATCTCCGCTGGCTCAATGTCTCAAAGATATCTAAATTAAATTGTTTGTCCTTTAATTTCAATGTGATCTAGTAATGCAACTCATTGGCAAGTTTTTAAGTTGCACATTGTGAAAAGCTCAACTTGAATGATAAAGACAAACATGACAAGAATTGGAGTTTGTTACAATCATTTGATAATCATCTCCTTAGCAAATATTGAAGGTATGAATATTGTCTAACATAAGAGTAATTTAACAAGCGAGGATCAAACATTAGAATCGAAATAAAGTTAAATTAGCATAGCAGAAAGTTCAATAATACAGTAGTTTAAGGTATTGTACTTATAATGATAACTGACTAGCAATCCAAAAAGTTCCACTCTCACTAGAATTGGCAATCTGGGTGCAAAAAACACTCAATCTGCACTAGCTCTCTAAATTGATTTTATGGTTCAATTTCCAGATAAAGTTATTTTCATTATCAAAAATATAAAATCTTAAGTCAAACAGTCCAACTGGACAGTGTTTCGCAACATACATAATTTTCTTCCATTAAAGGACATTCTTTAAGGTTTTGGAGTAGATTTGTAGCTCTGGTTGTACATGTTGTGGTTGGTTGACTCGACGAGCTGGTTTGTTGTTCCGCAGATATTTCATTACCCTGCTGGGTAACATCATCAGTGCAGCCTCCGATGAAGCACCGTTGTGTTTTCCTGCCTGGTTTTTAAACTCTGGAGTCCACTGAGCTGGATTACCTCACTTCTGGTTTTCCTGCGCAATGGAGTGTATATGGGGGAGATAGTAGGAACTGCAGATGCTGGAGAATCCGAGACAACAAGGTGCAGGGCTGGATGAACACAGCAGGCCAAGCAGCATCGTAGGAGCAGAGAGGCTGCTCGGCCTGCTGTGTTCATCCAGCCCTGCACCTTGTTGTCTCGGAGTGTATATGGGGTTGAGTTCTACGTTTTTGTTGATGGCTTTCTTCGTGGAGTACCAGGCTTCTAGGAACTCCTATGCTTGTCTCTGCTTTGCTTGTCCCAGGATCTTGGTGTTGTCCCAATCAAATTAGTGGTTCTCCTTATCCATGTGGATAGAGATGAAGGAGTATTGGTCATGTCTTTTTGTAGCCAATTGGTGTTTCTGTGCCCTTGTTGTTAATTCCCCGTTTGTCCGATGTAGTGTTTTTCACAGTCTCTGCAGGGAACCTTGTATATGACATTGGTCCTGTCCATAGTGGGTAGTGGATCTTTGGTTTGGGTGAGCAGTTGTCATAGAGTTGATGTGGCTTTGTGTGCTACTCTGGTTCCCAGTGGTTGTAGGAATCTTGTGGTTAGTTCCAAAGCGTTCCTGATGCAAGGTAGCGTGATGAGTGTGTCGGGACGTGTAGTATCTTCCTGGTGTTGTTCATGTAATGGGCATCTTCTGACCCAGTTTTTTGGATATCCATTGTCCTTGAATACCTGGAAGGGGTATTATCATCTTCTCAGCGTAGTTCTGTGCTGCTGCAGCAGTGTGTTGTTGCCCGTTTAAATAATGTTCGCACGCAGCTTCGTTTGTGGGTGTTAGCATGGTTACTGTTGAAGTTCAGTACTTGGTCAGAGTGTGTGATTTTTCTGTGCACTTTCGTTTGGAATTCCCCATTTGTCCTGCGCTCTATTCTGCATTTTTTTGGTATAAACAAGAATATTTTCTTAAATTTATCATAATATGTTGATTGATGTACAAACATACAAGTTAAAAGCAGGAGTAGGCCATTCAGTTCATCGTTACTGCTCTACCAATTAGATCAGTCGTCCTGACTGTGATCAAATCCAAATTCCTGCCTGCAGCTGATAACCTTTCACACCCTTGCTTAACGAGGCTCTATTCAACTCTGCTTTAAAGAAAGCTCAGGAAAGGTGTCAAGGGACTTGAGAATATCCAATGTGGTACTGTTATTCAAAAAGGAAGAAAGCAATAAGCCAGAAAACTATAGGCTACTCAGTACAAATTCAGTGCTGGCGAGTCTATTGGAAGCAATTCTGAGCTTCAGAATTAATCTGCACTTGGAGAGATAGGGATTAATAAAGAACAGTCAGCATCATTTTATTAAGGGAAGGTCATGTCTGATCAACTTGATTGAAATGTTTGAGGAAGTGATGAGGTGTGTGGATGAGGGCAGTGTAGTCTCTGTTCTATGTAGTGCAGTCTATGTTCCTGCAGTCTACTTGGACGTCAGCAAGGCTTTTGATATAATCCTGCATGGGAGACTGATAACAAAGGCAAGAGCCCTTGGGATCCAAGGAAATTTGGCTAATTAGATCCAGAATGGTCTGAGTGGCAGGAAGCAGAGGGTGTTATTATGACACAAAGCCCGTGGCCAGTAGGGTTCCATAGGGATCATTGTTGGAACCTTTGCTGTCTGTGGTATACATAAATGATTTTGCACATGACACAAAAATTTGTGGAGTGCTGAGTGGGGAGGCTGACAGGCATAGATTACAAGGATATTGACAGACTGGTTAGATAGGCTGATGTCAAGTGGAATTCAATCAGGATAAGTGTGAGATGATGCACTTGGGCAGGATAAACCAAGCAGGGGAATACATGATGCACAGAAAACACTGAGGATCAGAGGGACCTTGGTGTTTATGTCTATCAGTCCCTTAAAGATAGATAAAGTGGTAAAGAAGGCATATGAGACACTTGCCTTTATTACAATCATAGAATCTTATAGTGTGGAAAGAGACCATTTGGTCCATAAGTCCACACCAGTCCTCTGAAGAATATCCCACCCTATCCTCATAACCCCACATTTACCATGGCTAATCCACCTAGCCTGCATATCCCTAGTTACTACGGACAATTTAGCACGGTCAATCTATCTAACCTGCACATCTTTGGACCGAAGCATTAGCTGGAGCAGAGACTTAAAGATCAGGGAGGTTATGCGAGTGAACCTTCTCTGGACTACCTCCAATGCCAACGCACCTTTCTTTCGAAAAAGAGAATAAAACAATTCACAGTATTTCAGTGGTGGTCTGATTAGTGACTTGTATAGTTCTAGCAAAACATACCTATTTTTATACTCGATTCCCTTTGAAATAAAAGGTTAACATTTCATTTGCTTTTCTTATTACCTGTTGTTTTCCAGCTTTTGGGATGTAAGCACGTGGACTGCTAAATCCCTCTGCACTGTAGCTTTCTGCAGTCTTTCGCCACTTAATAATATTCAACGCCTCTATACTTCCTGCCAAAGTGTATAACATCGTATTTTTCCACATTATCAATCTGCCAACTTTTTCCCCATTCATTTAATCTGACTATATTCCTCTGCAGACTCTTTGTGTCATCCTCACCACCTGCCTTCCCATCTATTTTTGTCATGTACAAACTAGGCTACACAGATTCACTTCCCTCATCTAAGCCATTGATATACATTGCAAATAATTGTGGCCCCAGCACTTGTTTCCTGTGATACTCCACTAATTACAGGCTCCCGCTCAGAAAATGTCCCTTTATCACAACTCTGTCAATCCTCTATCCATATTAATATACCACTTCCAACATTTTGGGCTCCTATTAAATAGCCTAACATAATACATTCAATGCTTCCTCTTTATCTATGCTCCTTGTAAACTAATCAGTTTTAATACAATTGTCAAGCATGATTTCTCCTTCATAAAGCCATGCTGACTCTGCTTGATTATATTATGTATTTCTATTTGTCAGATCAAAGCTCCAACAATTTGCTCAGTGCCATTTTCCTGGTGATTACAATTTTCCTGAATTGCTTCCTCCTTTATATTTTCTAATTTAGAACTGTTTATGGGATATTTGCATATTGTATAGTGAAGATCAATGCAAAGTACTTGTTAAATTCATGTGTCAACTCCGTATTTTCCACCATTAATTCCCCAGATTCACCTTTGACGGAAAAATACTTACTGTGTTACATCTTTCCTTTTTATAAATATTTATAGGAGCTCTTAAGATTGAACCTTATGTTTCTTTACTTGGAGCAAGTTGAATCAAGTTTTATGGCAGTTTTATTGCTACAAGGCCTAGCAAGATCTCTCTCCATATCTTACCAAACTTGTTTCTTCAACTAACTACCCTACTCCTATTCCATCCATCATGTCCAATTATAGCCCCATCTTACTTTGCACTGTTTCTGAAACCTTGCCAGGATATGCTGGAATTAGCCAGTTCTGCTTGA
This sequence comes from Rhincodon typus, assembly GCF_021869965.1. NCBI lineage: Eukaryota > Metazoa > Chordata > Chondrichthyes > Orectolobiformes > Rhincodontidae > Rhincodon > Rhincodon typus. The sequence goes on along the minus strand of NC_063335.1, from coordinate 63,312,019 downwards.
TGGCAGGACTTCCTCTTCCCCTAGGCTAAGCACTGGAGGCCAATGACACAGACCATGCTATTCTTCGTCAAGATTGCCACCAGGATTAGAACAGTCTCAGCCATCTGAAGGCAAAATTCAGGCAGGAGGTCAATGACTTTCTCCACTCTATCAGCATCAGTGCCACCATAGACTGAGTGTGAGGTATCAGAAAGTCAATCTTTATTACAATAACCACCTCTCACCAAGGATCAAACTCTACCACTCTCACTACTGGCTGCAACATTTTTCTTCACTTCCATTTGCCCACTCTAACCCTGACAGCACTAACCCTGCATGCCCTCTGTCTGGTGACCCACTTTTTTGAGATACCTGTATGGAAACTAACAGCTATGCCACTCACTTTCATCTTGTGAGATATCTGGCTCTCTGTCTAGCAGAGCAGCCCCCACCAGTGCAGAACGTGTCAAGACCAGTGACAAATTCCCTGATATTTGTCTCCTCATCCCTTATGTGCAGAACAACATAAATGTGACCATTCCAAGTGGCTGACAGATGTTGATGGAAGTCTTAGACCAGTATCAGATGCTGCCCATGACTTATAGTACCAGGACCCCCAGCAAAGGTTATACCCCTTGACTTGACTGAAGCCTGCCAATAAGCATGATAAACTTCCATCCTTTGTGTCTGCATTAACTGCATCATTAGACAGATGCAACATGATCTGGTAACTCTGGCTGAGGGGGAAAAATGCACAAAGGCAATGCAATTAATGCAAAGCAGAGTTGTTGTGAGCATCCAGATAGGCTGAGAGTGAGTGAGCACTATGATAGTGAGCGAAGAGCCCAGAGATACAGTTTGGTCCAGCCCATCAGTTGGGTGCATGTCTGAGCACATAATGACCTCGCTGCAGCATTGCAATGATAGTAACAAGTACAACCTAAGGTTCAACATTTAAGTGCAGAAATGCACTCATTTTATGAGCGTACATAGCCACACCAAGTTCTGACCACTACCCAGGATGTGAGTGGCTGTGGCGCTATTGTGCAATGGTGTAGCCTTAACAGCATGAGATAGCTGTCAACCAATCAGTACACATAATGCATGTGGTGCTGAGGCTTGCATGCAATCATCCAGTTTGCCATCCCTCTGCACAGGCACAATTCTACTGAGACATGCCCCTTTGAATGTCACCAAGTCGACAGTGACACCTGCGCTTATGAAGCACAGGAGATTGTTCATCTTCTACCTGCACTGGATGCAGGTTCTTTTGTGTACCCCAGGAGTCCGGACCTGTACTGCCACCTTAATCCAGGCCCTTGGTCTGACAGGAGACTTTGCTGCATTCCCTGGGAAAGAAGACTTCTTTTGTATAAGACAAAAGCCTCTAATAAGGCATCACTGAAACACAAGACCAGTTTTTGCCTGCTCTGAGCAATGGGGGTGTAGTGGTAGGATTTGGGTGATAAGCACAGGTGCTAATGAGCCCGAAAGCCGGTTGTGAATATTGGGCTGTCTGGTTGCCTTCAAATATGGCCCAGATCAGCAACCTTAGTAGGTTGCTACGGGAATGAGAATCTTTTTCTCACCCTGTCCCTTAAAATTCAACATGTAACTCAGGCAACAACTGCAGAAGTTGTGACCACTAACATGGTTAATGCTAGTCTTAGACTCTATCATAAAATATTCCATCTTAAGTCTCTCCTCTAGCAGTCGGCAGACCTAAATTTCATTCTGTCAAATTGTGACAGCAGGCCAGGGCATGCTGGTTTTTTAGGCTTTGAAAATCTTCCATTCTGGGGGACAAGACCTTTTCAGTTTCAACATGTAGCTGAAATGTGAGGTATAATTAAGCTATATCACAGTTACTCTCATTCTGTTTCTGCCTGAGCAGTTTTATTTCTATCCCCATACTTATTTGGTATGTTACAGGCTGGATTTACACAACATGCACTCCCTTGTATATTTTATTTTTCTATGTTGAATCAATAATTTATTGCAGGATCAATATAATTAAAGAGACTTTTATGCAAACATTGATCTATCTAGTTCCAGTGACATTGGATCTGAGCAGAAGAATTTGACACAAAATACTGTAAGCAGATCTGAATGGTGCAAAAAATATTATACAGCATTCGCTACAATTTAAGGGCCATTTTTTACCATTTTTTTTCATTTACTTTAATATCTTTCAGAAGAATATTCAACCTAACTTAAGAGTGAAATTTCCTCTAAATATTTCATTTAGAAAAATGTCAATGTATTAATTGATGACATTTTAATTATTTTCTCTCTTGTCACTGAAGTGTTAGAGGCTGAGGGGTGACCTTTTAGACGTTTATAAAATCATGAGGGACATGGATAGGTTGAACAGCCAAGGTCTTTTTCCTAGGGTAGGGGAGTCCAAAACTAGAGGGCATAGATTTTTAGTTGCGAGGCAAAAGATTTAAAAAGGATAGAGGGGCAACATTTTCACGCAAAGGGTGGTGCATGTATGGAACAAGCTGGCCAGAGGAAGTGTTGGAGGCAGTTACTATTACAACATTTAAAAAAAATGTCTGGATGGATATGAATAGGAAAGGTTTAAAGGAATATCGGCCAAATGCTGCAAATGGACTAGATCAGATTGTCTGGTTACTGCAGATCAGTTGAATCGAAGGGTCTGTTTCTGTGCTGTATGACTCTATGACTTAAAAAGGTAATCAAAATTGGAATCAGTTTGTAATAAGATATAGTAAGTGCTTTTGAATGAACATGCTGAAACTGTCAAGTTAATCTTTTGCTAGAAATAGCCTTGCAATCTGGAAGAGCTTTAGCAATGTGTATGTTTATGATGCTATACTGTTTATCTTTAGTTAGTAATTCCCAGCAGCCACTGAAATTGTTAGTAACAATTGATTGATGTAATAAATTCTTTGAGATTCTATTCTTTGCTCTGAATCATTTATTGGATTATGAAGAACAGCAGTATTAAAGACATGAATCAGTTGTCATTTGATCATTAAATAAACCTGCTGTTTATAAAATTATTAAAATTCTGGAACTTCAAAAGAGATTTAGCATCGGATACCATATTGCATGATAAATCTACGTTTTCAGTCATTGAAAATAATGGGTTTCATAATGTGATGAACTACACCAGACGCCCTCAAAATATTTTTAGAAGGTAGCTTAGACCTTAACATTTTCTTATTTTTAAGCCAAATGTAAAGTGCCATGTTCCAGATGCAATATGACTGGTCAAACTACTCGACTCAAAGTAAAAACAGAATTTATTTCGATGCTATAGTTGAAATATAACCAAGAGGAATTCAAATAACTCTATTAGAAAACTTAACAGCAAATAGACACAGTAACTATTACTAATTAACTATTCCAACATAGTAACATCCCATAAATCATGCTTTGGCAAAAATGCAAATTGAGAAAAATAGATTGTCTCAGATGCAATCTAACAGCCTAGGAAGGAAACTCCTAGCTTTTGGCTTTAATTGAAAGAGGGAAAAATAGCTTCCACGTCTCCAAACCCACAATAGCAACTGTTTCAAACTAAACAAACTTAAAAAAAAATAGAAATCCCAGTCTGTGAGAACTGGTCACAACCATCGAGGCTGCTTCTATTGTTCCAACTTTTGAAAATAAATACACAAAGCCTCAATAGCTGTTTACTCTTGTGCTTTTGGTCGACTGCTTATTGCCTCTCTTGTAAATATTGCTTATTTACAATCTCTCTTCAAAAAGAAACAGGACAAAATAGCCACAGCATCATCACAACAGCTCACACTCTGTCCTTCATCTCTGAACCTCTGACTTGAATTGAGTCCAGACAACAAGACGACAAAGATTTTACAAGAACTTAGTAATTCTGTACCAGGGATGAATTTAACCTCAAAATTTGATATTAAATATGAAATTTAGTACAAAGATGGAGCCACTGGTGCTATTGCAGAACAATAAAGGGGGGAGTTTTAATATGGAAGATTTTGAGTTTGGGAGTGGGGAACTTAAATCTGGCTAAATTGATGGCATGTCAAAAATACAGCTCCAATCTGATTATTTTCAGATTTCACATCAGCAGTCAGTTAGCACATGTATAAATCTCTCAGGAGAATTAAGTGGCAATTAATACATAGTAATCACGCAGTTAGAGCTATAGTAGGGCAGATTTTGGCATTTATTGTCCAATCTGCCCCCGATTTCCTAAAAGATAGTAGTGAAAGCAAAGTGAGAGCACAACAATAAAAATATAACCTCAGGAAAATATGGCACTGCACATTTAGTATCCACAACTATTTACATGCAATTGTTCAAGTGTTCATCAAAATTTTGCAGATGTTACAGGATTCTTCTAAATGACCTCTCTATTCTTTGAGAAAATGTCCCACTTTACATTATTCTGTTCTGTACTTCATTTGCCAATTTATTGTCTAATTCTCCAACTTTATTAATATTCTCCTTTAAGTAATTATCCTGTTGATTCCTAATGGCCCTGTTTCCATTAAACTTTTTTTTTTTATTGATGTGCCTGTAACATATTTTTCTATTTTGCATTATATTCCTTGAAAATTTGGTTTCATAGATTCTCTTTTCCTTCACAATTATTTTATTTTGACTTCTCTCCTTATCTCTGGTATACAATGTATTCTCTGCTGCCTATAAACTTAATGTTTCTCTACTTGTATATTTGTTCATGTTATCTCACAAGCGTCTTGTTGGTTCTTTCCTTTTGGTGCCCAATGCTCTGTGAAGCACCTCTGTAGATGTTTTCCACTACAGACAGTTCTGATCTATATCATTGTTTACCAATATAGTTTCCCACTATTTTCCCCAAGTTCTATCCTCAGGCCGAAAAATCAGTTCTTCTCGAATATAAGACCATAAAACCAAAGAGGTAGGAACCGAAGGCGGCCATTTGGCCTGTCGAGACTGTTCTGCCATTTAATAGGATCATGGCTGATCTGATATTCCTCACATCTCCTTTCCTATCCTTTCCCTGTAACCTTGATTGCAGGACTAACCAAGAATCTACCTATCTTGGCCCCAAATATACACAAGGACTCTACCCCACAGCTCTTTGCAGCAAGGAATTCACAACCCTTTAAAAGAAGACAATCCTCCACATCTCAGTCTTAAATCGGTGCCCCTTTATTCTGAGACTCTGCCCTCTGGTCCTGGATTCTCCCATGAAGGGAATATTTACCCTGTCAAACCCCTTAAGAATCTCTAATATTAACCTGGTTTACATTTGTCCTTATACTTTAACATCTTAAAAGTATGTTATATTATGATCACTATTGTCTTGATTTTCCCTTACTTCTATTTCTCTCATCTGCTCTGGATCATTTCCTATTATTAGATCCAACAGTGAATTCTCTGTAGACAAAAAACGGAGGCTAGAAGAACAAAGCAAGCCAGGCAACATCTAGAGGAAAGGAGAAGTTAACGTTTTGGGTATTACCCTTCTTCAAGACTGGATTTGGTGTTAGGGAGTTGCAGATAAAGGTCGGGGAGGGGATTAGCAGAATGATAGGTGGACTGCTCTTATATTGGTTTAAAAAGGAAAGCTCCACACCTTGTAGAAACTCTGTTCCCTTTTCCCTTTGACTTGATTCTTCTGTCCAATTGATACTAGGATGAGTGAAATATCTCATGCTTATTATTCTATGAGGTTTTTTAAGTTCAATTTCATAATTTGTTTATATATTTCTTCCTCCATTTTTCTTCCACTAATGGATATGCTGTAGGCTACACTTATTAACATGATGGATCTTTATTATCTTTCATCTTGGTGTATATTTTTCTTATTTAGTCTTGCTGTTAGTTGCATCCCCTTAAGCAACTGCTGTTACATTTCAGGTTAATATAACAACTTCACCTCCATTTTTCCCCTTTCCGTATTTTTGATATGATATGCTATACCTACAATGTTTAATTCTCAATCCTGATTTTTCTATAATCATGCTTCAGAAAACCCTTATGTCTAGTCCATCCTACTGCATCATCATCTCCAGCTGTTTTATTGCAGACAATGTGTTCATTGCTTTGCAGTTATTTCAAATATTATGACATTTTCTTTTATCTCGGCTATGCTTTTAGATTCATCTTCTTTAATTCTATTTATTCCCTTACCATAAATGCCCTCCTTTACTCTATTCTTTTCTAAATTCTCCCAACCCATTCTGTTTACATTTAGACATTGCCACCTCACTAATAATACTTTTTGCTAGGACAGGGATTGCATCCTAGCTCGGGCAGATTTCATCCAATCAGTACATCTCTTTCCCGTCCCAGAGCCGCTGAAAATGTTCCATGAAAAGGAACCCAGCTTCCCACAACATATTTGCTGATACCCATATCCTTTGCGAATTTGTACATGGTTTGGGCAATATTATCCTTGAAATCATGCATTTTACTTTACAGTAAAACTGCTAATAGTCCTGTGTTCTTACCTGTGAAGGTAGTTGCTGCTGATATTCACATACCTCCATCAAGATTGGTGGGAGGGCAGGAACATGGTGCTCTGTCCCATTGTTTTAGTGCCTTTAAACCTGTTCCCATGGGACCGCCAAGATTCAATTCTATTAATCAGTCATACTGGCCACTTTATGAAGAAATGTTATGTTAGTTGCAAAATATTAATTGTTTTCCTCTTCATAGACACTTTCAGACTTTTGAATTTTTCCATAACATTGTATTTCTGAAATAGAAATACAACATTTTCTGCATTCTGCTTTCCTAATGTGACTTGTCTTGTTAACATACTCCTTTGTCTAATTTGCCTTGTGCTTTTGTGCAATGACAGAGCCAAATAAAAACAGAAATTGGATAAAATTTGCTGGCTGCACAAAGGGAAATCCATCCATTGCTTTGGAATCAATAGAAATCTTGCTGAGGTTATCTTTTGAAATTCATTTATAAGATATGGGTATCATTAGTTTAGGGTAGCAGTTATTGCTGATCCCTAGCTGTCCACAGGATAAGAGTCAACCACATTGCTATGGGTCTAGATTCACATATGGGCCAGATCAGGTAAGGATTGCAATTTTCTTCTCTAAAGGACATTAGCGAACCAGATGGGCTTTTTCCTGATAATCAATAAAGATTTTTTGGTCATTATAGCACCCTTAATGCCAGATTTTTATTGAATTCAAATCCCACCATATGCCATGGTGGGTTTCACACCCAGATCCTCAGAATATAACCTGGTTCTCTGGATTAATAGTCTAGAAATAACACCACTCGGCCATCACCATCTCAGTTGGGCACCTTGCTTTCCACTTTTGGGTTTCCTGGCTTGGCACTGCCAGAAATCTAGTGCAGGAAGAATGTCCTGTATTTGAGAGCTATTACCAATCAGAAGGGACATCTCTCCACTACCAGCAACACCAGGTTTGGACTGGAAAAAGAGGTACTTCAAACAATGGGGAAGATAGGATTGATGCAAATATCTATCACTCCATTCCCATTGGTGGGTGCCTCCATTGACGTAGAATACAAGGTAGAAACACTAATGCTGTGGGCTTACTTATCAGGCTATGCTTGAATGTACATCCATGTAGTGTGGCCCCTGCTGGCTAAACATCACTGGGACAGCTTTAGGTGCATTTATTCGGCCTCCAGGCAAGAAGGCCTTCACTGAGCCTTCCCACCCTTTCCTAATTTGAAAGTAGCAGATCTCCACATTGCACCTTCCCACCAAACCACACACCTCCCTTGCCTCTGGACCTAATTCCAGGAGGTAGAAGAAGAGTATTAAATTCAGCCCAATGCCTTCACCAATAACATTTGTTTACATCTTTGAAGCTGTAACTATGCCAACATATTCCAATTTTATACCAAATTCTAATTTTGCAAGGTTTGTATCCGAATGATTTTGCCAGCTGGAAATAATTACAAATCACTCAATGGTACGCTCAAAACATAACATCAAATGGATGTGGGGAAGGTGCAGTGTGGCATAAAATTGCAGTATCTTTTTCACAAATTGGGGTAAGTTAATCAGGAAATAATGGTTCTTCCATTTGCTTATTTAATACAAATTATTTATGTTGTTCTTAAAGGATACTGTTAATCACTGCTGTAGGTTTTCCTTTTGACACAGTCTATGTATCAAATTGTGGGCACAGTTACTAAAAATCCTATAGAACAAAAAATGTGAAGTTGGAAATGGCATAGTAACCTAATAGGACATGGCGTAATGATGTTGCTCATGCCTAATGTCAGGACCAAAGCATCACATTCATTTCTATATGACTCAATGCTGATAGACATGCTGAGCATTTTCTGTTTTTATTCCTATACACCGAAGGACTAGTAAAGGAAATTCTCAGCATCATGGTCAGATGTTTATTCACTTACCTGTTCATTTCCTTTGCAGCTTTCAAAAATGTAAATCACAAACATTTAAAAAGTGCCTAGTTGAGAACTGAAATTTATGAATGTCATTACATTAGTGATTCTATACAGTCAATCAGGAATCTTGACAAATAGTTCCATCCATCAATTTAGTGTAAAGAATACTAACAAGGATTTTTATAAGGATTCATTGAATGACTAGGCCAATATGATAAAGAAACATGTTTGTTTTCTCTCATATAATCTTTGTAAATCACTGAACCCTCTTAAGGACACATTTTATAGTTGATAAAACATTTTTAGGGTTTAAATATTTTGTCTAAAATGCCAGCTGCCATCCAAAATATTTTGCTCTTCTGATTCTAACTGGCTGTCATTACCAGTTTTGTCATGTCTGTTCAAGTGTCCATTACTGGCAGTTTTAATTAGAACTCAGAACATGGAACAGTGCAGCACTGTACAGGCTCTGCTCAGGACATGCCCAGTGTGAGGCTCTATGATTGCCTACACTCAAATGCTGTTCCCCACCTTTGGACAGGTAAGGGAATCCACTTCCAATGAGATGCCCTTTAGCTCCCGTGCTCCAATTGCCCCAGTTTCTAATGACATAGCCAGTTGCAGTGCCTATTTGAAGTCCAGTTGGACTTCAGCAAGTAAGTTCTCCTGCATGGTTACATCATTAATCCACACACCAAATAGTCTCAGCATCTCATTCAGGGTTAACCCAAAATCACATGCCTCTGCCTGTCATCTCAACCTCATTAAAAATCCATGGTTCTCTAACAGCCAAATGAAACCGATAGTGTCTCAGAATTAGAGGAGGTTTGGGGTCATAATATTTTGACCAAATCTGTCAAGTCTTGGAAGGTTTTGGTGTCTGGTCCTCTGGGAAATTTAAGCCCCTTGTAACCAAAAATGCTGCAGAAGAATACTCAATGTCAGGTGCCCAAAAAAACTGCATACGGGGGCTGGTGTTTGACAGCAGGATCAATGTGTCAAGCTTCCCAAATAAAGGCGCAATGCCAGAACTGCTTACGCAACTCCAAAATGACTGTTGCAAGCAAATATTCTTCAGGCACATCCTGTTTTCCCCCATCACCATTGAAATAACTGCACAAAGGCTGGTATCCTGTCACCAAGTCACACTTTATTTACTTGTGCACAATACGTTGGCTGTAACCAGCCAGCTTGGAGTCAAGCCCCTGAACTGAGGAGATTTTAAATCTTCTGGGTACATTGGTCAGCCAGGGCTTTCCTGATTGCTAGAAACATAAAGTTTGACAGACAGACAAATGAACAAGCACAGAGATATGGAACATATGTGGGCAGTTGGGATTAGTTTAGAATAGCTTCATGCCTTGTGCAGACATTGAGCTGAACAGCCTGTTCCTGTGCTGTTCTATGTTCTCTTTACTGCAGATGCAGTTTGATCTATGAATAAATTCAACGAATTATTCAACAGCAGTGAAATTCGGCACATATCTTGTGGAAGGCATCTGGTGCATCCACTGCTGAATTCTATTCTCTCATCTATTGCCTACTGAAGTATAAAACCTTCATTATGTTATCAACATTGAGAGAATGCTTTGTAATGTATCTGGCACTACCACTGTGCCAGGTGAACATATTCCAAACAGATCTAGCAACTCAAAATCATGCATGCATGAGGCACTGTGGGCCATCAGCAGAACTACATTCAACCATAACCTGTACCCTTATAGTCTGGCATATCCTCCACTCTGCCATTGTCATCCAACTAGGAGATCAATCCTGGTTCAATGAAGTGCACAGGAGGGCTTGTCAGGAATAGCAAAATGCATCAAAGCAAAAACCATGACTGCTTGCCTGGCAAACAATGGTAGCAGCATGTAACAGAAAAAAAACTAAGCAATCTCCAACAAATGGATCAGATCTAAGCTCTACAGTCATGGAGTCATAAAATTATACAGCATGGAAACAGACCACGCCAATGAGATATCCTAAATTAAACTAATCCTATTTGCCAGCTTTTGGCCCATATCTCTCAACTCCTATTTGAGTACACATCCAGATGCCTTTTGAATATTGTAATTGTACTCCTCTGGCAGCTCGTTCCAAACATACACCACCTTCTGTATGAAGGTATTTCACCTCAGGTCCCTTTTAAATCTTTTGCTTGTCACCTTAAATGTATGCCCTCTAGTTTTGGATTTCCCTAAGCTGGGAATCAAAAATTGGCTATTCATCCTTTCCATGCCCTCATGATTTTATAAACCTCTATGAGGTTACCTCTCAGTCTCTGACACTAGAGAAAAAACCCAGCCTATTCAACCCCTCCCTATAGCTCAAACCCTCCAATCCCAGCAACACTTATTTTCATCATGAATGTGATGATCAATTAAGCAATGCTCAAGAAAAAGACTGAAGTATTTAAAACCATTGTCATCTGGTATTGTCAAGTGGGTAATCCATCTTGTCCTCCACCTTAGCTCCTCCAAATCACAGCTGCCAGCCTTCAGCCAATTTAATTCATTCCACATAATATCAAGAAATGGCTAAAGGCACTGGATACTAAAAATCATATTGAAGACCTGTGCTCCAGAACTAGTTGTGGCCCAAGCCAAACTCTTTTAGAACAGATACAACTGTAGCATCTACCTGGCAATGTGGAAAATTGCCCACGTATGGCTTGTACACAAAAAGCAGGACGAGTACAACCCAGTCAATTTACTACTTCAGAGTATTCTCAATTGCCAGCAGATTGATGGAAGGTGTGGCATCAACAGTGCTATTAAGCAACAATTACTCAGCAATTATCTGTTCACTTGTGTTCAAATTTGGCTTCACGATGGTTACTTGGTTCCTTGCCTCATCATAGCCTTGGTTAAAGCAAAGACAACAGCTGAACTCCAGAAGTGAGATGAGGTGTCTGTCCTTCAAAGCAGCATTTGACTGAGTGTAGCAACAAGGAGCCCTAGGAAAACTCTTCACCGATTTTGGTTGTACCTACCACAAAAAAGATGATCGTAGTTGTTGCAGGACAATTGTTGAAATCATCTCAGTCCTAGGACATCTGTGCGGAAGTTCCTCAGGGTAGTTTTCAACCACCTCCAGCTGCTTCATTGAAGATCTCCCTCAATGTCAGAGGCAGAGACATTCATCAATGATTGCACACCATCATCACTATTTGTGACTCCTCAAATTCTGAAGTAGTCTATGTTCATAAGCAACAGTATTTGGACAGTGTCCAGGTTCTGACTGACATATGGCAGGTAACAACTATCTCCTCCTCACATTCAATGACATTATCATTTCTGCACCTGACTAGTGGCTACAAGAACAGATTGGGGCTAGGATTCCTGCAGCGAGTAGCTCACCTCCTAATTCATCAAAACCTATCCATATTCCACAAGTCAGGATGGAATGCTCTCCATTTGCCTGGATGAGTGCAGCTTCGACGACACTCAAGAAGCTCAACTTGATCCTGGGTAAAGTAGCTCACTTTATTGGCAACCCATCCACCACCTCCAATATTCATTCCCTAAACCACCAATACAAAAATACATTTACAAGATGCCTTGTAGCAATTCACCAAAGTTCTTCCACATTGCATGGAGATTACTATGAGCAGCACTGCAAGAAAATGCAAGGAATGTCAGAAAGTGGGATTGGTTCCTGTAAGTATTAAGCAATTCTTCTTTCCTTCCTACCTGGAGTCTTGGATCCTCTTGGTGCACTGGCTCTGTGTTTAGGGGATCACATCTGCTCCTTCTATCATTTCCAAGGTTCATGTCACATCATTGCTGCAACCCCTCAAATCCCTCTGCAGATCGCAAATTAAGAGTGAGACATCCAGGAAGCAGCCTTCCCAGGTTTCCGTTCCATTCCTGTGGTTGCTTAAAAAATCCAATTGTTTGTGAGCTCCTGTAACCCATGTCATGATTTTTTTTTAAAAATCCTGACAACATGGACATGTTACCTCAAACACTTTCAATTTTCTGGGAGATACTGGAAATTTAAATTTAATGCAGCTTATCTGGAAAAGACTGTTACCATAGTCCACACATTGGGAAATCAGGTTCCTAGTCTAAAAGTGGTGCTCCATTCTGCTAGGGATGAAGTGCATAAAATTTTGCCCACTGTTAATTTAAAGTACTGCCTTGTATTGCCACCTTCTGGCAAACTGAGATGACTGCATGACAAATTAATTACAGTAAGATTCTACTACATCTTCCAATTTTAGTCATGACTATCAATTTCCAAGTACAGTGTAATAAAATATCAAATACATTTGAGGTACAAATGTAAATGCATATTGCTTGATAAATATTCACTATTTTTCAACTTCTGTGATTGCAAGTTTCTAGGAATGTTCATTTTCTATGTGTCTCATCATCTACCATTTGAGAATTCCATATTTTATTGAAAGATTGTCTTTGTTTTAGTTGTTAATTATTTGATTGTAGTCAGCAAAAATAATAAAAGTACATTGGTGAGGAGGGGTCTTTTAGCTGTGACTCCTGTTGTGTTCACTTTGCTCATAAATGCCTGAACAGGCATAATGTTTTCAAATACGTAACTAATTATAATAAACAAGTTAGCCTTTTAAAGCTCATTAAACACAAAGCTTAGTCTTCACAGAAGAAATTATACACGTTAAATGTTAATGCTGCTTGGAATTGATGCAATGGTGGTTTGGTGAAACAATAACTCAGCACCTGCTTTTTCCCCACCAGAAAGTGGGTATCAATTTCACACAGAAAATAAGTAACATCTGAATGAATCATATGCCATATATTTATAGTTCGTTGTAGTTTGGTTGTTCAATACCTTGAATGAAACACTAAGAATTTAATCTGGATTGCAACACATCTGATTTCAAGGAGAGACTCCAAAAGATTTGCGTAATTAAAATTTGCCTCAACTGCTGGGGCATTGAATGGAACAAAATCACTCATTCATTTAGATCAACAGAATGAAAACTAGAAAGGCTTTCTAATGGGTAGCGATGACTACATCCTGTGCATTTGTGGGTTTGGTGGCAGGTGACAGTTAATTGGATGGGAGAGTGGTTAATAGGGGACACTAATAACATCCCAGCTCTACCCCAATTAAATCTAGGATGGGAAGGCCCTTGGCCCTTCCTCTCCCACCAACAATCCATTATACTAGATACTATATGCCCTCTCAAGGGCCTCATCCATCACCACTGGCAGACAGGGTGTGTGCCATGTAGGAAGTATAGCAAGCAAGCTGGAACTTCGAGAGTAAGGGGTGGTGGTGGTGGTGGTGGTGGGCAGAGGTGAGTGTAGTGGCCATCACTAAGGAGGTGTTGAAGAGGCTGAAAGGTCTGAAGGTGTATAAATCACCCAGAACAGATGGACAAAACCCAACGTACAAAGGGAGATAACTGAGGAGATTGTGGCATTGGTGGTGATCTTTCAGGAATCATTAGAGTCAGGATGGTCCCAGAGAACTGGAAAATGGCTATTGTAACACCCTTATATAAGAATGGAAGGAAGAGGAAGACAGGAAACTATAGGCCAGTTAGCCTGACCTCAGTCATTGGCAAGATTTCAGAGTCTATTATTAAGGATGAGACAGCAGCATACTTGAAAGTGCACAGTAAAACAGGGCTGGGTCAGCACAGCTTCGTCCAGATGAGGTCTTGCCTGACAAATTGCTAGAATTCTTTGAAGCAGTAATGTGTAAGTTAAACAAAGGAGAGCCAGTAAACATGGACAGTTGGTTCTGATATAATGTGATAGTTCTGTTCTCATGCGATCTCACGTTAAGAAAATTGCACAATACTGTGACATTTAATCTGGTGGGGACTGAATCGCATTATGTAGGGAAATTTCACGTTCTAAAAATAGTGTTCTATAATTCTTCAAATGCGTTAAAACCAATTCACTTTGAAGAATCAAGCATTATATCAGAACCGACTGTATTGGGATTTCCAGAAGGCCTTTGATAAGGTGATACACAGGAGTTGCTGAATAAGATGAGAACCCACGGTTTTAGGGGGAAAGCTACTAGCATGGATTGAGGAATGGCTGACTGGCAGAAGGCACAGGGTGGAAATTTTATTCCCAAACCAATCATTTCTTTAATACCTGCAACCTACAATTTTAACCTTGATTTGGTTTTACTTCTTTGAGTAAAATAAATTAACTATCACTACAATCTTTGTAGTATTGCAAAACTTTGCTTACATCCAGACCTCCTCCAATCGTTCCCAGCATTACAGGTACCAGTCTTCAATCAATTTGATTCACTTCATTTGATATCAAGAAGCATTTGAAGGCATGGATAGTACATAGAATATTGTCAGGGCCTATAGCCTATCAATAATACTGAAGACTTGAGATCCAGAACTTGCCACTCCCCAAGCCAAACTCTTCCAGTACAGTTACGATATTGGCATCTACATGACAATGTGGAAAATTGCCCAGGTAGGACAAATCCAACCCAGTCAAATACCACCTTCAGTCTACTCTCAATCATCATTAAAGTGATAGGTGTCATCAACAGTGGAATCAAGCAGTGCCTGCCCAGCAAAACCTGCTCAGTGATGCCCAGTTTGGGTTCAGCCAGGGCCACTCAGCTCCTGACCTCATTAAGCCTTGCTTCAAACATGGACAAAAAAGGCTGAATTCCAGAAGTGAGGAGAGAGTGACAGTCCTTGGCATCAAAGCTGTTTAAACCAAGTGTGGCATCAAAGACCCCTAGCAAAAGTCTAATCAATGGCTAACAGGGACAAACATTCCACTGGTTAGAGTCACACCTGGCATGTAGGAAGATGGTTGTGGTTGTTGGAGGTCAGTCATCTCAGCTCCAAGACATGTCTGCAGGAGTTCCTTAAGGCAGTATCCTACGCTTAACCATCTTCAACTGCTTCATCAATGACCTTCCCTCTATCATAAGGTCAGAAATGGGGATGTTCGCTGATGATTGTACAATATTATGCATCATTCGTGACTCCTCAGATGCTGAAGCTGTCTATCTTCAAATGCAACAAGATCTGAACAAAATGCTGGCTTGGGCTGACAAGTGGCATTCATGCCACAGAAATGCCAGGCTATGATCATCTCCAATAGCTAACAATTTAACCACTGCTCCTTGACATTCAATGGTGTTATCATCAATGAATTCCTCTCTATCGACATCCTGCAGCGGGGGGTTACCATTGACCAGAAAATCAACTGGACCCACCACATAAACAGTGGCTAGGAATACTGCGATGAGTAACTCACCTCCTAACTTCTCAAAGCCTGTCCACCATCTACACGGCACAAGTCAGGAGTGTAATGGAATACCCCTCCCACTTGCCTGGATGAGTGCAGCTCCAACAACACGAAGTTTGACACCATCCATGACAAAGCAACCCGTTTGATTGACACCACATCAACAGACATCCACTCCCTCCACCACTGCCGCTCAGTTGCAACAGTGTGTACTATCTACAAGATGCACTGCAGATATTCAGCAAATATCTTCAGATAGCACCCAAAAGCCATGACCACTTCCATCTAGAAGGACAAGGGTAGCTGATACATGTGAACATCACCTGCAAGTTTCCCTCCAAGCCACTCACCATCCTGACTTGGAAATATATCACATTTTCTTCAGTGTCACTAGGTCAAATTCCTGGAATTCCCTCCCAAATGGGATTGCAGCAGTACAAGAATGAATGAATGAATGAATGAATGATGATTTATGGTCACTTGTACTCTACAATGAACAACACAGTATGATAGAATGAAAAGCTTCAAATGTTACCACGATATGATGCCATCGAGTATTTCAAGAATAAAAAGACAAAGTTGAAAGAAAGTCCACCTTTGTCCCGAGCCCTGAGCCGGCCAACCACCAACATCCATGCTGCCCTTTGCACCAGACCTACCAACGTCTGAGTTGCCACTCTACAGGTGTCATCTCTTCATTGCTGGGCCCAACCTGCCAATGGGCCACCAATCCCAGATCCTGTGCTAGACCCAGACCTCGCCCTGCAACCAAGAGTGTCTGGCTCTGCTGCTGCCTCACCAATGCCCGGAGTCCCTGCTCCGGGCCCACCACAACCAGGATTCTGACAGACCAGGCTGCCACCTCACCAAGATCTCTGCTCCAGCTGCTCCCTTCTACGATGGCACCCGCTCCACCACTGATGTCAGGAAGACGACAAAGCAAAAGAAAAACAAAAAAAAAGAGAAAGAAAGATGAGAAGGGTAAGGAAAGAAGGTAGGAAGTGGCCGCCTGAAGCAGACAGGCCCAGGAGCCCAAAAGCTGCCTAACTTGCTGCCCTCTTAGATCTGTAGACAGCTCACCACTACATTCTGAAGGCTAGCAAGGGACAGGCAATAAATTCTGGCGCTATGTTGCTGAGGTCCTACCCTATTAAGGTTCTACTAAATGATTCTTCTAAAGTTTATTTCAGAATTGAAGGTGCAGGTTTAATTTAGAGTTGTGATTTACCTCCTACCTGGCATAGCTGGCAAAATTTGACCACAACTTTATGTAATCCTGCCCAAGAGAAAGGCTTTAATGTTTTAGCCTGTGTTTCCTGAATACCCACATGATCTGCCATGGTAATTTAGTGAGCCACTCAGACGCCGAAGCAGATCATGATCATATTCAGAAAGACCTGGGCAAAATCCAGCTTTGAGTTGATAAGTGGCAAATGACATTATTGTCACAGAAGTATCAGGCAATGATTATGTCAAGTAAGAGAGGATCTAACAATTTCCCCTTGATATGTAGTGGCATCATCATCGCTGAATCATCCACAAACATCCTGGAGTTGCCATTCATCAAAAACTGAATTGGGCCAGCTACTTAGTACATGGCTGCAGGACAACATGGATTGAGACCTGAATCTTGAAAGGAGCAGGACATTTATGAATGACAGGAATGCAGTTAAAGGTGATAGAGAAGAAGACTTAAGTTCAGGGAACCAAGATGTTGACATAGTTTGAATAAAAATAGTCAATTATAAAGACAAGAAGTCACTTGTGGGACTGGTGTAGAGATCCCCTAACAACAACCACATAATAACATAAATCAGAAAGAAAGAAATAATGAAAACCTGTCAGAAAAACATAGCAATAATAATGGGAGATATTCATTTATACGACAAACGGGAAGGTCAGATGAGCAAAGTCTAGATGAAGAGTTTACAGAATGCTTTCAAGATAGTTTCTTAAGGCAGTGCGTTCAGAGCCAACTAGAGACCAGATAACACTAGATGTTCTGAGGAAGGGTCACTGGACCCGAAACATTAACTGTTTTCTCCTCCACAGATGCTGCCAGACCTGCTGAGCTTTTCCAGCAACTTTGTTTTTGTTCCTGATTTACAGCATCTGCAGTTCTTTTGGTTTTTAAACACTAGATGTATTATTGTGCAATGTGATACATTAAGTTCTCACAGTGAAGATGCCCGTCTGTAACAGAGATCATGAAATAACCAAATTTCATATTCAGTTTGAATGCGAATATTGAGCTGAAAATATTTTAAAATATTCAAAGGGCAACTACGAGGGAATGAAAGCAAAGCTGGCTAAAGTGATTTGGCAAATTAGCTTTTTCAAGGATAGGTCACTATAGGTGCTGTGACAGAAATAATATTTCACAATATGCAGAATATTCCAATGAATATAAGAGCTTTTAAGGAACAGACCTAACATCCATGGCAAATGAGAAATGTTAAACGTAGTATCAAACTTAAAGAAAAAGCATATAATTGTGAAAAGGCTGGTGAAGGTCAGAAAAAAAGAACAGAATATTAAAAATACAAACAAGGACCAAAAAAACAAAGAAGAAAAATTAGAGTACAAGAGAAAGCTAGCCAGAAACACAAAAACAAATAGAGAGTTTCCATCAATGTTTAAAAAATAAGTTGAAGTTAACAAACATTGGTCTGATAGAAAATCAGACCAGAGAATTAAGAATGAAAAATAACGAAATGGCAGGTGAATCGAACAGGTAGTTTGCATCAATCTTCACTATAAATTAACATCCCAAAGCAGTAATAAATTGACAAATGGAAAGGGAGAAGAATATCAAGGAAACCACAATCACCAGAGAAGTGGTCCTGAGTTAATTTTTGAAACTGTGGTTTATCAGGTGCCTGGGTCCTAACGGATTTCATGCTCAGGGCTTAAACAAAGTAATTAATGAGATAATTAACACATTGGCTTTAATTTGCAAAACTTCTTTAATTCAGGGATAATCCCATCAGTTTTGAAGATAGAGATTGTAACTCCTTTAGTTAAGGAAAGGGGACTGAATGCAAAAACTAGAAGCCAGTTATCTTAGCATCTGTCTTAGATAAAATGTTAGAAACTATTGTGAAAGAAGTTATAGCAGTGCACTTGAATACGTTCAAGGTGAATAGGCAGAGTCAACATGAAGGTGCAGGTTTAATTGAGACTTGATGTTGTCCTACTAACTGACATGTATGACCTGTACAAGTACTCACATTGTCAGGATGTGGTTAGTGGTATCCCGCAGGGATCTATATTAGGGCCTCAATTATTCACAATATTCATTGACAACTTGGATTATTGCATACAAAGTCAAATATCCAAATTTGCTAACACCACCAAATTGGGCAGCATTGTAGATATGGCTGACGACAGCATAAAATTCCAACAAGATATTGATAGAGTAGGTGAATGGGCAAAGCTGTGGCAGGTGGATTTTAATATAAGCAAATGTGAGGTTATCCATTTCAAATGGAAAGAGGATAGATCAGCGTACTGTTTGAGAAGGCACAATGTTAAATACAGTGGATGTCCAATGGGATATGAGGGCTCAGTAACTCTTTAAAATGCCATGAACAGGTGCAGAAAATACTCAAGGTTAATGGAATGCTGGCCTTCATAGCTAAAGGTCTGGAGTATAAGAATGTTAATGTTATGCTGTAGTTAGACAAAACCCTAGTTAGACCCCACTTAGAGTACTGTGGGCAGATCTGGGAACCATACCCTAGGAAGAATAGTTTGGTCCTGAAAGAAGTCCAACATAGGTTTACAAGGATGATACCTGGACTTCAGGAGTTAAGTTACGAGGAGGGCTTTGACAAATTCTCTAGAATTTCAATGGTTGACGGGTGATCTAATTGAAGTCTTCAGGATATTAACAAGGAAAGACAGCGTAGATAAAAATAAACTATTTCTACTGGTTGAAGGGTCTAGAACCAGGCAGCATAGTCGAACAATTAGGGCCAAGCAATTTAGATGAGATGTTAGAAAGTACGCCTACATGCAAAAAGTAGTGGAGGGATTGGAACTCTTCCCTCAAATGGCTGTCGGTGCTAATTCAATTGTTAAATTTAAAGCTGAGATAAACTATTTTTAATTAAGCAATATTCAAGGGATGTGGGCCCAAGGCAGGTATATGGAATTACACAACAGATCAGCCATAGTCTTATAGAATGCCAGAGGAGACTATGGGCTGAATGGCCTACTTTTGTTCCTATGTTCTAATGTGGCATGCAAAATTTGATTATATCTTTATGTAATCCCGCCCAATGGAAAGATTTTAATATTTTAGCCTGTGTTTTCTGAATACCCCAAGTGACCTGCCATTGTAATTTATTAACACACACTGAAGCAGGTCATGTTCATATTCAGAAAGACCTGGACAACATTCAGGATTGAGTTGATAAGTGGCTTCACAAGTATCAGGCAATGACTACATCAAGAAAAAAAAATCTAACAATTGCCCCTTGATATTTAATGGTATTTGATGGCAAGGTCAACTTAGTTTTATGAAAGGGCAATCATGTTTGATCAATCTATTGCAGTTCTTTGAGCAAGTAACATATGTTCTAGTTAAAGATGAACCAATGGATGTACTGCACTTAGATTTCTATAAGGCATTTGATAAGATGCCACATCAAAGGTTATTGTGGAGAAACAAAGGTTGCAGTGTAGGGGTAGCATGAATAAAAGATTGCCTGGTTAATAGGAAGCAAAGGGTAGGTGTAATCTTTTTTTAAGTTTCATAAGAAATACCAAGTAGTGTGCTGCAGGGATTGGTGCTTAAGCCTCAACTATTTTACAATTTTATATAAATGACTTTGGTGAAGGTACATAAGGTATGGCTGCCAAGTCTGCTGACAACACAAAGATAGGTCAGAAAGACAGTTGTGAAGAGAACGCAAAGCGAATACAAAAAGAATTGATTGGTTCAGCGAGTAGAAAATGATGTGGAAAATAGTTTATAAATCTGGAAAGTATGAAATTGTCCATTTTGATAGAAGGAATAAGTAGGAAGCATTTATCTAAATGGGAAGAGATTGTAAATTTTTTATATGCAGAGGGAACTGGCTGTCCTATAGCATAAATTGTGAAGGGTTAGTATACAGGTTATAGTAAATAATTTGGAGAGTTAGAATGTTGTAATTTATCGCAAGGGAAATCGAATACAAAAATAAGGAACTGGTGAGACCCCGTCTGTGCACAGCACTGATCACCTTATTTAAGGATGGATGTCAATGAAGAGAAGGCAGCTGAAATAAGATTTACTCAACTAAGTACCTGGAATGAGTAGGTTGTTTTACAAGGAAAGGTTGGACAGGCTGGTCTTGTATCCACTGGAGTTCAGAAGAGTAAGAAATGATTTGTTTGAACATATAAAGTCAGGAGGTATCTTGACAGGGTGTGTCGTGAGGAGGTTTTCTGAAATGGAAAAATCTAGAACTAGGGGTCACTTTCAAAATCAGAGGTCAAAAATTAAAACTGAGATTAAGTGTTTTGTCTTTAGAACAGCCTTCCTGAAAAGGTGGTAGAAATGGATTTCTTGAATACTTTTAATGCAGAGGTAGACAAATTTTATAAGGAAGCAGTCAAAAGGTTATCAAGTTGGCAGGAATGTCAATTTGAGGTTGCAATCAGATCAGCCATGGCAGAGCAGGCTCAAGTAGCTGAATGGCCTATTTCTGTTTCTGATTCATATGATCACGTGTATGTTTCTATAAATATTGTGGCTGAAAAGATCAGAGCCTGGGAATTCAGCAGAAAGTAACTCAACATCTTACTTTTAAGTAAAATCCAAAATTACTACAGATGCTGGAATCAGAAATGAAAACCAAAATTGCTGGAAGAGCTCAGCAGATCTGGCAGCATCTGTGGACAGAAATCACAGTTAACATTTTGGGTCCAGTAACCCTTCCTCAGAGCTAATGGTAGCTAGGAAAATGTTGCTTTATATGCAGAAAATAGGGTAGGTGGTGAGACTACGGAGTAAACAATGGATGGAGATAGAGCCCAAAGAGAGAACAGTTGGACAGACAGCTGTGGATAGCAATCAGGCTGAGTGTGTGAATATATACATCTTTGGACTATGGGAAGAAACCAAAGCACCCAGCAGAAACCCATGTAGGTGCACAGAGAATGTACAAACTCCGCAGAGACAGTCATCCAATGATGGAATTTGACCCAGGTCCCTAGCACTGAGGTAGCAGCACTAACCACTGAGCCACCACACTACCCAGGCTATCAGGCTTCAAGGTGGCTACAGGCCTCCCTCGCTGGCCATTAGATCTGATGAAAACTTTGATATCTTCAAGATACATGTTGATAATTTCTTATAGGATGGTACTGCAAATTTGAGAAATATGTTATTCATAAGATTAAATTAGAATTTACATTTGGGAGTCAGACTTGTCAAACTTTTAAATTAAATCAACAGTACTATTTAGTGAATGTTATGACTAATAAATTACATTAGATCATTACAGAAAGATCCAAAGAAGAGACCAAGGAATCAAACTTTTTTAATCAGTTAAACTGCTTGTATACTGAGATTAGACCAGATACCAATTTTGATGTATTGGACTTAAGAACTGAAACACCCTGGAGAATGTTTTACAGGAAAATAACATTGAGAATGTTACATCTGGAAGAATGCATTCTTAAGTTCATGCTCTTAGGTAACCTTAGGAACATGACACTAGTTACTTCTTAGTGATGCCTCACATGTGAATCTTTGCCATGGGTATACTATTACAATTAGTTTCAGAATATTTCCAATCAATAAGAACAGGAATTGTTGCCCTTTGGCTTGGGAAGCTAAGAGAAGAAAAAGGATTGTTCAAAGGACTATGGCTCCTATGTCATTAGCTCTTGTAGAAGTAGCTATTATTTACCACAGTGTAAATGAGATTTTGTACAAAGGACATGCTGAAGATAGTACACCATTGATTATTATGTTGAGAAGTTTTCCTTGTGCGATAAGGTACACTTAAGCTCGAGTGAGAAAAATTAGGGACTTTGCTGGCTTCAACAAATGGTGAAGAGAAAGAAACAGAGTTAGCAACAACTTAATTTTACAAAAAGGAATGTACGATGGAATTGTTCAGTTCTAAATGTAAACTTTGCATAGAATATGAAGGCTTTTCATGTAAATTGATTTGAAATTTTGCTTGTGTACATCAACTTTCATTTGACAGATGACATAACATGGGAAAATGTGAGGTTGCCCACTTCGTTTAAAAAGGAAGTTTCCCCTAATGGGAGAAACTAAACATAGGAGACACTTTAAAGAGTGCCCAATTTAAGACCAAGGTGAGGAGAATATTTTTCTTTGATGCCATTAGTCTTTGGAATTCTCTTCTCCAGAAAGTATTGGAGGCAGAGTTATTGAATATTTTTAAGGTTAAGGTGGATAATTTTTTGACTGATGAGGGAGTCAAAGAGTACAGGGGATACACAGCAAAGTAAATTTGGAACTATGCTGAATGGCTTACTCCTGCTCCTAATTCACATGTTTGTATGTTTGAAGGCTTTCTAATTTTACCCCACTGTAGGCAAATGAAATAACTGCAGAGGCCATTGTCCTGTCACCAAATCACCCTTTTTTACTAGAGCACAATACACTGTCTGTGGCCAACCAGCTTGGAGTCAGTCCTCAAATTAGGACATTCTAATCTCCTGATTGTTTTTGTTTCAGATTTATTTTATCTTTCTTGTATCTAATACATTGTCTTGTCAGATTTCTAAAAGCCACACACATCACTGGGCAAAATATATTGATTGGCTGAAATCACCATTACTTGTTTTGATTCACTCAATGATGGGAAAATGAACCAATAAAGAAGAGGAAATCAGTCACAAAATGATGGACAAATTGCACAAAAATTAATTTTTCCAAGATTGATTTTCAAGATTGGTTTTGCTGCTTACTATCTAACACCTAAAGCTACATTCATAAAATGTACCAAGATATTATCAAAAATCATGCCCCATGTCTCACTAATTGAAATAACTGTACAGAGGCCAAGTCCTGTCATCAAGTCACCCTTTATTTACTAGTTTTTTTAATTTAAAAAAATATACTTTATTCATACAAAAAAAAAAACAAATTTTCACCCACCCAGTCATGCAGGCCACTCTGGGGGTACATACACCAACTAAAGGAAAAAAACAAAGGAAAAAACAAAACACCAGCAGTCATCACTACCTGCAGTCATAGTTGGCCCCCTGACCAGTTGGAGGAGGCAGCAGCTGGGCTCAGTTACTGAACAGGGCCCTGTTATGGTATAGCCAAGGGGTCTTACACAGTGGTCTTCACCCTTTATTTACTAGTACCAAAAGCCAGCCAGCTCAGAGTCAGTCTTCAACTGAGGAGATTCTAATCTCCTGATTATATTGGTCAGCCAAGGCTTCCCTGATTGGCCCAGGTTAACAACCCCAAACAAGAACCTCATAGTTAACAAGGTCCACATGGTTCCTATCACCACATGCTTCCCACCAAGTATGGGAATGTAGGCCCATTCTTTCCTTGTAGTTTCTCTTGCGACACTTTTGCCTCAGGTGCAGTTCCTCCGACTCAGTCTCAGGCACAGGTGGCACGTACCGGACTGTGGCCCATCTCTCACGCCCAGAGAGTATCAGAAGAGTCTCCTCCTCTTCTTCCGGTGGAAACAGTATCAAGGCTGCATCCATTTCAGACTCTGAGGTTTCCTCGACACTAGGCAGAGGGGGAGCACCTGCAGTTTCTGCCAGGCCTTCGGGCTGTTCTGAGGGGCCATGTATGTTTTGCTCCTGCCCCATTTGCAAGGTAACGGCTTTCAGGTGATCCACGTGTTTGCTCTGGATAGTATCACTAACTCGAACTTTAAGAACATGACCTCGCATCCACCTCACCTTGTACCCATACAGGGCCATTCCATGGTCCCAGCACCAAACTTCATCCCCTGAATTAAATCGTCTCCCTCGCTCAGAGGAGGCATTTGGCTGGCACTGGTGTTACTGCTACTGTTTCACCCTCCCCGCCAGGTCTGGAAATATCAGCTCTAACCCGGTGCAGAGTCTTCTCCCCATCAGCAACTCTGCTGGAGCTATCCTTGTTGTTGCATGTGGGGTGGTCCTACAAGAGAACAGGAACTGGGACAGTTTTGTCTCAATTGATGTTGTAGGCTGCTTCTTTAAGCCTGCCTTCAATGTTTGGACCGCTCTTTCTGCTAGACCATTAGACAATGGATGTTATGGAGCTGTCCTTATGTACCAAATGCCATTGGACTTTAGGAAATATTCAAATTCCCTGCTGGTAAATGACGTCCCATTACTTCTGGGAGTCCATGTATCGGGAACAATGGTCACAGTTTCTCAATCATCATCTTTGAGCTCACTGAATGAACCTTATGCACATCCAACCACTTTGAATGGGTATCTGCAATGACCAGGAACATCGAGCCCATGAAAGGATGGGCATAGTCGATATGCAACCAAGTCCAGGGTTTACCCATCCATTCCCATGAATGTGGGGACACTGCTGATGGCAACTTTAGTGCTTGTTGACACTATGGGCAATGCCCCACCAATACAGTTATGTCGGCGTCCAATCCTGGCCATCAGACATAGCTTCTTGCTAGTATTTTCATCTTGGAAACCCCTGGATGACCCTGGTAGCGTTTAGCCAGTATCTGGTGGTGATCTTTACTTGAGACAATCACTTTGTTCCCCACAGTAATATGTCATCCTCTATGGTTATCTGGTCTCACCAGGTCCAGAAAAATTTCAGTACTGGTTGCAATGGCCCTTCTATCTCCCCCATTACCACCAGCTGTTTCAGTTTCGCTAGGACAGGATCTTTTTGTGTCCACAATCGGATATTGTCCACGGTGACTGGAAGGGTGTCCAGAAAATTTAAAACTAAAATGGACTCTTCCAGGGGAGGCACCACTGGTCAAGTGTCTGCCAGGGAGAGGTGGGTCAAGGCATCCGCATTGTTCACTTGGCTATCTGGGCTGTGCTCTAAATTGTACTTGTATGCGCTGAGAATAAGGTCCCAATGTTGAATTCTATCGGAAGCTACAGATGGCACTGCCTTGTCTTCCTTCAGTAGCCCTGGCAGGGGTTTGTGATCTGTTACTTTGACAAATTCTCATTCATAAAGGTACTGATGGAACTTCCTCACACCAAAGATGACTACGAAACCTTCCTTCTCTATCTCAGCATACATCTATTCGGCATCTGCCAAAGTCCAGGAAGCATATCCTATCGGGTGTTTCTCTCCGTTGGGCCACCAGTGAGCCAACTCTATCCCAATACCATATGGGGAGGCAGTATATGTCAGCACTACTTCTCACTTCAGGTCGTAGTGGGCCAATGCCTTTGATGACGATGGCTGCTTTTTCATTTCTCTAAAGGTTGCTTCTTGGCTTCACAATCATTTCCAAGGCTGACCGTTTTCTAATAGTAGGTGTAAGGCTGCCAAGATAGAGGCCAGGTTACATATGAATTCCCCATAATATTCACTAACCCAAGGAAAGACCTAAGGTGTGGTACGGACGTGGGAGTCAGGGTTCCTTTGATGGCCCTCCCTTTCTCTTCCAACTCATGTAACCTGGTTTTGTCAACTCTGTAACCCAAGTAGGTCACTTGGGGCACCTGGAACACACATTTTTCCTAGCTACAATGTACGCTGCCTGGGAGAAACATTAACCACTATGTCCAAATTCTCCAAGTGCTCTTTATTGGTCTTCCCTGTTCAAGTAAGTGATATTATCCGGAGCAAACATGTTATTAGTACATCATCCAGATAAATGGAAACCTGGGTAACCCTTGCAAAATGTTCTCCATGGTCAACTGGAAAAGGTTATAGGCTGATGATACCCCAAATGGCAGTCACATATATTGACGTAAACCCTCATGGGTATTATTTGTAGTATACTTCTGGGACTCCTCATCCAGTCACAAGTCAGGTGGGTGTGGCCCATGTCCAGCTTCATAAAAGACAGCTCCCCTGCCAAATTTGCATATAAGTCCTCTATGTGAGGGATGGGGTATTTATTCACAAAAGCAAACTGAGCTGTCAGGCTTCACAATTGTAATAACCGGTGCTGCCAATTCTGCAAACTGCACTGTTTGATGATTCCTTTGCTCTCCAGCCTCCTGATTTCCACCTCTACTTTTGCCCACAAGGCAAATGGCACTGAGTGGGCCTTGTGAAATCTCGGAATTCCGTGTTGGTCAACATGTAAAGTGGCTTCAGCCCCTTTATAATCCCAAGCCATTCTTAAAAAAAAACTCCAAGGTATTTCACCAGGTCTTCAGTGAGGCAGCCATTTTCCAATTGATAAATGTTAGGCCAATCAAGGTGAATCTTTCTTAACAAATTCCACCCCAATAGGCTTGAGGCCGAGCCTTTTTCTACTAACAGTGGTAACTGCACCAACTGCTTCTCATTGGAGACCAGAACCAAAGCCATAAACTTAATTTGCAACGATTCCCCCATGCATGTTCTCAATCTGACTGAGGTCTTGCGCAAGCTGAAAGGTTGAAGTCCTGTCCGAATGTTGTTAAAGACAAATTCTGCAACCACAAATGCTGCTGCTCTGGTCTCAACCTCCATGGGAACTGGGTGACCATTCAACCAAACATTAGTTTTAATTGTCTCCGATTTGGGTGTCACTAAGCAACTTAATTGTTCCATCCATAAGAATTTTCCAGGGTGTGCACTCCTGGGTACTGGCCTCCAAGTTTTCCTACTCAGGTTAGGCCCTGTAGGGCTCATTTGCTGTCTCAAGTCCGCATACCAGCAGCAACTACAACAACTCGCAGGCCCAGATCCTGAAGAACTGTTTAGCCACTTGGTTGAGGCTCAGCTTTGTTGTGGGGTTCTGTGTGGGTTGGTTTATGGTCCCTCTGCTCAGGGCAGGCCCTGCATGAGGCTCTGCAGTTGCCTACAATCAAGTGGCGTTCCCAAAATCAAATGGATAGATAAGGGTGTCCACTTCCATTGGGATGCCCTTTAGCTCCCATGCTCCACTTGCCCCACTTTCTAATGACAAGGTCAGTTACAGTGCTTGTTTGAAGTCCAGTTAGACTTCAGCTAGTAGATGCTTCTGCATGGTTACGTCATTAATTCAACAAAGCAATTGGTCTCTCAGCATCTCATTCAGGGCTAACCCAAAATCACATGCCTCTGCCAGCCATTGTAAACTCATCAAAAATCCTAATATGTATTTCCTGATTCTCTAACAGCTGAATAAAACCAATAGTGTCTCAGGATTAGAGGAGGTTTTGTGTCATAATATTCCTTAACCAATTCTCTCAAGTCTTGGAAAGTTTTATTGTCTGGTGCCTCTGGGAAGGTCAAACCCCTTATAATCGATAATGGTGCAGGTCCACATGCAGTCAGAAGGATTACTTGTTGCTTTTCATTTGCCCCAATGTCATTTGCCCAGAAGAAACATCACGTTCTTTTGATATATTGTGCCCCGTTTTCAACAGCAGATCAAAAGAGTCAAGCCTCCCAAATAGAGACATGATGCCAGAAATGCTTACTCAACTCCAAAATGACAGTTGCAAGCGAATGTTAGTCAGGCACATCCTGTTTTCTGTTGTCGCCACTGAAATAACTGCACAGCGGCTGCTGTCCTATCACCAAGTCACCCTTTATTTACTAGTACACAGTACACTGACTGTGGCCAGCCAGCTCAGAGTCAGCCCTCAATTTCGGAGATTCTAATCTCCTGGTTATATTTTTTTTACTCAGTCCATCCTTGAAGCCTGGTCCACTTACAGAAACACAGCAGGCTCCCGGAGGCTAGGCCTATACTTGAGGATACGGCCCGCCCATGGAGGGTCTGTCCACCCACAGAGGCCTGGTACACCCACAGAGGTCTAGCCCACTCGTGGAAACACGGTCCACTCACAAAGGCACAGCTGACTCATGGAGGCTCAGTCCAGCCAGTTTAAAAAAGTAGTTGCCCGCTGAGAATTAAAATCCAGCAGTAAGATTGGCTGTGAACCAGCCAGCCTGGAAATCAGTTCTCAAAAAGTGAAAAAAAACCCACAGCCTGTGGCCAGCCAGCTCAGAGTCAGTCCTCCTCTGAGGAGATTCTAATCTCCTGGTTATGTTTCTTTCTTTTCACTACTGCCATGCAGCAGTAGTGCTTATTTTCCCCACCTGTGTGTGCAGGTGTGAGACACAGTTTAAAAAAATCTGGTGTGCAAATAACATTATTAACATTACACTACTAAAGAATCACTATCAAGTAAAGCCCCAAGGGGCAAAGCCTATGTGAAAGAAAAAGTGAGGGGGAGGGTAGGGATCAAATCAAAATGGAATTGGAGGGGGAGACAAGGCACTCTACACCCTGCAGTGCCCACCTCTCCTGAAAGGTATCAAGTGTATTGGTGGACACTGCATGTTCCTTCTCCAGGGACACCTGGGCATCAATGTAGCTATGGAAAATGGGCAGGCAGTCGGGTCTCCTGATTATATTGGTCAGCCAAGGCTTTCCTGATTGGCTTAGGTTAAAAACCCCAATCAAGAACCTTGTATTTTAATGAGGTCCACCTGATTCCAATCACTACAGTACAAACATGCTATTAGAATGATTAAGAATTATAAAACAAAAGTGAATGGAGAGAAGATTAAACGTAAGAATTAGGGAGCAGGGAAAACCTTTTCATACAATGGATTGTGAGGCATTACCTGAGTTAATAATCAAAACAAAAATAGTATCAATTGTTCAGTAAAGTAGTTGAAATACAGAGTTAGAAATGATCATTGGAACTGAGTGAACACAAGGAGTTAGTGCTACTGCTTATGTGGAGGGTAAATACAGATTTAGATTGATTAGGCCAAAGGACAGTTTCCACTAAAATGCTGTGAGCTGTGAATCATATTTCACAAAAGGGGTGGAATGGCACTAACTGCTCAAGTCATGTCTCTCAAGATTGCCTATTCTTCTTTTGCTGGCTTTTCCTTTCTGGAATAATAGAGACTTTCTCTTCTTGATGCTATCTGTGACAACATGAACTCTATGATATCCTTGGAAGATCTTGTGGTTTTGGGCTTTGCAGATGATTTTGTTTCTTTTCCTTTTATATTAGAATTGCTATTTGTGCGGTAGCACCTGGCCTTTGAACTGTTGCAGCTATATCCAACATTCCTCACTTTCAGTAGCAGAAAATCAGTCAGGAATGGGGTTCCTACTACAAATATTAAACTCAAACTTCCCTTGTAAATTAGCATTCTGGCCAGAATGAGTAGCAAGATCACGTGGAAAATGAAAATGTTAACCCATTATTTCTTCAACAAAGGAATACAAAGTTTTTCATTTGTGAGTTTATTTAGAATAAGCTTATGGATATACTAGGAATTATAGCCTCCAGGTGACACTAGTACTTGGTATTGTTTTGTTATTTAGAAGTCAAATACCATTACCTTTCAGTTCCCAAACAGATGTCTTTACAATTCATGATTTCTGAGAATATGTTTTAAGCAAATTGTTATGAAGTAAAGAGGATTTTTTTCATTAAGTAGCAACTTTACATCAATGAAATAATAATCAATTACTTTCTAATGCGCTTTTAGGAATAGAAATACTTACCATGCAATCACCAGCATTTATCAATAAGCCGTGATAAAAAAATCAAGATAAAGTTCAATCAAAACAATATAATGTTGTGGGATACATTGCACCACATTGAAATTACTCTGTAGTGATCTTGTTGTAGCTATAGGATAGCTTCCCCAGCTTGGAACTTTGAACAGCTGGAGTGAACAATTAGAATTTGATGTCGGTGTCGAAAACAGCCTTCAGAAAATTGCACTCATTAAAATTCATGGGTAACAAATCCTATGGGGAACTATGACCTCTGGTTCAAGTTTCTGATGTTTGCAAAGTCATGGAAATTACCCTTTTATCTGAGATGAGCTCAAATTCTCAGGTCTATGCCTGCATCTAATATGCCTGAGTTGATCAGTTCTGATCCCCGAAGAACTTTTGCAGACTACTTCATTTTAATAAATAGAGCAAGCAATGGTCCATATTAGGAAAACCTGGGCACAGGTCCTTATTGGAAACTCTAAAAGGATGCAATAGTTACATTCTTAGGCTTTCTTTCTACTGGACTTTTCAGTTCTAGTAACAATATCACAATTACGAATCAATCTTGGGAACAGTGAGAGCCACATGCATCTCCTCCTGGTCTATCCTTCAAATGGAGCTGAGTGTATACATGACTAGTGATTGAGCAGTCTGAGATATTGGCTGACAAGAACATCTCTGTGGGAATAACTTGGGGATCTTAATTTGTGGCCCAGTGAGAAGAGTGTAAAGAAGTGCGTAATATTATATGGGAGACAGAGAAATTGGAACTCCCCCACATGCTTTGGATTGTAAAACGCCAGCATATGTGTAACATCACTGACAGTTTCCCTGCCCAGAGGTCATCTTAATTGGCAGGCTTGGTTTCCAGTCAGTCACTGGATTAGAAGTGACAGAACTAGATAAGTGCAAAAGCTGACCATTCTCTGGGGGCAGGGTTCCGATCCTGAGGTGGTTCAAACCCTTACCCTGGAGCTGGATATTTGGTTTGGTCAGGGATCCGACTTTTAGCGAAGGTCAATTTCAGGAGTGGAGGGAGGAGCCTGTGAGAGATCAATTATTATCTTTGACTGGAAACCAGATCCATTTCTGGGTAAAAAGAATGTTTGAAGACTGGAATAATCAGAGTATACTGGGAAGTGGGTGTTGAATGAGTGAGAGTTAAGGGATTAGGGAAGGTTGGAGAACCATAGAGAGTCAGGCAGTCTGAGGTCTGGTAGTAAATTGGAGTTTTCACAGTGGTGGTAGAGGGTGGGAGTCAAAGCCCTGGGGTCACACAGGGAAATTTGCAAAGATTGGAACAGTTGATGATAAGTTGTCTAATCATTGGGAGGGTTTAGCAAGACAGGTCCACAGGATCCAGTAGTTATTCTTGCATAGACTTGCCTTTCTGTAGTTGCTGTTTTCCAAGCTTTGAGAAACACAAAAAAAAACTGGAGATGCTGGAAATCAGAAACAAAAGCAGAAATTGCTGGAAAAGCTCAGCATTTCTGGCAACATCAAAGTTAATGTTTTGGGTTCGCTTACCCTTCTTCAGAGCTGATGATAAAAGATTGGTAAAAAGAAAAGGTTGGTATTTATGCAGAAGAATGGGGTGGGGGTGGGGGTAGGAGAATAAACAACAGGTGGAGATAGAGGCCAAAGAGAAAGAAAAACAGTTGGAAAGACAAAAACAGAAGTTGCTGAAAAAGCTCAGCAGATCTGGCAGCATTTGTCAAGAGAGATCAGAATTAACATTTCGGGTCTGGTGACCCTTCCTCAGAACAGGCAAAGAAGTAGGTAAAGGTCAACCTGGGAGAATGAATAGCTACCATTGGGAACTATTAGGAGCTTACAATTGGTTGTGTGTGGTAGCAGCCCAAGTGATGACAAGGCCTAATGTATGGGTTGGGGTAAGAATATGGGAGAAGATGTTCAGGCCTTAAAATTATCAAACTTGATATTAAATCCAGAAAGCTGCAGAGTTTTCCAAGCAGAAACTGAGGAGCTTTTCTTCCAGCTTGTACTGAGCTTGGCTAGAGCACTGCAGCAAACCTGATGCAGAGATGTTGGCCAGGGAACTCAGTGTGTGTTGAAGTGACTGGCAACTGCCAACTCAAGGTCTTTTTTGCAGATATAACAAAGGTGATCTGCAAAGCGGTCACCCAGTCTGTGCTTCATTTCTCCAATGTAGAGGAGACCACGTTGTGAGCAGCAAATACAGTAGGCTAGATTGAGTGAAGTGCAGGTAAAGTGCTGCTTCACCTGGAAAGTGTGTTTGGGGCGTTGGATGGTGAAGAGGGAGGAAGTAAACAGTCGGGTCTTATACCTTCTGCAATTGCAAGTAAGGTGCTGTGGGAATGTGGAGACTTGTTGGGAGTGAAGAAGGAGTAGACCATGGTGTCTCAGAGAGAACGGTACTTGTGGAAAGCTAACAAGGGAGGGGAGGGGAACATTTGTTTCATGGTGGCATCCCGCTGGAGGTGGCAGAAATGACGGCTAATGATCCTCTGGATGTAGATGGTGGTGGAATGAATAAGTCATCCTTCTAAAGGAGTGATGTTGTTAAACTTGAGAGGTTGCAGGAAAGTTTACAAGCATGTTGACAGAAGATCAGTTATAGAGAGAAGTTTAATAGGCTGGGGCTTTTTTAACTGGAATGTCAGACGCTGAGGGGTGACCTTATTGAGGTTCATAAAATCATGAGGGGCATGGGTAGGGTGAATAGCCAAGGTCTTTTTCCTAGGTGGGCAGTCCAAAACTAAAAGGCATAGATTTAAGGTAAAAGAGAAAGATGTTAAAAGGACCTGAGGGGTAACTTTATTATGCCTGTGTGAAATGAGCTGCCAGAGGCAGTGGTGGAAGCGGGTACAATTGCAGCATGTAAAAGGCATCTGGATGGGCATATGAATAGGAAGGACTTAGAAGGGCCAAATGCTGGCAAATAGGATTAAGTCAGATTGCGATGTCTGGTCAGCACAGACGAATAGAACCGAAGGCTCTGTTTCTGTGCTGTATGACTCTGTGACAAGGGGGACACTATTGCTGTTGTGGAGGGAAGACAGGGAGTGAGGGCCAATGAGCTAGAGATGTGACGGACCAGGCTGAGGGCCCTGTCAACTACAGTGCCGGAAAATCTTTGCATGATGAAGATGGTGGACATTTCAGCAGCCCTATTGTCTAAGTTGGCATTATCAGAACAGACGTGATTGAGAAGGAAGAACTGGGAGAATGGAATAGAGCCTTTACAGGAAGCTGGATGTGAGGATGTATAGTCAAGGTAGCTATGGGAGTCAGTTGGTTTGTAGTGGATATTGGTGGCGAGGCTATCCCCAGAAATAGACAGCTTGAGGAAGACAAGAGAGGAGTCTGAGATGGACCATATGAAGGTGAGAGCAGGATGGAAATTGGGAGCAAAAGAAATAAACGTTTTCAATTCCGGACAAGAGAGGGAAGCAGCACCGATGATGTCATTGATATACAGGACAAAGAGTTGAGGATGGGGGCCGGTGTAGGACTGCATCAACGAATGTTCCACCTACTCCACAAAGGGACAGGAATAACTGTGGGTCATGCAAGTATCCATGGCCACACTCTTGACCTGAAGAAATTGAAATCAGTTAAAGGAGAAGTCATCCAGAGTGAGGACGAGCTCAGCCTGGCAGAAGAGGGTGGTGATGGATGGACATGGTTCCGGCCTTTTCTTCCAGGAAGACGTGGAGAACCCCGAGACCATCCTAATGGGGGGGCGGATGTCTAAAGGGGTTGCGTGTCCATGGTAAAGAGAAGGCAGCTAGACCCCGCAAACTGGAAATTCTGAAACTGACATAAAGAATCAGAGAAACTGCAGATGTAAGTGGGAAGGGACTGGACAAGGGGAGAAAAAAAAACACATGAGGTAGGAAGGGATGAGTTCAATGGGGCAGGAGCAGGCAGAAACAATGGATCTGCCTGAGCAGTCCTGTTTGTGAATTTTGGGAAGGAGGTAGAAGCAAGCTGTGTGGGATTGGAAGTCTATGAGCTTAGAGGTAGTGGTGGGAGATCACCTGATGAAATGAGGTAAGTGACCATTTTGGACATAATAGCCTGGTGTTCCATGTTGGGGTTGTGGTCCAAGGGGAGATAGGAGGGGGTATCTGAGAGCTGGCACTCATTTGCAGCAATGTCAAGGTCAGTCCATCAGCAGCAAAGCAACAACCTTGTCGGCCGACTGGAATACAAAGTTAGGGTTGGATCTGAGAGCATGGAGTGCAATCAATTCAAGGAAGATACGCTGGAATGGGTAAGAGGGCCAGAGAAATTGAAGCGACCTATGACATGTCGACAGTTCTTAATTAACAGATTAAGTGCAGGTAAAAGGCCTGAGGGAGGGGTCCAGGTGGAGGGAGAGTGTTGGAGGTGGGTGACAGGGTCTGTGGGGTAGGGAAAGGAATCTTGTCCAAAGAAATGGGTACAGAGGCGAAGGCTTGTCCTCACTCTCAATTCACTTTCTTCAGGTGAAAGGGTGGCCGTGGGAAACTGCGTGGGCCCAAGTCATGCCTATTACTTTGTGGGGAACATTCCTTGGTCCAGTCCTACTTCTGCCACTACCACAACTCTTTCTCCAGTAAATCAATAACATCATCGATGTTGCTTCCCTCATTCATTGACAGGATGACAGCGTCACTGGTTAGGCAGCATTTATTGTCCATTCCTAATTGGCCAGAGGGCAGTTAAGAGTCAACCACATTGCTGTAGCTCTGGAGTCACATATAGGCCAGACCAGGTAAGGATGGCAGTTGCCTTCCCTAAAGGACATTTGTGAACCAGATGGGTTTTTCTGACAATCAACAATGGATTCATGGTCATCATTAGATTATTAATTCCAGATATTTATTGAACTCAAATTTCACTATCTGCCGTGGTGGGATTCGAACCCGGGTGTCCAGAATGCTATCTGGGTCTCTGGATTAACAGTCCATTGATAACACCACAAGGTTATCACCTCCCTTCTTTTCTGAAATTGGAAAAGTTTATCTATTTGGCTTC
Organism: Rhincodon typus; assembly: GCF_021869965.1. Lineage (NCBI taxonomy): Eukaryota > Metazoa > Chordata > Chondrichthyes > Orectolobiformes > Rhincodontidae > Rhincodon > Rhincodon typus. Next base: position 63,276,846 of record NC_063335.1, on the reverse strand, counting down.
CAATTTCCACCTGCTCTCACCTTCACCTGGTCCCTTTCGGACTCTTCCCTTCCCTTCCTCCTCTGTTTCCAGCTTCCTGTAAAGAATCTATTTTATTTTCCCAGTTCCTCCATCTCTGTTGCATCTGTTCTGATGATGCCAACTTCAACAAGGGCCTCCTTACGTCCACTTTCTTCCTCAACCTAGGATTCTCCAGCACCATAGTTGATAGGGCCCTCAGCTGAGTCCGACCCATGCCCCACACTTTGGCCTATTTTTCCCTCCCACAACAGCAATAGGGTCAACCTTGTCCTCAGTTACCATCCCACCAGCATCCACACCCAGAGGATCATTAGCTGTCATTTCTGCCACCTCCAGCGGGATGCCACCACCAAATGCATATTCTCCTCCCCTTCCTTGTCAGCCTTCTGCAGGGACCATTACCTTTGGGGCACCCTGGTCCACTCCTCCTAAACTCCCAACGTGCCCCACAGCCCCACAGCACCTTCTCCTGCAATCGCAGAAGGTGTAAACCTGCCTGTTTACTTCCTCTGTCCCCACTAGCAAAGCCCAGTGCAAGCTGGAAGAGTAGCACCTCATTTCTCACTTGGGAAACTCTGCTGCCTTGTGGACTTAATATCGAGTTCATCAATTGTAGAGCTTGAGACATCCTCTCCCATTTCCTGACCCCAACTCCCACACTCCAGGGTTTGTTATCACGTGGGCTGCTCTACACACAACCCATTGTCGGCTCCTGGTAGTTCCCATCAGCAACTATTCATTCAACATACTGATCTTTGCCCACTCATTTGTCTGTCCAACTCTTTTTCTCTCTCTTTGGGTTCTATCCCCACCTATTGTTTACTCCTTCTCCCTCCCCCATCCCTTCTTCTGCACAAATACGAACCTTTTCTGAGCTACCATTAGTTCTGAAGAAGGCCCACTGGACCAGAAATGTCAACTCTGATTTCTCTCTAGAGATGCTGCCAGACTTGCCGATTTCATTTTCCAGCACTTTTTGTTTCTGTTTGAGATACAAAGCTGTCCAAAAGAAATGATGAATAAAAATTCGGCATAAAGCCGTCTCATATTTATGTTGCCAATCTGCAATCTGGGAGCACATTGGCTGTCCAATCCTCCATCACCTGTCTATTAACCCAAGAAATGGGCAGATAAGAGAGATGGGTGGATATATGATTCGGATTCTGGGCACATTGAATTCTCACTTGATCCAGTCTAAAATGTGTTTTGTTGAGATAAATACCCCAATATAAGATTGTTATTTGATTAGTATGTAAGGCAGTTCTCCTACATTGGACACCAGTCATGTTCAGGAACTTTGCAGAGCCAACAAGGTTAGAATTGACTGAGCCTTTCCCTGGATCATTGCTGATGGGTCCATCTGATTTTTTTTGTCATGATTCCATACAGTAACAAAGTATAGCAGCTCATTGGGTGGCTGGAATGTAGACGAATGAGAGGTGACCTCCCTGAAACACAAGGTGCTGAAGGGGCATGGTCTTGAATATAATGGCATGTGTTTTCAAAGTTGTGGATCTTTTTCTAATCCAAGAGGGTGGAAGGGAGCCAGATCTATCACTCTGAGAGTCTACAGGATACATGTACAATCCTTGCATACTCATCGCCCCACCTTTTGGTTCTTAGGACTGAAAGCATGGCAAAAAGGCTACGGATTACCTGATGCTGTCTTCATGTACCCTTCCTCACACGTGACAGGGCAGTGCCATGAGGCAATGAGCGGGAGGTGGAGCCACACAAGCCCCTCAGAAGTCTCCTCTCAGAACACAACGGAGGGCACAGGGCCCTCCACCTCCATCCTGCCTTCACCCTGTCCTCCCCAACCTTGGAGGATTAAGTCAGGAGGGACCACATGATTCCAAAGCAGTTTCCAGATTGCAGAGTTGTTAAAAATGAATGAAAGATCATGCCATGCACTCAAGTAAAACATTACATATGTCTATTCACTAACACATAACTGTTAGCTCAGATTTTTGTACTGTCTTTTGTAACTTGAACATAGAACATATGCACTAAGAAGAACTAAAATGGTCCAGATTTATTATATGATATTTAGAAATGAGATATTTTCACTGCTTACCATTTTGTTTTTCTTGTGGCCATATGAAATATATTCATTTCAACTTCTCTTTTCCAGGCAAACTGCTCATTCAGTGGGATTAGTTAGAATGATGTCAAGCTTATGTTGGCCTTAGAAAATCAGTGTTATGTTGCACCTTTTGGACATGAGATAATCCTGCTTTGGCTGAAACCAAACTGGGAAGGTTATTGCTGCCAATGTTTGCCCAATGAAAAATCTTTTCCTTTATCTTCTTTGGGGTAAGATTGAGCTGCAAACAAGAAACAAGAAGCTGGTGCATTTGTTTGTTCTTCTGCTTTGCCTGTGTAGTGTAATTCTGCTTATTGAAATGTATTGTTATCATTATTCATATTCTGCATGTGGATAATTATTGATTTTGTCAGACCAAAGCTCCGGCTATAAACTTAAGATTAAATGATTTAATAGCTAGGCCTGTAAATGGACAGATGTCAGCGTCCTTACAGTAGTAACAATCTTTACAGTCCTTACAGTGTGAATGCAGCCAAAAACTGTACTGTACTACCTATCAATACAAGATTCATCTTTGAAACACAATTGTTCAGATTTTACACGGTGAAATAACATTGTATAACTCAATACGTCTCCTAGCTTCTGATCAACTGCTAATAGAAAATGTTAGCCATGAATAAATAATTCAATGTTTTGTGAAAATAAGCTGAAACCAAGAATGTTGAATGTATTTTTTCATCGACATTGGATGTACAGATTAACAATTGCAGGGCATGTTTCAATTGACAGAGCTCAACTGATCAGTGCTCAGTACTTTGACCTCTTTAGATATGTCTCCACTATTTAAGTACAATTGTAAAAACAATGACCTTCCTGAACTGTACAGGAATCTTGCCAGCAAAAAAAAATCACAGTAATTGAGTATTCTATCCAATGGCTCTCAAACATTTTTGTTTGTTTACCACTTTATTAGGTCAAACCTGGTATGATTTACATGGAGCAAAAGAACCCATGAACCATCCATTTGTTCTATATATCACTTGCCACTACAAAAAAACTCATCAGCATTAACCAGAAGAATGGCAGTGCTTTTGATAAGACACTATTGAAGTGATGTCTTATTCAGTCTCATACCAGACTCCAAGCTCAGCTGGTCCCTCATCTTGTTTCTACCACACTGGTTGAAAACTTGATCTTGGAAACAGGTCATTTTGATTTAAAAAAATAGCATTGCTGTTGTTTCAATTTATGGCAAAGAGCTGGTCTGATTGGTTGATACCACTGATGAGGAATCAGCTTTTGGTCAGTTATCTTATTGGGAGATTGATCATTGTGTTGCACATCAGAAACCTGTATGTTGGACCATTTCACAGAACACACCTGGAAAATTGTTGCCTATGTAACTCATACATCCTTAATTCTGAGACTTCTATCTTCCTGCCTATCCTTGGGAAAGTTTACAAAATGCAGTTTGCCAAGACCTGTTCATTAAGGTGGAAAATTTTAATTAATGGCTCATGAAAGTCATAGAGTTTTTACAGCATGAAAAGATGCCTCTTGGCTCACATGTCCACGCCAGTCTTCAAACTTCCAAGCATTTTAATCCCATTTTCCAACACTTTTCCCATAGCCTTGTATGTCCTACTGCTTCAAGTGTTCATCGGATTGGTTTTTAAATATCTGGAGGGCTCCTGCCTGTGCCACCCTTCTGGCAGTGAGTTCCAAATACCCACAACCCTCTAGGTGAAAAACATTTTCCTCAAATCTCCTCTAAACATCCTCCTCCTTACCTTAAATCTGTGTCCCATTGTAACTGACTCTTCTACTGAAGAGACGAGTCTCTCCCTGTCTATGCTCCTGATAATTTTGTATGCCTCAATCGAAGCCCCCTCAGCCTTCTCCACTCTGAAGAAAACAGCCTCCATCCTATTTAGTTTCTCTTTGTAGCTAAACACTCCAGCCCAGACAATGTCCTGGTGAATCCCTTCTGCTCACTTTCTAGTGCAATTACATCCTTCCTACAGTGAGACAACCAGAATTTCTTCCAGTATTTGGTTTGATTTGATTTGATTTATTATTGTCACGTACAGAGATATGCTGAAAAGTATTGTTCTATTTGCTAATCAGGCAAATCATAACTTACATAAGTACATCAGGGTAATACAGCAGAATTCAGAATATATTGTTACAGCTACAGAGAAAGATCAACTCTAATATACGAGAGGTCCATTCATAAGTCTGATTATGGTGGAAAAGAAGCTGTTCTTGAATCTGTTGGTATGTATTTTAAACTTTTGTACATGCCGAACGGAAGATGATGGAAGAAAGTATCACTGGGGTGGGAGGGGTCGTTGATTTGCTGGTTGCTTTCTCAAGCTAGCGAGAAGTCTAGAGGAGTCAGCAGAAGGTTTTCATGATGGTCTGGGCTGCATTCACAACTCTCTAACTTCCTGTAGTCTTGGGCATAATTGTTGCCATACCAAGCTGAGATGCATCTGGATAGGATGTTTTCTATGGTACATCTATAAAAATTGGTAAGAGTCATTGTGGACACGCCTAATTTCCTTAGCCTTCTGAAAAAGTAGAGGTATCAGTATGCTTTTTTTTAACTGTAGTGTCAACACAGATAGACCAGGACAGATTGTTGGTGATATTTACACCTAGGAACTTGAAGCTCTCAACCATCTCTACCACAGTATCATTGGTACAGATGGATGTATCCTCCACTCCACTTCTTAAAGTCCATGACCAGCTCCTTCATTTTGCTAACATTGAGGAAGAGAGTGTTGTCTTTTCACCATGCCACTAAGCCCTCTATCTCTTTCTTATGCTCTGTCTCATCATTGTTTGAGACATAACCCATTGTGGCAGCAAATTTGTAAATGAAGTTACAGCTGAATTTGGCCACAGTTATGAGTGTATAAAGAGTATAGAAAGGGACTGAGTGCACAGCCTCGCGGGCACGAGTGTTGAGGATTATTGTGGAGGAGGTGTTGTCACCTATCCTTACCAATTACGGTCTGCAGGTCAGGAAATTGAGGATCCAGAATGCAGAGGGACTTTATCTGGGGCCTAATCAATGTTACATATAGCACCATCGTAATGTCTTTGCTCTTGTATTCATTCTTGTATAATGGAGGGATGTATCCCATATGCCTACTTAACAATCTGTCCTACTACCTTTAAGGATCTACGGTCATTATTATTAGTTTTTAAACATAGAACATAGAACATAGAACATTACAGCGCAGTACAGGCCCTTCGGCCCTCGATGTTGCGCCGACCTGTGAAACCAATCTGAAGCCCATCTAACCTAAACTATTCCATTATCATCCATATGTTTATCCAATGACCATTTAAATGCCCTTAAAGTGGGCGAGTCTACCATTTTTGCAGGCAGGGCATTCTACGCCCTTACTACTCTCTGAGTAAAGAACCTACCTCTGACATCTGTCCTATATCTATCACCCCTCAATTTAAAGCTATGTCCCCTCGTGCTAGCCATCACCATCTGAGGAAAAAGGCTCCCACTGTCCACCCTATCTAATCCTCTGATCATCTTGTATGTCTCTATCAAGTCACCTCTTAACCTTCTTCTCTCTAACGAAAACAGCCTCAAGACCCTCAGCCTTTCCTCATAAGACCTTCCCTCCATACCAGGCAACATCCTGGTAAATCTCCTCTGCACCCTTTCCAATGCTTCCACATCCTTCCTATAATGCGGTGACCAGAACTGTACGCAATACTCCAAGTATGGACCTCTCGTATATTAGAGTTTTGTACAGCTGCAACATGACCTCATGGCTCCGAAACTCAATCCCTCTACCAATAAAACCTAACATACTGTACGCCTTCTTAACAACGCTATCAACCTGGGTGGCAACTTTCAGTGATCTATGCACATGGACACCGAGATCTTTCTGCTCATCCACACTACCAAGAATCTGACCATTAGCCCAGTACTCTGTATTCCTGTTACTCCTTCCAAAGTGAATCACCTCACACTTTTCCGCATTAAACTCCATTTGCCACCTCTCAGCCCAGCTCTGCAGCTTATCTATGTCCCTCTGTAACCTGCAACATCCTTCCGCACTATCCACAACTCCACCCACTTTGGTGTCATCAGCAAATTTACTAACCCATCCTTCTACGCCCTCATCCAGGTCATTTGTAAAAATGACAAACAGCAGTGGCCCCAAAACAGATCCTTGAGGTACACCACTAGTAACTGAACTCCAGGATGAACATTTCCCATCAACCCACCACCCTCTGTCTTCTTACAGCTAGCCAATTTCTGATCCAAACCGCTAAATCACCCTCAATCCCATGCCTCCGTATTTTCTGCAATAGCCTACTATGGGGAACCTTATCAAATGCTTTACTGAAATCCATATACACCACATCAACCGCTTTACCCTCATCCACCTGTTTGGTCACCTTCTCAAAGAACTCAATAAGGTTTGTGAGGCACGACCTACCCTTCACAAAACCGTGTTGACTATCCCTAATCAAATTATTCCTTTCTAGATGATTATAAATCCTATCTTTTATAATCCTTTCCAACACTTTACCCACAACCGAAGTAAGGCTCACTGGTCTATAATTACCAGGGTTGTCTCTACTCCCCTTCTTGAACAAGGGGACAACATTTGCTAGTCTCCAGTCTTCTGGCACTATTCCTGAAGACAATGACGACATAAAGATCAAAGCCAAAGGCTCTGCAATCTCTTCCCCAGCTTCCCAGAGAATCCTAGGATAAATCCCATCTGACCCAGGGGACTTATCTATTTTCACACCTTCCAGAATTGCTAACACCTCCTCCTTATGAACCTCAATCCCATCTAGTCTAATAGACTGTATCTCAGTATTCTCCTCGACTACATTGTCTTTTTCCTGTGTGAATACTGACAAAAAATATTCATTTAGCACCTCTCCTATCTCTTCGGACTCCATGCACAACTTCCCACTACTGTCCTTGACCGGCCCCAATCTTACTCTAGTCATTCTTTTATTTCTGACATACCTATAGAAAGCTTTAGGGTTTTCCTTGATCCTACCTGCTAAAGACTTCTCATGTCCCCTCCTGGCTCTTCTTAGCTCTCTCTTTAGGTCCTTCCTGGATAACTTGTAACTCTCAAGCGCCCGAACTGAGCCTTCACGCCTCATCTCTGCATAAGCCTGCTTCTTCCTCTTGACAAGAGATTCAACTTCTTTAGTAAACCACGGTTCCCTCGCTCGACCACTTCCTCCCTGCCTGACAGGTACATACTTCTCAAGGACACACAGTAGCTGTTCCTTGAACAAGCTCCACATTTCAATTGTGCCCAGCCCCTGCAGTTTCCTTCTCCATCTTATGCATCCTAAATCTTGCCTCATCGCCTCATAATTGCCTTTCCCCCAGCTATAACTCTTGCCCTGCGGTATATACCGATCCCTTTCCATCGCTAAAGTAAACGTAACCAAATTGTGGTCACTATCACCAAAGTGCTCACCTACCTCCAAATCTAACACCTGGCCTGGTTCATTACCCAGTACCAAATCCAATGTGGCCTCGCCTCTTGTTGGCCTATCTACATACTGTGTCAGGAAACCCTCCTGCACACATTGGACAAAAACTGACCCATCGGAAGTACTCGAACTATAGTGTTTCCAGTCAATATTTGGAAAGTTAAAGTCCCCCATAACAATTACCCTGTTACTTTCGCTCCTATCCAGAATCATCTTTGCAATCTTTTCCTCTACATCTCTGGGACTTTTTGGAGGCTTATAGAAAACTCCCAACAGGGTGACCTCTCCTTTCCTGGTTCTAACCTCAGCCCATACTACCTCAGTAGACGAGTTGTCATCAAACATCCTTTCTGCCACCGTAATACTGTCCTTGACTAACAATGCCATACCTCCCCCTCTTTTACCACCTTCCCTGATCTTACTGAAACATCTAAACCCCGGAACCTGCAACAACCATTCCTGTCCCTGCTCTATCCATGTCTCCGAAATGGCCACAACATCGAAGTCCCAGGTACCAACCCATGCTGCAAGTTCACCCACCTTATTCCGGATGATCCTGGCATTGAAGTAGACACACTTCAAACCACCTTCCTGCCTGACGGTACACTCCTGCGACCTTGAAACCTTATTTATGACCTCACTACTCTCAACCTCCTGTACACTGGAGCTACAATTCAGGTTCCCATCCCCCTGTTGAATTAGTTTAAACCCTCCCGAAGAGCATTAGCAAATTTGCCCCCCGGGATATTGGTACCCCTCTGGTTCAGGTGTAGACCATCCCGTTTGTAGAGGTCCCACCTACCCCAGAATGAGCCCCAATTATCCAGGTATCTGAATCCCTCCCTCCTGCACCATCCCTGTAGCCACGTGTTCAACTGCTCTCTCTCCCTATTCCTTGCCTCGCTAGCACGTGGCACGGGTAACAAACCAGAGATAACAACTCTGTTTGTTCTAGCTCTAAGCTTCCACCCTAGCTCCTTGAATTTCTGCCTTACGTCCCCATCCCTTTTCCTACCTATGTCGTTGGTGCCTATGTGGACCACGACTTGGGGCTGCTCCCCCTCCCCCTTAAGGATCCCGAAAACACGATCCGAGACATCACGGACCCTGGCACCTGGGAGGCAACACACCAACCGCGAGTCTATCTCGTTCCCACTGAATCTCCTATCTGTCCCCCTAACTATGGAGTCCCCAATGACTAATGCTCTCCTCCTCTCCCCCCTTCCCTTCTGAGCAACAGGGACAGACTCTGTGCCAGAGACCTGTACCCCATGGCTTACCCCTGGTAAGTCGTCCCCCCCAACAGTATCCAAAACGGTATACTTGTTTTTGAGGGGAATGGCCACAGGGGATCCCTGCACTGTCTGCCTGTTCCCTTTCCGTCCCCTGACTGTAACCCATCTACTTTTTTCCTGTACCTGAGGTGTGACTACCTCCCCGTAACTCCTCTCAATTACCCCCTCAGCCTCCCGAATGATCCGAAGTTCATCCAGCTCCAGCTCCAGTTCCCTAACACGGTTTCCGAGGAGCTGGAGTTGGGTGCACTTCCCGCAGATGAAGTCAGTGGGGACACTAGTGGTGACCCTTACCTCCCACATTCTACAGGAGGAGCATACAACTGCCCTAACATCCATTCCCACTGTTCTGAATTCCCAAACAGACAAATAAAAAAGAGGAAGTCTTAATGAGAGTGAAGAGGGGAACTAGTAGATGCGTTGTATTTGGACTTCCAGAAAACAAGATACCTCACAAAAGGTTAAGTCAAAAGGTAAAAGATCATGGTACTGAAGATGGTACGAAGGCACGTATAGAGAATTAGCTGATGCCAGGAAAAAGTGAGTTGGGATAAGGGGTCTTTCTCAGGTTGGCAAACTATAACCAGTGAAGTTTCACAGGAAGAAAGGCAGGGCTGGTGGTCTGAAGTGTATTTGTTTTAATTAATTAAAGTGAGTTTATTTTAATACTAGGTGTATAACAAGTAAGGCAGATGAGCTTGGAACCTGATTTAGTACATGGGACTACGATGTAGTAACCATTGCAGAAACTTAGTTGAGAAAAGAGCAGGACTGGCAGCTCATCATTCCAGGGTTTAGATGTTTCAGCCAAAACAGACGGGGGTATAAAAGGGGTGGGGATGTTGCAATACTGATTGAGGAAAAATCACAGCTGTACTGAGAGGACATCAAAGAAGGTTCATCTAGTGAAGCCATATGGTTAGAATTTAGTAATAAGACCTCCCGATAACCAGTAGGAGATAGTGGAACAGATAGGTAAGTAGATCATGGAAAGACATCAGTGTTGTTATTGTCAGTGATTTTAACTTCTTCAATATCGACTGGGACTCCCTGATTGCCAGGTGCATAGATGGGACAGAATTTGTCAGGTGCATCCAAGAGGGCTTCTTAAAACGATAGATTGATAGTCCAACAAGGAAAGGGGCTGTATTAGACCCTGTATTGGGGAATGAACCCAGCCAGGTGTTTGAAGTTTCAGTGAGGGAGCATTTTTAGATCATTGATCATAATTCTGCAAATTTTCAGATAGTAAGGATAAGACTGGTCCTCAGGTAAAAATGCTAAATTGGGAGAAGGCTAATTACAAAAGTATTAGTTTGGGGAAATTAGATCAGGGCAGCTGAGGCTAAATTCAAATCAGGCATGTGAGAGTATTTTAAAGGCCAATTGACCAGAGTTCAGGACCAGCACGTTCCTCAGAATATTCAAGATTAGGATGGCAAGATTTGGGAATTTTTGGTTGACAAGATAATATTTGAAGTTTAGTCAAAAAGAGAAAGGAAGCATATGTAAGGGTTAGGAAACTGAAATCAAAGTAGGCCCTTGATAGGTACAAAGAAAGCAAAAAAGAACTTAAACAAGGAATTAAGAGGGCTCAAAAGGACTACGAAATGTCCTTGGAATGTAGAAATAAGGGGAATCCCAAGACATTTTATACATATATTAGGAGCATGAGGGTAACTAGGTAAAGGATAGGTCCACTCAAGGACAAAGGCAGAAATTTATATGTGGAGCCAGAGAAAGTGGGTCAGATTCTTAGTATGTTGCATTGGTATTCACCAAGGAAAAGGATATGAATGATGGTAAGATTAGAGGGTAGTATGTTGATAATCTGGGTCATGTTGACATTAAATAGAAGGAGGTTTTGGGTGTCTTGCAAAACGTTAAGGTAGATAAATTCCAGGGCCAGATGGGATCTATCCCAGGATACTGAGGGAAACAACAGAGAAGATTGCTTGGGCCTTCATAGGGATTTTTGTATCCTTTTTCACATAGATGATATCCCAGAGGAGTGGAGAATAGCCAATGTTATTCCTTTGTCTGAGAATGGCAACAGGGATAATCCAGGAAATTATAGGTCAATGAATCTTACATCAGTGGTAGGGAAATTATTGGAAAAGATTTATTTGCATTTGCAGAAGAATGGACTTATTAGGGATAGTCACCATGGCTTTATGCAGTTGAGGTCTTATCTTACAAACTTGCTTGAGATTTTTTTGGAAAAGTGATGAAAATGGTTGACGAGAGGCGGGCAGTGGAAGTTGTCTACAAGTATTGAATGAAAGAGTTTAGGGCCCTTCATGATAGGCTGGTCCAGAAGATTAAATTGCAGGAAATCCATTGTGAGCTGGCAAGTTGGATACATAATTGGCTCAGTCATAGAAGACTGAGGGTAGTCGTGGATGGGAATTTTTCTGACTGTAAGTCTGTGACCCACAGTTTTCCCTAAGAATCAGTGATGGAACATCTGTTGCTTGAAATATATCTAAATGATTTGAATGGTCTAATTAGTAAGTTTGCAGAGGCCACAAAAGTTACTGCAGTTGTGAGTGGTGAGGAAGGTTGTCAAAGGATACAGCAGGATATAGATCAGTTAGAAAGTTTGACAGAGAAATGGCAGATGGATTTAATCCAGATAAGTGTGAGATGATGCATTTTGGGAGGTCAATTGCAAGAGGAACGTATATAGTAAATGGCAGGACTCTTTAGTTAGGCCACATTTGGTGGAATGTAGGCACCACTGGCTGGCCAGCATGTATTGCCTGTCCCTAGTTGCTCTTGAGAAAGTGGTGGTAAGCTGCCTTCTTGAACTGCTTCAGTCCACCTGCTGTAGGTTGACCGACATTCAGCAGGGAATTCCGGGATTTTGACCCAGCGACGTTGAAGAAGTAGTGATATATTTCCAAGTTAGGATGGTAAGTGGCTCGGAGGGGAATTTGCAGGTGGTGGTGTTCCCGCGTATTGGCTGTCCTTGTCTTTCTAGATTGAAATGGCCTTGGGTTTGAAAGGTGCTGTCTGAGGATCATTGGTGAATTTGGTATTTTGTCCTGCTCTAGTCACCATGCTATAGGAAGGATGTGGAAGATTTGGAGAGAGTGCAAAGAGGATGCTGCTTGGATTGGAGTGCATTCGCTATAAGGAGAGGTCAAAAAGCTTGGATTGTTTTCACTAGAGCGTCAGAGGCTGGAAGGTGACCTGTTAGAAAGGTAGAAATATGAAATATTTGATGGCATAGGTTTAAGATGAGAGGGAAAATGTTTAAAAAGAGATGTGCGAGTCTAATTTTTTACACTGGGGTAGCCTGGAACGTGCTGCCAGGAGAGGTGGTAGAAGCAGGTAGGTTGACAAAGTTTAAGAGGAAGTTAGATAGAAACATAAACAGACAGGGAAGGCAGGGATACAAACCGTTTGAATGTAGGTGGGATTAGTTTAGAAAGATATCATGATCTGCACAGATATGGTGGTCTGAAGGACCTGTTCCTGTGCTGTACTGTTCTATATTCTACATTATTGTTCACAGGGATCAGTGCTAGGACTGCATCTGTTTACAATAGATGTGTATGATTTAGAGGAAGGAAATGAATATACTGTAGCCAAATTTACAGACACACAAAAATATTTGGAAAGGCAAATTGTTAGAGGAATACAGAGAGATTACAAAGAGATATTGATAAGTGAGTGGATAAGAAGTTGGCAAATGCATTATATTAAAGGAGAATGTGAAGTGATTCACTTTGGAAGGGAGAACAAAAGAACAACGTATTATCTAAGTGGGCAAAAACTGCAGAAATCTGACATAAAAGAGCTTGGGAGTTACTTGCACACAAAACATCGAAAGCTGGCAAATAGTTGCAACACATATTCAGGAAGGCTAACAGAATGTTGGCCCTTATTTCAAGGGGATCACAGCATAGGAATCAAGAAGTCTTAATGTAACTGTACAACATGTGGGTCAGACCACATCTGAAATACCATGGCCAGTTTTGTTTACTTTATTTAAGGAAAGATATCATCTTATTGGAGGCCGGTCAGTGAAAGTTCATCAGGATGATCTCTGGTATGAAGGGATTGTTTCATGTGCAAAGGTTAAACATCTTTGGGACTCTACTCATTGGTGTTTAGAAGAATGAGAGGTGATCTCAATGGAACATATAGGATTTTTAAGGGCTTGACTGTGAAACTACTGAGAGATGTCTCCTTCATGGGACAGTCCAGGACCAGAAGGCATAATCATATAATGAAGACATGGTAATTTAAGATTAACTTGAGAAGGAATTTCTCCTCTCAGAGGGTTGTGAGTCTTTGACACTCCTTGTCAAGGTGAACTTTGGGGGCAGAGTCCTTGTGCATATATAAGGCTGAGATGGATAGATTCTTGATCAGTAGGGGAATCAAGACTTATGCAGAAAATTGGACTTGAGGAATATTGGTCCAGCCGTGGTGACATTGATTAGTAGGAGTGTTTCAAGGCACTGAAAAGCCTACTCCTGTTCCTGTTTCATATGCTATTATGGTTTTATGTACATGCACATCAAGGCCTGTCTCATCCTCCGTCCTTCCTCGGATCCTACAATTAAACAATGACTCCTTTGTCTGGCTAGTCTTCCCAAAACATATCATCTCACATTTTTCAGGATTAAATTCCATTTTCCACTGCCCAGCCCATCTGGCCAGCCTATACGTAATGTCCTTTAGTTGAGGGCTTTCTTCGTCTCCACTTATCATTCCACAAATTTTGATGTTGTCTGCAAACTTACTAATCATACCTCCTACATTCATGTCTCGATCATTATGTGCACAACATACTGCAAGAGACCCGGCACCAAACCCAGTGGCACACCACTGGACACAGGCTTCCAGTTCCAAAAATATCTTTCATTCATCACCGTCTACATCTCACCAATATGATTCAATATGATTGCTTATGGAAACTTTTGGCATGTAAAGTAGTGAAGGTACAAAATTTGCTCTTGCTCTCAGAAAGCAATTTCTTGCATTATGCATTATCCTTGGAAAATATTCTGATTTAAGGTAACTTCCCAATGGTGATCCCAGTTTCCACTAACATGTCTTTTACCTTACCTTCTACGCTACTTGATTCTGTAATGGTATTTATCTGTTGTCCACGTAGACTTTTCTCTTCCCTGTTATAATACTTTTTCTAAACACTACCTACTGATTGAGATGTGAGATGTGGCTATTATGGTAAAATCTTATGAGTGTTTTGTTCCTATTCTCAGTGCCCTGTGTCTTGGGGTGAAAGTAAAGTGCTGCGATGATGCCATGTTGTCCTGCAAATATGAATGTTTCTGTGGTAAGCCAGTCTTTGGTATTGCCTTGATTGGAAGCACTTCAGCTTCTCTACTGGAACAGAATTCTGATACCATTGGTTGGTATGAGGCTGGGTCACATGAAAACAGAAAGGTCCTTAAATCCCTGAAAGAGAATCAATTAAATATCATTTAGACCCTCAGAAAATGATCCATTTATCTTTCAATGGAAGATAGTTGGGGTTGTTAGAGGTCAGTAATCTCAGCGCCAGGACATCTCTGCAGGAGTTCCTCAGAGTAGTGTCTTAGGCCCGACCCATCTTCAACTGCTTCATCAATGACCTTCCTTCCATCATAAGATCAGAAGTGGGAATGATTGCTGATGATTGCACAATGTTCAGCACTATTCATGACTCCTCAAATACTCAAGCAGTCCATGATCAAATGCAACAAGAACTGGACAATATCCAGGCTTGTGACATTTGCACAACACAATTGCCAGGCAATGAAAATCTCCAATAAGAGGCAATCTAACCACTATCCCTTGACATTCAATGAAGTTACCACCACTGAATCTCCCCACTATCAACATCCTAGGGGTTACCATTAACCAGAAACTCAACTTGACTCACCATATAAATGCAATGGCTACAAGAGCAAGTCAGAGACTAGGAATACTGTGATGTGTAACTCACCTCCTTTCTCCCCAAAGGCTACAAGGTACAAGTCAGGAGTGTAATGGAATACTCCCCACTTGCCTGGATAGATGCAGTAACAGTAACACTCAAGAAGTTTGACATCATCCAGGACAAAGCAGCCCATTTGATTGGCAACACATCCACAAACATCCATTCCCTCCACCACTGACACTCAGTAGCAGCAATGTGTACTATCGATAAGATGCATTGCAGAAATTCACCAAAGATCATTAGATCATTAGTACCTTCCAAACTCACAACCACTTCCATCAAGAAGGACAAAGACAGCCAATACATGGGAACACCACCTACACCCCCTCCAAACCACTCACTGTCCTGACTTGGAAATATTCACTATCACTGCATCAAAATCCTGGAATTCCCTCCCTAAGGTCATCATGGGTCAACCTACAGCACGTGGACAGCAGCAATTCAAGAAGGCAACTCACCATCACCTTCTCAAGGGCAATAAATTTTGATCAGCCAGCAATGCCCACATTCTATGAATAAATAAAAACACTGATAAAAAGAAGTCTATTGTGATTGTCACAGGCCTATCATCATAGCTACAAGACATCAGTGGAACAGTTCCTTGATCAAGTGCACCCAGTATAGTAATTTTTCACAGATTCCACAATGATCAACTCTACTAACAACTCCACTGGTAATAATGCAGCTCATATCAATGAGCATTAGGACCTGCATAACATCAAAGCTTTGGCTGACGAGTGGCAGGTAACATTCAAGGCACATAAGTGCCCAGTAATGACAATGTCCAACAAACAGGCCTGACCAACTCTCTTTGACCTTGAAAAGTAACATAATTGCTGATTCCCATGCCATTTACATTTCTGACATCACAACTAACCAAAGATTTAACTAGACAAACCCTATTGACAATGTTGGTACAATTAGCTGTCTAGAAGTTGAATAATCTGCAACAAGCACAATGGCTGTGTGATCCTTAAGTGGTTCTCCACTATTTACAAGGCCATTGTCAGAAGCCTTTTAGAATACCCCCCACTTTCCTGGATGGATTAGCTGCAAGAAGACATAAGAAGCTAAACAGTATCCAGAATAGTGTGCAATATTTTGTTATGATCCTAGCTAATGGTATTAACAGAGATAGTAGGAACTGCAGATGCTGGAGAATCCGAGACAACAACGTGCAGGGCTGGATGAACACAGCAGGCCAAGCAGCATCATAGGAGCAGAAAGGCTGACGTTTCG
>NC_063335.1:63192070-63255777 GCF_021869965.1 Rhincodon typus | reverse complement strand
CCTGCTGTGTTCATCCAGCCCTGCACCTTGTTGTCTCGGATTCTCCAGCATCTGCAGTTCCTACTATCTCTGACACAACATAAATCCGACCCGTTGGTGTAGTTTCTTCCTCTCTGCTGATTCATGGGGTTGTATCTTTCCAGATATTGAGGGTAAACAATCCGAACCGCCCTCCACCGCTTCTTCCTATCCCAACCCTCCGCTCCCTCGCCAACAGCGTGCTGAAGGTAGCTAAACCACCTCTCTTGGTTAGCACGTTTCCAATCAAGGCTTGGCAGCAGAGTGCAAAATCCATATTGCTGAATCGAAAGGAGAACTTTACCTGAATTATTGTTACATTTAATTATCAAGGAAAACCTGCAGCCCTGAAATATAGTTTCATCTGTGTTAATGATCCCAGGTGTGTTTTTTTTTAGAGTGGGGAGTCAGAGGGAAGGGTCTTCATTTGGAAATGAGGTGGTTTCCACTTGCCTGGCTACATTATTGATCAGTAACACCATGCCGTGACAGCGTATGTTGTGGCGCAAGTGTGCGCACCGTTCAATGTTCAGACGGCTGCGATGTAACACGGAACACGGCAATCATTGCGGTGCTGCTTTGTGTACGCTGAGGAGCTTTGAGCTTTGGCTCCAGGGCGGAAGTCGCATTCCACGAAATGCAGCTAGGACAGAACAGTGTGATATTCGGCTTTCTATGGATTGGGAAGTTGTCAGCTAAAATCGTAACTAGCAAATGTCTACTTGAAATACAGATTGTCTGTGTCCCTGCGAAATAGAACATGTGAATGCCTTCCCAGGGTCAGGATGTTGGAAAATTAGGGGACGATCCATTAATGTATGTAACAGAATTACCTGATAATCATTTAACAGAGCAGACGTGAGACACTTAGCGGTACTGAACCTGAGCAATGCATCAGAGAACGAACCACAAAACAAGTCTTCGCCTCTCTTTTCACTGTGAGTTGATGTTTAGAAACACATATATATGTCCAAATCTTCTTCTCACATGGGTCTGTGATTGTATGTTAATCAAATTTTTAAACGTTTAGATTGTCATTGAATCATAATATAAATAACTTGGTTGAAAAGCCTTTATGTGCTAAATAGAGATTCTGCTGAGATTATTGTAGATTTCATTAAGATGGTGTAGTGCAGAGCCTACTATTCCCGCATTCGAAGGTGAAAAAATTACTTTTAATTACCTTCAACTAAGGACAAAACAATATTTGGCTGGACAGCAGATTTCAAGTTATACTTGTATAACTTTTTCAACGATACCCTTTTCATTCAAGTCATACAACAGCTATCAACCCTATCAAATAAATCAAGCAAGATGGGCTTTATATAGTTAATATTTTGTAATGTGTATGTTTTTCATAAACTGCTGTTTCAAATGCTCTAAGAGCATTCATATTTATTAAAACTAATAAATAATGAAATGTAAGTAGCCAGTTAGAGATTTACATTTACATTCAGGCTTAACATTTAGACGAAGATGAATCGCCATCTTGACATCAGTGAGCAATTCACTATCGTATTTTGCTATTGCTGTAATTTTTTACAAAAAAAAATATATTTTCAGTTAGTGTTTTTTAAGGATATGCAGCTATACACGTTTCTGTCAGTTCAAGTTAAGTGTTTGCATTTAGCAGTACTGGAGGTGCTAGGACTGTACTGCTGCTACTACGAGCTGAGTTGAAGAGGTGCTTTTTGGAACCTGAGATAGTAAGAACTGCAGATGCTGGAGTCAGAGATAACACAGTGTGGAACTGGAGGAACACAGCAGGTCAGGCAGCATCAGAGGAACAAGAAAGCTGACGTTTCGGGTCGGGTCTGAAGAAGGGTTCCAAACCGAAACGTCAGCTTTCCTGTTCCTCTGATGCTGCCTGGCCTGCTGTGTTCCTCCAGCTCCACACTGTTATCTGTTTTTAGAACCTGGTAGTGGAAACCTTTTGGAAGCTGTAAACATGAAGTGCAAAATCAGAGTTGGAGTATTTTGTTTTCAGCTCCATAAAAGAGAGATGATATTTTTGACATATAAGAAGTGGAGTGGGATGGAGGATAAATTATAGGCATGAAAACTGTAAGTTTCAAACCTGCTATGTCAGGATTTTCATTCAATTTTCAAAGATCAGCATTATAACTGTTTTTGGCAGGCTGCCTGCAGTATTGCTGTCTCCACTTGAGAGATTGCCTTCATGAAGAGAGATGGGAAATAGCTGCAGGATTCAAATCCCTGCACAGCACTTCAAAAAACCTAGCAGACTCCAGGAGAACGTTATATATGCTGCCTTCATATCAAATCTGATAATTACATAGTTCTGCACATCAATGGTGCTGCACTGAGTTGATGTCCTGTTTTGTCATCTTTAAATACTTTGTGGCATTTCCCTTGCTTAGCAAAACCAATTAACTATTGGATGCAGATCTTCCTAACATCCATTTTTACAATGGCAGTAATTTTATTGAGTTGCCTTCCAACTAAGATACTTATGAACTGGTGGCTTCAGCATTCCCCCATCAGTGCTAGTGGAAAATACAATGAGTATAGCGTTTTCACCGAGTGTAAATATTACACCAGAAATGAGTGAGAGGGAAAGTCCTGAGAAGAACAGGGGATTTTATAAAAATTGATGGAATTGAGCAAATATGGAAAAAATGAATTTGAAATATGAAACAGACTGTAGAGGTGTATGGCTTTCAGAATAGGTGCAATTCAGATTTTAGGTGGAACCTTGTGGAGACAACGGGATCTTAGCCACCAGACCAATGGCCTCATGATATTGTTGCTAATCTATTAATCTGGGACCCATGGAATGTTACAGATGATGGAATTGAAATTCAATAAAAATATGGAATTAAGAATTTCATGATTTACCATGAAACCCTGGTCAGTTGTAGAAAAAAAACTGATTCATTAATGTCATTTAGAGAAGGAAACTACCTGTTCTAGCCTACATGTGATTCCAGACCCACAAAAATGTGGTTGACTTGTTACCACCGTTCTCTGGGCAGTTGGAAATGGGGCAAGAAATGCTGGCCTCTGTAGTGATGCCCTAATCCTGTAAATGAATTTTAAAAACCGAAAACTGCCAAGCCTTCCCAACACCTCTTTTTAGGATGACATCAGTGGTTAACACAGGAGCCTCACAGTGCCAGGGACCCAGGTTCGATTCTACCCTCAGGCGACTGTCTGTGCGGAGTTTGCACATTCTCCCTGTGTCTGCATGGGTTTCCTCCGGGTGCTCCGGTTTCCTGCCACAATCCAAAGTTGTGCAGGCTAGGTGCCGTCCTTCTCAGGGCCTAAGTTGCCAGAGATCTGCTATCCATTCAGGGGACAGCAACACCACTGGCGACATGGTGGTTGCAGCCAGTTCAACACCTACCCAAGGCCTTGCATCAGGAGGAACCCAGACACTGGTGACTGCTGGCATGAAGCGGTTCATAGCAGAAGGGTGTCAGCAACAAGAGCATGGGCTGGCTTTCATCGGGTCTAAGCCCCCATCCCTACCCTCCTTCAATTGCAGTTCTAAACCTACCACAGGAGGGGACCATGATAAATTATTCAATCCATTGAGAGGATGGTAATGAGAAATCAGAAGAAAATGGAGGGGATTTAACACAAATGAAATGCACAGAGTTTCAGGAACCAAGGGATGATTATTGCAGATTATTAGAGGAAAAGAATCAGATATTAAAGGCAGAGAACAGGTGGATTGTAAAAAACATGGTTCATTTAGAATAAAGATCTTCCAAGCATACAAAGAAAAATAAAAGAGATTTTGAAGGTATGGTGCTTGACAAGCAAGTTGATTTTCAAGTTTGAATGTGACTGGAAGAGGCAGTCCATATAGATGGATGGAAAGGATGGAAAGAATAATTCCAAAATACCATTGCACAAAATAAATATATACAGCATTCTTTGTTCATATTGGGAATCATTCTTCTTCCACTAATATTTAGAAATGATTAGGCTTATCCAGAAGACAATTGATGATTTCCACATCTTTATTGAACAGGATATTACCTCTGTATGAATTAGAAATACTGCATAATCTTAAGTAAAAACTTTGTTTTCTTCACCAGCGTATACAGAATACAAACAGAAAGTGATTGGGTGGAAGTGAGAGAAGTGTGACAGATGGTTGCAGAAAGCCAAAGCATTCTGACTTAATCATCATAGATCATAGAATCCCTACAGTGTGGAAACAGGCCCTTCGGCCCAACAAGTCCACACCAACCCTTGGAGCATCCCACCCAGACACATCCCCCTATAAACCCACCTAATCTACACATCCCTGAACACTATGGGCAATTTAGCATGGCCAATCCACCTAACCTGCACAACTTTGGATTGTGGCAGGAAACCGGAGCAAACCCATGCAGACGTAGGGAGAATATGCAAACTCTGCACAGACAGTCGCCTGAGGGTGGAATCGAACCTGAGTCCCTGGCGCTGTGAGGCTCCTGTGTTAACCACTGAGCCACCATGTGGACCCTAAAATTAGGATCAGTTTTCGATTCTTGTCATGTGACTATTCCAAGGTATTTAATCATTGGGAAAATAGTAAAACTCCAGGGTAAATAGTTAATTAATTTGTTTTCTGGTACTGTCTTATTCATATTGTATGAACCTGAAGTTAATTGTATTTGCAATTTCTTGCTCATCAACTTAGACAGAATTTACATTGCTCTTTCCTTCTAAAGACATTACAGTAAGACATTACATAACTGAGTCACTAGTCATCTTATACAATAGATCTTGCTCGTGGTTCCAGTAGTACCCTGTTAAAACCATTTCTTTTGTGGAATTATATTTAAATGTAAGACAATGGACACCAGAAAGGAGGACGTATGGAACGAAGAAAGGCTGTTTGACCTTTTAAGTCTTTTTCATTTACATATTAATAACAGTAACAAATGAATTTTTGCACCCAGGAAGAGTATTAGAAGTACAAAAGCAAAATACTGCAGATGCTGGAAATATCTAATAGAAATAGTAATGCTGGAAGTACGTAGCAGGTCAGGCAATGTCTATTGAGAGGAGAAAGTTTTGATGAAGCCTGAAACATCAAACACTCCTCGCCGTAGAATCTGCCTGGCCTGCTGAGTATTTCCAGTAGTTTCTGTCTTTATTTAAAAGTTTTACAGAATTTATTACCCAAATGTGGATCAATATTTAAACACTATTATATCCCATAGCATGTATCCTCAATGGATCTCTTTCATAATGTAAACCTATATGGTTGCAGTAACTCTTAAAACCAGCACGTTTCCACATAACATTTACAAAACCTTGGACATGCCTCACTGAACATGCAATAGTTGTTTGGCTGCATGCATTTACTTTCTTAGATCGTCTGAAATGTTACGAAAAAAAGCATGCAGCAGTAAACATGCAGCAGTAGTGTTTTGCTCCATTAATTGATTGCATCACTGTAAAACTTAGTTGGGTCTTCTTTACTGATCCAGTATGTTTGTCTTCTCTGACCGAGTCAAAACTAGTCTTCTGCAGTTTATAATCATTTAGAGAAAATATTCAGTTTATTTTAGGGAAGTATCCTTACCTGTCTAGTCTGCATGTGACTCCAGACTCTCAGCAATGTTCCATACTTTAACCTGGTATCTGAAATGATCTAGCAGTTCAAGGACAATTTGAATTGGGCAAGCCTTGGCTGTAGTGCACACAACCCATTGAAGAATAAAGAAAGAAACATTGTTAAATCACCTTAGGTTAGGTCACATTAGGTGGCTAACCTGGTGAATCCTACAGTTTGTATACTTACATGATTACCCTGACAGTAATGCTACGCTAAATAATTATATCTTGAGTGTTTATAACAGAAGAGATAAACACCTTTTGAAATTTTAAAGACATATTAGCAAACCAAAAGTTATCAATAACTTTAAGGGGCTGACAGAAAGAAGAATATTTATGAAACATTGACCAGCAGTTAAGGAAAGTTCTGACAGACTGGAAAAAGTCAAATATGCTAACCCTGTTCAAGTACGGCAGAAAATAATCCTTCACAATTGCAGATTTGTTTGATTAATCACAATAATTAAAAAACTAATGGAATCAATCAAACAAAATGTGGGAACAATGTCTACAAATATAATAACCTGCAATCAGATTTTGTTCAATTTACTTAATAGCCACCTTTTGAAGAAGTAACATTTCAAGGTGATCATCAGGAGGCATACAATTTAACATATACATGTGCATTCCAAGTGATCTTTGATAAAGTACAAGTGAAAGACTAAGGCCAGTGGATGTGCAAGGCAACTTGTACATGCATTGGTAATTGGTAAAATGGAGAAAGGAATAAGCTATGAGCAGACCTGAAATGCACGAGTGAAGAACTAGTGCTGCCCACAGTGGGACTCACTTATTCCTAATACACATAAACGTCTTAGATTTGCAAGGTAGTTACAGCTGCGATAGCACTTTTCTAGGTGAAACTGTGGACTCAGATAGACCAAACAAGACCTGTACTTCGTGCAATTTTTAAAAATAAATTAAATTGAAATGTTTCAGAGTACACAACAGTATAAGATGTACACTGAGAATATGACTTTTAATGAATACTGCCAGAAAATATATCTGCTTCAGTTCTCTATCCAAAGGCAGGTCTGACCCATTGCATCACAATCCCCACCACAGGTAGGCCAAGAAGACAGATCCTGATCCATCACAGCCAGAATAGGGATTGAACTTCATCCTGTTGGCACTAATATAGTTTTTAGTTGCTATTCAACCAAATGAGCCAGTTGCTGCTCTCCCAGGAAATCAGGTTGCTATGGCATCATACACTTTTATATGCAGTTCTAGCCTGGAGCTTTAGATAATGATAGTAAAGGCTCTAATCTGTTTCTATCACGTGACTGACCAGGAAATTCTGTTGCTGTTATCACCTGACATTGATGTATGTTGAAAGGATTTTCAGATTGATATGCAACGCGTTTGACCATGTTACTAATGCTTCTTCCTCTGATCACCATTTGCTGGAGTTTTGTAACATCTGGGGCCTAGTGTCAAAATTGGGAGAGCTGTCTCACAGACTAGTCAAGCAACAGTCTGAGATAGTCATTTTTACAGAATCAGACCTGACTGGTAATGTCATAGATACCACCATCACTATCCCTGGATATGACCTGTTTCATTGCCAGGACAGAACCAGTGTGGCGATACAGTGATATACGGTCAGGAGGGAGTTGCCCTTGGAGTCCTTAACATTGACTCCGGACCACATGATGTCTCATGGCTTCAGGTTAAACATAGGCAAGGAAACCTGCTGCTGATTACCACAAACCAAAGGGTTTAGAGGAATATGGGCCAAATACTGGCAAATGGGACTAGATTAATTTAAAATATCTGGTTAGCATAGATGAGTTGGACTGAAGGGTCTGTTTCCATGCTTTACGACTCTATTAGAATCAGTACTCCTCCACATTGAACAACATTTGGAGCAAGCATGGAGGGAGGCAAGGGCGCAAAATATACTATGGGTGGGGGGATTTCAGTGTTCCACCAAGAATGGCTCAACAGCAACACTACTGATTGAGCTGGTTGGGTCCTAAAGGAGGTAGGGTCAATGAGGGAACCGATGAGAGGGAGAAACATACTTGATCACATCTTTAACAGGCTGCAGATGTATCTGTCCATTACAGTGTCAGAAAGATTGACCACCACACAGTTCTCATGGAAACTAAGTCTTATTTCACATTGAGAATACCCTCCATTGTGCTGTGGAGGGCTACCAATGTGCTAAATGGGACAAACTTCGAACAGATCTAGCAACTCAAGACTGGCATCCATGAGGTGCTGTGGACCCTCAAGAGTAGTGGAATTGTACGCCAGCACAATCTGAAACTTCATGGCCTGGCATATCCCCCATTCAACAATTATTGTCAAGCCATGGATCAACTTTGATTCAATGTAGAGTGCAGGAGCGCATGGTAGGAGCAGTACCAGGTGTACATAAACATGATAAAAACCAAAAGAACTGCGGATGCTGTAAATCGGGAACAAAAACAAAGTTGCTGGAAAAGCTCAGCAGGTCTGGCAGCATCTGTGAAGGAGAAAACAGAGTTAACGTTTCTGTTCAGTTCTAACTGAATCAGTTCTGAGGAAAGGTCACTGGACCCAAAACGTTTTTGTACCTAAACATGGTACTGAACAGAGCTACTTGCATGTCAAACAGTATAAGCAGTAAATAACAGGGCTAAGCAATCCCACAGCGAATGGATCAAATCTAAGCCTTGCAGTCCTGCCACATCCAGTCATGAATGGTGGTGGACAATTAAGCTAGAGGAGGAGGTTCCAGAAATATCCCCAACCTCAATGATGGAGGAGCCCAGTACATCAGTGCAAATGATAAGGCCGAAGCATTCGCAGCAATCTTCAGCTAGAAGTGCCAAGTAGATGATCCATCTTAGCCTCCTCCAGTTGTCCCCAGAATCATACATATCAGTCTTAAGCCAATTCAGTTTACACCATGTGATATCACAAAATGGTTGTCGGCACTGGATAATGCGAAGGCTTTGGGCCCTGACAACATTCCAGTAATAGTACTGAAGACTTGTGCTCCAGAATTTGCTACTTCCTGAGCCAAGCTGTTCCAGTGCAATTACAACACTGGCATCTGCCTGAACATTGCCCATGTACATTCTGTGCACACAAGCAGGACAAGTCCAACACTGGCCAATTACTGCCCTATCTGCCGACTTCCAATCACCAGTAAAGTGATGGAAAATGTCATCAACTGTGCTATCAAGCAGCAACTGCTCCACAATAACCTGCTGAGTAATGCCCAGTTTGGATTCTACCAGAGCCAGACAGCTCCTGACCCCATTACAGTCTTGCTTCAAACATTGACAAAATAGCTGAATTCAAGAGGTGATGCAAGAGTGACAGCACTTGACATCAAGGCTGCAGGTTACTGACACTGGCAAACTCTCCACTAGTTGGAGACATAACCTGGCACATAGGAAGATGGTTGTGCTTGTTGGAGATCAGTCATCTCAGGTCCAGGACATCTCTGCAGGAGTTCCTCAGGGTAATGTCTCAGGCCCAACCATCTTCAGCTGCTTTATCAATGGCCTTTCCTCCATCATAAGGTCGGAATTGAGGATGTTAACCAATGATTGTGCAATGTTTAGCACCATTCATGACTCCTCAAATATTGAAGCAGTCCGTGTTCAAATGCAACAAGATCTGGACAATATCCAGAATTGGGCTGACAAGTGGGAAGTAACATTTGGTCCACACAGATGCCAGGCAGTGACCGTCTCCAATAAGACACAATCTCATCACCACCATCTGACATTCAATGACATTACTATCACTGAATCCCCCACTATGAACATTCTTGGTTATCATTGAAACTCAACTGGATTCATCACATAAACACAGTGTCTACAAGAGCAGGTCAGAGGCTAGGAACGAGTAACTCACCTTTTGTCTCCTGTCCACCACTACAAGTCAGGAGTGTGATAGATTACATGCCATTTGCCTCAAGGGGTGCAGCTCCAACAAAACTCAAGAAGCTTGACACCATCTTGGACAAAGCAGCCTGCTTGATTGCCACCACACCCACAACATCCACTTCTTCAACCATTGACACTCAGTACACATTGCTGCTACTATCTACAAGATGCACTGCAGAAATTCATCAACGATCCTTAGCACCTTCCAAACCCACAACATGTTCCATGTAGAAAAACAAGTGCAGCAGATACATGGGAATACCACCACCTGCAAGATCCTCCCCACCCAAGCAACTCCCCATTCTAACTTGGTATATATTGCTGTTCCTTCACTGTTGCTGGGTCAGAATCCTGGAATTCCCTCCCTAAGTGGCTTAAGAAGGCAGCACATTACCACCTTCTCAAGAGCAATTAGGGATGAGGTAATAAAAGCTGGCCAGCCTATGATGCCCACATCCTAAAAATCAATAAAAACAAACACCAACTCAGAACTTATGTCTCAGAAGGCAGGGATACTATCCACTGCACCAAATGACAACCTCCTCAAAGTTACATGAAACATAAATAGATCAAACAGCATCTGTGTGGGAAAAAAAAGTTTAGATTTCAGGTTGTGGTGCCTTTTCATAGAACTGAAGAAAGAGCTTTTAGAGTTGCAAGACAATTCAAGTTTAAAGTTTCTAAAAACTCTTACATTTATACCTTTCAGCAGTTCTGACAAGGTTATCTTGATAGGAAATATTAACTCGCTTTTAATGACATAGAGTCAAAGAGTTGTACAGCATGTTCTCACTCGTCCATGCCAACCAGATATCCCAAATTAATCTCATCCCATTTGCCAGCATTTGGCCCTTATCCCTCCAGACCTTTCCTGTTCATGTACCCATCCAGATGTCTTTTAAATGTTATAATTGTACCAGCCTGCACCACTTCCTCTGGCAGCTCATTCCATACATGCACCACGGTCTGCCTGAAAAAATTTCCCCTAAGGTCCTTTTTAAATCATTCCCCTCTCACCTTAGACCTATGTCTTCTAGTTTTGGATTCGTATACCCTGGGGAAAAGACCTTTTCTATTCACCCTATCCATGCCCTCATGATTTTATAAACCTCTATAAGGTCACCCCTCAGCTTCCGACACCCCAGGGAAAATAGCCCTAGCCTATTCAGCCTGTCCCTATAGCTCAAATCCTTCTAGCCTGGCAATATCCTTGTAAATCTTTTCTGCACCCTTTCAAGTTTAACAACATTTTTCCTATAGTAGGGAGGCCAGAATTGAATGCAGTATTCTAAAAATAGTTTAATGTCCTGTACAGCTGCAACATGACATCCCAAATCCTAACACAATTCACTGACCAGTAAAGGCAACTGTACCAAATGCCTTCTTCACTGCCCTGTCTACCTGTGACTCCACCTTCAAGGAACTATGAACCTGCACTCCAGGGTCTCTTGCTTTGCCAACACTCCCCAAGATCCTACAATTAAGTGTATAAGACTTACCAAAATGCAAAACCTCACAATTATCTAAATTAAACACCATCTACTAGTCCTCGGCTCGTCTGATCAAGGTTGCTTTGTACTCTGAGATAACCTTCTTCACTGTGCACTACACCACCAATTTTCTGAATTTACAAACTTACTAACCATTCCTCCTATATTCACATCCAAATCATTAATATAAATGACAAAAAGCAGTGGATCTAGCACTGATCCTTGCGGTACATTTCCGGTCACAGGCCCCCCAGTCAATATAACAACCCTCCACTACTACCCTTTCTCTCTACCTTCAAGCCAATTTTGTATCCAATGTCTACCTCTCCCTGGATTTTGTGGGATCTAACCTTGCTAATCAATCTACCATGCAGAACCTTGTCAAATGCCTTGCTGAAATCCATATAGACAGGATCCACCACTCTGTCTTCATCAATCTTTGTCACTTCTTCAAAAAACTCAATCAAGTTTGTGAGATACAATTTCCCACGCACAAAACCATGTTGACTATCCCTAATCAGTTGTTGCCTTTCCAAATACATGTAAATCCTGTCCCTCAGAATCCCTTCCACCAACTTACCTACACAGACATCAGGCTCACCGGTCTGTAGTTCCCTGGCTTTTCCTTACCACCTTTTGTAAACAATGGCAACAAATTAGCCATCCTCCAGTCTTCCAGCATGTCACCCGTGGCTATCAGTGACACAAATATCTCAGCAAGGGGTCCAGCAATCACTTCCTTAGCTTCCCATAAAGTTTTGGGATACAGCTGATCAGGTCCCAGAGTTTATCCATCTTTATGCATTTTAAGATGTCCAGCACCTCATTTGTAATATGGACACTTTTCAAGATATCATTGTTTATTTCTCCAGGTTCTCTAGTTTCCATCTTCTTCTCCACAGTAAATATTAATGTAAAATATACATTTAGTATCTCACCCATCTCCTGAGGTGTTTTAACAAACAAAACTTGTGAAAGCTAACTTTTCTGACATTTTCGCTGATTACCAATAACATAAGATTTATGTCACAACCTGGATTACTGAATCCTGACCAGGTGCCTGTCACAGAAATCAGTTCATGACTATGCTCTGCCTTGTACTTATCAGTCCTGCTCATAACAAGAAAGTTTCAGAAAGTATTATGGACAGCATTTGATCGAAACCTTCTCTAATCTCAATTCTCACTTGGAGCTGTTATTAAAATTTATGTTGTTAATTTTTGATCTTGTCACCTATCTATTCTTTTCTGAAGAAAAGTTAAAGTGTCAGGTTAACTCATGATTTAAATTTACTGGAAATGTGCTGTATGAGACTATGACCATCCCCTTAGAGGGTTAATTGCAGGCTCCTGCCAGTGGCAACAACCAAGCAGTCTGCCAAGCTGTCTGACTTCTGGGTATAAAATAAAATAAAAAGGATGATGATGAGGACCTTTCCTTAAATTCTAAGCCCTCTGTGTTGCCAGGTTGGTTGGGACACCCCCACACTGTTGCAGTCCCCTGCTCCCTTATAACTCTTGTAAATGTAGGATCCTTTTATTTTGGAATAATGAACTTTGTAAATTGAATTTCCCTGGGGCATTGAGAAATACAGTGAATGTGTATGAATGGTTCTTTTGCTGAAGTACAAAATAGATTATCATTTTAATTATGATTTACTTCCTTTACAGTGCCCCAAATCATTATTGTCATACTGTAATGTGTTAAATCAATTGGAAAGCACAGAATGCATGCAATTTTCATACAGCTTCAGAAACATTAATTTCTCGCTGAAACTTGATGCAATAAAGCCAAGAAAATGAAAACAAAATACAAACTTAAAGAAGAAACAAGCACTAAATTATACATCAGCATAATAAAATGAAAATGTTTGTGACACTCTTAGTATACTTGAACATCATTTCTGAACAAATGTGATTTTGCCAAATTTCATGGTAAATATACAACTTTCTATCCTGTGTTACCTAAATTGATCTATGGGAATACCACAGTCATTAATATTTTGTATTAATAGAAAATAAACTGATAATATAGTTAAGTAAATTCACATTTAGCTGGATACACAGTTCTCCCCTAATGTGAAGCTATTCTTGGTGGCCAATGAAGAGTAACATTGGAATGAGGGATCATGCTATGTGAAGCCTACTTAAAAACAGTTCATTGTAGTACTTCTGTATATCAAAATCAATTATGTTCTTCATAAATATCCTTACTGTTATCTTATTTAAATGTAAATATTCCATGTAACAGTAGCAGAACTCCACAAGATAGTAGACTTAACATACAAAATACTTAGTTTAATCAAAGTAGTTAAATCATTTTCAATGCTTTTGTATTTAAATTGATCAGTTGCAACCAGAATAAGGTATTTCAGTTACAAAAGATTCTGTTTAAGTTTTTAATTATTTAAGTGTTTAACTAAACGTGCCTATTTTAAAACCAAAAATATTGAGAAAATTCTCTTGCTCATTTTAAAGTTGAAAGTATTGAAAGTACTGTAGATTTGGGAACCAAGCAAAATCCAAAATAATGTTTCAAGAAAGGGTTTTATATCTAAGGAGTGTTGCTTTAGAAATTTAATTGATGATGGATGACAGCAGAGCAAACAAAATGTTTTCCCCATTCCTGTTGATTTCACTTATGTCGCTTGTAATAAGGTGTTTGTATTGTGGAGGTTTTTTTGCGCTCAACAATCTGTTGAAACAGTGTCAGTACTTGTCCCCATTATCCCACCGTGGAGAAAATGGGAAAAGATTGGGTGATGAATTTGGCATAGATCAATTCTGCTTGATCTCTGCCTATTTATGGTCCATTGATTTTCCCTGTTTGAAATTCTACATATCTATGTTATGAAGACTTTATTAGGATTAAAGTGTTTCATTTACATCATTTCTTTATGTATTGTTATGGTTCAGAGCAGACCCCTTCAAAATATTTAAAGAAGGTGGCCCAAGCCCTAACTTTCTTATTTTAAAGGTACGTGAATTACGTGTTCCAAATGTGAGGCAACTGGTCAAACTAATTGACATTAAGCAAAACACAATTTATTTAAACACTATAATTAAAATGCAAACGAAAGAAAGAAGAATTTAGAATATCTTAACTACTGGAAAATTTAACTGAATAATAGATACAGTACCTGTTACTGTTTAACTGTTTCAATATAGTAACATGCCATAAACACACTCCTTAGCAAAAGGCAAATTCTGACATAGATTTTTACATGCAGTTCTCTAATCTAGAAAGAAACAACATCAAGAGAGATTTCAGAGAAAGTAGCAGCTAGGAATCAGTTGCTGAAGCTTCCATCTCTTCTGGGACCCCAAACAGCTTATGATTGCTGAAAAAAACTCCCAGAAATCCTGATATGTGAGAGCTGGCTGCACTCATTCAAGCTGTTTTTAAAAAAATCCAAGGCCTCCTAAGCTGTCTACTTAAGCTGTCTTCAGTAGCTAGTTCTGAACCTCTGCCTTTACAATCTGTTTTCAAAAAAAAACAGGACAAAGTAATCTCTTATAGTGACAGCATTGTCACCGTTTGCAGAGTATCAAGTAAAACAAAAGCTCTGGAAAACTGGCAGTGAATAATTTTTGGATTTGACAGATTAGGTGAAGTTTGATCTTATGATGAGAATGGAAGACTGATTTACATTTTTTCACTATTTGGAAGAAGAAAGGGCCTGTGTGGGAATTCTAGACAACTTCAGTCCTGTGACAGGCAGTCTGCCCTCTCACTGGTATCTGCAATCCTCATTTGCAGGCAGGGATTACGTTATCTTACTTTAGCTGACATAGTGGTAGTGGAAGCTCTGTTTTCCAAAGGAAGGTTTGACAATAGATTCCCTGATAATTTAGAAAGCTATGTGAAATTCTGTGATGAATAGTTCTTCGGAAACACCCAAATGGCAATGTATCATGCTTTAGAGAGTACATGCTGGGCTGTTCTTGTGCCAGTATTATCTGATTGGCCACATCTGTCATGCTGTAACCAACTATTTCTTCAGGCACTGGCATAATTATTTGGCAGTGATGATGGAAACTATTCTTCTCAAGATATGAATTAGCACAAAGCTAGTGTCCAGCTGGGCTATCTCCTGTAAGGTTATATTCAATCAGATGTAGCAAAGGACAAGCAGTAATAGTCAGCTTTTGAGAGTGGTTGTCAGTGCCAGGACTGCTCCAGTTCTAGAGGGAAGCTTGCTGTAATGGAGCTGGATTAAGGCAGCCTCCAATGGTTACAGGGTGCCTGCAAAGATGGCAAACAACCCTTTGACCAGCATCAGTTTGCCTAGTGAAATGTGATGGGCTTCAGCCTTGATACTGGCCTCTTGCCATTATAAGATGCTATGTAAGGCGATGGATGAAGGCCCTTGTTTGATCCCTAATTGGTTGTTTAAGG
Organism: Rhincodon typus; assembly: GCF_021869965.1. Taxonomy (NCBI): domain Eukaryota; kingdom Metazoa; phylum Chordata; class Chondrichthyes; order Orectolobiformes; family Rhincodontidae; genus Rhincodon; species Rhincodon typus. The sequence continues at coordinate 63,240,401 of NC_063335.1, read as the reverse complement.
GCTTCTTTTGGCCCATGGTTGGACGTGCTACCCCACACCCCTCCCAGCTCTGTAAAATTGCCGCTAGAATACGGATGGACAGGTATTGTCAATGTGCTCATGGCATTAGTTTTGTTAAATTACTCCTCTCCCAGGTGTCAACATGCCTCCAGTAAAATCCAGCCAAAGGTGTATGTTGCAACAATAATTAGACAGCAGTTGAGATCTGGCACCAAGTAATGATATATTACACATTTCACATTTCAGAATTATGGATAGTTCCAGCTTAGACTCTTTGTGATAATCTCTGACCATGTTCCATCTTTACCAGCCCATATCAACTGGTATCCTGATTGTTAGACACCTGATGTGTGACTCAAGATTCAAGTTGGGATCCTGTGTAAGTCTCAACATGTTGATCACTATGGAAATTTCCAGGGAAGTTGAACTTCTGACTGGCAATTCGCACATTCCCAGGACCCTCTGAATAAGTCTCCAAATCTGAGTTTGAATTGGAGACTTTGGACACTTCCATGGTACTTAGCTGGGTAGTTAGCCAGGAAATGTTAGACAGATTAAAACTTGTCATTAAATAATTACTGAACTGATGCCTCCAATCACTTAGACTAACAACACACCAGGATTGCTGACTATCAGGTGGTAGCAGGTGGGTGAGGTTTTAGGAGTGTAGTTTGGTAAGTGGGTAGGCTGCCAGGTGTGAATAATGATAGGTAAATAGAGTATCAAATGAGTAGAGTCAGGATGGTGAGTGGCTTGGAGGGTAACTTGCAGGTGCTGGCGTTCCTCTGCGTCTGCTGCCCTTGTTCTTCTAGGTGGTAATGGTAGTGACTTTGGAAGATGCTGCCTAGGGAACCTTGGTAAATTTTGTTCATTTGCTGTACTGGCAAACCCTCCCTTTGGGAGGCCTTTAAGGCCTGCTTTAAGTCTTTGTGCAAGTCTCTCTGCCTGGTCAAATTTGTTGCAGGGTGATGTGGAGCTGATCTCACATATCTGATTTCATGATTTTTCAGGTACACTCCAAATGCTTTTGCAACAAACTGTGGACCATTGTCACTCACAGTTTGTTCTGGTTTCCTGAACTTGTCAAATATTTCATTCAGTCAGTCTACCATTGCTTTTGCTGATCCTGTACCAACTTCATAACTGCCATCTCAGGCCACTTGGAGTGGGCATCTTTGACTTCTGTCCCTTACTATTCCATGAAATTGAGGTGAATCTGCTGCCACGGTGATTGACAATGGGTGAAGCGGTGACAATGGCGGTGCCTTCCTTACTGACACACAGGATTTGCATGGTCCCATTCTCCTTAGTCTGGGAGTTCACTTTCAGCCACCGAAAGTAGTTCCTGGCTACTTCCTTCATGTGCACCACACGAGGGTACTCTTGGTGCATTTGTTCCAGCACCTTTCCTCTGGGGGTGGGTGGTGGAGGAGAAATAACATTTCTCATTGCCCACATTAAAAACCCATCTGATATGGACAGTTCCCACCTCCTGAACAGGTAATTGTGTAATTCTGGGTGGTTGCCATGACTGCTCTTCCCTCTCAGGACTAGGTCCACCACTTGGCTGAAAACCAGGTCATTCCTGGTAACATTCCCCACTTGACTGACTGACACCGGTACCTTGTCATCCTGGGAAAAGTACAATTTTCAGGTACTTCCAAATCCTGTGGTAGTAGCATCCTTGACAAGGTGTCTGCATTGCCATTTTTCTCCGACTGTCAGTATCCGATTTCATATGAGCAGGTTGACAGAGCTAATGCCCATCTCTGCAAGTGTGCTGCCGCCATTGATGGTATTCCTGTATGTGGCCCAAAATGGAGGTTAGCGACCTGTGGTCCATCAGCAAGTACCTGCCATAAAGGAAATGGGTGAACTTCTCACTTCTCAACATTATGCCCAATTCTTTTTTCCAAACTTGGCATAGTTCTCCAAGTTGTTAGTAACCTCAATGCGAACACAATGGGCCTTTCCTTTCCATTTGGTAAGATGTGTGACACTACTGTGCCAGCTCCATAGGGCAAGACATCACAGGCTAATTCTAGTGGTAATTTCAGGTCAAAATGAGCTAACACTTATGACTTTTTAAGGTTTGCTTCCCCAGTAAACTTCTTCATATGTCCGTGTCCATTTCTATTGATACTATTTTCCCAATAAGTGATGCAGGGATTCAAATATGGTTGCTAGACCCAAGACGAACTTGCCATAATAATTGACAAATCCCAAGAACGATCTCAATTGAGATGCATTCTGTGGTCTAGGGGCCTTCATAATGGCCTCTGTCATCTTGAGTGCCTTGTGTAGTCTCTCGACATTGATTACTTGACCCAGGTATTTAATTGAGTCCCTAAATAAACCCTCATTTCTCCCTTTTTACTTGTAGGCCAAGCTGCTGGAAACTTTTTTTGGAGTTTCATCCAGGTTTCACACATGTTGTTCTTCGGAGGAGCCAATGACCAAAATATCATCCCGATAACACTGGATTCGTAGCAACCCATTTAAATTATGTTCATGGCTCTCTGGAATAGAGCTGGCACTGGCTTGATGCCAAAAGGAAGTCACGTGTAGCGGAAGAGTTCCCTGTGTATCACTATTGTCAGCAGCGGTTGAGACTCCTTCACAAACCCCATCTATAAGTAGGCCTATGATGGATCCATTTTTGCAAAGTTCTTTGCCCATGTTCGTCTACTGGATAGGTGAGTGACCATTCTGTGAGTGGAAGTGGGTATGGATGCGCAACCAGGACTAGGTTGACTGCGACCTTAAGGTCATCACAAATCCTCACTGTTTTTAAAATTGGAATGATATGAGTGGCCCATTCACCATTTGTTATTGGTTTTAATGCTCCCAGATTCACCAGCTGTTCTAGTTCCATCTCCACTTTAGGTTGAATGGCATGTGGTACCAGACACACCTTCAGACCCCTAGGACAAGCCTCCAGCTTCAGATCTATTTTAATTTCGATTTCTTTCATTTCCCCCAGGGTTCCCTTGAAGACTTCTTTATGTCTGTCCAGAATCTCTTGCAAACTCACATTTGAGTCTACCAGCCTATTAACTATGTTCCAATTTAACTTTAATTTTTATAACCAGGAGTGTCTGAATATTGCAGGGTGGTCACCTTTTACCAATGGTCACTTCACATTACTTTCACCAGTACATAGCCCTTCAGTGGCACCACTTGTTCCATGTATGTAGTGTAATCGTGGCAGGCTTCAATGGTGGTGCACTTAATTTCTCTGTATAGACTGATTCAGGAATCAGAGACATTGCAGTGCCAGTATCAACTGCCATCTTTTCTGTCTTTCCCTCTTCTTTGCGAAGAACTGAAAAACGACCAGCTTCACCCTGTACTGACAGGATGATTAACCAAAAATCTGCTGACTCTCTTGTCTACTTCCTGGCTGGCATTCCGTACCTTATGCCTTGTCCTCAGGATTGTTTCTTTTTAACTCTTCTCTTTTTTTTATGTTGTAACCGGCAATTTCACATAATGTGACCCACTCAATTACATTTTCAACATTGGGCTTCTTGAGTCCAACACATTAAATCTTTGCCAGATCAACAGCATTCAGTGGTTGGTACCACACTGTGCTGAGCTTTCACTACTTTATGCAACCAGGCACTGACACCCAACTGTGTTGCTTCACTGGCTGCCAACTCCATTGAAGTAGCAATTTCAAAAGCTGCCTTGAAATCCAGATCTGTCTTTGTTGGCAAGTTGCGTCAAATGGCTTCATGTTGGAGGCCACAAATGAATTGGTCCTGGAAGGCATCTGGAGGATCCCTCTGAATTCATAGTGTTCCATTAACCTCTTTAAGATGACCACAAATTGGGCGATAGATTCTCCTTCACTCTGTATCTGTTTATAACAACAGAAATGTTCTGCAATCATCACTGGCTTTGTTGTAAAATGACTTTCCAGCACTCCACATAGTTCTTCATAGGTCTTCTCTGCTGGTTTCTCTGGTTGCACCATACTCTTAGAATCGCAAAGGTCTTACTTCCAACGCTGTTCAATATAACGGGAACATTATGTCTTCAGCCATTCTGTTTGCCTTCAAGTATGAATTAAAATACTTGATTTACAGAATCCAAGTTTCTGTCTCTTTGTTAAACAATTCCATTGCTTCAAATTGGCCTGCCAATTTGTTTTGCCACTGGAATAATAATATAATATGATAATTACATTATAATAATACTGTCTGCTTGGTGAACACTCTATGCGACATTTTCAGTAAGCTCATGGGTGTACACTCCCCTCTTCAGCCATTGGTGGCAGCCCAAGTCATCTCACAACTGCCACTCTTGGCCCACTCCCCGGTGAATACACTTCAGCCTGAATCCCCTCGTGACCACCTCCCTTGACCTTTTGGTCTGTCTCCCAGCAAGTCTGCCAGGCTTCCTCCTAATCTTGTACCAGTTTCAAAGTCCAGGCGACGTTCAATCCTTTCCCTCCTGAACATTGCGGTAGCACATAGTTAGTGGGTCATGACTCAGCCTTATTACCAGTTATTATTTTTCGGTCTAATAACTTACAAAAAGACCTCACGGTAGGCCTGGAGAAATTTGAACCAAGAACAGTTTATTATATATATTTACAGCTACACAGTCAGACCTAGACTGCCCCTAAAACTTCCCCCTCTGGGTCATCTGATCTAGTCTCTTAAAGTGACAGCATGCAGCCCCAACTACATACGTAATAGACATGGTGGATGGTGAGTCTCAGGAGGGGTATGTTAATATTTTGGGGCATGTAAGTATGAGAAAGACGGATATTTTGGGTGTTTTAAAAAGCATTAAGATAGACAGGTCCCCAGAACCTGATGGGATCTGTCCCAGAATGCTAAGGGGCGCAGGTGAGTAAATCGCTGGGGCCTTATACAAAATTTTTGTAACCTGTTTAGTCTCATGAGAGGTCCTAGCAGACTTGAGAATAGCCAGGAATGTTCCTTTGTTTAAGAAGGGTAACACAGATAATCCAGGAAATTAACAGCTAGTGAACCTTCTGCCATTGATAGGGAAATTATTGGAGAAAATTCTTAGGGATAGCATTTACTCACATTTGGAAAAGTATGGACTTCTTATTGATAAGCAACATGGCTTCGTCTGGGGAAGATTGTGTCTCACAAACTTATTGCATTTATTTAACAAAGTGACAAATGTGTTTAATGAGGGTAGTGTGGTAAATGTTGTCTATATTGACATTTTGCAAGACCTTTGGCCAGGTTCCTCAGAACAGGCTGATACAAAAGGTGAAGTCATATGGGATTTGTAGTGAGCTGGTAACATGGATATAGAACTGGCCTGTCATAGAAGACAGCAAGTAGTGGTGGAAGGGTGTTTTTCTGACTGCAGATCTGTGACCAGTGATGTTCCTCTTGTTTGTAATTATATATGTATATTACAATTGTAAGAGAATGTAGGTGGCCAGATGAGTAAGTTTGCAGATGACACGAATCTAAGGGAAGTTGCAGGTAGTGATGAGGGTTGCTAGAGAATAGGACACAGGATACAGCAGGAAATAGGTAGGCTGAAGACTTGGGCGGAGAAATGCAGATGGAGTTTAATCAGGACAAATATGAGGTAATACATTTTGGAGGATTTAAGGCAGGGGGGGAAGTATACAGTAAATGAGAGAATCCTAAATAATATCAACATACAGAGGGATCGAGGTGCACAGGTCCACAGTTCCCTGAAATTGGCAACACAAATGGATAAGGTGGTCAAGAGACATATAGCATGCTTGCATTTATCACTTGGGACACAGAGCATAAAAATTGGCAAGTTGTGTTGCAGTTGTATAGAACATTTATATACATTTAGAATATTATATTCAGCTTTGGTTGCCATGCTACGAGAAGTATGTAGAGGCTTTGGAGAGGGTACAGAAACCGTTTACTAGGTTGTTGCCTGATTTGGAGGGTATTAGCTATGAGGAGAGATTTGACAAGCTTAGTTTTTTTTATCACTTAAAGGATGAGGGAGCAACCTGATAGAAGTTTACAAAATTATGAGAAGCATGGATAGAATGGATAATCGGAATTTTTTCTTTTCCCACGTAAGATACGTCAGTTATTAGGGGACATATGTTTCAGGTAAAAAATGGTAAGTGTAAAGGAGATGTGAGACAGATTTTTTCACAGAGGTGAATAAATGCCTGCAACATGCTACTGGAGGAGGTCGTGGAGGAATTTACAATAACAGCGTTTAAGAGGCATTTTGATAGTTATATGAATAGGCAGGAAATCGAGGGATATGGACTGTGTAGAAGTGATATGGTCTGTGCAACAGGTTTTTAGTTTAGAAAGGCATCATTTGTTGGCTCTGTCTTTGTGGGCCAAGGGACCTGTTCTTTGATGGAAGATATCATCAACTTGCTCAGTAATACTCATTGACACCCATTTTGAGTTCCTCCAGGACCACTCAGCTCCTGACATAATTGCAGTCTTAGTTCAAACGTGGACAAAAGAGCTGAATTCGAGAGGTGAGATGAGAATGACAGTCCTTGACATCAAAGTAACATTTGAGCAAGTGTGGCATTCAAGGATCCTTCACGAAACTGGAGTGATTGGGAATTTGAGTGAAACTGCCTGCTGGTTGGATTCATAGCTGGCATGTACAGTAGAAAAGGGAGATTTCTTGCCAAAAATCTCAAAGTAATAGTGGATTGGGGACAGAAAGTGGATAAAATTAATGTAAATAAAACATCAGTAATGAGGACATCAATGGAATTAAAAAGTGACAAATCCCAAAAATCTGACGGTTTCCATCTGAGGGTGTTAAAGAAAGTAGGGGAGGGCACTGTAGACACCCTAAATATAATGTTTCTGAATGCCATAGATAGGGGTTGTCCTTCTGGATTGGAAGATTGCACATGTCATTCTGCTTTTTAAGAAAGGTAAAGAGGAAAACCAGAGAATTACAGATGAGTTAGCCTAACATCTGTCGTGGGGAATTTGTTGCAATCCATAATCAAGGATGGGGTAACTGAACTCCTTAAATTTTCAGTTCATCAGGGAAAGGCAACATGGATTCATGACCGGTCGGTCATGCCTGACAAACCTCATTGATTTTTTTGAAGGGGTGACTAAGATTGTGGACAGGGGAATGTCTATGGATGTTGTTTATATGGATTTCCAGAAGGCACTTGATAAAGTCCCACATAAGAGACTGTTATTTAAGGTAGAAGCCCATGGAAGCTGTGAAATTGGTTGAGTAGCAGGTGACAAAAAGTAGGGATAATGGGTAGAAAGAAAAATTGACAGCATGTGGTCAGTGGTGTCCCACAAGGATCTGTGTTACATCACATTACTCATTAATGACTTGGCTAATGGCATAGAAAGTCTTGTATCTAAATTTGCTGATGACACAAAGTTGTGCAACATTGGGGTCAGAGCACTTGATAGAATAAAATTACAAAAGGATGTTGATAGACTTGGTGGATGAGCAGATAAGAGATCAGCATAAGCAAGTGTGAGGATCTCCATTTTAAACTGAAAAAGGATAGATTAGGGTACTTTCTAGATGGTATGAAATTAAATACAGTGGATATCCTAAGAGACTTGGATTCAGGTGCACAGATCTGTAAAATGTCACGAACAGATGCAGAAAATAATCAAGAAAGCTGATGGATTGCTGGTCTTTATTTTGAGGGGACTGGAGTAAAAGGATGTAGAATTTATGCTGCAGTTATAAAAAAAGCCTTTGTCAGACTCCACTCAGAGCACTATAAGCACATCTGAGCACATTTAAGGAAGGATTTATTGGTCTTGAAAGGAGTGCAATGTAGGTTCTCAAGAATGGTATCTGGACTTTAGGAGTTAATTTATGAGGAGAGATTATATAAATTAGACCTGTTCTCCCTTATTTAGAAGTGATCTGATTGAAGTCTTCAAGAGGTTAGCAGGAAAAACAGGGTAGATAAACTATTTCCAGTGTTGGGGATTCTAATACGAAAGGGCATAGTCTTAAAAATTAGGGCCAGACTGTTAAGGAAAGATGTTCAGAAGTATTTATGCACACATAGGTTGGTAGATGTTTGGAACTTTCTTCAACAAATAGCAGTGGATGCTAGAACCGTTGTTACTTTTAAATCTATAATAGATTTTTTTTGTTACATAAAGGTATTAAGGGATATGGGCCAAAGGCGGGTATATGGAATTAAGACCATTGAACACGTGAACAGGCTCAAGGGATTGAATGGCCTATTCCTGTTTCTATGTTTCTACAGGCAGTTGGTTGTGCTTGTTGGAGGTTATTCATCTTAGCTCCAGGACTTTTATGCAGGAGTTTCTTAAGGTAGTGTCTTCAGCCCAAACATCTTCAGCTGCTTCATCTTACCCACTTCTGACCTAAAGATTGAGGGAATGTTTGCTGATGATTGTGCAATGTTCAGCATCATTCATGACTTCTCAGATAATGAAGCAGTCTATGTTCAAATGCAGCAAGACTTAGACAATATCCAGGATGTTAAAAGTGACAAGTAACATTCGTGCCACACAAATGCTAGGCGATGAGCATCTCCAGTAGGAGACAATCTAACCACTGCTGCTTGGCATTCAATAGCTTTAACATTACTGAATCCCCAACTATTGACATCATGGAGGGTTACCATTGACTAGAAGCTGAACTGGACCAGCCATATAATACAGTGGCTTGAAGAGCTAGTCAGAAGTTAGGAATACTGCAGCAAGTAACTCGTTTCATGATTCCCCAAAGATTATCCACCATTGGATGTTTCCCAATTGCCTGGATGAGTACAGCTCAAACAACACAAGAGGCTTGACACCATCCAGGACAAGGCAACACACCTGACTGGGACCATGTACCTCCCCCATCAGTGCTCAGTAGCAGCAGTGTGTACCACTACATGCATTGCAGAAATTCACCAAGGCTCCTTACACAGCACCTTCCAAACCCATGATCACTTCTATCTGGAAGGAAAAGGATAGAGATACATGGGAATATCACCTTTGCAATTTCTCCTCCAAATCCCTCACCTTTCTGACTTGAAAATATATCACTGTTTTTTCAATGTTGCTGGATGAAAATTCTGGAATTGCCTCCCTAACAGCATTTTGGGTCTACCTATAGCACATGGACTGCAGTGGTTCATGAAGGCAAATCACCACTACCCTCTCAAGGGCACCAAGGCGAGTGCAATAATTGCTGGCCTAGCCAGTGATGCCCACATCCCATGAGTGTATTAAATAAAAAAGTTTTCACAACACTACCTTTCACTCTTTACATTTTCTTTTTACCTTTTTTGCAATTTCGTTAATCATTTTGATATGCTTACACCATAAGGCTAATCAGTAAATGACAATATATAACTACGATAACCAATGCATGAGCAATAATTCAGATCCCTGGGGGTCTTGGTATATTTAAACCAATTACACCATTGTAGTATAGTAATGATGTTGATAAAATCAATCATACTGTTAGCTTTCTTTCTAGCTGATAAGGGTGGCATGATGGCTCAGCGGTTAGCACTGTTGCCTCAGTGCCAGGGACTCAGATTAAGTTTCAGCAACTGTCTGCGTGCAGTTTGCATGTTTTCCCTGGGTTTCCTCCCACAGTCCGAAAATGTGCAGGTTAGGTGGATTAGAATGCTAAATTTTCCATAGTGTCAAGGGATGTGCTAGCAAGGTGGATTAACTGCTGGAAATGCAGGGTTATAGGAATAGGGTAGGGGGATGGCTCTGGTTGGGATGCTCTTTGGAAAGGGTAATGTGGACTTGACAGGTCAAATGGCCTGTTTCCGCACTGTAGAGGTTCTATGATAAGAATGTCACTGGCTTCATTATTTCAACATATTTTTCAGTAATAATGGAACATCATATCTGAACCTTGGCATATATTCCCTCTGTTCCTCGCTTGGAATAGTCCTATTGATATTCAGTTTTAGCTTGCCCATCTTAATATATGGGTCATATTCATATCTGTCCCATTACCAATTCATATTCAAGATGCAGATAGAAAGTGGGTTTTCTAATTTGACATTCCTTTTTCCCATGACAACTTCTTTCCTGGGATAATGATAAAATATGTATTGAATCATAGAATCCCTACAATGCAGAAACAGACCATTCAGTCTATTGAATCTGCACTGATCCTCTGAAGAACATCCAATTCTTTCCCCATAACTCCGCATTTACCATGGCCAACCCACCTAACCTGCACATCTTGGGACAATGGGAGGAAACCACAGCATCTGGTGGAAACCCATACAGACAACATTACAAACTCCACACAGTCACCCAAGTCAGGAATTGAACCTGGTTCCCTGGTGCTGTGAGGTAACAGTGTTAACCACTGTGTCACCCCAAATTATTTGGATTTAAGTTTCACCAGCTGCTTTCATGAGATTTGATCTCATATCTTCCAGAGCATTTGGAGTCCCAATCCAGTAAAATTACTTCTACACCACTACCACTTCCTGATTTTCACAAGCGAGATAAACAACATGTTGTTTCCTACATAAGATAACTGCGGAGGTACCTGTTTTGGATATGGTTTCTATTGTACAATTTCTTTTTACCAATCCATTAAACTCACAGGAAGCTTCAGAACTTGGATGCAAATGGTCACAATACCAGGTTAAGACCCCTTGTGGCATTGTTCCAAACTTATTACTTGCTCATACATTTCTACAACAAAGGGGTTTACTCGAGTACATTTCACAGGTACATTAGCCTGCTCCTTTATGATGTGTTCCAATCTGTACACGGTCAGAGCTTCCTCTTCATCAAGAAGAACAGGTTTGTGCATGACAATCCCGAACATCCTAGCAGTCAATTTTCCACACTCAGGTAGTATTGGATAGGCCTTGGAGGCAGTGCATAGTTGACAGGTTTTCAGGCCCTGTTCTCATAATTGCTGAGGGCTTTTAGGTGTTGAATATTGATCCAGTCAGGAGCCTGACAATCCACTGATTGTTTTACATTTCCCTTAGCCTAGTCAATGAGCCAGAACCCCTACATTATGCTATCATTTCCCGTCTCTTGCACAGAAGCAATTTTATCATCTCAGATTTTGTCGTTAATAGGTTTAGGCATGTTTTGCAACTGGCCCACTATCACTTTTAAATGGATGGTCATCACGCAAGCCTCTCTCAACCCAACTGATAGGTATGATTTTGTTTGCACTGAATCATCTTTACACTTTGTTTTAGATCATTAAACTGCAACTATAATACTGTATTATCTATATTATTTATTAATGATGCCCTGTGTTATGGACCAGACCAGACACCCTCAAAATATCTCAAGAAGATAGCCTAGACCCTAACTTATTTTTAAAGGCAAATGTGAAATGCCTGTTCCAGATGCAATGCAACTGGTTAAACTACTTAATGTTAAGCAAAACACAAATTATTTAAACACTGTAGTTAATATACAACCAAAGAAAGAGGAACTTATAATAACTTAACTCTGTTGGAAACTTAACAGAATGATAGATATAGTAACTATTACCAACTAACTGTTCCAACATAGCAAATCCCATAAACATACCCCTTGGCAAAAAGGAAAATTCAGACACATGCATTTCTCCAATCCAGGAGGAAAAAAAATCATGAGAAAATTCAGAGAGAGTAGCAGCCAGGAGACATTCACTGAAGCTCGGTTGAGAACCAGTGGTTCTAATGCTGCTGATAAACCAAAACCCAGAAATCCTAATCTGAGAGCTGGCCACACCCAATCAGGCTGTTCTTAAAAAAAAAACCCAAGGCCTCCCAAACTGCTTACTCAAGTGGTAATAACTAGCTAGCTCAGCACCACTGCCTTACAACCACTCTTCCAAATAAAAAGGACTGATAACTTCTTAAATTGACAGCATCATCATACCTGGTATTAAAAATCATGGCTATGTAATTTGGGTGTCCCCTTTCTCATCTAGTCTGATTACTCTGAAATACCCATTTTCTTCCCATGTTTCCATATCATACTCAGTTTTGATTAGATTTCTCATGACAAATAATAATAGTGAAAATCATGAAACAGGATCAGCTTAGTAGGAACCAATATCAACATTTTAAGAAGTCCAGGCAATTCGAGCAGACATTATAGCTTATTGTCCCTGTGGACATACAAAGATTTAAGTGGAGCAGGTTTAGGTTTCAGCATTAATTCCACAACATTCATGATTATCTTTCGGCTGTGGGTGATGCCAATGTTTACATTTGTTATCCAGTTTATACCAGAACCTCTGGGGTGTCGCTGTTTTATCCTCAGGGTCATAGAGAAGGTTGATTGGCATTCTTGATTGTCTCCCTTAAAACACAGATATATGATTACTTTTGAAGAAGAGTCACTGGACCCGAAACATAACTCTGATTTCTCTCCTCCACAGATGCTGCCAGACCTGCTTAGTTTTTTCCAAATTTCTGATTTTTGTTTCTGATTTCCAACGTCCGTGGTTCTTTCGGTTTTTGGTTGTGTGTGATTGCTTCAGTTTGCCATCATTTTTTTTGGTGTGGCTTATACCAGTCACCTTCAACGTTACTGTTGTTCTGAACCATTTCACACATGGAGCTGGAGTCATGTCTATTACCAATTTCTTGGCCCAATTATGATGTCCTATATCATCCAGGCTTCGTTAACACCATGTATGCTTCACTTTACTAAGTAGCCGTTCTGGATTTGTAACTGTGTAGTTGTTCTTATATAGGTGATTTAAACCTCATTTTCTCAGCTTTCCACGTTGTGAATTCCAACTTCCAGCCCCCACCTATCTCTTCGTTCCTTAATTATGAGGGATTGTTCTGTATCTTCTCTTGCACTGTGACCACAGAAGGATGATCACCTTGTTGTTGACAATATCTTCTGTGGCAAACAAAATGAAGAAAATAAAATAGAGGCCCTTTCTAATATTACATTTCAATTATTTACAACTGTCAGATATGTCTAATAGATATTTCTTCTACTTTCACTTAGCACTTTGAATGGAAATCTGCTTGGCCAGGACTATAGGGATCTCTGGTGGGCACCATGGTTGGAGGAGTCTGCAAACTCTAGTACTCTTTCTCCTAGGATCAAAAAGGGGCTCTTGTGGTGCAGTGGCAATGTCCCTACTTCTGAGATAGGAGACCCAAGTTCAAGACCCACCTAATCCAGAGGTGTATAATAATATTTTTGGATAGGAAAATAGATGTGGGGATCATGTAATATTTTCAGATGATACAAAACTTAATGGGAATGTGTGTTAAGCAGCTTCAGGAGGATTTGGCAGGCTTAGTGAGTGAACAAGAATATGGCATATGGAACACAATATTGAAAATGTGAGGTTGGTAGAGGAAGCAGATGTGCAGAGTATTTCTTAAATTGTGAAATGTTGAAAAGTGTGGAGTACAAAGCAATCTAGGTGTCCTTGTTAGTAAGTCACTGAAGGTTAACATGCAAGTGCAGCAAGCAATTAAGAAGGCGAATAGAATGCAGGAGTAATGGAGTCTTGGATCAATTGTATAAGAGCTTGGTTTGATCACACTTGGAGTACTATGCGCAGTTTTGGTCTCCTTATGTCAGAAAAAATACTACTGCCATACAGGAGTGCAACAAAAGTTCACTAAACTTGTTCAGAAACTGGGCCTATATTCTCTAGCATTTTGAAGAATGACCAGTAATTTCATTGAAATCTACAAAACCTTTTAAGGGATAGAAGGGATACCGACAGGAAACATGTTTCCCTTGATTGGGGTGTTCAAAACATGGGCATAATTTAGAAATAAGGTGTTGACATGAACTTAGGACTAAGACCATAGGCTGGCAATTCATGTTTGAGGGGGTGGCTCTCCAAAGTTCAGGCCTCTATGTAGTATTGACCTTCCCCATTCGTCATTTAGTCAGATTTGCTGGTGATTTCAGCCACGTCATCTGCTGTTCTTTCAGTCTGACTTCTGACACCAGAATTATTTCTGAGATACCTGCAAACATATGTCGACTCCAGTTCCAGACTCCCAATTTCATGTGGAAGAGGCTTTTGGGAATTTACAAGAAATTGAAAAATGTTTTCAATACACGCACTGAGAGGAAGTTAGACAGCAGAAGAGATTTATCCTTTTTTTTCTCAATCTCCTCAAATGAGATCAATCTTGCTGGGAGCTTAGTGCTTTCGGGTAAATGTATGAAGCAGAAATGAATACAATGTCAAGATTGGATTGGTTTGATCAATACATAATTCATTGATCCTTATAACACATTACAAGTTCTTCATTAACAGCCCCAATATAATTACTATCAACTGCTTAGTCGGTCCTTCAGCAATGGAGTAGACCCGTAATGGTAGGTGATCAGTCTGCTATCACTTGCTGCTGTCTTCTTGATGTCGTCATCATGTTTATTTTATCTCCAAATTCTCCCTTTGCCTGTGGGGAGGCCAGCTTATATAAGGTTTAATTGCATCAGCATATGGCTGCTATTTTGACAGAGATAGCAAAAATTGTAGATGCTGGAGCCAAAGACAGTACAGTATGAAGCTGGAGGAACACAGCAGTCTAGGCAGCATCAGAGGAACAAGAAAGTTCACATTTCGGTTCGGGACCCTTCTTCAGAAATGGGGAGGGGGTAGGGAGCTGGGAAATAAATAGAGAGGAGGGGTGGGGCTGGGAAATGTAGGTGGGATGGTGATGGGTGAGTGCAAGGTAGGGAGTGGTGGGGTTTGGTCAGTGGGATCGGTGGGGTGCATAGGTGGGAGAGAAAATGGACAGGTTGTGTCGGGTCAACTAGGGAGGATGGGTGGGGCTGGGCAAAGGTAGGTGGAGTGGTGATAGGTTGGATGCAGGTAGGGGATAGTGGGGATTGGGCAGATAGATGGGGAAGAAGATGGACAGGTTGTGTCAGGTCAAGGAGGCGGGGATAAGATCTTGCTTTTTACCATCCCAGCAATTTCTTGTGCCTACACATGGATAGGGGCTTCTCAAGACCACATTAACGCAATCAAGCCAGTGATACAATTAATTGCTGCCTTCTCATGGCCCATCGAGTCCTATACTGCCCCTCCAAAGAGCATCCCACCCAGACCCCTACCCTCTCCTTGTAACCCTGCATTAACTATGGCAAATCCTGCTAGCCTGCATATCCCTAGAGACTACAGGGAAATGTAGCATGGCCAATCCACCTAACCTGCACACCTTTGGACCATAAGAGGAAACTGCAGCACCCAACAAAAACCAACGCCGAGAGGGGGAGAACATGCAGACAGTCACACAGGCTGGATTTGAAACCAGGTCCTTAGTACTATGAGGCAGCAGTGCAAACCACTGAGCCACCAGGCAGCCCAGTTACACACTTAATTATCCAGGGCCTCTGTATGGCAGTCAATTGTTTGATCCAGGAACACAATGAATCATTGTTCAACCATAGCATTTTCCATCTATTTGTGTATCAAAACACCATCAGTGATCTGCTGAGTCCATTGATTTATGATCACGTTTGAACAATCCATAAGGTTACTGAATTCAGTGGTCTTCTACAGGGAGCATTTTCCAGAGACTGAGATCAGGAAGGGGAACTGAATAATTACTTTTGAGGGCTGCATGTGTATCAATTGAAAAGTAAGGGTCTGCAAGAGAGGTATGAGGGTAGGATTCGTTGCGAGAGTTTGAGAACGAAGCTACAAAGAAGATACAAAAACAAAGTTACTGGAGAAGCTCAGCGGGTCTGGCAGCATCTGTGAAGGAAAAAACTGGTTCTGAGAAAGGGTCACCGGACCTGAAACATTAACTCTGTTTTTCCCTTCACGGATGCTGCCAGACCTGCTGAGCTTCTTCAGCAACTTTGTTTTTGTTCCTGATTTACAGCATTCGCAGTTCTTTCGATTTCTACAAAGAAGATACATCAGTTTTAAACCTGTCAGCAAAAGAATACTTAGTTAACAGAGTTCCAAGAAAATTTTCTAACCCTGAATTTCACGCAAATGAATGTGGACTCGCTAATTTTGGTTTGCATGAATTCTGGAGCTATTGTACTACGAAAAATGTCATGGATCCTACTGTAATGAACAGTGTTGGTTGTTAAATGTAAATTTGATATTGAGATCCAAAATGCTGCAAAGAGGGTTGTCACGCACACTTAAAATTCCAACTTTGTATCCCTGTGACAGTGAATCATTAGTTGTCACTTTACCATTCTGTGGAATGTATGTTAAGGGTGATGATTTTTTGTATGTAGAAATGTGTGTCAGTTATTTTGAAAAAACCTGTGCTCACATATGCCTGTTGTTTATCAATTTAAACACTGTGCATCTTGCAAATTAATTATTTCTTTGGTATTGTAGCTTTAAATTTAATGAAGCATTAATAATTACTGAGGAAGTTGATGAATTATTCTTACTCTCTAAGGTTTTGGAGTAGATCTGTAGCTCGGGTTGTGGGTGTTGTGGTTGGTTGGCTTGCCGAGCTGGTTTGTTGTTCCGCAGACGTTTCGTTACCCTGCTTGTTAACATCAGTGCAGCCTCCGATGAAGCGTCGGTGTGTTTTCCCACCTGGTTTTTAAACTCTGGAGTCCGTTGAGCTGGATTGCCTCACTTCCGGTTTTCCTTCATAGTGGAGTGTATATGGGGTCGAGTTCAATGTGTTTATTAATGGCTTTCTTCGTGGAGTGCCAGGCTTCTAGGAATTCCCGTGCCTGTCTCTGCTTAGCTTGTCCCAGGATTTTGGTGTTGTCCCAGTCGAATTGGTGGTTCTCCTTATCCGTGTGGATTGAGATGAGTGAGTATTGGTCGTGCCTTTTTGTAGCCAGTTGGTGTTCGTGTACTCTTGTTGTTAGTTTCCTTCCTGTTTGTCCGATGTAGTGTTTCTCACAGTCTCTGCAGGGGATCTTATAGATGACATTGGTCCTGTCCATGGCGGGGAGTGGGTCTTTAGTTCGGGTGAGCAGTTGTCGTAGGATTGATGTGGGCTTGTGTGCCACTCTGATGCCCAGCGGTTGTAGGAGTCTTGTGGTTAGTTCCGATGTGTTCCTGATGTAGGGTGGTGTGATGAGTGTGTCGGGGCGTGTAGTATCTTCCTGATGTTGTTCATGTAGGCATCTTCTGACCCAGTTTTTTGGATATCCATTATCCTTGAAAACCTGGAAGAGGTATTCTTCTTCCTCTTGGCATAGTTGTGTGTTGCTGCAGTGTGTTGTTGCCCGTTTAAATTGTGCTCTTACTCTGCTTTTATGTGAGTTAAAATACCCCAGTAGTCAGCAGAAATGTAGAAAAGATTGTTACAATGTGACTTAATGATCCAATTAATGAGTTATTCAGAATGAAAAAAGGTCACCTCAAAGATCAAAATGGAGCCGTACAAGATGCTGTGCAGAATCCAGCCAAAACTCCTTTGACTGTACTTTCCAAACCTGTCATCTCTATTGCCTAGAAGAGCAAAGCCCCTGGAAACATCACCATTTGCAATTTCCCTTTCAGCCCAGAAACTATCCTGACTTGGAACTGTATCAAAGTTCCTTTATTGTCATTGCATCAAAATCCTGAATACTTCTCCCTCACGCTGTGAGTCTGCCAATCTCCTTCTTAGGCAGCCCTTCAAGACTAAGGATGACTTTCTTCCATTCCAGAGTTGTGGATCATGAGGACTAAACAGTCCCATGTTGGATTCCATGCACATCCTGCGATAGGTGAGGCAGTAGGTATTTGAGGAGGTGGGTACATGACATGCTTGAGTTTTTGCACACTCCTTTCTTTGTTTGGGTTTGGCCTGCAGATGGGACTGTCAGAGATGCTCGAGATGGCTTGCAGATGGTTGATCTCTAGTTGGGTGGGCTTGGCGACGTGTTGGTGACATTTATTCAGGGAGGTTTTAAGGAGGTCCTTGAGGCATTTTCTGTGCACTCCTAGAAATTGTTTGCCATGAGGGAGGTCAAATGCAAAAGGAATGAAAAAGAAAACTCGAAGAAAATAAAAATTCATGTTGATAAATCATGCAGAATGTACATTTTGAAGCAACCAGAAATGGTGCTATAAGAAAGAAGTTATAGCAGAGAATTGCTGAGGGACAGTTAAAAAATATCTGTTATTGTCATTGCATACCAGGAATTTTCAAAATAAGAAATGGAGTAGTCATAAATAGTTCTATGGCTACTAAATTGTAACTAAGTAGGATAGCAATGAAATTGACTGATTGTAAATTCACTTTCGGGATGATGAGATGAAGGAATGATTTGACAAGTTAGACTTTGTTGAAGGCAACAGGAATCTTGTGCACTCTCTCAATCATGTAATTGGACAGTGGTGGGCCTTAACAACCTATGAGGTCAACGTCCGACCCACCAAGAACTGCGAGCCAATCAGAGGCACATGACTCTAGAGAATAGCAGCATTGTTTACAAGGCAGTGCCTGAGGTCTAATATTGTCACCAGATCCACAGATAAGCAGGCTAGTGGCCAGGGGATGAGGTGAGTTAGCAGCAGAGAGGTGGTTCTCAGTGACCCCTCTCCCCTTCCCAATGCTCGGCAGAAAGTTGGCAGGTTCCCCAGGCTCCCACCTAATTAAATGTCGTATACAACAAAATCCACCACAGGGGAGGACATTAAGTTCTATTAATAGAATTTCAGGATCAGAATGAATAAGAATCAAATACTTAAGGCATTTAACATCATGCACAAGTGGCAAATAGAGTTTAAGTTATAATTGGAGTAATTAAGATGAAGAATTCTAAAGTCTGAAAAATGATGAAGCAACTCAGGACAATTACTACACTTTAGGATCTTATAGGTTGCTATTGTTACAGATGAAAAAAATGTACTGGAGTATTTACAATCAAAAACTATCATGGTTGAGTGTACACATCTTAAATTCAGCTCTCATTTCAATCTTTAAACAAAGATGTGTCTATAATCTGTGGGAATTTCTGGTTTCTACATAGCAAGTTGTGATGGGAATGTCAAATGGTCCAATGGGGAAAGGATGAAGGTTCCCAAACTGATCTCTTAAGTGTGTGATGCTTATTTTTGCAACTTCCATAAGGCCTATTTTTAACATTGATATAATTTTAATTTATATGGAGGGTAGTAATTGGTTGAACTAATTAGTTTTCACAAGGAAGGAATTAATCTGAAAACAAAATGGCTTCCCTCAGAGATACACTGGAGGCTTATTATGTACTTTTTATTAAAAATAAAGGATACTTCTGTTGACTCTTACTGAATAATTAATTTATCTTCTATGTTTTATTTATACATTTATACATAGGGTTTATTGCTCTGTTTGCTTCTGCAGAGCTATTTTAAATAGAATTTCTACAGTGTGGAAACAGGCCCTTTGGCCCAACATGTCCACACCGACCCTTGCAGCATCCCACCCAGACCCATCCCCCTATAGCCCACACACCCCTGAACACTATGGCAATTTAGCATGGCCAATCCACCTAGCCTGCACAGCTTTGGACTGTGGGAGGAAACCGGAGCACCTGGAGGAAACCCATGCAGACACAGGGAGAATGTGCAGACTCTGCAGAGACAGTCGCCCGAGGCTGGAATCAAACCTGAATCCCTGGCACTGTGAGGCTGCAGTGCTAACCACTAAGCTACCACGCCACCCCACTTTGGAGCCAAGGAAGGAAAAATTAAATGTGCCACCGATATAAGAATGGAAACGTAATGGAGGTTACATAGATCTTAAATTGGAGTTAGATGCTTGCATTAGTAAAGAGTTTACATTGAATTTTGCTGCTGCAAATGTCAGACTGATTATAAAAGAAAATTGGCCTGGGAATCAATTAAAAAACAAAATTCTTTGAGAAGTGGTGGTAAAATATACATCTCCACATTCTTGCTTCATTAAATATTCATAAATGCATCAGACACTTAATGAGCAGTGAGATATAAATGTGTAATACTCGACTGTTGTATCTAGAAAACTTTATAGTGTTGTAGCAGAGAAAAGACCACTTGTTAGCAAGAATCTATTCATTATGGAATTTGAAAGGTAGTGAAAATCTGGAGAATGTACAAGTCAAAAGCAAGGAAAAGATACGGAAATTTTTGCAAGCAAAGAAATATATTTGATCATATGAATTAGGAGCAAATGTACGCTGATAAGTCCATTGAGCCCGCAGTGCCTTTCAATAAAGTCATGTCTGCTCTGATAACTGTACGTGCCTGCCTACCCCCAATAATTTTCCATCTTTTTGACTATCAAGAATTTATCTACCTCTGGCTTAAGATATTCAAAGATTCTGCTTCCACTACATTTTAGGGAGACAGTTCCAAAAACTCATGACGTTCTTTGAGAAAAATTTTCCTTTCATCTCTGTCTTACATGGATGATCCCTTATCTTTAAACAGCGATCTCTAGTTTTAAATCCTCCCACATAAGTAAACATCTTTTCCACTCCCAACCTGTCAAGACATGGCAAGAGGTCTTGCCCAGCCTATCCGACCTTTCCTCATAAGACACCACTCACATTTCAGCTATTAGTCCAGTAAACCTTCTCTGAACTGCTTCCAATGAGTTTACATCATTTCTTATCTCTGGAAACCAATGCAGTATACATTACTCCAGGTGTGGTCTTACTAATGTCTTGTATAACTGAAGCATAACCTCCATACCTTTGTATTTAATTCTCCTCTCAATATATGATAACAGCCTGTTAGCTTTCCTAATTACTGCTGTATCTGCTTGTGAACCTTTGCCACTCATGGGTTAGGATATCCAGATCCATCTGCATCTCCAAGCTCTGCAATCTCTCACAATTTAGATAATATGTTTCTTTTTAATTTTTGTTGAAAAAATCTCCCACATTTTTCCATATTATGCTCCATTTAACAGATTTTTGTCCATCCACTTAACTTGCCTATATCCCTTTTTTGTAGCTTCCTTATATACCCTTCACAACTTGCTTTCCTATTTATCTTTGTGTCATCACCAAATTTAGCAAAGATACCTTAGCCCTTTCATCCAAAACACTTCTTTAAAGTTTAAAAAGTTGAAGTGCCTGCATTGATCCCTGTGACACACAATTCAAACTGCCAACCAGAAAATGACCTGTTTGTGGCTGCTCCCTATTTCATGTTAGGTAATCAATCTCCAATAAATGCCAATATATTCCTCCTTACACCATGAGCTAAATGGGCTATTACTGTATACACAGTACATCTTTATGTAAGTTGTGCAATTCCAACTGTTTTGATCGTATTTCATTCCAAATGACTTCATGGTGTATTACGCTGAGAATAATTTTTGTAAGAGATAGTAATTGCAGTAAAGGAAACTGAACTTCTAAATATGTTTATGGAAATATTTACAAGCTAATTGTTTTGTCACAGATACAAAGCCCATTCCAAACACTTAAGGACTGAGGTATAATTGAACTTGCCTATTAAGTATCTGGGAGGACTGTCAGTGTCCAACTTTTGGCTCTGACACATAAATGATTGGATCTGCTAAAATATTTGCCACAATGTATGGTGTGATAAAGTGAAGGATGGAGCTCTGTAGAACTGGAAAAATACGGAAATATTGTCTGTTGATTCTTTGAATTTTAAAAATAAATTTGAAAGCTATTAGTGTTCAGAAATCTGGAAAAAACAAATCATGCACACCTGTAGTTTTCTTTCAGATTCATTAAATTTCTCTTGCATGTACAGTCCCTGAAAAAACATTCTATATTTTTATAGGATGATGTAACAGTGGGTGGAATTGTGGCAAAGGATACCCCTTCTCGTGAAGAAAATAAACTTACATAGATTGTAGCATTTACCGTGTTTAAAACACTAATGAAAGCAGAAAAGTCTTAATTATTATTTTGTTTCTGACTTGTATTTAAACTTAGTTCAATCATAAAATTGATCTTTTATGGCCTTTACACTTGTGAAAGTATAGAATTGTACTTTCAGGTGTATGTTTTCTTTTATATCTCATCAATTTTTATAAGAGGCTTTTTAAACATTCATTGCAGTTCCACAGAGTCATCTGTGTGTTACATTTTTGAATAAATACTGAATCACAACTGGTAAAATGTTAGGAAGTCCTACAATGAATATAATTCACTAAGAAGAGTGATTAAAAAGAGTGCTAAAACCTTACAAGAGTAATAAATTGACTGTAAGTTGTTTGAAAATGAAATGCATCTTATATTTGTTTATACGTTTATTTTATCAGTATCTGAAGTAGCAGTGCTACTTAAAATGTCATACAATATTAGATTATTAAAGAATTCATATTGGTATATGTTTTATTGATTATTATGTTAACTTACTTGCATATTGTGCATAATTTCATAAAAACTGATTCACATCTATATTTACTCAAATTGACACATTATAGGATTTTTAGAACAAACATAAATCTGTCCTTTTTGCTAATTTGAGAATTTTCTTTGTAAAATTAGACTCAAAACATTCTCAAATCATTTAAAAAATATAACCAGTGAAATGTTTCAGGTAGGCTATTCACTTCATGATTGAAGGAGAATCTAGAATTGATGATTTGAAAAGTATGAGCAGAAAAGAAATGAAATTGTTCATTCTGTAACCTTCTATATTGATAGTTATGGTTTTCAATAGTTTGCTGAATTGAAATTTTCACAAGGCATAAATATATAATATTTTGTAGAGTAAATTTTATTGCAGACCTTGATTTGTCAACAACAAAGGGTAGTAATTTGGCCATGTAGTCATCAGACGGCAACATTTTGTGTACACTCTCTTGAATTACCAACATGTGTTCCTTGTGGGAAAAATGCAGTCTGGTTGCAGTTTAATGGAGTTCATTTGGTAATACCATTGGGAAGCATGTTCTGTTGGATATTTGCATGTTGGACATTTAACACTGGCTACACAGAAATTTGCTACAGTTCACTGCTGAAGCCAAGTCAGTAAGTTATTTCTCAACACTACAACTTGTATTGATTTTATGCTATAACATAATAAAAGATCTCAAGTTTCTCCAAAGGAACAATATCAAACAAAATTGAACACTGAACTGCACGAGGAGATAATTGGCTATTTGAACAATATGCTTGCTAAAGATATAGTTTTTACAGACTATTTTAAAGGAAGAATGAAAGATTGGTAAGTGGAGAAGTTTCGCAAGAAATCCCAAGTTTTGTGAAGCAATTAAATTTGGAGTTACCAAAGAAGTCTGAACTGGATAAGCATGGGTCACTCAGAGTTGTAAGGCTGAAGGGTATAACAGAGGGAAGGGGCAAGGTTGTCAAGGGATTTGAAAATAGTGGTGAGAATTTGAAAATTGAGGAGCTGGTTAATTGGAAACCAGTCAGCAAAGAGTAGTGCTGGACGAACAAGATTTGATTCTAGTTTGGATCTGGGCAACAGAGTTGTAGATACCTTCAAGTTAATAGAAGGTAGAGTGTCAGAGACCGAGCATTGGAATAGTCACAATTAGAGGTTAATAAAAACAAAAGACTTACATTTCCTGACTACGCTTGGAAAGTAGTTACCTGCTATAAAATGCATCTGTCAGACTTGAACAGCAAAGAAGAACAAAGAACAATACAGCACAGGAACAGACCCTTTGGCCCTCCAAGCATGTGCTGACACATTTTGCCCTTGCACACTAGAACTGACTTCATTTACAGGGTCCATATCCCTCTATTCCCTTCCCATCCAGGTGTTTCTTGAATGCTGCTATTGTGTCTGCTTCCACCACCACCTCTGGCAGCATGTACCAGGCACTCACCACCCTTTATGTGAAAAACTTGCCTCACACATCTCTTTTAAGCTATTAAAAGCACCTTAAACCTGTGACCCTTAGTAATTGACCCCTCCACCCTGGGAAAAAGCCTCATACTTCCCACTCTATCCATGCCATTCCCAATCTTTTAAACTTCTATCAGGTCACCACTTAGCCTCCTATGTTCCAGTGAAAACAAACCCAGTTTATTCAACCTTTCTTCATAGCTAAAATCCACCATACCAGGCAACATCCTGGTAAACCTTTTCCTGTACCCTGTCCAAAGTATCCACATCCTTTTGGCAGTGTGGTGACCAGAACTGTATGCAATATTACAAATGTGACCTAACTAAAGTTCTATAAAGCTGCAGCATAACTTGCCTAACCTTAAACTCAATGCCCCTTCAATGAAGGCCAGCATACCATAGGCCTTTTTTACTACCTTATCTACCTGTGCTACCACCTTCAGTGATCTGTGGACCTGTCTATGGAGGTTGTTTATACGAACTTCCAGAAGGCATGAATTCTCCCATATAAAGACTAAGGTAGAAGCCCACAGAAGTGAGGACAAATTACTTTCATGGCTAGGAAATTGGTTAAATACCAGGCATTAGAAAGTAGGGATAATGGGTACATATGCAAATTGGCAGAATGTGATCAGTGGTGTCCTATAAGGAATTGTGTTAGAGTCTCAGTTATTCACATTATTTATTACAACTTGGATAATGCCATAGAAAGTAATATATCCCAATTTGCTGATGACACAAAATGCACAGTATGTAGACAGTATAGATGATAGCGTAAAATCACACAGGTTATTGATTGACCAGTGAGGGAACAAAACTGACAGATGGAGTTCAATGTAATCAAGCAGGGGTTTATCCATTTTGGACCAAAAAAAAAGGATAGATCAGACTACTTTCTAGATGGTATAAAGTGAAATACACTGGAAGTTCAAAGAGACTTCGGGATTCGGGTGCATAGATCCTTAAAATGTCATGAACAGGTGCAGAAAATAATGAAGAAAGCTAATGGAATTCTGGCCTTTTTATAGCCAGAGGATTGGACTACAAGATGCAGAAGTTATGCTGCTGTTATATAAAACCCAAGGCAGACCCCACTTGGGTACTGTGAGCAGACCTGGGTAACACACCTTGGAATGGCTTTGCTGGTCTTGGAGGGAGTACAATGTAGGTTTACAGGAATGATACCTTATTTCAGGAGTTAAGTTATAAAGAGATTACACCAATTGGGCCTATTTTCTCTAGAATTTAGAAGATTAAGGGGTGATCTAATCAAAGGCTTCAAGATAGTAACAGAAAAAGACAGGGTAGATAAAGATAAACTATTTCCACTGGTTGGGGATTCTAGAACTCGGGGGTGCATAGTTGGGGCCAGACTGTTCAGGAAGGATGTTAGGTAGCACTGCTATACACCAGAATAGTAGATGTTTGGAACTCTCTTCCACAAATGACAATGGATGGTAGATCAGTTGTACATTTTAAATCTGAGATAGATATTTTTGTTAAGCAAATGTATTAAGGAATATGAGTCAAAGGCAAGTATATGTAGTTAAGCCACAGATCAACCATGATCTTATTGAATGGTGGATCAGGCTCAAGGGATTGAATGGCCTACTCCTATTCCTATGTTCCTAATGCCCTTCCTTTAGAAAAAGATGTCTGCTGCCTTTGAATGGTATGCCTGACTGTAGACCCACAACAATGTGAATTGTTCTTAGTTGCCCTCTGAGGTAGCCTAGCAAGCTACTCAGTTGTACCAATGGCTTATATATGGACTGTAGTGGTTCAATATAGTTCTTTATCAGCAACTTCTCAAGGGCAATTAGGGATTAGCAATAGATGTTGAAATGCCAGTGACATGCAGATCCTAAGAGTAGATTAAAAAATGGAGAGAAGACATAAACATGAAGTAGTTAAAGTTTAATATGAATAAGTGTAAAGTAAACTTTTGAGTTTGGAGAAAAGTAAGGAATGGAACTATAGAGCTAATGAAAGTATGTGAAAGTGGTGATTGCTGCCTTTAGAATAGTTTTGATTGAAGGACTTCATGAGCTGTGTGCATACAATTTTGTGACTGCATGGCAGTTAGTCGGCTTTGTGTATGCAAGCCCTGCATACAGAAATCGATTGGGTTTCTGCAACGTCTACTTGTAATGTGTTTTGATTTTTTAATATAATCCATAGAGTTAATCAAAGCAGGCTATTAAAGGTATGTCAGTGGATTTTAGGATGTCCAAGTAGCAAATTGTTCTGCGATTGACGCATGGAAAGATAGGGCCAGAATGTGGCCTGAGATGCCAAAGGGTGTGAATGTAATTAATGCGGTGAGTTTGGTAAGTTTAGAAATGGCTAAAATGACCTGATAAAATCTGGGAAGGTGAGTGGTGAGCTGTACTCAGTTGACTCTGTATACAGCAGGAAGCACATCAGCTAAGCAAACTGCCTATCCGTAGTTCTCCCTAACATTGTCGCAGCACATGGATAGTTGCATCACTGAGGTGTAAGCCATCTTCACATGGGACCAAATTGAGAAGAGGGTATGACTGAGGGATGCAACAACTCACATCAGTGTGATGCTACAAAAGGTGAGGGAAATCAGGTTACTCATACATCACAGTCTCCTCATCCTGCAAAAAAAGGGAGCTCATAACCAGTTGGGGGATTTCTCATCTGGGTGGTGACATGGTAAATGCGCAGAATCTGATCGCAGTGGAGGTGGCAGTACTGGATATCGTGATGGCACCAGCCAGGCAAACTATTAGAAATGACCAGATAGGAGCCTGTAAAAGGCAAGGTCATTTGATAGCTCTATCTTCAGGCGAAAGACATGGAGGTCATCCTGGCCCAATATATACTATGGTTGTTTGACTGCAATAATCTTTTGGGCTGGTGAGCTGATGACTTGCTGAATAGCCCAAGTTCTCATTGCCAACTTCCTGTGTGTCCCAGAAGGTCGGTAGCAGGTGGGTATGTGAATGTATTTGTCCATTGTCACTGGCCTCCTTGGTAAAGCAAGAATTCAGATTCCGGAACCGTCACATTTTTCCTCTATTCACCAGCCCAGGAACACTTTCCTTGTCTGGATCTTAAGATTACAACAGAGAGCACTAGGTAAACTACATGCTGCAATTTTTTATTCATTTATGGGATGTGGGTGTCACTGGCTGGCCAGCATTTATTGCCTGTCTCTAGTTGCCCTTGAAGGTGTTGGTGACCTGCCTTCTTGAGCCACTGCAGTCCACCAGCTGTGGGTTGACCCACAATGCCATTAGGGAGGGAATTCCAGGATATTTTCTCCTCCAAGTCAGTCACCATCCAATGGAGAAGCAGGAGGATGCTGAGGCACGGAGGGCCATGGATAGATGCCAGAGAACAAGGGACACACATGCTCCACAAGGTGAAGCTGCTGGCTGTCAGATTTCACAAAAAGGAGTGTCTTTCTGGAATGCCAATTACTGAACATTAGAGATTGCTGAGGCATTTCAGAGTGTGGATAGACAATGAAGAAACCTTACATGTGTGTTTCATAATGACTCCGAAATGTGAGTGTATGAGCATTTCCCATTGATTGAGTGGAAAGCCTGTTGGAGAGCCATTTACCGTAACAAACAGAATGGCCACTCTTATGCCCCTCTGATTAGGAACGAGACAAACGGCAAGAGGCTGCCCCTGCAATGACACAGTCTCAGTTGTTGTAGAGGATTATTGAACGCTGGCACTTCCACAATGAAGATGGAAGCAGCAGGCATCTCAGCTGTGAGCAGAGACAATGGAGCAGACTGCTGTAAATCACTGGTCACTGAGGAGGGGGGTGCACAGTATGTAGAAATGGGCATGAATGCAAAGCAGCACACTGAATGGGTCACTGGAGTGAAGTTGTCTCTATTAATTTCATTTCCCCTGTCGAAAAAATAACCGATTACGATTTCAGCTAGACCTGTATGTCATTTAAGCTTGATGCCTAGAATGAAATGAATATTAAGGTGGGAAAGAAGCCTGGGATTGATGGGGCTCCACGGTCTGGGATATGGGGTATTGATGATAATGGAAGCCCAATTCTCAAATACTTTTGGGAAGGAATAATTCAGATGTGTTCACTGGATAATATTTTTATCCGATGCAAAATGAGCTATAGAATCATCTAACACTGGCCTGTGAGTTGCTCAGGTGAAACGTTGCTGAATTAACATGTCCCTTGTAGCCCTGGCAGCATGATGATTGCTGTGAGACCTGGGACAGATTTGCTGATCCTCCTGCACATGTGCGGCCACATGCCTCCTCTGGAACTTCCTTCATCTTCCTCTATCTGCTCTTAAGCCATTCTTGAGATGGCGGTGGGCTGCTGCTCGTAACTCATCTGCTCTGTCCACTTTTACTTTTTTTTTATTATTTCACTACTTTTCTTCCTCGTTTAATCTACTCACCTTATGAGAGGTGCGAGTTTGTACAGCGTGGAGAAGTGCGAACTACCACAAGGAGGGTGAGCCCAACGTGGCAGCGAGACAGGTCGCTGCAATGATGACAGTGATTAGGAGTGGCGGTGACAGGGGGAACATATAGCCCAACGTGGCCGACGGCGAGAATGGTAGCAGGCAGCCCAAGGCTGCCCAACAGTCGCACCTACTCTAAATTTGTAAGTCACTAGTCCTGACCTCATATGGATCATGTCTTTTATCCATGCAGGGCCATTTCCATAATTCTTGCACCAAACTTTGTCCCTTGTATTAAACTGCCCCTGATGCTCAACAAGAGTCTTATATTCGGCATTGGAGTTCCTAATGCTGTGTCACTCCCCTTCCTCCACCCCTTACTCCCAGTCTAGGAAGCCTGGTACGGAATCTTCTACCCATTAGCAGCTCTACTGGTGTCATCACTGCAGTTGCATATGGGGTGGTCCTATAATTAAACAAGAACCGTGGCAACTTGGTATCTAGTAAGGCTATTGGCTATTCCTTCAGTCCAGCCTTCTGATTTTAGCCCACTGCTTCTGCCAGGCTATTGGATGATGGGTGGTATGGGACTGTCCTAATATGTCAAATCCCATTTGAGTCTAAGAAGCAACTGAAGTCCCTGCTAGTAAAAAGTGGCCTGTTATCTGTGACTAGTTCCTTTGTGACTCTGTGCATAGTAAAAGATGTGCGCAGTTTTTCTATTGTCGCTCCAGTGTTTAACGAATAGACTCCATGCATGTTCAATCACTTTGAGTAGGCATCTACAATGATTGAAAAGATTAAAAGAAAGGGCCTGCACAGTCGAAATGCAACCAATCCAAGGTTTACTTAGCCATTCCCACTGATGTGTGGGAGCTGTTTATGGTAATTTCTGTCCTTGTTGACACTCTGGGCACTGTCCTACCAATGTGGCTATGTTGGCCACCAGACATAACTCCTCGCCAACATCTTCATTTTGGAGACCTCTAGATGGCCCTGACAGAGTTTAGCCAGTTTTGATGGCAGCCTTTGCTCAGGACAATCACTTTTCCTCCCCATAACAATATGCCTTCCTCTGCCATGAACTGGTCTCTCCTGATCCAAAAAGGTTTTAATTCTAGCTGTGACAGCCCTTTGGTTTCTCTTATTAATACTAATTGTTTCAGTTTGAAAAGGACTGGATCTTTCTGTGTCCAAAATCTGCTGTTGTTAGTCATGACTGGTAGCTTGTCCAGAAAATTCAATGTCATGACAGACTCTTCCAGTGGGGGGAGTGGGTACCATTGGGAGTATATCTGCTAATGGAAGGCAGCCTAATAGATCCACATTCATCATTTGCACTCCCAAATAGTGTTCTAACTTGTAATTCTAAGCATTTAATATTATAGCCCTCTGCTGAATGTGGCCTGAAGTACTGTGGCATTACCTTATTCTTTTTAAGTAGACAAGCAGGGGTTTGTATTTTTGGATTATCACAACTTTTTGCCCAGAAAGGCATTTGTGCAGCTTCCTGACTCCACACATAACCACCATTCCTTCTTTTTCGATTTGGGGGCATTTACGCTTTGCATTAACCAAAGTCCAGGATGCATAAGCTAGTGGGCATTCCTCTCCAGTGGGCCACCTATGAGGTAATGCCACTCAGATTCCTTATGGGGAGGCGTTGCATGCCAATGTTAGATATTTCTTGGGATCATAGTGTGCCAATACATTAGGGGATGATAGTTGGTTCTTTACTTCATTTGAAAGCTAGGGCCTATCTGTGAGACCATTTTCAAGGCTGACCCTTCTTTAGGAGTTGATGCAATGGTGCCAGGATAGGTGCCAGGTTGATGCAAGAGTAATCATTATTTGCCTCACCATTATCGCCTTTGTAAATCCATTCCCTACATCAAGCTTTAATTGGCATTCAAAAATTCTCCCAGATAAGTATCAGTATTCTGCAGTTGACTTCTGAATAGTGAAATTCCAAAATGGAGAAATTGATCTGTATGTGATCCATAAATCGACTGAGCGGTGCATGCGATCCATAAATTGACTGAGTCGTGTATGCAAAGCCAATTATATATGTGCCCTGTCACTAAAATTCTCATAGCTATAGAACAAAAAAGACTTGGGTCTAGGCCCGAAACGTCAGCCTTCCTGCTCCTCTGATGCTGCTTGGCCTGCTGTGTTCATCCAGCTCTACACCTTGTTATCTCAGATTCTTCAGCATCTGCAGTTCCTACTATCTCTAAAAGAAAAGATTAGTTCATCCATTATTCTATATGTTCCAACAGACCATTTAGGGTTTGCATCATTATTTACTCTAATTCATTGACCTAAAATGTGGGGATCAATCACTCATAAAATGTTCATAATGTGGTGGTGCCAGTGTTGGACTGGGATGGACAAAGTCAGAAGTCACATGACACCAGGTTGTAGTCCAGGTTTAAAGTTCTGAGGAAGCGTCACCGGACACAAAACGTTAACTCTGTTTTTTCCTTCACACATGCTGCCAGACCTTCTGAGCTTCTCCAGCAACTTTGTTTTTGTATAGACAAGGTTTATTTGAAATTGCAAGCTTTCAGGGCACTGCCCTTCGTCAGGTAAAGTACCTGACCTGCCTTCACCTGATGAAGGAGCAGTGCTCCAAAAACCTGTGATTTCAGATAAACCTGTTGGACTATAACCTGGTATCATGTGACTTCATAAAATGTTCAACAAGATTGATCCTATAAAATGTCTTTCCAAATGATGCATGGAATCCATTAACATTACCAATGCAATATGCATTATGCCATTCCACTTGCAGTCCACAGATGGCAATTCTACCATTTCAGCAGCAGTGGGGACCATTCTCTTTGGTAGATTATTTTATTATCTGTATATCTAAACTAAACCTTCTAACCTTCATAGCTCCTTCAGTCAGATTCTCAAAATATTCTATTTTAAGTAATATTTTATTAGCCCAATTTATTGAGAAATTGTAATTTCTACTGGCTAATACTATTCTGTAATGTAATATGTTGTGGACCAGACGAAACCCCCTCAAAATATATAATGAAGATAGCCTAGACCCTAACTTTTTTCTTATTTTAAAGGCAAGTGCCAGGCGTTGCATTCCGTATATAATTCGATTGGTCAAACTCTCAGATTTGAAGCAAAACACACTTTATTTATGCACCATAGTTAAAATACAACAAAAGAAAGAAGAAATTGAATAATTTGTTCTTTGGGACAACATAACAGAATAATTGATTAACAGTAACTGTTTTAATATAGTAATATCCCATAAAAACACCCTTGGCAAAGGCAAATTCAGTAAAATAGATTGTTTCACAGGCATTCTCCAGTCCACAAGGAAGAACCATCAAGGGAAGATGCTAAGAGAGAGAGAGTAGCAGGGAGAGGTGTACTATAGCTTCCAAACCCAGCTTCAAGACCCCAGCAACTGCTACTGAAAAAATACAACCAAAACTCCTGGCTCTGGGGAGCTTGTCCCCACCCATTCAGGCTGCTTCTATTGTTCCAATCTTTAATTTAAAAAAAAACAAGGCCTCATAAGCTGTTTACTTTATTGGAATCAAATAGACAGCTTGGCATCTTTGTCTTAAAACATGTCTTCAAAAAAAGGACAAAATACACCTCACAAGTGCCATCACAAATGCATCTGACAAAGTGAATTATAATAACTAAACTTGCCTCAATACTTAAACATTTAAGGTATTGGCTATCCATCATATGAGGCATTGTCTGAAGTTAAAATTTCAGGAAATATTTTATCCAAAACATCAATGAACTAACTCTTAGATACTGTCTTTGAGCCATTTTCATTTTCTGATTAGAACTATGAATAGTAATTATACCATATGAGGAGAGGTCACTGGAGAGTGGATTGGGTCTATTTCTTATGCCCATTCATTGGGGAAAATAAATAGAAGCATGCATCTTTATTAATGGTCATTCTCTTGCAGCTCATGACAGACATAAATCAACCACAAAATGTATGAATCTTTTGCTTATATTCAAAGCCAAAAATAGGTCCTTGAGGGTAGTAATATTTGGATTATTCCTGGTGCCACATGCTAGTGAGAGTAGGAATAGGAAGATAAAGCAGATGAATACGTGGCTGAGGAGCTGCAGGGGAGAAGGATACACATTTTTGGTTCAGTGGATTCTCTTCTATGGTAGAAGTAACCTATGTAAAAAGGACAGATTGCACCTGAATTTGAAGGGGACTAATATACTGGTGAGGAGATTTGCTAGAGGTACTCAGGAGGATTTAAACTAGCAAGGGGAAGTGTGGGATGGCAGGGAAGACCCAGAGAAATAGTGAAAAAGGAGATCAGCCTAGGGCCAGTGCAGTTCAGAAAAGGAGCAAGTCAAAGAGTCAAGGCAAGCAGGAGCAAGGCAGAAAATGAGGTAGGACTCATAAATTAAACTTCACTTATTTCCATGAGAGAGGCCTGACAGGTGAGGCACATGAACTCAGGGCATGGTTGGGAGAATGGGGCTGGGATATCATAGCTGTTACAGAAGCATGGCTCAAGGATGGACAGGACTGGCAGCTTAGTATTCCAACGTATAGATGCTATAGGAAGGACAGAAATGGGGCCTTGTGAGGAGGGGGTGTGGAATTTTTAGGTAGTGATAATGTTATAATTGTACTTGGGGCGGATATTCCAGTGAGTACGTCCGGTGAAGTTATGTGGGTGGAATTGAGAAATAAGAAAGGGATAATCACCTTATTGCAATTGTACTGCAGAGCCCCCAGCAGTCAGTGGAATATTGAGAAGCAAATTTGTAAGAATATCTCAGTTATCTGTAAGAATAATAGGGTTGTAATGGTAGGGGGTTTTAAATATTTCCAAACATAGACTGGGACAGCCACAGCATTAAGGGTTTGGATGGAGTGGAATTTGTTAAGCATGTGCAAGAAAATTTTCTTATTCAATATTTGGATGTACCTACTAGAGATGGAGCAAAACTTGACCTTCTCTTGGGAATTAAGGCAGTACAAGTGATCATAATTCTACTAGTTTTTAAATAGTTATGGAAAAGGATAGACCTGATCCAAAAGTTAAGGTTCTAAATTGGTGGGAAGCCAATTTTGATGGTATTGGCCAAGAACTTTCAAAAGTTAATTGGGGGTAGAAATTTGCAGTTAAAGGGATGGCTGGAAAGTGGGAAACCTTCAAAAATGAAATAACAAGAGTCCAGAGACAGTATGTTCCTATTAGTATGAATGGCAAGGCTGGTTGGTGTAAGGAATGCTGGGTGACTAGAGCAATTGAGGCTCTGGTCAACACAAAGGAAGCATATGTCAAGTACAGACAGCAGGGTTTGAATGAATCCCTTGAAGCGTATAAGGGCAGTAGACACATACTCAATAGGAAAATCAGGAGGGCAAAAGGGGGCATGAGATTGCTTTGGCAGATAGGGTTGAGGAGAATTCAGATTCTACAAATAAATGAAGGACAAAAAAGTAAGTAGCGAGAGAATAGGCCCCCTTAAAGGTCAGCAAGGCTGCCTATGTGTGAAAATACAGGAGATGACCAAGATACTAAACGAGTATTTCCAATCAGTGTTTACTATGAAAAAGATATGGAAGCTGAAGAACTTGGGGAAATACATAGTGATTTCTCTAGATGTGTCCATATTACAGAGGAGGAGTTGCTAGATATCTTAAAATGCATAAAGGTGGATAAATACCCTATATGACCTAATCAGGTGTATCGTAAAACTTTGTGGGAAGCTAGGGAAGTAATTGCTGGGCCCCTTGCTGAAACATTTGTATCATCAATAGCCTTGGGTGAGATGCCAGATGACTGGAGGTTGGCTAACATGATGGCATTATTTCAAAAAGGTGCTAAGGAAAAGCCAGGGACTATAAATTATGGACCAGTGAGCCTGATGTCAGTGGCGGGTAAATTGTTGGAGGGGATTCTGAGCGACAGAAGTTACATGTATTTGGAAAGGCAGGGATGAAGAAGATTAATGAAGGCAGAATGGTGGATGTTGTCTATGTGGGCTTCAGTAAGGCATTTGACAAGATTCTGCATGGTAGATTGGATCTAACCTTGCTAACCAATGGAATCCAAGGAGGGCTGTCAGTTTGGATACAGAACTGGCTCAAAGATAGCAGACAGAGGGTGCTGGTGGAGGGATGCTTTTTCAACTGGAGAGCTGTGACCAGCAGTATGCAGCATGGTTTGGTGCTGAGTCCAATGCTTTTTGTCATTTACATAAATGATTTGAATGTGAATATAGGAGGTATGGTTAGTCAGTTTCCAAATGACACCAAAATTGGTGGTGTAGTGGATAGTGAGGAAGGTTATCTCAGAGTGCAACAGGAACTTGATCAGATGAGCAAACGTGCTGAAGAGTGGCAGATGGAGTTTAATTTAGATAAATACATGCTGCATTTTGATAGGGCAAATCAGGGCAAGACTTGTTCACTTAATGGTGAGGTCCTGGGGAGTGTTGTCAAACAAAGAGACCTTGGAGTACAGGTTCATAGTTCCTTGAAAGCAAAGTTGCAGGCAGATAGGGTAGTGAATAAGGCATTTGTTGCACTTGCCTTTTTTGGGTAGTGCATTGAGTATAGGGGTTGGGATGCCATGTTACTGCTGTACAGGACATTAGCTAGGCTACTTTTGTAATATTGCTTTCAATCCGGTCTCCCTACCATAGGAAAGATGTTTTGAAATTTGAAAAGGTTTAGAAAAAAATTACAATGATGTTGCCAGGGTTGAAGGGTTTGAGCTATAGGGAGAAACTGAATAGGCTAGGCCTATTTTCCCTGGAGCATCAGAGGTTGCAGGGTGACCTTATAGGGAGTTTATAAAATCATGAAGGGCATGGATAAGGGTGAATAGTCAAGGTCTTTTCCCAGGGTAAGAGAGTCCAAAACTGGAGGGCATAGGTTTAAGGTAATAGGGAAAGATTTAAAAGGGACCTAATGGACAACTTTTTCATGCAGAGGGTGGTGCATGTATGAAATGATCTGCCGCAGGAAGTGGTGGAGGTTGGTACAATTACAACATTTAAATGGCATCTGGATTGGTATATGAATAGGAAAGGTTTAGAGGGATATGGACCAAATGCTGGCAAATGGAACTAGATTAATTTAGAGTTGGACCAAAAGGTCTCTTTCCATGCTGTACATCTCTATAACTCATGTTGTTATATTTTGGGATATGGGCATATCTGGCCCAGGCAGCATTTATTGCCTAATTGCCCTTCAATGGTATGGCTTACTCGACAATTTCAGAGAGCAGTCAGAAGTCAACAACATTGCTATGGATCCGGAGTTGCATGTATGTCAGGCCAAATAAGCATTACAGACTGCCTTCCCCTTGGATTTTACATGAACCACATGTACTTTTAATTGACAAGAGCTGCTATAGTCAGCTGCTGAGACTAGCTGTGTGAGATTTGAACCGCCCACACATTGTTGTGGCTTGACATCACACCATCCCTCACAAAAATGGTAAAAATGAATATTCCCTATGGGCATTTGTTATATTGGTCTGTTTGATATTTTACCCTTAATTTTGCCCATTTTCCATTGATTCATTAATAATGAGATTTCTTAAAATAGTGTCTACCATAATAGTCTAGTAGTGTGTATTTACATGTATCCAGATCAGCCACTTCATTAAGAATGCAGATCATCAGAATAACCTAATGTGTTTTGAAACATTATAATGTGGAAGGAAATTTATTTTTAAGTTATTGATGAACATTTGCACTCTTATTGTAATTCAAGGAGAAAAACAGATATTTTACCTGCAAATGAGGGAGAATTATGTCCTATCATTATTTCTTGCTAGGAAATAAAATTTTGAAGATTAATAAACAAGTTTGAAAAAATGGAAAAGTTAAATACAAGAGGTTTAAAGTGCATGGAATATAGACACAAGTTGAAATGTAATGAGATGTGATCAAAACTCCTTCCTTGAGCTTTGCATCAAAAAGAGTAGATGTCTTCAAAATAGCCACTGGATGATTTGTTTTCCTTGTCTTTTATTGTAGACGAAATACTGAAATGGAAGCATAAAGATTTTGACTTCCTTGTTAATTTGCATAGATCTCATCTTCAATGTATATATTCTAATAATGCATGAACATTGCCAGTTAGCAGACACACACTGCAGGTTATTATTGTTGTGCTATGTGAGGCATTTTTGATATGAACCCATGTTGAACTTTCATATTTACTAATAATTGTCTTTCTTCCCTGACCTGTAATCATTAGTTTCCTGAAGCAAATTGCTAGAAATTCCAATCTTTAAAATGCTGCTTAGCCTTATTTGATCAATTTTCATGTAAGAACTAGCCTCTCACATTATATTTTTTCTTTTCAAGCTCACTTTGTATTATTTTGACTCATGACAAATTTGGCTTAGCCAAATCAATTTCTGCACAGAATCAAAAAGGCAATCTAAACTGAAGTCTGGTCTTCAGTGAGAGAAAAATGTTCTCAATAGATTGAAACTTATTTTACTGGCCTAGTTTGATTGCTGATAGAGGGACAAATGTGGTTAATTGTGTTCATTAGGGGAAAAAACATCCTATTAGATAGAAATAACTGTTTTCAAGGTGGGATCTGAACTGTTAAATAATTCAGGAAATATTTATTTTACGCTTCTTGGAAATATTTTAAGGCATTATAGTTAATTTGTAGAGGATAATGCGGATCTGTCTATTATAGTAGAATTAGAGAATCCCTGCAGTGTGGAAACAGGTCCTTGGGCCCAACAAGTCCACACCGCCCCCCAGAGCATCCCACCCAGACCCATCCCTCATAACCTAGATAAACTACACATCCCTGAACACGATGGGTGCTGTGAGGCAGCAGTGCTAACCACTGAGCCACCGTGCCACCCTAATATTTGGAAATGTGGAAAAAGAGCACAATATCCTTTTAACAAATTTGGAATATAGAACCCCTACAGTGTGGAAACAGGCCCTTCGGCCCAACACGTCCACACCAACCCTCAGAGCATCCTACCCAGACCCACTCCCCCCTAAATCTACACATCCCTAAACCCTACGGGCAATTTAGCATGGTCAATCCACCTAGCCTGTACATCTTTGGACTGTGGGAGGAAACCCACACAGACATGGGGAGAATGTGCAAACTCCACATAGACAGTCACCTGAGGGCAGAATCGAACTCAGGTTCCTGGTGCTGTGTGGCAGCAGTACTAATCACTGAGCCATCGTGCTACCCTAAATAATTGTGTCTTCTTAGAATTAGAAACTGCTGGAGAAACTCAGCAAGTCTGGCAGCAGCAGAGAGAAAGCAGAGTTAATATTTCGGGTTCAGTGACCCTTCTTCAGAGGGTTGCTCTGTTGCTTCTTGTTCGTGCTGTGAAGTTTTTGAACTCAAATGAACCCTGAAGGCTAGAAAATGCCGAAGCAGACAATTACTAGATATTAAACAGATTTAACTAGATATTAAAACTCCATAGTGCGTTGACAGAAAAAACCCCTCCAAGTCCTTTCACAGTAATTGCCTTTCAAAATTGATCCACTGTAAAGTTCTTTGGTATGTTCTGAAGGTGTGAAGAGAGCATGGGTCAGATATTCCTCTCAATGGTGAATGAGTGGTGCCAAATGTTCATTCAACAGTCTTTCCATGAGATGTTGCACTGAGATGTACTGTTATTAGAGAGCAATTTCACCATAGTACCTTCTACAGTATGGGGCTCTGGGATTAATATGAACAGGACAGGAAGTTATACATTTCTGTAATCAGAAAATCAGATTTTCAGCACTTTGAAATCATGCTGCATTACTTTAGTGTAAATGCATTAATAAAAATTCTATTTGCCTCCATTTTATGTGAAGATATTTCAAATACGTAGAGTTAAGTAATCTAGTATAGGAAGGAGCTTCAGGTCAGTTCATAACTTAAAGCAAAATATTTTGGCCCTCATTTTAAATGTATTTGCAATTGGTGTTACCCACATTATAATTCTCACATTTTACATTTTCTAGATGTTAACTGGTCTGACTCCTGAATGCTTACTCTGAGCTAGGTTATGATTTGTTAAGAGGAAAATAAATTTTCCTGTTCATTAAATATGTCCCACGGACTTAGTGATGTAAATGGTTTTTCAGTGAAGTATTAATTTCGCATCCATTTAACTTCTTGTTTGTACATTTATTGAGTTCAACTAGATTAAGTTCAACTACATAAATTTGAGTATATTTATTGCATTAAAACAAAGTGCTGGTAAAACTCACAGGTCTGGCAGCACCTGTGTAGAGAGAAACATCGACTCTTCTTTGAAGTGGACTGGAAAATGATACTTTTTATTGTGTTGACAAAGGGGGAGGAGGAACAACTGGAGCAAATGGTGAGACTCAGAGTAAAAGTCGTAATGCAAAATGTGTTTATGGTAGGTTTGAACAGAATAAAATCATTTAGCTGTGTTGAGAGCACGCCCAAGCATACAAGACATTGGTGGTGTTGGTGGCGGTGTGGTGTCGTGAAGGGGGCACAAACAAAACGAAGAACAATGTTAAACAAAAACAGAAATTGCTGGAGAAACTCAGCAGATCTGGCAGCATCTGTGGACAGTAGGTGGGGGTTAACTTTTAGGGTCTAGTGACCCTCCTTCAGAGAGTTGCTCTGCTTCTTCTTGTTCATGCTGTGAAGTTTTTGAGCTCAAGTGAGCCCTGAAGGCTAGAAAATGCCTAAGAAGACAATAAGCTGCTGTTCCTCCAGTTTGTATTGGATTTTGCTGGAGCACTGCAACAGACCTAGGACACATATGTGAGCATAAAAGCAACATTGTGTGTTAATATTGGGCGGAGGTGGGGTGCAGAAGAAGTGTTAGGAGTGAATAACGACCTTTGGGTTCTCCTCACTTCTCACCCCACCAGTCTCCATATTCATCTTCCTCTACCATTTCCAGCGCCTCAACAAATGATGATGGTGATGCATCATCAAACACATCTCCCCTCCCCTTTCTTATCAGCATTGAAACACTTGTCCTTCTACTTACTCCCTCATCACTTTCCCAACTCCCAAACAAACCTTCCAGATGAAACAATGGTTTCCTTGCACTTCTTTCATTCTACTCTGCATTTGCTGTTCACAGTGTCGCCTCCTGTGAACTGAAAAATGAAAAATGGGAGATTACCTTGTGAAACACATTTGCTTTGTCCATAAGAATTGCTTGTCATTTCAATGATTCACCTTGATCTCATGGTAATGTTTCCATACTAGGCCTGCTGCAATTCTCCAGCATGCTGGAGGAACAGCACTTCAATTTTTCGCTAAGGTACTTCTCAGCATTCAGGACTCAACATTGAGCTCAATGCTTAAGAGAATGAACACTGCTCTTCATTTTGATTAATTCCTCTTCACCACCAATACACTGCCACTCTCATAATTTGTTTACATGAGTTTGTTCTCAGTGGGGCGGCACAATGGCACAGTGGTTAGCATTGCTGCCTTACAGCACCAGGGACCTGGCATTCAATTCCACCCTGTGGACTACCTGTGTGAAGTTTGCATGTTCTCCTCGTGTCTGCGTGGGTTTCCACCAGATGCTCTGGTTTCATCTCACAGTCCAAAGATGTGCGAGTTAGGTGGATTGGCCATACTAAGTTGCCCATAGTGTTCACGGATGTGTAGGTTAGATGTGTTAGCCATGAGAAATGCAGGGTTACAGGGAAAGGATAGGAGGATGGGTTTGGGTGGGATGCACTTCGAAGGATCGGTGTGGACTTGTTGAGCTGAATGGCCTATTTCCACACTGTAGTGATTCTATGAATTCTGTGGAATAGCCTGGGTTCAGTTCTGCCCATGGACAACCCTCTGTGTGGAGTTTGCACATTCTCCCTGTGTGTGTGTGTTTTCTTCCGGGTGCTCTGGAGAATGCTGGAGAAATTTATAAGGTCTGGCAGCATCTATGGAGAGAGATTAACATTTCAAGTCTGACATGAATCTTCTTCAGAACTGAAGTAAACAAATGGAAGTTGCAAAATTGGAATTACCATTTTAATCACAAAGCACTGAAACTCAATGAGGTGTCAAGAAATTTGCATCTTTTGTTTACTGGCAGTTAAAGGATAACTTCACATATTTGAGATAAAACATTACTTTTAGAGTATGAAGTTTGAAAAAGACAGTGGAATTAGACTTAGAATATACAAATAGAAACAGACCATATTCAGTAGCTTGTTTGAACAGCAAACACGGACTGATAACTGAAGATACTGTAAGCTCTGATCTCTCTTTCCTCTCTCTCAATTCTGGAAAATAAGACTGGTGAAAAAGCTACATGGAGAAAACGTAGC
The DNA here is from genome assembly GCF_021869965.1 of Rhincodon typus. NCBI lineage: Eukaryota > Metazoa > Chordata > Chondrichthyes > Orectolobiformes > Rhincodontidae > Rhincodon > Rhincodon typus. The sequence goes on along the minus strand of NC_063335.1, from coordinate 63,200,010 downwards.
TTACTGAGAAGTCAAGGGATTTCTGCAAGTTTGACTCCTCCTGAGGGGACAGGCCAACAATTTCACTCTGGCAGCTCAAGAATTCCAAAATCTTTAAGCTGCAATTGCCGGTATCTTCCTAAAAATAAACCAAAAGGACTGCGGATGCTGTAAATCAGGAACAGAAACAAAGTTGCTGGAAAAGCTCAGCGGGTCTGGCAGCATCTGTGGAGGAGAAAACAGAGTTAACGTTTCGGGTCCGATGACCCTTCCTCAGAACTGATGGTGACTGGGAAAACGTCAGTGTATATGCAGAAAATAGGGAGGTGGGTAGGGTAGGGAGTAAACGATAAGATAGAGCCCAAAGAGAGAAAGACAGTTGGACAGACAAAGCAGTTGCTAACGATCAGGCTGGGAGGGTGAATAGTTGTTAATGGGGACTGTTAGTGACTAACAACAGGGAGTGTGTAGTGGCAGGCTATGTGGTAACAAGGCCTGGTGTGTGGGGTGGGGCCTGGGACATGGGAGAGTTTAGGCTCTAAAATTATTGAACTCCGTATTGAGTCTGGAGGGCTGTAGGGTCCCCAAGTGGAAAATGAGGTGTTGTTCCTCCAGCTTGCGTTGGGTTTCACCGGAACACTGTAGCAAGCTGGAGACAGAGATGTTGGCCAGAGAGCAGGGTGGTGCACTGAAGTGGCAGGCAACAGGTAGTTCAGGGTCTTTTTTCCGAGCAGAACGTAGATGTTCTGCGAAGTGGTCGCCAAATCTCTGCTTCGTTTCCCCAATGTAGAGGAGACCACATTGTGAGCAGCGAATGCAGTAGACTAGATTCTTGGAAGTGCAGGTGAAGTGTTGCTTCACCTGGAAGGTATGTTTCGGCCCTTGGATAGTAGGGAGGGAGGAGGTAAATGGGCAGGTGTTGCACCTTCGCCAGTTACAGGGGAAGGTGCCGTAGGGCTGTGGGGAGGTGTTGGGAGTGAAGGAAGTATGGAAGGGTGTCCCGGAGGGAACGGTCCCTGCGGAAGGCGGACAAGGGAGGGGAGGGGAATATGTGTCTGGTATCTTTGTGTCTATAATGACACATGTCACCCATTTATTTCAGATTATTACCCATGTGTGTATTGTCATGAACAGAGTTAAAACCAATTTTTAATACATGCATGTATATATTTAGTGACTCATTTAAAAATATAATAAATAGCCAAACAAAAATGGTTGCAATAGTCATGTGACTAGACTTAGCATTCACCTTCCGGGAAATTCTCAGATGTCACTGTCAGCCAATCTATATTCCTGTACCTCCAAATGAGTCTCGAATGTTGTCTGTTGTAATGTTGTAACCTGCTGCACAATAGATCATCTCCAAGAAAAAAGAAATCTACCCACGGTTCTGAATCCAATTGCCTGTTTAACCATAAAATTTGAGTTAAGAGTCAGTGCTATTCCATTCAGCATTTACTGACAATATTAACGGTTCTAACTTCAGGCTGTAAAAAAAGGCATCCACAAAAGCAACCAAAAAGAGCTTGTAAAAAGAGCCAACCACCTGTATTTAGGCTCTCTGCAATTAAAACTATTTCTTTACATTTCTGACAAAGGTTACATTTCAGTAAATCTTCCCAGAAGACGTTGAAGAGATTTTTAGAGAGGAAGCTGTCTACAGCTCATCATCTGCTACCTTGCCAAATAAGCATAACCTGAAAGGAATTCTAGACTGTGAATTCCTAGTTGTGGACTTCTTAGTTCTATCATAAAAGCAAGGACATTGTTAAACTGCTGTACTTTGGGTTGTTTTGTACTTAAGTTGTTGCCAACTAAATAATCTCTTTACCCATTCTGATTCTACCTTGCATGTATATTGATTTAATTTCATTTTTTACAAGCAAGGCAATCCTGCCCCATCTGCCCATCTGTCTGTCCTTTCAATAAGATGTGTTTTCTTAAATATTTAGTTCCCAGCTCTGACTTCCTTGCAGCCATATCTCTGTGATGCCCACTACATTGTGCCTGCCAATTTCAATCTGTGCTATGAACTCATTTACCTTGTTTTGGAGAGTGCATACATTTATGTACAACACCTTCAGTTGTGCACTGAATGCCCCCTCAACCTAGTTGTCCCACTATCTGGTAAGCTAAAAGTTAGATTCATGACCCTTTCCATATTATTTGTCTAATTGCCCGATCTAGAAATTTTAATCACCCCTCCTAGAATTGCCCCCTCTTTTGACTAGTTTATAGACTTTGCCTTTCCATTTGGATCCAGGTCCCAGATCAGTTAAGGTGGAGCCTGTCCCGAAGGTACAGTTTCCCCTTGTCCCAGTACTGATGCCCATGCACTACAAGATGGAACCTCTTTCCCACACCACTCCTTTAGCCACATGTTTACTTCTGTAAACTTTTATCAGGTAATAATCCAAAGATTACAACCTTTGAGGTCCTGTTTTTAATCTTTATTCATAATTCTTGATATTCCCCTCTTGCCTACTCTTGCCTTTGTTGCCAACATAGACCACAACAAATGGATCCTCCACCTCCCTTTCCAGTATCCTTTCATGCCAACTTAAAGCATCTTTCACCTTGGCACTAGGTAGGCAACACGCCATGTGGGATTCTTGATCCTGCTCACAAAGGATGCTATCTGTACTCCTAATTTTAGAATCCCCTACTATTATCACTTTTCTTTCTGCTCCCACCACTTGAATGGCTTCCTGAACCTCAGTGCAGTGGTCAGTTTAACCTTCCTCCCTGCAGATTCTTTCCTCATCCACACGGGGAGCAAGTCCTTCATACCTATTGAACAAGGTAAGGAGCTGAGGCTCCTCCAGTACTATATTCAGGATCCCTCTACCTGCCTTATTCCTGTCCCGGACCAATGGCCAAATTTGAAATGTTTAAGCTACAGAGTGTGACTGCCTGGAAATCAGTGTCAAGGTAACTTTACCCATCCTGGATATGCAGCAGTATCTGAAACTTGAATTCCAATTCATCCACTGTGAGCCAGTTTCTCAAACTGCAGACACTTACTGTAGATGTGGTCACTGTAGCTCGCAATGGGATCCACCAGCTCCCACATCATGCAAGAACAACATATCACCTGTGCTGCTATTTCTAATTTGGTTAATTATTTGTTGTGAAAAGATATTGTTCTTGGATAGTCACCAAAGTATTATACTCCTTTCTGAATCTACTACTTTTTAGCACTGATCCTTCCTGTAGGTCCCTTACCAATCAGGCTACAGCTTCTCTGTGATGTCACTTTAGCTGTTGGCACTGCCGTTCACCCTCTCAAGTGAGTCTGGACAAGTTCTCTGCTCCTTCACCATGACATCAACCGTGAAGGCACCCTTCCCAGACTGCTTCTCTGTGACACCAACTAAAAGGATACGAACACCAGATTTTTTTTTTATTTCAACAATATTCATAACATCATCTTTAAGTACATACAAGGTTCTAAATCATATCTGTACAATCTCCAGAGAAAAGAAAGAATAATACATTGGAATTTTTACATTTTTCAGAGTTTTGTTATAGTTGCAAAAGGAAAAGACATTTTCTACTTGTGCAAGTATCTATTTATATTCATTTTGAGACTCTATGAGGGTCTGATAACTGAATGAACCCTCAGTATTCTTTGGCAGAAAGGTGGAGGCCTTTCCTCACTGTACCTTGGCAGTAGCTGCCCCAAGCTAAAATGCATCCCTCAGCACGTAGTCCTGAACCTTGGAATGGTCTGCAACACTCAATCAAGGTCAACTTTATACATTGGAAGACAAATAAGTTTTAGGCAGACCAAAGAGCACCTTTCGACCAAATTGCTGGTCCTCCAAGCAGTGTCGACATTTGTCTCAGTGTGCATACCAGGGAACAACTCATAGAGCACAGAGCCCTACATCACGGTGCTGCTCAGGACAAACTTCAACAAAAACCACAGCATCTGTCTCCAGATCTTCTTTGCAAAGGCAAAGAAGGAAATAAGTGACCACTTCGAGGGCAGTGTGTGGTGGCGTACAGAGACCAGGTGTGCATGAAGGCTGACCGCAAGGACACCCTTCTGACTGCTTTTTCATGATGATGCTGACTGTGAGGACATTTTTCCCAGACTCTTAAATAAAGGGAATTACATTAAAATGAGGATAGACCTAGCTAAAGTGAACTGGGCAGATAGATTAGCAGGAATGACAGTAAGCAAGTAGTGGCAGATATTTAAGGCAATAATTCATGACTATCAGCAAAAATATATCTCAATAAGGACGAAAGATTCTAAGAAAGATAAACTAACCATGGCTCACCAAGGAAGTTAAGGAGAATATTAAGTTGAAAGTAAAAGCATAAAAGGAGGCAAAGGTCAGTTATAGTGCCGAAGAGTAAGATAAACTTAGAAGTCAGCAAAGATGGGCTAAAAAGACAATAAAAACAAATAAAATAAACAATGAGGGCAAACTAGTGAGGATTATTAAAACTGACACTAAGAGCTTCTTTATAATAGAATAGAATATCTTTTATTATCACTTGTACTCCAGTACAGAAGTACAGGAGCACAGTGAAAAGTTTCAACAATGGCTGCCTTTTAATGGTGCCATCTTAGGTACAAATACCTAGGTACAGATCTTACAAAGTAAAAAAAAATGTTGTTTTACAAAAGCGGATTAAATGGTAAGGATTTACATTACAGTCCGGTACGAGTATCAAACAGCAGCAGCTCAGCACGTGATGCCAGGCCCAAGTCCAACAACTGTCCTGCATCACACCAGCCTCCATTCAGTTCCTCACGGCACTTAACGGTAAGAAGGTAAGTCGCACTGTACTGGGATTTGCTTCCTTCATGCCGCTCTAGGACTTGGGATTCCCCACGCGGTGTTCCAGGGCTCGCAGCCCGTGTGCTGTACCAGCTCATTCCCCGCACTGCTCCAGGAAACACAGCTGATGCAGTGTTCCAGCTCGTTTCCCAGGCTAGCACGCTAAAACTCGCTGCTGCTGGCGCCTACCAGTATTCGCCTCCGGCACTGAAGGAAGATGATGGGAGAGAAGAAGAAAAGAGAGAAAAAAAAAGCAGAGGAGCTCCAGCAGGAGTATCCTATTCTGCTGCCATCTTGTTATAAAGGTATTTATCTTTAAATAAATAAGAAGGAAGAGAGCAATCAAAGTGAACATAGGCCCCTTAGAAAATGAATCGGGGAGATGATTATGGGGAACAAGGAAATGACAAAGGAGATAAACAGATATTTTGCGTTACGGTGGAAGATACTTTGAACATCCCATTAATACTAAAGAATACAGGGGAGCAAATAGTACCTTCACAATCACTAGAGAAGTTGTATTAGACATCTAACTGGGCTAAAGGCAGATACGTCCTATGACCCTGATGGCTTGCATCTGAGGATCCTAAAGGAAGAAGCTACAGAGATATTGGATGCATTGGTTGCAATTTTCCAAAATCCTTTGATATGGGAAAAGTACCAGAGGATTGGAAAACTGCCAATGTGACACCCCTTTTCAAAAGGAAGGGAGGGGCAATAAGCAGCTAACTATATAGGCTGATTAGCCTAACATCTATTGTTAGAAAAGTGTTGGAATCAATAATTAATGAAGTAATAGATCACATTTGGAAATCATAATATAATCAAGCAGAGTCAGCATGGCTTCATGAAAAGAAAATTTCTAGCCTGACTAATTTAGTAGAGTTTTTTTGAAGAATTCTCAACCAGAGTGGATAGAGGGGAACCAAAAAATGTGTTGTATTTAGAATTCCTGAACGTGTTTGACGAGATACCCCACAAAAGGTTGAATCATAAGAGCCCACGGTGTTGGAGGTATTGGCATGGATAGAGAATTTGCTAATGGGCAGGAAACAGCGAGTGGGGATTTGGGGTTCTTCAGGTTGGTGAGCTGTTACCAAGGGGGTTCCATGGATCAGTGCTGGAACTGCAGCTGTTTACAATACACGTTGAATGACTTGAGGAAAGAAAACAAATGTATTGTAGCTAAATTTGCAGATGACACAAAAATAGGCAGAAAGGCAGATTGTCAGAAGGATAAAACAGTTTATAAAGAAATACTGATAGTTTAAGTGAGTGGGCAAAGTGTTGGCAAATGAGGTAAAATGTAGAAAAATGTGAAATTGTTCATTTTGGAAGGGAGAACAAAAGAACAGTGTATAATTTAAATGGGGAAAACTGCAGAAAGCTGCCACACAGAGGTACTCAGGGAAACTTGTACATGAAACATAGAAAGCCAGCACACAGGTGCAGCAAGTAATCAGGAAGGCTAATGGAATGTTGGTCTTATTTCAAGGGATTTGAATATAAGAGTAGGGAAGTCTTACCGCAACTGTATAAAGTGCTGGTGAGACCACAATTGGAATACAGTGAGCAGTTTGGTTCCCTTATTTAAGGAAAGATACCATTTTACTGGAGGCAATTCAGAGAAGGTTTACCTGGATGATCCCTGGTATGGGAAGGATTTTCTTATGAGCATAGGCTGAATAGGCTGGGAGGCTACTCACTGGAGTTTAGAAGAATTAGAGGTGATCTGATTGAAACATAGGATTCTTAAGGGACTTGACAGGGTAAATGCTGAGAGAATGTCTCCTTTCATTGGAGAGTCTAGGACCAGAGGGCGTAGTCTGAGAATAAAGTAGCGCCAATTTAAGATGGAGATGAGGAGGAATTTCTTCTCTCAAAAGGTTTGAGTTTTTGGAACTCCTTGCCACAGAGAGCTATGGGGGCACATTCCTCATGTATATTTAGGCTGAGGTAGATAGTTTATTTTATCAGTGAATCAAGGGTTATGGGGAAAAAATCATAGGGAAGTGGATATTAAGAATGTCGGATCAGCCATGATCCTATTGAATGGCAGAGCTTGTGTGGCCAAATGGCCTACTCTTGTTCCTATTTCTTATGGTCTAATGTGCACTTGGATTTAGTGGGTAGACAAGGAAAAAGCAAACCTTCTGAGGGCACATAGATATGTTACATGGGTAACACATCATTGTAAATTGACGATCACATTGGTAAATATATTAGCACTTTAAAACATCACGTGTGATCGATTGTCATTTTAGCTACAGTATCAAGAATTAGGTTGCAAAAGCTATCTTTCTTTAGCATCAATCAATTAGAACCCTGTCTGAAGGAGTGTTACTCTGTTAATGACACTCATTGGAGTCTAACATGTTGTTATTTTTGAATGTAGGTGCATCAGATGTTATGAAATATTCCAACAATTGGTAACATTAGCCATAATTACACAACAGGAAAACTGAAGGTATAATAACCAAAGAAAATTCCATTTGTTTTGGGGATTAAACAGGGACTTCTTGCTTCTGGAGCAGAAACAAGTTTACAGTCAATGAATGATAACTTCACCCAGTTCAGATCTCTGGAAATGGGTGTTAATTAAGTCCTGTCTGGCTTGCTGCACCCAACATTGAACCATTCTATTATTGTGAATGTAATGCTCTTCCCTTTCAGAAGATGAAGAGAGAAGAGAGCTGCCACTCTGAAAACAACAAATGCTGGAAATCAGAGCGGGTCAGACAGCATCCATGGAGATCGAGCAAGCTAACATTTTGAGTTTAGATGACTCTTCATCACAGCTGAAGTGAAGTGTGGAGGGGGCAGAATTTATGCAATAGTTAGAGAGGGGATGTGTGGGGTTGGTGGGGTGTAGGCTGCTGGGGGAGAAAGGATGTTGATAGTTCACATTAAGTGATAACAATGTGAGAATGGCAGAACAATGGTGTGTCTAACCGCCAGACTTGAAAGAACAGACAGACCCACTCAGGTGGGCGGAGGGGAGAGAGGACATGGTGATGGAGAATGTAACAAGTAAAGCGAAAAGAGAAGGAAGAAATGAGACAACAAGGTGCAGGGCTGGATGAACACAGCAGGCCAAGCAGCATCATAGGAGCAGAAAGGCTGACGTTTCGGGCCTAGACCCTTCATCAGAAAAGCTTGGGTCTA
>NC_063335.1:63168800-63191670 GCF_021869965.1 Rhincodon typus | reverse complement strand
TCTGCTCCTATGATGCTGCTTGGCCTGCTGTGTTCATCCAGCCCTGCACCTTGTTGTCTCGGATTCTCCAGCATCTGCAGTTCCTACTATCTCTGGAAGAAATGAGAGTTGTTTCATAATTTGAAGGTGTTGAACTCAATATTAAGTCCAGAAGGCTGTAAAGTGCCTAGTCTGTAGATGAGATGTTGTTCCTCCAGTTTGTGCTGTAATTCACTGGAACACTGCAGCATACCAACATCAGACAAGTGGACATGCGACCAGGATGCTGTGTTGAAATGACTGCTATTGGAAGGTCAGGGCCATGCTTGTGCACAGACCAGAGGTGTTCTGCAAAGCAGTCACCCAGCCTGTTTGGTTTCTTCAATGTAGAGTAGGCCACTTTGGGTGCAGTGAATACAATACACAAGATTGGAGGAGGTACAGGTGAAATGCTGCTTCACCTGGAAAGACTGTGTAGGACCTCGGATGGTGAACAAGGCAGAGGTGAAAAGGCAGATGTTGCACCTTCTGCAGTTACAGGAGGTGCCATGGGAAGGGGGGGTGGTGTTAGTGGTCGATGAATGGACTAGGGTGTCTCAGAAGATATGGCCCCTGTGAAATGCACTCGGGGGAATGAGGGGAAGATGTATTTGATGGTGGTGTTCTGCTGGAGTTGTCTGAAACGGTGGAGAATGATCCTTTGAATGCGGAAGCAGGTGGGATGAAAAGCGAGGACAAGGGGTTGTGTGTGATGGGAAGGGGCAAGAACAGAAATATGGGTGGTAGGTTGTGTGGTTGAAGGCCCTGTCACTCCCTCCATCCCCCACCCCAGTGTGACTGCCTGTTCTTTCAAGTCTGGCAGTCAGACACACCATTGTTCTGCCATTCTCACATTGCGATCACTTAATCTGAGCTATCAACACCTTTTGTCCCCCAGCACTGTACACCCCACCATCCCCACATACAGCCCCCTCAAATATAGCATAAATGCTGTCCTCTCTACACTTCACTTCAGCTCTGATGAAGAGTCATTTAGAATTGAAACGTTAGCTTGCTCTTCCTCAATGCATGCTGTCTGATTTAGTGTGATCTCCAGCATTTGTTGTCTTCAGTACAGATTCCAGCATTTGCAGTAATTTGGTCCTACAATGGCATGGTCAGGATTTCCTATGACCATGATTTCTATGCACATTGTTGTTCAATGCATGTGTAGGCTAGTGTAATGAAAGCTGTATATCATTTTGAATGAATGAATGCCTGATTAATGCAGTTACCCTTGAAGGGCCTCATCTCATCAAGTAGATCCTGTCCACAAACCAAAAGGCTTATTCCACACACTGGGTTTGCTGGCAGCCATTTTTCATTTTTATTTTACAGCATGGATTTGGTTGAAGATGGAAGGCTTTTGAGTTGCTGGCTCTGGCCTACTGCATAGCCATGCGCGACATCGATATCAGCAATGCGCTGATCAAGGCCAGGGTGCTGGTGACTTTGAAGACATCATACTCTTCTATCTTATATCAGCGCCCACCCTTATATCTGATTTTGCTCTCCTTCACACTCATCTGTACCATCTGTGTCCTAGAAGACTGACGCCAATCCAACAGCTGAGTTTCCCACTATCCACCATTATGATAACCTCCCTTGCTTTTTTTGCTGTCCAGACCCCCAGTGCTGACGATGTCCCACCCCCTGGAACTGACTTGGGAGGCCAGCCCCTTACTGAGGATGGCACAGCCCCTCACTGACATTTATGCAACCCCGTAATTGACGTCCTAATAATCCTTGCACTGGTTGAACTTGACCTGCAGGACTGATCATAGCCCAATCCCTGAATTGAAAGTACACTGATCCCTGGACCCTGATTGCACCTAGCATGCAACTTACTGTGACAAAACCCTGGTTTAAGATTGAATGATGCCTTTGTCCAACTATGGCAACATCCTTGGCTGATCATAGTCCCTCTTGACTTGACTAAGGACAACTCCCCTTAGATGTCTAGACATGGCTATTTGCTTGGAACACATGAGGTGTGCCTGCCATATAAGCTGCTGACATATACTGTAGGTGTGACATTGATGTAGAATGATAATGTACACCAGTATGTCAGTCCACTTGACTGTTCAATGCTCGCAAGTATGGCAAGCTGCTTAGATTTCGGACTACCTAAAAGGCAGGGCAGGATAGAGTTACCGTGAGCCTCTTAGTTCTGAATGAGCAGCAATGCACAAAAAGACACAACAATGCAAGACTACTGTGGACATTCTAATTAAGTGCAAAGTGAGTAAGCATTAAGAATGCAAGCTAAGAGGTCTGAAATGCTCAATGTTCTGATGCATGTGATGGATATATGTCCCTGCAAGCAAAGCAGCCTGGCAGGTGCATTGCAATGTAAGATGTGAGTGAGCTCCAAATGCAATTTTGATCTGCTGAGCTGCATCATATAATAGTCTGACATGTGAAGCTGTTTTCTTTCCCTGATGCCAATTTCTATGCATGGAGTGTGTTCTGAGATGTTGGGCAAAGTAGGTCAACATGGAACCTAGAAGAGAACACTGGTAAATTGTAGCCACCAGGTAACTGCTCTGATTTTCAAATCGGGTACAGCTACCATTTAGTTTTCACCAGGGGGAAAAGCAAACTGCATGGAAATGAGGTGAGATTAGTAACATTAAGATGCAAATGTATGGTAATAAGGTCCTCACCACTTAGTAGCGAGGATTTAATTTAGTCATTGAAACATTAAACTGAAAATTGGCTGACTATTTTCTTGTTTTTCCATTCTTGCCTTATTTTCCCAACTTTCTCACCACTGGCCATGTCATTCAAATCCTGAGAAAATTAAAGTCATCGAGATCCAAAGCACCGAAAAAGGCCCTTCAACCTATCAAGTCTGCACCAGTCAGAAGGGTCTTCAGAAGGGTCTAGGGCCCGAAACGTCAGCCTTCCTGCTCCTATGATGCTGCTTGGCCTGCTGTGTTCATTCAGCTCTACACCTTGGTATCTCAGATTTTCCAGCATTTGCAGTTCCTACTATCTCTGATACAATTACCACCTTACTATTCTAATCCCATTTTCCAGGACTTGGCCCATAGTCAGTATGCCTTGGCATCGCAAGTACACATCTAAATACTTCTTAAATGTTATGAGGGTTTCAGCCTCGAACACCCTGACAGGCAGTGAATTCCTGATTCCCACCACCCTCAGTGAAAAAAAATTCCTTACATCCCCTCTAAACCTCCTGTCCCATGCCATAAATCTAATTTCCTTGGCCATTGATCCTTTCCTGTCTACCTATCTGTCCTGTTCATAATTTTATACATTTCAATCACATGTCCCCTCAGTCTCTCTTGTTTCAAGGAAAACAAATATGGTCTTTTAAGATTAAGATGCATGGGATCCACGGTGACTTGACCATGTGGATTCAGAATTGGCTTGGCCATAGAAGCCAGAGGATAGTGATGGAAGGTTGTTTTTCAGACTGGAGATCTGTGACTAGTGGTGTTCCACTGGGAACCGTACAGGGACCCCTATTGTTTGTGATATAATATAAATATGTATAAATGACTTGGATGAAAATGTAGATGGGTGGGTTAGTAAGTTTGCAGATAATATAAAGTTCAATGGAGCTGTGGCTAGTGCAGAAGGTAGTTAAAGGATACAGCGGAATATAGATCAGTTGCAGATATGGGCAGAGAAATGGCAGATGGAGTTTAATCTGTGTAAGTGTGAGGTGCTGCACTTTGGGAGATCAAATGTTAAGGAAAAGTATTCAGTAAATGGTAGGACCCTGAACAGCATTGATGTACAGAGGGATCTTGGGATTCAAGGCCATCGCTCCCTGAAAGTGGCTTCACAAGTAGATAGGGTGGTAACGAAGGCATATGGCATGTTTGCCTTTATTGGTCAGGGAATTGAGCACAAGAGTCAGGATGTCATGTTGCATATAAGACTTTGGTTAGGCCACACTTAGAGTACTGCATTCAATTCTGGTTGCCACATTACTGGAAGGATGTGGAGGCTTTGGAAAGAGTGCAGAAAAAGTTACCAGGATGCTGCTTGGATTAGACGGGATGAACTATAAGGAGAGGCTAGAAAAGCTCAGGCTGTTTTCTCTGGAGCGGCGGAGGCTGAGGGAAAACATGGTAGAAGTCTATAAAATTATGAGATGCATAGATAGAGTTGATGGTCAGAACCTTTTTCTCAGAGCTGAAATGTCTAAACCAAGGGAGCATGCATTTAAGGCGAGAGGGGGAAAGTTCAAAGGAGATGTGAGGGGCAAGTTCTTTACACAGAGAGTGGTAGGAGTGTGGAGCGTGCTGCTGGCGGTGGTGGTGGAGGTAGATACGATAGGGGCACTTAAGGGACTTTTAGATAAGCACATGAATATGCAAGGAATGGAGGAACACGGACCAAGGGCAGGCAGAAGGGATTAGTTTAACTTAGCAACATTATCAGCGCATCGTGGGCCAAAGGGCCTGTTCCTGTGCTGTACTGTTCTATGTTCAATCCAGTCTGTCTTCATTACTAGAATTCTCCAGCCCCTGCAACATTCTGGTAAATCACCTCTGCTCTTTCTGCTTATAGTTTGAAAAGAAAAGCAACATGCTTCTTAATTATGTCATGCAAGTTATAAAATTCTTACCACGAGTTTGGAATAGAAGTAAGATACAATCTGTTTACAAGTATCACTAGGTTATTTACTGATTCTAATTCTCAGTGTTTTGAATGAAAATAAACATGCTGGAAATAATTAGGGTCAGGCATAACAGGGCTAACATTTCAGGCCAATTACTATTTCTCCCCATTCACAGGATGTGGACATTACTGGCAAGGCCACAATTAGTGCTATTCAACTGTGTGCCTTGCAAGGCGAGCCAGATAAGGACAGAATATTAAAAACTGCAAGAACTGTCGATGTTGTAAATCAGAAACAAAAACAGAAATTGCTGGAAAAGCTCAGCAGATCTGGCAGCAGCTGTGAAGAGAAATCAGAGTTAATGTTTCAGGTCCGGTGACCTTTCCTCAGAACTGATGATAGCCACGAAAATAGCCAAGACAGCACATTCCCTTTCCTAAAGGACTTCATAAACCAAACAGGTCTTTTTTTTTACTATAGTTTTATAGTCACCATTAGACTAGCCTGTAATTCCAGTTTTATTCATTGAACTTCATCAGCTGCTGTGTAGAGATTTGAATCCATTACCCCAGGATATTAGTCTTTACCTCTAGATTACTAGGTCAGTGACATTATACTGTACCCACCATCACAATTACAGGGGTTAAAGGACAGATTTAACCTATACGTGGATTCTGTGTTTCAGTACGTGGATTCTATGTTTCAGTTGTACAGGGAATTGGCGAGACATCGTCTCAGTTACCACATACACAGTTTTGGTCTCCTTATTTGAGGAAGGATGTAAACGCATTGGTTCAGAGACAGCTTGGTAGATTTTACCAGAGTTCAGAAGAATGAGAAGAGATCAAATTGTGGCAAATAAGATGCTGAAGGGGATTGACAGAGTTGACGTAAAAAGTATGTTTTCCCACATAATCTAGAGTTTTAGGATAAGGGTAGCAGATTTAAAATAGAAATGAGTAGAAATTACTTCTCTCAAAGGCTTGTGAATGTGTGGAATTCATTACCCCAGAGCGTGGTGGATGCTGGAACATTAAGTAAATTCAAGGAAAAGATGGACAATTTTGAATCAGTGATGGGTTGAAGAATTATGGAGAGTGGACAGGAAGTGGAGTTGAGGCTGAAATGAAATCAGCTTGTTTTCACTGGAGTTTTGAAAAGGAAGATATAATTTGATTGTCATCTATAAGATACTGAATCATCTTGTCAAGATTGATATAGAAAGGATGATTCTTGTTGTGGGTGATTCCAAACGAGGGGACATTGTCTTAAAATAGGAGATCCCCTTTTAGAACAGCGATAAAGTGGATTTGTTTCTTTCAGAATGTTGTGCGATGTTCAAACTCTGTACTTCAGAAGGTGGCGGTGGCAGGGTCATTATTTTTAAAGCGGAGGTAGTTGGGGGTAGATGGGATGTTGAATTCAGAATACAAACAAATCGGCCATGATTGTATTGAATGGCGGAACAGGTTTGAAAGGATCAATGATCTGCTCTGCTCCTAATTTGAATGTTCGTGTGCATGTTTGTATGATTCTAGCTTGTCAGTCCAAATGGAGAAACCACCACCACAGTCCTTGGACTTTCAAACAGTTAATTGCTGAATATCATCTTCAGACGTACCTGTGCAGCTTCCTGAAGGCAAATAATACAAATGTTCCGTCATTTTAATAAGGTTGTCAACATTAAGAAAACATTGGGGAGAAAGTTATAGTAAAAAGTGTCAAATACTTCAAACTCATTTAAACAGAGAGATGTGTTTCCAAAAATGATTTACAAGGTAGATTAAATTTTAAATTTTAAAATAGCTCTATTGCTAGTGATTAAGAACTAAAAGTTACAAAAAAACCATTATCGTACAGTTACCATATTGCATTTTGAATGAGTTATTAGTTATTCGAGAACAGTCACGGTTTAGTGGTGTGCAACAGACTGCTTTCATTCTTTAAAGCAGTTTCTTGTTTTCTCCATAGCCCATGGGATCAGAGCGGATGGAGATGCGTAAGCGGCAGACATCGGTGCAGCAGGAGATGCCGGGCTCTGCACAATCACAACAGGGTGCTGGTAACCGTGGTTCGAATGCTTGCTGTTTTTGCTGGTGCTGCTGCTGCAGCTGCTCATGGTACGTCTTTCAGTCTATTATCCCGCAACTCTGGAGAATGGCTGGAAGGTAAATGCCAGCGCACATAATCTATACTCACATGACTAAACATCAATATTAGCACTGTTGCCTCACGGCGCTAGGGACCCGGGTTCGATTCCACCCTCGGGCGACTGACTATGGAGTTTGCACATTCTCCCCGTGTCTGCACGGGTTTCCTCTGGGTGCTCCGGTTTCCTCCCACAGTCCAAAGATGTGAAGGCTCGGTGGATTGGTCGTGCGAAATTGCCCGTAATGTTCAGGGGTGTGTATATTAGGTGGGTTTATAGGGGGATGGGTCTGGGTGGGATGCTCTGAGGGTCAGTGTGGGCTTGTTGGGCCGAAAGGGCCTGTTTCCACACTGTAGAGATTCTATGATCTATGATCTAAACTAGCGCTTAAACAAAATATGCGATTTTTAAATTACAAACCATTTCACGTTTTATTAATCTGTGAGGAAATAGCATAGATTACAACACAGACCTATGGGAACTCACTTGTCAAACTCCTAAGAGCCAGGGATGTAATATCTGACGTAAGAATATTTCCTAAACTTGTGAATGGCTATTTTATATTGTCCTGCATTGTATTAACTGACTTAAGAACATAACCCGTTTGTAACCCAGGACTGCCAATATATGCATTTTATTCAAGCAGTTTGTCATTGCAAATTATAAAAAGTGGTCTATAATTTGTTTTAATTTTTTTCTTAGCCCACCAAAGGATCAAATCAGACTGATAATATCTTTATTCCCCTGGCATGTGACTGGTTTGATTGATTGATTGTCATGTGTACCAAAGTACAGTGAAAGTCTTTGTTTACAAGCCGTACAGGCAGATCATAGTAAGCAAGGATGAATAGATCAGAAAGACTGAGAGGCATACAGGTTACATTGCACAGGATGTGCCCTAGGTGAGATCAACATTAGCAAGATCAGCATTATTTGAGGCTAGAGAGTCCATTCATCAGTCTAATAATGGCTGGGAAGAAGCTGTTCCTGAATCTGCTCATGCATGTGTTCAGGCTTCTGTATCTTCTGCCTGACAGAAGAGGTTGTAGGAAATCATTACCGGGGTACGATGGATCTTTGTTAGCAACCTTTCTGTAGTGAGCCATGTAAATGGAGTGCATGGATCGAATCAATCGAGCAATCAAGTGCAGACAGGGAAAGCAATTTGGAATGTGCATATATGCTAATAACACTGTTCCAACTCATTAAACCAACCAACTCCCTAATTTCCCATGGACTAGAGAAAGTGAATATGTATCAATTGCAAAACAAGAGGATGACCCTCTGTCTCAAAGATAGATACTGTCATTACCAACTCAGTTTCAAATAATGTAATCTCTGGCCTCTCGCAAAACCAATGGATGGGTATGAGTTCAAGTTCACCCCATCAGCGTCAACCCTGTTAAAGTTACTATGCATACTTTCTCAGAAAAGGCTAACAGAGAGTCAGAAACACCCCATAATATCTGCAATTCATTCAGCCTGCAATGAAATACATAATTTTGAGAAGATTAAAACATATTTTTGTCCAGAGATTGGACCAAGGCAGGAGACTGGACTATTTCAGAATATTGTGGCCCCACACACCTCCATTTCTCACTTACAAACATTCTAAGAATTTAGCCCAGTGAGTTCTTACTTTACTGTTACCTGCATACCGGACTGTATAACACTCTGTCTTCATCTAAGTCATCACTATAAAATGAAATGTTAACGGCTTTAGCATATATCCTGAGGAACATCATTTGTCACACTCTGCAAAGCAAATGTTATGTTTAAACTGTGAAGTTCTTAGATTAATATAAGAAGTGAGAAGGTATTGGAGTTTGGCGGGTTTCAAAGTAGACAAATCTGCAGGTCCGGATGAGTTGTAGCACAGGCTGTTGTGGGAGACAAGGGAGGAAATAACGGGGGCCTTGATCCAAACTATAAATTGTCTTTGGCTTCAAGTGAGGTGCCAGAGGACCAAAGGACAGCTAATGTGATTCCATTTTACTAAAAAGGTGATAGAGATAGGCCAGGGGACAATAGACCAGTAAGTCTCACATCAGTGGTAGGGAAGTTGGTGGAGAAAATAGTGAAAGAGAAAATTAGCCCACTGGCCCCACCACCACCGGCACCTTTCCCTGCAACCACAGGAAGTGCTACCACCTGCTCCTACACCTCCTCCCTCACCTCCATTCAAGGCATCAAACAAACCTTTCACATCAGACAGACGTTCACCTGCACATCCGTCAATGTGGTCTATTCCATCCACTGCTCCCGACGTGGCTTCCTCTACATTGGTGAGGCTAAGCGGAGACAGCTTTGTAGAGCACCTGCGCTCTGCTCGCAACAAATGACAACACATTCTGGTCGCGAACCATTTCAACTCCCCCTCCCACTCCCTGGGTGACATGTGCATCCTGGGCCTTCTGCAGTGTCACAATGATGCCACCCTGAAACTGGAGGAGATGCACCTCATATTCCGCCTTGGGAGCCTACAGCCCAATGGTCTAAATGTGGATTTTAACAGTTTCAAAATCTCCCCACCCCTGACCTCATCCCATTACCAGCCCCTTCTCTCATCCTCGCCTCCTTGACCTGACGCAACCTGTTCATCTTCTCTCCTACCTATTCGCTCCTGCCACCCTGCTGACTAATCCCCACCACTCCCCACCTGCACTCAACTATCACCATCCTACCTGCCTTCCCCAGCCCCACCCCTCCTCTATTTATTTCTGGGCTCCCTTCTCCCTCCCCCATTTCTGAAGAAGGGTCCCAACCCAAAATGCCAACTTTCCTGTTCCTCTGATGCTGCCTGGCCTGCTGTGTTCCTCCAGCTCCACACTGTTATTTCTGACTCAAGCATCAGCACTTCTTACTATCTCTGAAAGAGAAAATTAGTCGCCTTTTAATGGGCAAGGATTGATCGGGGATAGTCAGCAGAGCTTTGTCAGAGGCAGGTCATGCCTAACAAATTTGATGAAATTTTTTAAGTAGGTGAGGGTTGGGCAGTAGATGTAGTTGATATGGATTTGAGCAAGTCTTTTGACGAGGGAGGAAACAACAGGAGCCCTTGTCTCTGGGCTCAAGGGAGGACTAGAAGACAGCTAATGTGATTGGACTTTACAAAAAGGGCGGTAGAGGTAGGCCAGGGGACAATAGACCAGTAAATCCCACATCAGTAGTAGGGATATGGCAGTCCCACATGGAAAACTGATAAAGAAAATAAAAGCTATGGCATCCAGGGTAACTTAGCAAGATGGATCCAAAATTGGTTTAGTGATAGGAGACAGAGGGAGGTGGCAGAAAGCTGTTTGTGTGATTGGCGCCCGGTGTACAGTGGTATTCCAAAGGAATCAATACTGACCCCTTATTGCTTGCCATATTCATGAATGATGTTGATGAGAATGTAGGGGAATGATAAATAAGTTTACGGATGACACAAAAATTGGCCAGATAGTTGACAGTGAGGAGGAAGGACCCAGATTACAGGAAAACAGAGATGGGTTAATCAGATGGGCAGATCATTAGCAGATGAAATTTAACCCTGATAACTGTGAGGTGACACACTGTTAAGAAGTAACACATCAAGGGAGGTATGGACTCAATGGGCCAAACAGCCTCTTCCATACTGCATGATTCTTTGACTACTCCTGTACTCAAATCAGCTTACAATAAAAGCTAACATTCCATTAGCCTTCCTAACAGCTTGTTGCACCTGCACATTAGTCTTCACTGACCTATTGACAATGACACGCAAGTCCTTTTGCAAATCTACAATATCCAACCTCTCACTACTTTAAAAAAAATCTGCACATCTGTTCTTCTAACAAAGTGGATAACCTCACATTTTTCACATTAAATTAAACACTGTCAAGTAAGTCTAATAAGAAGAACAGGCTGTGCCAAGTTAATGAACATGGCAGTACAGCGTGGAGCTGGCGGAACACAGCAGGTCAGGCAGCATGAGAGAAGCAGGGAAATCGACATTTCGGGTTTACACCCTTCATCAGGAAGGGACCGCAACTTCCCCCTCTGTTGATTCATAAACCTCTGATGCTGCCTGACTTGCTGTGTTCCTCCAGCTCCACGCTGTATTGACTCTGACTTCAGCATCTGCAGTTCTTGCTATCTCCTAATGAACATGGCAGGACTGGTGGTCTGAAGTGTATTTATTTTAATGCAAGGAGTAAAACAGGTAAGGTAATTGAACTTTGAGCCTGCATTAGTACATGGAACTACTTTGTTTTCGCCACTACAGAAACCTGATTGAGAGAAGGGCAGGCCTGGCAACTCAATGTTCGAGGGTTTAGATGTTTCAGGTGTGATAGAGAGGGATGTGAAAGGACTGGGAGAATTGCATTACTGATTAAGGAGAATGTCAAAGTGCACTAAGATAAGACATTTTGAAAGGCTCATCCAGCATGGCCATATGGGAACAATTCAGTAATAAGAAAGGTGCAGTCACCTATCTGATAGAGATAGAGGAACAGATACGTAAGCAGATCATGGAAAGATGTGAAAATAACAGGGTTGTTCTAATGGGTGTTTTAACTTCCCCAATGTTGATTGGGGCTCTCTTAGTTCCAGGGGCTTAGAAGGGGCAGAATTTATTTGGTACATCCAGCGGGTTTCCTGAAGCAATATGTACATAGTCCAACAATGGAAGGGGCTGTACTAGAACTTGTATTGAAGAATGAGCCTGGTCAGGTATCAAAATTTCAGTGGGGGATTGTTTTGGGAACAGTGATCACAGTTCCGTATGTTTTAAGATATGTATGAATAAGGGTAAAACTGGTCCTTCGGTGTAAGTGCTAAATGAGGGCTGAGCCTAATACAATGGTATTAGGCAAGAACTGGAGAAAATAGATTGAGGCAGCTGTTTGAAGGATATCCACATCTGACAGTTGAGAGTCTATTAAAGGCCATTGATCAGAGTTCAGGACCAGCATGTTCCGGTGAGGATGCAAGGTTTGATGACAAAAGGAAAAGGAAGCATATATAAGATTTAGGAAACTGAAATCAGACAAGGCACTTGAGAAATATTAAGGAAGCAGGAAAGAACTTCAATAAGGAATAAGAGGGCTAAAGGGGCCATGAAATGTCCTTGGCAAAGTAGGATCAAGGAGCATTTTATATGTATATTAGGGGCAAGAGGGAAGCTAGCGAAATGGTATTTCCATTTGAGGACAAAGGAGGGAATTTATGCATGGAGCCAGAGATAGCAGGTGATGTCCTTAATAAGTACTTCACATCAGTATTCTCCAAGCAGAAAGACATGGATGATGTTAATATTAGGGAATGGTGTGATGATATTCTATGGCATGTCAATTTTAAGAAGGAAAGGGTTTTGGGTGTTTTGATGGGATAAATCCTAGGATACTGAGGCAGGCAGAGATGAGATTGCTGGGGCTTTGACAAAGATCTTTTATCCTCTTTCGCCATAGGCAAGGCTCCAGAAGACTGGAGGGTAGCCAATTTTGTCCCTTTGTTTAAGAAGGGCAACAGGGATAATCCAGGAGATAAGTTGGTGAGCCTTATATCAGTGGTCAGAAAATTATTGGAGAAGATTCTTAGGGACAGGATTACTCACATTTGGAAAAGAATGGATTTATCGGGGATACGTGGCATGGCTTTGTGCCGGGGATGTTTTGCCTCTCAAATTTGATGCAGTGTTTTGAGGCAGTGACAAAGATGATTGATGAGGGTAATGCAGTGGATGTTGTTGACGTGGATTTTACTAAAGCATTTGACATTGTCCCTCATGGTAGGCAGGTCCAGAACATTAAATCAAATGGTATGCATGGTGAGTTTGTAAGTTGGGTCCGAAATTGGCTTAGTCCTGGAAGACAGGGAGTAGTTGAGGAGGATGTTATTTTCTGACTGAAAGTCTGTGATCAGTAGTGGTCCAGAAGGCTTGGTAATGGGGCCTCTGTTTGTAATTTGTGTAAATGTTTTGGATGAAAATGTCAGTAGTCTGATTAGAAAATTTGGAGACAGCATAAAATTGGTGGAGTTGTGGATAGTGAGTAAGTTTGTCAAAGTGTACCGCAGGATACAGATCAGTTGGAAAGTTGGGCGGATAAATGGCAGATGGAGTTTAATCCAGACAACTGTGAAATGATGCATTTTGGGTAGTGAAATGCAAGAGGAAATTATGTAAAAAATAGCAGGACCTTTAGGAGTTTTGGTATATGGAGGGATCTTGAGGTGCAAGTCTATAGTTCCCTGAAAGTGGCAACATAAGTGGATAAGTTGATTAAGAAGGCACATGGCATCCTTGCTTTCATTGGTAGGGACATTAAGTATAAAAATTGGCAAGTCATGGACAAATTTGGGTTGTTTTCATTCCAGCATCAGAGGCTAAGGAGTGACCCGATGGAAGTGTATAAAATTCTGAAAGGCATGGATAGGGTGGATAGTCAGAGTCTTTTTCCCATGATGGAAGTGTCAAATAATAAGTGGCAAAGATTCAAGGTGAGAGGGATCATTTGCAGACCATTTTCAGGACTATTTCCATTTGCGGACAATTTGCAGACAAATGGGATTAGTTTAGAATGGCATCATGGTCTGCACAGACCAGGTGGGCTGACGGACCTGTTCCTGTGTTGTACCTTTCAATGTTCTTGCCCAGTCTCTAAGCCTGTCCAAATTATTTTGCAAAACATTTTACATCTTCCTCACAATATACATTGCTGCTTAGCTTGTATCATCTGCAAATTAGGACATATTACATTTGGTCCCCACATTCAAGTCATTGATTTATATTGTGGAGCCCAAGTACTAATCCTTGCAATACCAAATAGTCACAGCCTTCCAGGTGAGGATGACCCATTTATTCCCACTCACTGTTTTCTGAGTGTTTGCAAATCTTTAATCCATGCCAGTACAATGTGTTTTAATATTGCTGATCAAACTTGTCAACCCTCACCAATCATGTCAAAAGCTTCCTAAAAATCCAAATATTCTACATTCATTGGATTACCTTTATGAATTTTATTGGCAACATCCTCAAAAACTCCAACAACTATGTCAAAAATAATTTTCTATTTTACAAATCCATCTGACTATACCCAATTAGATTATTTTTATCCAAGTGTTTATCTTTCACATCTTTTATGACAGATTGTAGCATTTTCCTTACTCTTGGTATAAGGCTAATGGATCTGTAGCTCCCTGATTTTTCCATTGCTCTTTTAAATAGTGGGCGACATTTTCAAGCTTCCAATCTATAGGAATCATTCTAGATTCTGTGAAAATTTTGAAGATGATGCATTGACTGTCTCTGTCTCTGTAGCCATCACCTTCAGTACTTTGGGATATAGGCCATCAGGTATCTGGAACTAATCATCTGTCAGCCCCTTTAATTTCTCCAGGTGAACCTTCTTACTAATACCAATTCTTTTCAACTCTTCATTCTCCCTAGTCACTTGAATCTCTAATTTTGTGGGATTATTACATTTTCTGGCCACTTTAAAAGCATATTCTTTTAATCTTAAATGATCCTTAACTTGCTTTGTCAGCCATGATTGCCTGAGTTTTTTTTTTTCACATTTTCCACCTCAAAGGAATGAATTGTTGCTATAAGCCATGTAATAGTTATTTAGGACCATTCAATACCTATGTACAGTCATGCCTTTTAATGTATTTTCTGAATCCAGCTCAGCCAACTTGTCTTATGCTTTCATAATTTCCCGTATTTATATTTAACATAGTACCACAGATTAAACCACGACTATCAAACATAATGTAAAATGTTGTGCCACGGGTGTCATGGTGGCACAGTGCTTTGCACTGTTGCCTCACAGCACCAGGGACTGAGTTTGATTCCAGGTGTGGGTGATTGTCTATGTGGAGTTTGCAGGTTCTCCTTTTGTCTGCATAGGTTTCTGCCAGGTGTTCCAGTTTTCTCCCACAATCCAAAGATGTGTGGGTTAGGTGGATTGGCTGTGCTGAATTACCCTGTAGTGTGCAGGCTAAGTGGATTAGCTGAGTTAAATATGGAGTTATGGGAATTACATAGTGGGCTGGGGCTGGGGCTGGGGCTGGGTGTGGATGGGATGCTCTTCAGAGGGTATGTGCAGGGACAATGGGCTGAATGGCTTCTTTCTGACTTTGCAGATTTTAAAATTCTATCATAATATGTTCACTCATCCCTAAAGGTTCTTTTATAACAAGATTATTAGTTAGCCCTTTTCATTACATAATACTAGATCCAAAATAGCCTGTCTTCTAGCCAGCTTCTGAACATGCTGGCACAATCATCTTTTAGAAAACTATACCTAAGACACTATCGAGACTTGATCTCCACAGCTTCAATGCCCAATTGGTTTATCCAGCCAATGTGCAAAGTGAAGTAACTCATGATTACTACATTTCACATGCTACAAGCTTCTCTCATTTCCTGATTAATACCATGCTAAATATCACCACTACTGTTTTATTCCCCATGGATAATTCTAGTCAATGTCAGCTGTCCTTTGCTGTTTCTTAGCTCTACCTAAACAGATTCTACACATTATTCTTCTGATTTGAGACCGGCCCTTACTACTCCATCTTGTGTATTCAGTGCA
Source organism: Rhincodon typus (assembly GCF_021869965.1). NCBI lineage: Eukaryota > Metazoa > Chordata > Chondrichthyes > Orectolobiformes > Rhincodontidae > Rhincodon > Rhincodon typus. Next base: position 63,176,345 of record NC_063335.1, on the reverse strand, counting down.
ATACACCTCATTTACCTTCTTGTCTGTCCTTCTTAAACATTGAATATCTTCCCGGACTTGGTCACCACACAACCATGTTTCTGTAATGTCAATGATATATAAGCAGTTACCTCTATTTCTTCCTTTAAATCATCCATCTTATTGTAAATGCTACATGCGTCTTGGTAAACTGACCTTTGGCACTATGGCACATTCAAGGCACATTCAATGTGTGGCTTTGTTTCTTCTGTTTTCTAGCCCGCCTTGTACCTTTTATACTTTCTGGTACCCCTCAGGTTCCTATTTCCCTGACAAACTAGTTTAAACCAACTCCAACAACACTTGAAAATCTCCCTGCAAAGATATCAGTCCTTGTCTTGTTAAGGTGTAACTTGTCCAGCTTGTACAGCTCCCATCTATCCCAGGACTGGTCCTAATGCCTCAGAAATCTGATGCCTTCCCTCCTACACCAATTCTTCAGTCACATGTTGAATTGATCGATCCTCCTGTGAGTTAATCCCGAGATTACTGGTCTTGAGATCTTGCTTTTTAATTTTCCTAACTACCTGAATTCTGTTTTCAGGATCTCATACCTCTTCCAAACTATGTTGTTTGTACCAATGTCGACCATGATTTCTGACTGACAGCCCCTCCCCTAGGAGGATGTCATGCAGCCTTTCCATGACATCATTGACCCTGGCACTGTGGAGGCAGTGCACCATTCTGCAGTGTGTGTTTCAATCTGCAGAAATGCCTGTCTGATACCCCAACGATGGAATCCGCTATCACTGCTACCCTTTCATTCTTCATTCTTCATGCTCAGCTAAGATGCCCTTTGTGTCATGGACTTGTCTCTGGCTGCACTCCCCTGAGGAACCATTGCCTTATGTATTTACCTTATATACCTTACTAGTATTTAAAATGGAATACTGATTGGCAACCATGATTGACTCAGGGGACTCCTATACGACATGCCTGGTTTTCTTAGATTGTAGGTAGTCCCCCATTCTCTCTCTGTCTATATGCTTCTAAACTACAGTGTAACCACTGCCCTATACATGCCATAAAAGCTATCCAACTAGTTTTTTGCCATGCAGATCACAATAGAGACTCCAGCCTCTGCTCAAGTTCTGAAACCTGAATCTCAAGCTTGTGCAGCTTTTAACACTTCCTGCAAATGATTTGTCTGGGACACAGAGTATGTCTGTGACTTCACACATACCGCAACGTGTTGGCTGAGGTGATTTGCCACCTCTAACTCTGAAGATTATTTATTATCTTTAGAACAGTTTAGTATAAAAGAAATTCCTAGCCACTTAATTTTACTTACATTCACCTTATTTTCCTTCGGTTTTACTTTATTTTTCTTTGGCTTTACTTTATTGTATTACTTTACTTTGACTTGATTTAATTTTACCTCTCTTTTGCTAGCGTTCCTTCCCTAAGTCCAAGTACCTGCAACTTCTTTACAAATTATTACTTTTTGTAGTTCTAAGCTGTTTAGACTCACTCTCAAACAGCAGCTTCCCACAAACCGAAAAAAAACTTGCAGATTTCCAGTAATGTTACTGTTAGTCTTTTTCATACTGCCTTATCTCAGTGCTGTATTTAGAACGAAGCCTCTTCATGCTCTTTATAATCTTGTTTTCTTTCCTCTTGACACTGTGTTCAGAATGAAACCACTCCCTTGCCTCTGTGCTGTTTTCAAACCTACTGTCTCCTTTCTTGGCACTGAGTTCAAAATGAAGCCTCTCTGTACTCTTTTTCAATTTGCTTCCCTGATCTAAATCAATGGAGCTGAGGTGGAAAGGGTTGAGAATGTCAAGTGTCTAGGAGTGATGATAACTGACAATCTGTCCTGGAGCCCCCACGTAGATGTGATGGTCAAGAAGGCACAACAATGCCCCTCTTTCCTCAAGTGGCTAAGGAAATTCAGCATGTCCATAAGGACTCTCATCAACTTTTACAGATGCACCATTGAAAGCATTCTGTCCAGGTGCAAAACAGCCTGGTATAGCAACAGCTCTCTCAGGACCGTAAGAAACTACAGAAAGTTGTGTGCACAGTCCAGACCATCACGGAAGCCAATCTCTCATTCATTGACTCCATTTACACTTCTCATTGCCATGGAAAGGCTATCAACATCATCAAAGACTCCTCCCACCCCAATAATGCTTTCTGCTAACCTCTTCCGTCAAGCAGAAGATACAGAAGCTTGAACACACACACCAACATATTCAAGAACAGCTTCTTCTCTGCCGTTATTAGACTGCTGAATGGACCTCTCTAACTTCAAAGAATGTTGATTTTGCTTTGTGTGCCTCCTGTGCAGCAGTAATCTTGTATGCCTCACTCTGTCTAAGCACCGTATGATCTGAAAGTCCTTGTTTGCTATGATATGCCTATACTGCCCGCAAAACAAAGCTTTTCACTGTAATAAGGTACATGTGACTACAATAATTCAAATCAATTCCTCTCATAGGACTGTATTATCTTACACTTACTGTCAACATCAGGCTGACTTGTCTGAGAGTTGCATGTCATGTTACTTGGAGCAAGCTGATATTTAGTTCTGTCATCAAATATGTCGAATGCACCCCATCACCAGGTTCCAATCCTGCCAAGATTCTATTATTGTTTGATGTCTTTTCTTCTACAGCTAATTGTAAGATGATTTTTTCTTTCATGGGATGTGAGCATTCCTGGCTAGACCAGCTTTTATTGCCCATCATTAATTACCCCGAAGAAGAGATGGCAAGGTGCTTGCTTGAACTGCTGCAGCTCTTGAGTTATAGGTCTCCCCACTGTGCTATTAGGAAGTAAATGCCAATATTTGGCCCTAAAAGCAGTAAGAAATGGCAAATATGGTTTCCAATCAGGATTGTGTGTGACTTGGAGGGAAATGTGCAGATAGTGGTGTTCCCATCCATCAGCTGTCTTGTACTTCTAGGTGGAAGTTGTCACAGGTTTGGAAGGTACTATCTGAGGAGCCTAGATGAGTTACACTGCAATGTATCTTGTAGATGGTGCATACTGTTGCAACAGTCAGTCAGTGATGAAGGCAGTGAATTATGAAGGTGATGGATGGGTGTCAATCAAGCAGGCTACATTGTCCTGGATGGACATTCAAGTTTCTTGAGTATTGTTGAGCTGCAGTCATATCATGCAAATATAAAGTCTTCCATTAAAATCCTAACTTGTGCCCTTTGGATGGTGGACAGTCATTGGTCAGTTGAGATACTTGCCGCAGTATTCCTACCTTCTGTCTTGCTCTTGCAGGCACAGTAATTAATAGGCTGGTCCAGTTCACTTTCTAGTCAATGATAATCTCCAGGATGGGAGAGGGACTCAGCAATTGCGATGCAACTGAATATCAAGGGTATGATAGATCTTTCTTTCTTGTTAGAAATGGCCATTGCTTGGCATTTGTGTGGTGTGAATGTAACTTATGACTAATAGATAATGAGGTTACAGATTGTGGGTTGAGTATAATTCAGCTGCTACTCATAGCCTGCAATGATGCATGGCTGCCCAATTTTGATTCCAATTTAGCACAGTGATAGTGCCACATAACATAAAGGACAATATCCTCAACCTGAATATTGTATCTACGAGATCTGTGTGATGTTCATTTCTATTGACACTATCATGGACAGATATATCTGCAACAGGTAGATTTGTGACAATGAGATCACGTAGGTTTTTGCATCTTGTTAGTTCCCTCATGATTTACATGACCCAGACTAGTAGCTATGTAATTTAGAACTCAACCGGCCCAATCAGTAGTGGTGCTGCCTAGCCATTCTGGGAGATGGATATTGAAATCTCCCACCCAGAATAAATTCTGTGCTCCTCCTAACAAGAGCTGCTTTATATGGAGGAATAGTGATTCATTAGCTCTATGGGTTGGTAGGAGGCAATCAACAGGTTTCCTTGCCCATGTTTAAACTGATACCATAAGATTCCAGAAGATCTGGGGTCAATCTTGACAACTGTCAGGGCAGCCTGTTGTCACTGTGAACCACTGTGCCCCTACCACTGCTGGGCCTGTCCTGCTGGTGAGACAGAACATACACTTGGATGGTGATAGTGGTGTTTGGGACATTATTGGTGCAGATGATTTTGTAAGAATGACATGTAAGGCTGTTATATAATTATCTATGGGGCAGCTCTCCCAATTTTGGCATATGCCTTCAGATGTTGATAAGAAGGACCACAATGCCAATTCCAGTTCTCTCCCTAGTTTTCTCCGTTCTCTTTACCTGCAAGGAGGGAAAGAAAAGATGTGAGTGAGAGGAAAGAAATGTTTTCACACATTGGATGGAGCCTATAAATGAGAAGCATGACTTTGCATAAAAATCTATCAGTGGCAGATGGATATAAATGGAAGTGTGAGGAATTACATGGACAGAGGGAGACACGTGCGAGTAGGTTGATATGTGAATTGATATGCTAGAATTTGCTTAAGAAGTAATTAGAGTGATACACAAATCAGGATGTAGAAATGTGCTATTGCACTCACCTTTCCTGCTATTAGGTAGATAAACCACTTCCTGCACTACATTCAGAAGCACTGAGCTGTGTTTCCTCTGCTTAACAAAAAATCTATTAATCTCTGGCTTAAAAATGTTCAAGGGCTCTACGTCCATCATCATAAACAGTGTTTCCTTCCGGGACAAAATAGACCCAAATAATACATACATTGAGGTACCCATGCAGTGAGGTGCAATTATTAATTGTTTTTGCACTTTCTCATTTCTTCCTGATTCTCACTCCTTCAAATAACATGGTGGGATGGTTCCTTTAAATATTGAAGTTGGGAGTATGTTATGCAGGTTCTCATCATGCCCACTGCTGGTTGACAGGAATCCCAAAGGTAATTCATTAATTGATTGTATGAAAAAGCCACTGACACGTGTGGTTAATATATTCTCAGGTTCCTGCTTGATATTAAATGTAATTGGACCAGCCGTATAAATATTGTGCTACAAGACTAGGTCGGAGGCTGAGCCTTCTGTAGGAAATAACGCAACTCCTGATTGCCTATCTACAAGGCACAAGTCAGGAGTGTGATGCAAAACTCTCCAATTTCCCAGATAGGTGCAGGTCCAGCAATACAAATGAAGTCCAACACCGTCCGAGATAAAACAGCACTCTTGATCGGCAACTCATTACCAACACACAGAGGCAGTGCTGTGTACCATCTACAGAATGTGCTGCCGCAACTCACCAAAGGTTCTTTGATGGTACTTTTTAAACTTGTGATATCTACAAGCTGAAAAGACAAGAACAGCAGATAGATGGCAACACCAACACCTGCAAGTTCTCATCAAAACCACACAACATCCTGACTTGGCAATATTTTCCTGTTCCTTCACTGTCACTGGTTCAATATCCTGGAAGTCTGTTTCTGATAGCACTTTGAATAAACTTACATTACATTACAGTGATTTAAATGATAGCTCACCACGACAGCTGAAGGGTAGTTAGAGATAAGAATCAGCCTTGCTATTGATGCTCACATCTGATGTGAATACAAAAATGCAAACAGGGCAGGAACATGGAATTAAGAGTGTGGTTCATATTGTTATGATCCAAGTTATGAAAATACTAGATAATCCAGATATTTGTTAGGATCTGGCTTGATGCACCATAATTGTTAGGTTTATAATTCGCTGGGAACCAGGAATCATATACAAGGGAGACACAGATAAAACTCTGAACAGAAACACTTTATTTTAGATGCTCACACTTCCACAGCTCGAGACAGAGACCCCAGCTCTACAACTTGTGAGTCATTGACCAGCTGTCTCACCTGACCAGCTCTCTTAAAGGGGCAGCACCACAACTACATACATAACAATAATTATTTTAAAAATATATGATTTTGATGACTAACAGTGATAACTGAATATTTTAGTAACTGAAAATGATAAATGACAGGTAGAAGAACCAAGGGTAAGAAATAAGAATTGAATGGAAACATTAAAATGATCTTTGTGATATAGATTTGGAACAAAGCAAACAGATGCAAAAAAGACTAAATAGGTGCACTGAACAAGTTTGATAGTTAGCTAAGTGGCATTTTCATTGAGTTTCTTGAAGGGGGCCTAGTGAGTTATCTCATGCCATCATCCCAAACCCACCTCACTTATTAGGTGCCATAGCTCTGTGGTGCCCCTCTCAACCGATGCTAGCCAATTCTCCCACTCGCCATAGGTGAAAGCACTTGCCACTGCCAAGATATTCTGGGATCCCTGACACCAGCTTTAAAAAACTATTGTGCATCTAGTCAAGTAATATCAGTCCGGAGCTGTCCTGGCGGTTAGGATATTTGCCCCAAGTGTGGCAGATAGGGTGAACCTCGGAAGTTCTGGTGGATGGAGTGGTGGAGAAGTGGGCCATCTTCTTTCTCCAGCACTGGCAGAGGAGGATGTGACATCAGATCCTACCAGTTTGACCCATCTGAGACAAGGTGGTCTCAGCCATCCAGAAGAACATCTAACAATATAAGAAGAAGGTCAATGACTGTCTCTGCTCCACCAGAGTAAGTGCTGCCATCTTCTCTTTGCTACCTCACTCTCTATCTCTGCTACAGCATACACCACCCACCAGGTCATATGGTCAACCACTCTTATTTCATCTGCTATCTTCTCTCACTCGATTTCATTCACCCAGTCCCCTCACCCTTCTAGCATTGCATGCTGTCTACACTGCTTACTCACTCAGGACACTTCGTCACTCGTCCCTACACCAGAACTAACAGCCATGCCATCCACTTTCATCTCACCCAATCCCTTCCTTCTCGCATTCCAGAAGAAAACAGTTTACAACAGGGCAGAAAGAGCCATGTTTAGTGATGAGTATCCTAATATTCAGCTCTTCACCCAAAACGAGGAGAGGATCCTGACTCTGACTGCCTTTTGTGGTGGACTGATTATGCCCAAGGTCTTAGACTTATATTGAAGGCTGCCTTGACTTACTGTGCTGGGAATCCCTGTCTGAAGAGTGTCTCCTGTAACAACACATGGCCATTTGCTTGAAGCGCATGTCGTGTATTTGTCACCTGAGTTGCTAGCGTATGTAGCACAGTGCCATACAGTGATATATCCATGCCCTTGACTGAAGACTGCTGACAACCAAGACAAATTATCTGGCTTTGTGTCTTCACTGAAAGGCAAGATGACATAGAAGTACTGTGAGTCTCTTAGCTCTGGCTGAAGGGTCAAATACTGAAGAAGGGAAAGCATGATAAGCCAAAGCAGAGACGTTGTGAGCATCCAAGTGTACTCAAAGTAAGTGATCACTGTGATAGTAAGTGAGGATTTAGCCTGGTCCAATTCATGAGTTGGAGCCCTGTCCCTGCACATAAGGTGTCCTTGCAGCAGAATTATAATGAAAGGTTCTGATGCACTCCAAAGTGTAGCATTAAAGTGCAGAGGCATACTGTAAATGTATTGGAAATGTGCCATGATAATGCAGAGATAACAAGGTGTAGAGTTGGATGAACACAGCAGGCCAAGCAGCATCAGAGGAGCAGGAAAGCTGACGTTTCGGGTCTAGTTC
>NC_063335.1:63149985-63168400 GCF_021869965.1 Rhincodon typus | reverse complement strand
GTCAGCTTTCTTGCTCCTCTGATGCTGCTTGGCCTGCTGTGTTCATCCAACTGTACACCTTATTATCTCAGATTCTCCAGCATCGGCAGTTCCCACTATCTCATGATAATGCAGAAGCCGGTTTGTGTCAGTGCAAAAATCGATGGACTTGGATTATCTGTGGATGCTGCCTATGGACTAGGCGCTTAGATGTTGCTGCCTGGTATTCAAGATAGAGGTCCAGAGGAACAAATGGTGAGCTGGAATTGCCAGGTAAACAATCTGACTTTCATGTTGCGAATTCTTAGCATCTAGTTTCTCTTCAATGGACGATGGAATGGGAGACTGCATAGTAATAAGGCAAGATGAGGTAATAGTGGAGGGTTCTATTGAGCAATAATCGTTCCGTCAGTATTCACCATAGAGAAGGACTTGGTGGATGATGAGTGTAGGTAAGGGCATGTAGATAGCTTGGGTCACGTTGAGATCAAAAAGGAGGAGGTTTTGGGGCCCTTGAAAAACATTAATATAGACAAGTCCCCAGGGCCTGATGGGATATACTCCAGAATACTGAGAGAGGCAAAGGAGGAAATTGCTGGGGCATTGAGGGAAATCTTTGTATCGTCACTGGCTACAGGGAAGGTCCCACAGGATTGGGGAATAGCCAATGTTGTTCCTTTGTTTAAGAAGGGTGGCAAGGAATATCCAGCTAATTACAGGTCGGTGAGCCTTACGTAAGTGGCAGGGAAATTATTGGAGAGGATTCTTCGAGACAGGATTTACTCCTACTTGGAAATAAGAGGGTGTATTAGCGAGAGGCAACATTTTGTGAAGGGGAGGCTGTTTCTCACTAAATTGGTTGAGTTTTTTTGCAGAAGTGACAAAGATGATTGATGGGGGTAGGGCAGTGAATGTTGTCTACATGGACTTCAGTAAGGCCTTTGACAAGGTCCCTCATGGCAGGCTGATACAGAAGGTAAAGTTGCACAGGGTCAGAGGTGAGCTTGCAAGATGAATAAACAACTTGCGCTGTCATAGAAGACCGAGGGTAGCAGTGGAAGGGTGTGTTTCTGAATGGAGGGCTGTGACTAGTGGTGTTCCTCAGGGATCAGTGTTGGGACCTTTGCTGTTTGAAATATATATAAATGATTTGGAGGAAAATGTAATTGGTCTGATTAGTAGGTTTGCTGATGACACAAAAGTTGGTGGAATTGCGGATAGCGATGAGGACCATCAAAGGATACAGCTGGACATAGATCAGTTGATGACTTGGGCAGTGAGATGGCAGATGGAGTTTAATGCGGAAAAATGTGAGGTAATGCATTTCGAAAGGTCTAATCCAGATGGAAAATATACAGTAAATGGCAGAACCCTTAAGAGTACTGATAGGCAGAGTGATCTAGGTGTACAGGTACACGGGTCACTGAGGCAACGCATTTGGAGAAGGTTGTCAACAAGGCATACAGCATGCTTGCCTTCAGAGGCTGGGACAGTGAGTTTAAAAATTGGCAGGTAATATTGCAGCTTTATAGAACCTTAGTTAGGCCACATTTGGAATATTATGTTCAATTCTGGTTGCCACACTACCAGAGGGATGTGGTGGCTTTGGAGAGGGTACAGAAAAGATTTACCAGGATGTTGCCTGGTATGGAGGACATTAGCTATGAGGAGAAGTTGGAGAAACTTGGGTTGTTCTCACTGAAACAATGGAGGTTGAGGGGTGATCTGATAGACGTCTACAAGATTATGAATGGCATGGACAGAGTGGCCAGTCAGAAGCTTTTTCCCAGGGTGGAAGAGTCAGTTACTAGGGGCCATAGGTTCAAGGTGCGAAAGGCAAAGTTTAAAGGTGATATACAAGGCAAGTTTTTTTACACAGAGGGCGGTGGGTGCCTGGAATTCTCTGCCTTCTCAGCACTTTTCAGTCTTGACATTGAGCCTTGCTGGATATCTCCCTTGATTTTCTTAGTTACTCCCTATTACATAGCTGACCTTCACTCCTTACAGAACTATTTCTCTCTCTAAAAGTAAAAACTAAGGTATTTGGTTAAATATTACAGACTAGATTCCACAGCCTCCAGTCAGCTCTCTTTCTACTTACTTATGTTTTTAAAACGAAAGAAATGCCAGATTTTGTTTAGAACATATCTGAACACTGAACAGTTAACCCTGTAGCAACTTCATGGCATTTTTGCTTCTGAAAGCAACTCAAATGTGTCAAAGGTTCAAGCATTGTTTTCTTCGCTCACAAAATCTCTCAGTTGGGTCAGGAGTAGAAGTATTATTTGTAAACATATTCAGGCATAATAAAGCAAATAGAAAGTGAAAACCTATTAATTCACCTCATAAATTGAAACCAGAAATCCACATTTTACACCTAATACAACCTACAAGTTATATAGTTATAACAATATGGATTATAAATACTAACATGAATTAGTTGTAACATTTCCATGTTGTTTCTTCTAAATAATTAAAGCATACGCAATTACACCTCCGTTGTTCATTTAATTCAGCCTAATTAGTCTTTCTTATCACCTCGGAAGATCTGCTGATGCCACATAACACAACCACAGTCATCTTCTGCTTTCTACTTATCACTGCTATTTTGCTGTTTTAAGCCTAGAGGACTTGTTGCAGTGTGTTTAAGTTTGTAGATTTCCTGTGTTAAAATGCTACTGATTAATTTCACGCTGATTCAATTTCTGGGGAGCTCCTTGATTTCTAATCAGTGTCTGTCACCTTTCCTGTGACTCCAATTTAATTGATATGAAATAGGACTTTAGGTACTGTGCCCCTTCCTTAAGGCTCCATTTTTCTATCTTAAGGATTTGCCTCTGACTGCTTTTGGTCTATCACTTTTTCCTTCTAACAGTCTTTGGAATTTACAATATAAATAAACATAAGCTTTGAAGAGCTTTGCAGCTACTTCAAAGTAGTTTTCTCCACAGCCTTTAAAGGCGATGCCAACCCTGCCACTACTCCTTACAGTGCATTATTTGAGGCCCTGCACCTGGATCAGTGTGTATCAGAATGGGAAAGTACTGATTATATCTCTGAAATTTCTCATATAAAATCCCAGAAGTGGCAGAAAAACTCCAAAAATTTATTTTGTTCAATTTTGCTGGTCTTTCATAAACCAAATGAAAACTCCAGTTCCCTGTTTTGCAAATTTATGATACTGGGAAGAATAGGAAATACAAGTTGGCTATTGATACATTTGTTGTTGTCTTTTGTGTTTGTGGAATGGTGGCAAAGTTACACAGAGGGCAAATTTGTAAGGAGTTAAGTATTGGACATAAACTACATCTTAATGTAGCTTGTAGTAGATAGTAAGTGAAAACATATTTATTTGTTTAATTTACTTATTTTCCACAATGTTATCAATAAACGTATTATTATTTGCTTTCCAACGGAGAAATAAACATTATGTATGTACACTGCATTCTCATCAATTATGTCTTGCAAATTTTGAGTTTAATAGTTTTTACGATATATGTACTCCTAAAGGATAAATATGATATAGAAATGAAACTCATAGCTTCATATAGCTTGTAGTCTAACGCTGCCCAATAGTATTTGTACTTCATTTGATATTTCCTTATTAAAATATTAAGTTACTATTCAATTACAATTATTTACAGTTATTATTTACAATTCACAATTGATTTCAAGCAGAATTCATACAAACAAAGCAAATATAACAACCTCCTTTGATCTGAAATAAATTGTTTTTTGGTTTGATTTAAAAGAAAGAAAAGGTAGAGTGAAGGGAATCATCTTTATAGGTGCTCAAAATTGTACTTAAAACAAGTGTTATAAATCTTCAGTCTCTTGTAATTATTTCAAAATAAATTGACAGAATTGTTATCTCAGTCCCATGTGGGTGTCATATAACAGGAATTATTCATATTTATGGTTTATGAAATTGGAAGGATCCTTAATAACCTCTAAATAAAGGAGAATAGAAATACTGAGAAATCCGTGCATGACACAGTATTCCAATGATTGGATGCCATTTATAATTCTATTTTTATACTATCACCATTTTACAACACATTTTACAAGCAGATATATAATGATAAATTGAAAAATAATCTGCTTTCCTCTCCAGTTTTTTCTTTTCAACTTGATCTCTATATATTGAAATCAAATCTCCTTGGTGGGTCGAAAGCTAATATTACATTCAAGAAAGCCCCTCTGTAAATAGTATCTGTAAATTTCAGTACTGAATGGCACAAAAAAGAAATGGTACAAAAGAATGAAAATTTCATATACTTTTTGTTCACCTTGCTGTGTTTGTATGTGTATGGGGGCTCAGTGGTTTCCACTGCTGCCTCACAACGCCAGGGACCTGAGTTCAATTCCACCCTCAGGCTGTCTGTGTGGAGTCCTTCGTCAGGTGAAGGTAAGTCAGGCAGTTCACCTGACAAAGGAGCAGCGCTCCAAAAGCTTGTGATTTCAAATAAATCTGTTCGACCATAACCCGGTGTCATGTGACTTCTGACATAGACTGTGAGAGGTGGGTGGCAGGTGAGTGTTAGCTGTAACCAATAGTTATTCGGTTGTGCTGCATTTACAAGCAAGAAGTCTCAGACTATGTCTAGAAGATCAATGGGATGACGGCTGCATGAAAGGCCAACTCAATAAGCTATAACTTGGAGATGTTTCACATGTTCCCTATACAGAGTGCAAGTAATGCAACAGGGCTAAGAGCCATCATGCTGTGAATGTTCCAAAGAGAAATGGATTTGACACCTCCAGTCAGGAACAGGATTGGAAAGGAAGGTTACATCAGCCACATGAGGAACAACAGGATTATGAGGCTCTTAAAGGACATAATCATGGAGGGCACAGGAACAGCAAGCTTGTAAAATGTTGAAGAATGTGATACCCAGTGCAAAGAGTGTTCAGAGAGAGATTTAACTTCAAGGAGGTGTCAAAGTATCTATGTCTGTAAAGACTGTGTCTGTGAAGGCAAGTGGTCCCTTATGTATGTAAAATTCTGGTGAAGGAGTTGGTGCCACTGGGGTTTGATGGCCGTCTACTACCTGTAATGATAGAGGTGATGATGTCACTCAACATTTTTACTACAGACTTCTCGCTGAATTTAACTGGGAACATTTGTGGAATCTCTCAGACAGTGGACTCCCTAATGTAGATGAAAAATATTTTGTTCAAAAGGATAAGAATATACATCAGAATTTTCATTGATCTGGCTTAGTCAGGCTGAGCAATGAATTGAGTTCACGCTATGGCACAATACTCAGGCCCAATGAGTTATCGACTTTATACATAGGCATCAAGGTTCTAGAGAGTAACCAGGGGCATTTGTGAACACAAAAGTGTTCCATTCCCTCAATGTTCAAATTATTTGCAACTACAGGGGCAGGAGTTATACATTTGATGGTGAGTTCTTGGGGAGTGATGCTGAACAAACAAACCTTGGAGTACACGTTCATAGTGCCTTGAAAGTGGAGTCCCAGGTAGACAGGGTGGTGAAGAAGGTGTTTGGTATGCTTGCCTTTCTTGGTCAGTGCATTGAGTATAGGAGTTTGGAGGTCATGTTGCAGCTGTACAGGACATTGGTTAGGCCACTTTTGGAATACTACATTCAATTCTGGTCTCCCTGCTGTAGGAAATATGTAAAACTTGAAAAGTTCAGAAAATATTTACAAGGATATTGTCAGGGCTGGACGGTTTGAGCTATAGGGAGAGGCTGAATAGGCTGCGGTTATTTTCATGAAGTTTCGGTGGTTGAGAGGTGACCTTATAGAGGTTTATAAAATCATGAGGAGCATGGATAGCGTGAATCGTCAAGGTATTTTCCCCAAGGCAGGGGAATCCAAAACTAGAGCGCATTGATTTAACGTGAGAGGGGACAGATTTAGAAGGGATCTAATTGGGAACCTTTTCACGCAGAAGGTGGTGCATTTATGGAATGCGATGCCAGAGGAGGTGGTGGAGGCTGGTACAATTACAACATTTAAAAGGCATCCAGATGGGTATATGAATAGGAAGGGTTGAGAGAGATATGGACCAAATGCTGGCAAATGGAATTAGATTAATTTAGGATATCTGGTCAGCATGGACGGTCGGACTGAAAAGTTTGTTTCCGTGCAATACATCTCTATGACTCTATAACTTTACCACAAAAGGATCCTGTTGGTGTGCAGAAGGTGTCCAGGGAACTGCTATGAACTGTTGAGTCCCAGGTAGCAAAACTGTTCACTCCACCTAAACATCTTCATGGATGGATACTGAATAATAAGCGTTATCCACTAAAGACTCATCTGCTCACACCAGCATGGAACCACAACACCAAGAGGAAGCATACAATTGTATGAGACTACGTGGATGACCAGTAAGCAGGCAACTGGCATTCTGAAAATATGATTCAAACGCATCGGCCATTCTGGAGGAACTCCCTAAAATGGCTGCTCAGGGGTCTCCTGTATTGTAGTGGTGTCCTGTACATTGCACAGCCTAGTGCAGCAGAGAAGAGCTGAATTGGTGAGAGGTAAAAATCATTAATGTGTCACCAGCTGTGATGAGGAGAATGAGGTGGTAGTGCATCTGGACTTGGCAAGCAATGGCTGTGAATTGATAATATGAATTGATAATGGCCACAGCATTCAAGTGAATCATGCAACTTCCTCGTCTTCAATGGACACTCCATCACTATGTCAGGAGACCCAGAATTAGACCATTCCAAGAGCACAGTTCATTACCATGGCCCTCTGCTCATAGGCCAGTGGGGTTACAAGAAGCAACATGCTGTCTAAGTATGTGTTTCAACAAATGTTGTGTTATACAAAATAAAGCATACAGAAAATAAAACATTATGAGTCACATGTGCAACTTGCAGCCTTTTCATCACAACTTCTACCTTGTGTTGTACAGGTCATTGAAGCTGACGTGAAGGCAGGCTGCTGGCTACCCACTTCTTGCCTTTCCAAGACCAGGAGCTTCATGTTATCATTAAGAGCTAGGGGCAACACTACAAAAATTAGTGAGAAGGTTTGGTACTTGCACCCATCACTCTCCTTACTGTCTGGGCTCTACACTTGCTTCATCTTCTATAACAGGATGACCTGCTGTAACCCATCCTATCTCCATTGCTGTCTTTTCCAGTTTATTATTATAGTAATGATGCAAACTGAATCCTGTGTGTCTCTGTTCTCTGGCTTTATGAATCCATTTCTTCTTGTATTACTTGGAAACCTTCTCCAAGCAGCCATTCATACTTAGCATTTCTAATTAACTAGAATCCCTGATGTGAGGCCATCCCACAATTCATGACACACAGCAATTCTCAGTGTTCAATCTAAGCATTGGTTTGTCTTGTCACCTCATATCTCACAGCTGTCATATATTCAGAGCGGACATCATGAACGTCACCCACACTGGCAGACTTCACTTCGTCAGTAAATCACTTCGGGCACTGAACCTATCTTCACATGGCCACTCCATGCCGCTCACTTCCTTGGACTCCTCCAATCAAAACTTCATCCTCAGAACATTGAACCTTTCTCTGATTGATTGAAAAGTAAGAAGATCACCACAGAATTAGTACTTGTGTAGCCAAAGGACCCACAAATAAATCCAGCATTCAGATTTTTGATTTAATTGGTAGCTTACTTAATATTGTAACTCCTTGTGTCATAAATTATTTTTTTGAAGACAACAGTCTTCATTGCTGCATGAGAAATCTAAGTACTCTTTTAAAAGTTATTTGAAAGCATCAAACCACAACCATTTGAATAAAGGTAAAGTACCACAGACGCTGGAATCAGAAACCAACACAGAGAACTCTAAAGAACCTCAACAGGTCTGGCAGTTTCAGAACTGGAGAAGAGTCACACTGTACTCGAAAAATTAACTCTGCTTCTCTCTCCACAGATGTTGCCAGACCTGCTGAGTTTCTCCAGTGTTCATTGTGTTTGCTTCAAGACATGACCATTGATGAACATTCAAATTAAGGTATGTTTAAATATCGGGAGAATTGCTTGTAAACATACTTGAGGGAAACTTGGATAAGGCCAGAAAACCAATCTACGGATTGCGATACTTGATGACCCACACCTATTTGATGAGATGCTGCCAGCCCATAAACCTCATAATATTTACTAATTTAAATGATAGTTGCACTCAACTCAGGACGGTGTGCACTGTTTGACGGTGGCAATTCTCAACAGGGGTCTCAAGTTTGTATGACACAGTGTGCCTAAAAGCTTCTCTGTGCTAACTAAAGCCAATTTAGACTGCAGCAGTTGTTACAACAGTTTGTCAAAGAAAGTCTGAACAACGAGAAGAATGGAAATGGTGTAACAGGACAGACATGCCCGTCTGATAGGGTAAAATAATGCACAACCACAGGTACCAGCAGCTAATGGGCAAGGGACACACTCAGATGCATGTTCTCATTCCAATGGCACTTTTACTCACTGTATTTGCTACATATATTTGTTATTGTATCTCTAATAAAGTCAAGAAGTTTCTCCACAGGTACACTAAGATCCACTGTGCATCTACCAACAGAGCAAGGATATCCAAGTTTTGGCCCAAAATAATCTAAGAAGAATACAGTACCATCTATTCTTGGGAAATTGCTTCTCATAGATTTTAAGTTTCAGAAATGAGACCTCACTTTTAACCAGCTGATCACTAATATTGATTAATAGCATTCTAATTACTGCACATTGTTTGGTTTTATTCAGAAGAAATTTATCAAAGGTAGAACTTTAATTGAGTAATATTTTCACAACAGCATTTATTTGTAGTATGGAAATGCAACATTCATCAATTTGATTTCACATTTTATTCTGTTAAACATTCAGATTTAAAAAGCCTGTGTTGGATGCACAGATGGAAAACTCATGTCTATGTTGGCTTTGACGGAGTAGGTAAGGAATGATTTGATTCTGAGAAAACGGAAAATGCTGGAGAAACTCTGTAGGTCTGACAGCATCTATGGAGAGAAAATCAAGTGGACATTTTGAGTTCAGTGATGCTGCTCCTGAACCTTCTTCCAATATCGGTTCACTCATTGTTCCTGCTCACTTTATCAATTGCTGTTGCTGCAACTATTCATCCTCCGTTCTCTGGAGCACTTTCCCTTAGCAAGTCTACCTTGTCACATCTGTCTGTTTTCGAAAACTTGTTAGAGCCTTCTCTTTCAACCTTTTCATTGGCTTGCAAAGCATTCTGTTGTGTCTTTCTGTACACGAGCAGCACTATAAATATGCTATCTCACCCCACACATGGGGTCAAATGTTCTGGCCTCTAAGTCATCAGAGACTGGAAGTAGGACTGCAACATACATCAGGATCCTGTGAAAATTCTAACAAATGGCCTATATGAGGATTGCCCAGGAAGTTTCACCTTCAGAAGACAAATCCTGTGTTCTCTACAACTGACCACCTGACCTGTCACCCCCACTGATGGCAAGACAATCATCCCCAATCACACACACACCCCAAATGACACAACTAAATCCCTAATTCAACTATCCTACACCAATCCAATTACCTTTTTGACAACACAAGTATACCTGTACCAACCTGACCCAACTAATCCCTGACCAAATTGTCCCAACTAGACCATCCCTCCAACCTGATCACTTGTCTAATTTCCCAAACTATTACCAACCATCAACTAGCTCACCTACATAAGCCATTCACCTCAACTTCTCTACCCACATCAGCCATTCACCCACCTATCTACCTCACCCATTTGCTCACCATCCACATCATCCACCAACAAATTGTCCCGTTCATCCATTCAAAGACTGAACCTTTACAGTTTTCATGGCAGCTAGTGCCAAAAAAGGGTCTCCTGCATTGATCCTCTTCACAGGTTTTTGTGTGGAGTCCTATGCTGAGGGAGTTCTTCAAGATGCTGCATCAGAACTTAGATCTATATAGATGTAACCAGGTAAGTGTGCAGTTTTCTGACTGATCAGTATTGGATCCAATGGGTCTGAAGCTGATCAAAACATTTGAGTTGATTAAGTAACCAGCTTAACTGGCTAAACAGTGAGGTGATAAACAAGAGATAAAATTTGTCACAGGTGAAACCATCCTGAATTACTTACTTATGCATGTCTTTAGTCTCTGATAATGATGACAACACCCCAAGCAAACATTTATGGGCATATTGTTGAATTAGGCAATAACCAAGACTAATGAGTCCAGCTGCAAAAAGCATCCTCATGGGATAAATCATCCACTGGTTCCAGTCACTTCCTTATCTAACTGATCCATCTCCAATGAAAATTAAAATAAATTATTCCTCCAGTGTTATGATTACTGCATGTTAATTGTAGTTACACCTACACTAATCAATGGTGAGGTTGTAGATAGACTTTTTGTTGAGTTTGGACATATTTGTCTAGTTCCATGAGAAATTTAATGTTTTTTTAAATGTGTCTTTTTGGTGGCAGTTTCCCAATAGCTGAATAAGAATCATGGGGAAAGCAGACTAAGTTCCTGATCAGATAAATAAAAGTATTTCAACCCCTTGGTGATCCAGTGATGTTAAAGTCATCTTCAACAGAACACAATGGGAATTTCTTTCCACCAAGGGTTATTCAAATGTGAAATGCCCCATCAAAATTGTTGTGGGAAATGAGATCTATGTCATAAGAGAAATGGATAAAGATCTTTTAAAAAAAAGTAAAAGGCCAGGGCAATGAAATTGTCAGACAGCAACCATAAAAATCAATGGACTGAATAGATTTCTGTATTGTTAGTTTCTAAGATTTTATGTTGTTAAAGACTTGGAGACAGATAAAGGGATGTGAAAGGTAGATAGCAAGAATAATATTCACATAGTGTGAGAGACTGGAAGAAGAAAAAAAAATTAACATATAAAAATGCTATAAAAGGGAAACAGAAACAGGAAGACAGATACAACAATAGAAAACCAGTAAGTCACAAATACTTTAGAGAGGGAAAGGGGTGAAAAGGCATCATTCTTCGAAATGGAAGAAACAGATAGAAATTGATTTATATCTATTTGTGAGCAAAACATGAGAAATCAATTAATGTATTTGAAAAATAATAAAAATGCTTCAAGTTGACTGGCTTGCTGTTTTCACAACATGTAATGAGTGATTACAAAATGCAATCTAATTTTCCTTGTACAACCAGTAAGGCCAAATAATTTTGCCAGTGTCTCCTATTGGTTTTGAAAACTACTACACTAGTCTGAAGGAAAACAACTTTGGAGATTCGACCTAGTCTTCATTTTCAGTAATTGAGAAGATTACTGCAGATCAGCCTGAATTTTTTTTTGTGAGTGACACCAATGGCATCTGTCTCCTCTACTCAGATAAAAAATGATTTTATTTACTACCTTGCAGTCTTACTGTTAGGAATGAAGATGATGAACGAGCAAGAAGAATGTCTCAGGAAGCTAGAGGAGAAAGCCTGCCAAACTGTGAAGAAAGGTACATTATTCTTTACCAATTTCTTCTTGTACTGAAACTTGTCTTGTTGTTCTATGCTCTATATTGTTGTAACATTATGAGGTGGAAATAGCTGTACTTTGTATCCACAGCAAATATTTTATGATTGTAACTCTGATACTGAAATTCTATGGTTTATCCCTGAAACTGGATCTTCAACTGAACACAGTGGGTACAGTTAACTTTTGGTGCTGAGAGAAAATAGGTGGTAGCAGATCAACTTCCTAATACACATCACCAGATATACCTCTCCAGTGATTTCAACAGAAAGGTTTACCAAATGCTTCTACAATGAGAACAGAAAACATTACAATTCTTTCTCAGAAGGTTATGAGTCTTTGGAACTCTCTTCCTTAAAAGGCAGTGGAAGCAGAGTCTTTGAATCTTTTTAAGATAATTATGGACAGATTCTTGGTAAATGAGGGGATTAAAGATTATTGGGGTAGGCATCATTGTGGAATAATCAGAGCAGCAAGATCAGATCTTACTGAATGGCAAAGCAGGTTCAAAGGGGCAAAACAGCCTTCTACTGCACCCAACTCATATATTAGAATATATGCCTCTTCATGCTTACTAGGCCATTCAATTACACTGTGGCTATTCCTCAACTTCAACTCAGTTTCCTGCCTCATCCCAATGTAGCTCCATGCACTTAGAGCCTAAAAAATTACCTATCCCAGCCTTGAGCATTCAATCCCTGAGCATTCACAACTCTCTAAGATAAAGAATACCAAAAATTCATTAACCTTTTTAATGAAAAATTTTCTACTCATGTCAGTCCAAAATAACTATCCCTTTAAACTGAAACAATGCTCCCAATTCAAAATAAAAATAGAAAGAATGGTGAATGCTGTAAATCAGAATCAAAAACAGAAATTGCTGGAAAAGCTCAGCTGGTCTGACAGCATCTGTGGAGAGAAATCAGAGTTAACATTTTAGGTGAAGTGACCCTTTCTCAGAACATTCTGAGTCAATTTATGTTTTGCCCCAGTTCTAAAGTTGCCAGCTAAATAAAATAATCGCTCAGCACCAATCCTCTCAGAATGTTATAGGTTTCTATGAAACCAGCTCCCATTCTTCTTAACTCCAAGGAGCACAGGTCATGCAACTTACTTTCTCCTAATTGGTAGGCTCTCTCATACCATGAATTGATCTAGTGAACCTTCAAAACATCTTCATTAAGGCAAATATATATTTCCTTAGGTTTGGAGACCAATGCTGTACATCCTACTCTAGGTATTGTCTCACCAAGTTCTGAACAGTTACACCAAGCCTTTCATGCTCATTTTTTAAATTCCCCTGCAATAAAGAACAACATACCATTTGTCTTAGTTATTGTACCACCCTGTTTCTTGTACCTAGTCCCTGTGAACACCAACAGTTAAAAATACCCAAGTAAATAACTAAATACTTTCCCAGTTTATACTTCATTTCCCACTTTCTCACCCTCTGTACAGACACTTTGTGCCTTCCTCAAAGCTTGCCTTCCAACCTGGTGTTAAATCACATTTGACTCCCCTCTTTTAAGTTAGCTGTTTAGCTAAGGCCTCATCACTGATCATTGTGGCAGCTTACCAATAACAACATGTCAAAATAAAATTGAGCCAATTATTCCTACTCTTTGTTTTCTGCCTTTTAACCAATCCTTGGTTAAGATTATTATGTTTCTGAAGCAGAAAGCTGTGGGGTGCCAGAGATGAAGACCTCCAAAAAGGCTGTTGAAGCCATGAGTTTAGTAACCATATTAAGCAAGAAGTGAGCTGAGTTAACATTTGTTTTATGGCTCTTGTGAGAAGCATTAACTGAAAAAGTCTGTAGTGAATGTGCAACAACTTTCTGAAAAATCCAATAACTGTGGTAACAGCTGAACAGGAAGCTTTCGTGTGCAGATAGGAGTGATTCTTCATTGAGTTCTGAGTATCTGTAAGGGTATTACTGGAAAAAAATGGAATGAATCACTGATGTTTGAACTGAAATTGTTCCAATAGTGTTTGTCTAGTATAGCATTGTTCATGTTTTCTTTTATGATAAACTTTAATATTCTGTTGTAAAAAGTACATTGGGTGGCTTTGCGAATCTGTTCAGTGACTGACCTTCACAGTAAACAAAAAGAAGATAAAACCTATGGCCTATCAAGCCCGATTTCACTCTGGGATCTGATTTGTCCAATAACACCTTCAGTTAGGATCATAACACAGGCTTTATTAAACATAATTATTTATAAGACATGATGAGAGAATACTTGTTTCTGAAGTGTTACAGACTCAGGCTTCTGATCCGTATAATTTGATATGACTATGATATAGATCTTTTCACACATGCTGAGTAGCTACTGTATAAGTAAAGGTATAATTTACCCTTTACTCTACAAACACTTACTTAATATTAGATTCCAGGATTTTCCTAATGTTTGATATCAGGTGAAATTTTTTTTCCCCTTCCTTTCCTGCACTGCAATGTTACTTTTATTAACCCCTACTCCCTTGGGATCATTCAGAATTTAGTGTACTTTAGAAGATCCCAACCAGTCCGTTCACGATTTCTGTAGCTTTTAGAACACTTGGATATGTGGCATTAGGTTCAGTGGATTTACCAACTTTCAGCCCAATTAACATTCCCGTACTTTTACCTTACCAATATGAATTACAGGTATTTCTCCTATAATGTAGATAGTTGCATTCTTGTGTGACCTTGTGCGATAGAAAATTGCACTATAGAACATCGTTGTAACTGTATAGTAGAAAATTCATGTTATCCAAACAGCGTCCACTATTTATCAATCACGTTGTAGCCAATTCGCATTAATGAAACACGCGTTATAACAGAAATACCTGTACAGCAAACTTTGTTTTAACTGGCACCTAATGAACTGGCACACTCAATAAACCGGTAAAAATTATATACCTCACATACAGGATGTTTACAGTATTATCATGATGTTAAAGTAGTGAGTTAAGGGTGCAAGTGAGAAGGCTCTCTGCCAGTAAGTTTTATTTAAGCAAAGTTGCATTGTTATTTAAGTGTTTTACGCTGCGAATAAAGTAAAACAGTGATGTGTATACCCCCTGTATTATGTTTCTATTACTTAATGTGTGTTTTTACACTGAATATATGGACCTCTTGATTACCGGAATATTTGATCAACCAGCACATTCGTGGTCCCATATGTGCCAGTTAATAAAAAGTTTGCTGAACTCTACATTTCACACAGGGGAGGCAATGGCCTAGTCGTGTTATCACTGGACTGTTAATCCAGAGACCCAGATAATATTCTGGGGACCTGGGTTTGAATCTTACCACGGTGGATTGTGGAATTTGAATTCATAAAAAAGAAAAATCTGTAAGTAAATGTCTAACGGTGACCACAAATCCATTGTCAATTGTTGGAAAATTCCATCTGGTTCACTAATGTCCTTTAGGGAAGTAAACTGTCATCCCTATCTGGTCTGGCCTACTTGTGACTCTAGACCCACAGCAATGTGGTTGACTCTCAAGTGCTCTCTGGGCAATTAGGGATGGGCAATAAATGCTACCTAGCCAGAAATGCTTTCTTCCCATGAATGAATAAAGAAAAAGAACTCTCATTATATCCTGATTCTTCACTATTTCCTAGCCCTTCTAATTTTTTTTTTATTTCTGTCCACATTTTCATTTCTATAACAGATAACCAAAACAATGAATATTTTTACTTTCCCTGTTCTGAAGTCAACATAAATTACATTGCTGAAGTTAGGTACGGTACAGACAGATTAATTGACTTACATTAATTCCTTTATCCCGAAAGAATCTGCTGCATATGCATCATTGTAGTAACAACTTTGTAACTGATTTCAGTATTATTGCTGCCATTATTCTGCCATATGTTTATTTGTCCAAAATTTTCATTTGGTTGAAAGTCATCCTAACAGAAAGTTCTACATTTACTTTCTTACATATTTTAATCAAGGAATATCACAGGTTTAACTTTTCATTGATAGCTGCCAACATATGTAATAATGTAATTACTATATATATTTGGTAGCAGGGTCATTTGAGATATCAGTGGTTTGTCATCTTTGCCCTTTTGTGAGTTACCCAGGTAAGGTTCGCATGTTCAGGGCTAAGTATCATGTCCAATGGTAGAACAATCAAATTTTCAGTGGGGATGGCAGACAGGTAGAACCTCAAGAGACAATGATTGCTTATAAGCAAAGGACCTGTCTGAAAGAGGACTTACGTTTCTGAAAAAAAGACACATTTTATCGTAGCTTTATGTCTTTATTAGGGAAATTTGCAAGAGTACAAATTCAAGGTGAAGACCGCATTTACTCGTCATGTGAGGAGGAAGCTGACTGATTGGCAAATGACTCTGATTGTTAAAGGCGTTGCTCTGAATGTTCTTTTGTAGCAGTAGTCAAGTGCCGTACTACTAAACATCTATTTGTATTTCTTTTACAAATACGAGGAAGATAGTGGAAACCACTTTATTTATTCCTTTCCCTTGTCATATTGCTTATAGCTCATTAGATTTGAAAACTGGAGATTCTCATGAGCAACTAACAAGGAAAGTGCTAGACAAGGAGGCATGAACAAAATTAGCAAGAGCCTATCTTTGGGCTGTGTATGTGTATACGCATTGAGCAGGATTCTCCTGCAAAATGTCAGGAACATCAGGACCAAATGTGTCTCCTGTGCCAGCACCTGTCTGAACTCAGACCAGGAGAGCTACTTTTCTCGAGGCAACCCCTAATTAATTATCTCTGAGCTCATCATTGTTTTAAAACAGTGGTGCTGGGGGTGAAAAGATTCTCAATGCGGCTGGCTCAGTTGCAGGGCTGGCCACTCTGGAGGTGCAGCTAACCAACAAAGGAAAGTAAGTGCTGCTGAGGCAAAACACCAAGATGCCTGAATGTGGATTTGTCCTCTGAGAAACTGGGCTTGCAGGGCTGTATGGTGATTGTACTATTCCCATGTGCCCGACTCCTTTCTCTTACTAAGAGATAGATGTCAGGATTGGGTGGTGCTGTTAAAAATGCCTTGATGCAATTCTAAATTAATCAGGTTTTTCTGCATTTGGAGGTGGATTGCACCCTTATCTGCTCTGAATGTTACTGAACACTGTGCAGTCATCTGAGAACATCTTAACTTCTGAACTAATGATGAGGTAAATGCCATTGAATTCCAACTAAAAATAGTCAGGCCTAGGCATTGCTAAATAGATATCCTCCATTGAGATGATTATCATTCAAAATGACAAACATTTTTTGCGGTAAGCATGGAGCCAGTCAATAAAGGGTTTACTCCAATTCCAATTTAATTTACTCTTCCTGATACCAAATAATAAAATACTGTCTTAATGTTTAATGCACTCTTTCTTACCTCGAGAAATAAATTCTTTTGTCCATGTAATGAAGTCAGGTGATAAGTTTCCAAGACAGAACCCAAAGTGAACATCATTAGGCAGGTTATTAGTAACTTAGGATAGAATTTTCCTATTTTTATTGATGGCATTTTGTCAAGTGAGATTTAAGGCACCTGGTTTGCCAAGGCTTGGAGAAACCTTTCTCATGCAATTTTCTGGCATCAATGCCACTGTGCCAGGTTTAAAGCCCAGCTCCACATTACTTCAGGCAGTCCCAGCCAGGAACTGGCCCTTACACTGTGGTGCTCAAGCACTATCACTGACAGCATGGCTCCGAAAACAAACTCTCTCCCTGCTTTGCAGAGGTTGTGGTAAATGGGGTGATGGAGAGGACAGCTGTCTTTCTTACTGCTGACTGTTGCAGGAGGCCAAGTCGCCAGAATCCACATCCTTTACAAGGAGAAAATTCTCAATCAGACAAAAAAGAGCATGGGCTCATTTGAGGATGGGGAGGCCTTAATGGCCAACTTGACCCATAATATTCATTGCACTGTCCTGTGTGGCTCCCCCATTAATACCAAGCAAACTCATACTTAATCTGCAAAAGCTTTTCTCCCTTTTAAATGCCTAATTACGTTTCTTCTCTTATGCAGGCACTGGTGGAATCCAGCAAACCTCTGCCAGAAACAGGTCAGCGCCAGAGACCTCAGCTTCCCCTCTACCTCTGAGGAGGAAGTCACTGAGAGGATGCCCCAACAAGGCTTTCACCTGGACCCTCTACCAGCTCAGAGACTTTCTCACCTTAGTGAGTTCTCTATCTAGATTAGACTCAGGAGCACACACTCACATGTCTCTGCAGCTGGTTAACAAAGAAACACTCTAGGTTTCTGGCAGTTAGATGACTGCTGAGCCCCAAGCAGATGACAATCTCATGATGTCAGTCATGAATGAATTTATAAAAGTACAGACTCAGAAACAGTAGCAGGTTTGTCAGAGGTATTCTGTCAGCTGGGTTAAAGGAAGGAGCAGTCCACCAACTTTATGGCCGTGGTGAGCATGCATCTGACTGTCTTCACAGACAGTTTGGCAATCACCATGGTGACTCAGGTCCAGCATACTCAGGGTTGACTGGATATGCACACAGAACGCACTCCATTGCTTTAGTCATAAGTGCTTACTATAAATAGCAAGGTAACAGAGGGAAACAAAGGAAATTGACCTAACTGCACGTGTCTGTTCCTTTCGTAGAGACAGGGTGATGCTAGCAGGTAGGAGAAACAATACAAAGAACGCACCCCCCCCCCCCCCCCCCCCACCTCTCACCCCCACTCACAGGCTTCTACTCGGACAGTCCAGAAGTGCCTGGCTCCTCCACTCCCCTCCAATTATAAATCTTGAAACAGCTGTAACTGAGGGGGCTGAGCTTGCAGCTGGGCAGGACACTCTCATAAGGCCTTGACCCTCCAGGCCCAACTCTCCCTGGGGATGACAAAATCTTTAGGATCAACAGGCTCAATTGGAAAACGTGTTCCTTCCACTCTAGCTGCAGAGTTCGGATTGCACTTAGACATGGTTGGAGGGTAAGGAAGAAAAAAAAGTCTTATTTAAGGCACATCATGACACAG
>NC_063335.1:63045291-63149585 GCF_021869965.1 Rhincodon typus | reverse complement strand
GTCTCTGACTCCAGCATCTGCAGTTCTTGGTATCTCCGAGTGCATTCTTAATAAATATGTTTTCACTTGCACTTCTAAAATGTCTGGTCTAGTGTAATTTCTTGCTGGTGGACCTTGTTCAGTTGAACCAATGTGAGAAATAATCAGTCTCATTAGACACCCCAAAAATGAAAGAAGTTGTAATCTCCAGGCATTGCTATCTCTCACAAGTAGCTAACTCTTTCACTGCAGATATCCCAACTGGGATTATAGCCAAAGTGTTAATCTGGACAGCATTGAAGCTAAAGCAATGTGGAGGAACTTTTTTCTTAAATTTGGAAATTGAGGATGTGGGTTACTCAGTGCAGTATTCCAAGCCCCTGACCTGTTCTTGCAGCCACTGTGTTTATATTACTAGTCCAGTTCAGTTTCTGGTCAGTGGTATTACCCGGCTTGATAGTTAGGATTCACAGATGATAATACTAGTGAATATCATGGGGCAATGGTTGGATTCTCTCTGTTTTAGAGATGGTCATTGCCTAGCACTTACGTGGTGTAACTGTTAATTGCCACTTGTCAGTCCAAGTTTCATTATTGTCCACGTCTAGCTACGTTTGGATATGGACTATTTCAGGATCTGAGGAGTCTTGATTGGTACTGAAAATTATGCTGTCATTGGTGAACATCCCTACTTCCGACCTTATGTTTGAGTGAAGGTCATCGATGAAGTATCTGAAAATGATTGGACCTAGGACACTCCTGCAAAGATGTCCTGGAGCTGAGATGACTAACCTCCATCCCCTACATCCATTTCCTTTGTGTTAAGTATGACTCCAACCAGCAGAGAATTTTTCCTGATCCCCACTGACTCCAGTTTTGCAATCATTTTGCCTTGTTGTCACACTGAGTCAAATGCAGACTTAATGTCAAGGACAGTAGCTCTTATCTCACCTCTGTAATTCAGCTCTTTTGTCCATTTTTGGACCAAGGTCATATTGAAGTCAGGAATTGAGTAGCTTTGCAGAACCCAAACTGGGCACCAGTGAGCAGGTTATTGCTGAGCAAGTGCTGCTTTATAGCACTGTTGATGATACCTTTCATCAGCTTGGTGATGATTGAGAGTAGAGTGCTGGGGCAGTAATTGTCTGGTTTGGATTTGTACTGCCTTTTGTGAAGAAGACATACCTGACCAATTTTCCACATTGTCAGTAGATGTCAGTGTTGTAACTGTACTAGAAGAGCTTGACTAGGGGCATAGAGGTTCTGGAGCACAAGTCTTCAGTACTATTGCTGGAATATTGTCACGGCCCATAGCCTTTGCAGTATCCAGTGCCTGCAACTGTTTCTTGATATCATTTGAATCAAATTGGCTGAAGACTGATATCTGTGATGCTGGGGACCTCTGGAAGAGGCTGAAATGGGTCATACACTTGGTACTTCTGGCTGTATATTGCTGTGAATGCTTCATCCTTATCTTTTATACTGTTTGTGGAACATCCTCCTCCAATGACTTGTTTAATTGACCACCAAAATTCATGATTGGTTATAGCAAGAATGCAGAGCTTAGATCTGATCCATCGGTTGCGGGATTGTTTAGCTCTGTCTACCACTTGCTACTTGTATTGTTTGGCACACAAGTAGTCCTGTTTGGTAGCTTCACCAGGTTGTCACCTCGTTTCTAGGTATGCCTGATGCTGCTTCTGGCATGCCCATCTGCGCTCTTCATTAAACTAGGGTTGATCCCCTTGCTTAATGATAATGGTTGAGTCGGGGAATATCCCAGGCCATGTGGTTTCAGATTGTATTTGAGAACAATTCTGCTGATAATGGCCCACGGCACCTCATGGATGCCCAGTCATGAGTTGCTAGATCTGTTTGAAGTATATCCCATTTAGCACATTGATAGTGCCACACAACACAGCAATGTAAGGTATTCTCAATGTGAAGACTTTGCGTCCACAAGCACTGTGCAGTCGTCATTCTTACTGATCCCGTCTTGGACAGATACATCTGCAGTTGGCAGATGATTGAGAATGAGGTCAAGTAAGTTTTTAATCTTTTTGCTTCCCTCACCATCTGCTGCAGACCCAGTCTAGCAACAATGTCCTTTAGGACCTGAATTGCTCAGTCAGGAGTTGTGCTGCCAAACCAGTCTTGGTGTTGAACATTGAAGTCCTCCACCAAGACCACATTCTGGCCCTTGCCACACTCAGTGTTTCTTCCAAGTTCTGTTCAAAGTAGAGGATGAACAATTCATCAGCCAAAGGGGTGAGAGGGGTGCTTGGGAGTGTTTGCCCTTGAGATCCCATGGTACTTGGCAGGTTGCAAGAGGGATACAAACTGTTTACAGAGAGATGTTTATAGATTAAATAAGTGGGCAAAAAGTTATAAAATTGAGTATAATGTAGGAAAACCTGAAAGTTGTTCATTCTGGAAGGGAGGACAAAAGTCAGAGTATTATTTAAATGGGCAAAAATAGCAGAAAGCTGAAACACAAAGGAACTTGAGGGTACTTGTGCATGAAATGCAGAAAGTACCCAAGGTGCAGCAGGTAGTAAGGAAGGTTAATGGAATGTTGGCTCTTATTTCAAGGTGGTTAGAGATTAATAGTACGGAAGTTTTAGTCCAAATGTACATGGTGCTGGTGAAACCATACCTGGAGTGCTGTGAGCAGTTTTGATCCGCTTATTTAAAAACAGATTTTATGTCATTGAGGGTAGTTCAGAGAAGGCTCATTATCATGGTCCCAGGCATGGACGGATTGTCTTATGAGCAAAGGTTAAATGGGTTGGGACTCTACTCATTAAGAGATGATCTCATTGAAACATGCAGGATTCTTAAGGGTCTTAACAGGGTAAATGCTGAGAAGATAGTTCACCTCATGGGTGATAACACAGCGTGGAACTGGAGGAACACAGCAGGCCAGGCAGCAACAGAGGAATAAGAAAGTTGACATTTCGGGACAGGACCCTTCTTCAGCCCATTTCTGAAACATTAACTTTCCTACTTCTCTGACGTTGCCTGGCCTGCTGTGTTCCTCCAGCTCCACAGCTACCTAGGCTACACCTCCTCCCACCCACCTTCTTGCAAGAATGCAATCCCCTACTCCCAATTCCTTCGCCTCCAGCGCGTCTGCTCCCAAGATGGGGCGTTCCACTCCGGAACATCCCAGATGATCCCAAGGACTGCAACTTCCTCTTGACCGCATCTCTTACGTTTCCCTGCACCTCTGCCCTCACATTCCCTCCCTGCTACAAACACAAAGACAGAATCCCCCTTGTCCTCACATATCACTCCACTAACCTTCATATCTAACATATCATTCTCCGCCACTTCCGCCACCTACAATCCGATCCCACAACCAAAGATATATTTCCCTCCCCACCCCTATCTGCCTTTCGTAAGGACTGCTTTCTTCGCGACTCCCTTGCCGGTTCCACACTCCCCACAAACCCCACCACTCCCGGCACCTTTTCCTGCAACCGCAGGAAGTGCTACACCTGCCCCTACACCTCCCCCCTCACCTCCATTCAAGGGACCAAACAAACCTTTCACATCAGACAGAGGTTCACCTGCAAATCTGTCAATGTGGTCTACTGCATCCGCTGCTCCCAATGTGGCTTCCTCTACATTGGTGAGACCAAGTGGAGGCTCGGAGAGCACTTTGTAGAGCACCTGCGCTCTGTTCACAACAAACGACAACACCTTCCACTCGCGAACGATTTCAACTTCCCCTCCCACTCCCTGGGTGACATGTCCATCATGGGCCTCCTCCAGTGTCTCAATGACACCACCCAAAAACTGGAGGAGCCACGTCTCATATTCCACCTTGGGAGTCTAAAGCCCAACGGCCTAAATGTGGATTTTACCAAAATCATCCCACCCCCGGCCTCATCCCATGATCAACCCTCCCTCTCATCCCCACCTCCTTGACCTGACACAACCTGTTCATCTTCTCTCCCACCTATCCGCTCCTCCTACCTCACTGACCAATTTCCACCACTCCCTACCTGCCCTCACCTATCACCATCCCACCTACCTTCCCCACCCCACCCCTCCTCTCTCTATTTATTTCTGGGCTCCCTGCCCCCTCCCCCATTTCTGAAGAAGGGTCTTGACCCGAAACGTCAACTTTCCTGCTCCTCTGATGCTGCTTGGCCTGCTGTGTTCCGCCAGCTCCATACTGTTTTATCTATAGCTATGAAGTATTGTCTTTCAGTCTTAGCTATGGAACGTATTTTTGAAATGCGAAACTCAGGGGACATTTTTAAGTGTGTTTCTCTGGTTACATTTACTTTCATGACATGACAAGGCAGCAATAATGTGCACACTGTAATGGTCATGATTGCTTGAGGCCATTTTTCTTATTACGCATTATTGGATGATCAAAGTCCTGCTGATGAAGTGAAGCCAGATAGTTGGCAGTTCTGAATCACTGTAGTAAGTACTACCATAGTGGCCCTTAGCAGGGTCTCAAATTCGACCCTGCACCTGAAGAAAACACCAGTAACTTTCTTCACCCACTTTTCTTTCAGTATCAGCTATTTTATGTGGTTATTGCACATTTGACTTCCAGTGTTCCAACTTGATGTTCTTGTGAGTGAGTTGCAAGCTCCTTCTGAGACACAAGATTACTGACCCCTGTCTATTATGTTCCCTTTTATGTTGTTGGCCCCATAACCCTTGTGACCTTTCAGCTCCTCCCTTTTTCTGTTAAATCGCTTTATACAGTTATTAATGCCTCTCCTTTACTCCCAGAGCCCATGGCTTTGCAAGTTCCTAAGCCTTAGCTGGCAGTATACCCTCCCCGTGAGGAGACCAAAGTGAATGTAATCGATGTGAATGCATTCCACCAACCTCCATACCTTCCAGACCCCTCCCACGGTCTATGAGATCTCACCTTTCTATCTAGAATTTTATTCTTTCATTGTAATCATTCCCTAGTGACCCAATATAATAATCCAGCCTTGTACTTTGTATTTGCTTGCTGGAGTCGACCATCATGAGGATGGGTGTTTTTATGGACAATTTTCTTCCAGTTAGTTGTATAATTTTCCACAACTATTCATTGCTGGGCATGGCAGGACTGCAGAACTTTTATCTGATCCATTTATTACTGGATTATTACTGTTCAGTCTATATTCTGTGGCCTCTGGGTGTAGCATGCATATTCATTACTTGGTTGGTACTGTATTTTTAGATTTGCCTCATGCTGCCCATGCCATTCTCTTGTAAACTCCTTTTGAACTTTGGTTGAGGCCTTGGCTTGATGGTAATGGTACAGTGATATGCCAGGCCATGAGGTTTGAGATGTTGATTGAATATAATTCTGTTACTGTCAATAGTTCACAATGTCTCATCGATATACAGTTTTGAACTGGTAGATCTGTTCCACATCTTTCGTCTTGAGCAAATTGGTAATATTGATTGAGGTGCGCTCAGTGTGAAGACAAGACTTCATTTGTACAAAGACAATGTCATAGTTATTGCTTCCGATATTATCAGGGACAGATACATCTCTGACAGAGGGATTAAGTGGACAAATTCTATATTTTGTTGATTTTCTCACAATGTGTTGCAACCCCAACTGACAGGTGCGTCCTTCTGATGCGTAATAAATGCTTGGTTAGCCAATAATGACCAGGAACAAGTTTTTTTAAAAAATACCAAGCCATCAAAAGAAAAACCCTTTTGCATTCATCTGGTTGCTATATACCAGGTTATCACGCACAGGAAATACTTAAATTTGCATTTGTAATCCATTCTGTTATTTTACTGGATGCTGATTTGATTTAATTTGATTTGATTTGATTTATTATTGTCATATACACTGAGGTGCAATAAAATGTATTGTATAGCGTGCTGGCCAAGACAGATCATACTTTACGTAAATACATCAGGGTATTAGAACAGAATACTGAATACAGTGTTTCAGCTACAGAGATATGGGCCTACTGGATTATTTGATTTTTGAATCTCTTTTTTGAGAATAATTTTTACTTTATGCTGTTTCCACTGGAACAAGACATTCAATCATAGTAATCATTATGATCTGATGGCCAGAATTTTCTGCTTCTGTGCTCAACAACTAGGATTTTCCAATCAAACTCTTTAATGCAGACTGACAAGGACAGAAATGAAAATTTCAGTCAACAAAAAACATTTTTTTTCTCTCACAGTAGCCTAGGATAAATGTTTAGAACTTATTTGATAAATCCTGTTAACCTATCTTGGACCTCTATTGCATTGACATTCAGAACATTAATGCTGTTTGGACCAACAATAATTATGGAGGAGATGTTACTCTATGTTCTCTGTTGAAAAGTTGGAAAAAGTAAGCACTAAAAGAATCATACATTAATTTCAATTCCAAGGGACACTCAAATAGAAAACTTCTCCTCTAGTACTCAAAGCACTGAGCTATTCCAGTAAAAATTCAATCAGTTGATGTGGTGCCTCCTACAATTTGTAGCAATACAATGCTCTAGTTAGAGTACACTTGAAGGATCATGTTCAGTTTTGTAACTGCAAATTAGGAAGGAAATGTTAACTTTGGATGAGTGCAGTGTAGGCTTAACAGAATCATACCTGAAAAAAAAACAAAAATAAATAAAGAAATGCAGATGCTGAAAATCAGAAACAAAATCAAAAAATTCTGGAAAAACTCAGCAGGTTAGGCAGCATCTGTGGAGAGAAAGCAGAATTAATGTTTCGGATCCAGTAACACTTCTTCAGAACTCAATCGTACCATGACCTCTGCAATTTTCTGCCCAAAGGCAGATCCTCGGCACTTAATTGCCAAACCACAGAAAAATGCCCTGATCTTTTGCAACAAATAGGGCAATGTGGCAGGCCTTGAATCTATCCCAGACAGAATTGAGACAGAATGGGGAATGCCCCTGTACGGCAGGTGTCACAAGTGTACTAATTAGAAGCAGATGGTTATTCTGCCTTGCAAGCCTGCTCTGCCATTCAGTCAAACCATGGCTGATTTGTTTGTGTACCAAATTCAATATTCCCATCTATCCCCAATGACATTTGATTTGCTTCTGGCATGGTGGCTCGGTGGTTAGCACTGCTGCCTCACAGCGCCAGCAACCCGGGTTTGATTCCACCCTAGGGTGACTATCTGTGTGGAGTTTGCACGTTCTCCCCGTGTCTGCGTGGGTTTCCTCTGGGTGCTCCGGTTTCCTCCCACAGTCCAAAGGTATGCAGTATAGGTGGATTGGCCATGCTAAATTGCCCGTGCTGTTTAGGGATGTGTAGATTAGGTGGGTTACAGGGGGATAGGTCTGGGTGGGATGCTCTGAGGTTCGGTGTGGACTTGTTGGGACAAAGGGCCTGTTTCCACACTGTAGGGATTCTATGATCTATGAATATATCTACCTCTGCCTTAAAAATGTTCAATATCCCTGCCTCCCCTGCCCTCTAAAGCAGATTGCTATAGTCTCATGACCCTCTATGAGAAAAACATGCCCCCACATGTGTCCTAAAAGGTCATCCCCTAATTTTAAAACAGGCTCCCCTAGCTCTAGGTCTACCGAGAAAGTAAGCATCCTTTCCATCCATCTTGTCAAGACCATTCAGGATTTCATAAACTTCAATCGAATCATCCCTCACTCTTCAAAACACTTGCAAAAACAAGCTAATTCTGTCCAATTATCCTATATAAGACAACCTGATTATTTCAGATATTAATATAGGAACCTTCCTCTGAATGTCTCCAATGCATTTACATCCTTCATTAGATAAGGAGACCAAGACTGCACACAATATTTGAGATGTAGTCCTAGAAATGCCCAAAAGGACTCAAGCATAACCTTATGTTTAATTGTTCTCATAATAAAGGATAACATTCCATTAGCTTTCTTAATCACTTGTTAGATTGCGTACTAACATTTTGTGACCTAAACACAAGCACACCTAGATTCCTCTGGATCATGAAATTCTACAATTATTCACTGTTTAAATACTTTTCTGATTTTTTTGTTCTTCCTACATAAATGAACAACTTCATATATTCTCACATTATACTTCAATGTCCAGATTTTTTCCTACCCACTGAACTTACTTATATTTTCAGTCTTGTTATGTCATCTTTACAACATATTTTTCTATCTGTCTTTGTGTCACCTGCAAATTTATGCACCATGCCTTTCCCTCATCTAAGTTACTGATATAAATTGTAAAATTTAAGTCCCAGCACAGACTATTGCAGCACCCCATTGAAAAAGTTTCTATCAGGAAGCCAGTTTTCTATCCATTCTGGATACTCTGGATTGTTCTAGTTGCTGAAATGCAGACAGTGCAATGGACTTCTACAGAATGTAGACATCATGACTGTTGCCAAAATATCAGTATTGATCTGCATAACATGCTTGTACACCAACTGGATGCTATTGACTGGAATCCCTTACAGTTGAATTTTTCTCAGAGTTGATATGCATGTGATCAGTGGTATGCTGCCTCATTGCAAGCCAGAAATCCATGTGAAGGTACATGCTCATTCCACCTGTTGATCACTTGCAAGAAAGAAATACATTCCTTCAGCTATTTTTGAATACAGACCCGCCGTCCCGTATGTATCAATAGATGGTAAATTTGAGATGTTGCAAGGAACCAGATGTATAAATATTCTTGATTGTCATCATCTTCATAGGCATTACACTGATCTGAGACTGTATTTGTGGCTGCAGCTGAAGCAGGTTTCAGTGAAAAATGCCTTAGTGAAGTGGAGACAATTAACATGATTTGGCACAATTTTAAATCGGCAAAATGATGGGTTTTGAGTGAGTTAAATGTCCACCCAGATTCCTTGTTGAGGTTCGAATGGGCGAATTTCTTCCGGAAAACTGAGGACAGATATGACCTCCTGTTGTGCGCCCTTCTCCCCTGCATCCTCTTCCCTTTCCTAGCAACTTCGCCTCATTCAGCACCATCTCTCTTCATTCTTCTTGTCATGCTGTATAAGAAGGCAAATATAAAGACTGCATCCATGTTTTGGAGCAAATGGCCAGAACAAGGTCCTTCAGCACGTGCTAAACCACCTGTCAAAGGCCTTCTGGAGATCTGAATAGATCACATTCAATGGCCCTCCTTAGTCTAACTTACTCATTACCTGCTCAAAGAATTCTAACAGATTTCTCAGACATGACCTCCTCTTAACGAAGCCATGTTGACTCAGCCCTATTTTACCATAACGTCCAAGTACTCCACAATCTCATTCTTAATAATGGACTCAAAAATCTTACCAACAACTGAGGTCAGGCTAACTGGCATATAGTTTCCCACCTTTGCTTCCCTTCCTTCTGAAACAGGAGGGTTTCAGGAGCCAATTTCCAGCATGTGGATCCTCCCTGATCCTGTGATTCCTGAAAGATCACCACAAACTCCCCAGCTATCTCCTTCAGAACTCTGCAGTGTAGTCCTTCGGATCCAGGTTATTTATCCACTTTCAGACCTTTCAGCTTTCCCAGCACTTTCTCTCCAGTGATGGCCACTACCGTCACCTCTGCCCCTGATTCTCTTGAAGTTCTGGTATGCTGCTGATGTACTCCACTGTGAAAACAGATCAAAGCACCTATTCAGTTCCTCTGCCACTTCTTTGTTCCCCATTACTACTTCTCCAGCCTCATTTTCGAGCACGCCAATGTCCACTCTTGCCTCTCCCTTACATTTATATATCTAAAAACTCTTGCAATCTTCTTTTACATTCCTAGCCAGCTTACCGTTATGTTTCATCTCTCTCCCCACTCCCCCCACCCCCCCAACCCAAAACCTTTATTGCTTTATTTTTTATCCTCTGCTGGTTTTTGAAAGCTTCTCAGTTCTCTGGCTTCTCATTAATGTTCATCACACGGTATGCTTTCTCTTTTGCTTTTGTGCTGTCTCTGACTTCCATTGTCAGACATGATTGCCACATATGTCCCTTAGTATGTTTCTTCTTCCTTGGGATGAATTTCTGCTGTGCCACCTGAATTACCCCCAGAAACTCTTGTTCCACTGTCTTCCCTGCTAGGCTCCCCTTCCAATCATCTCTGGCCATTTCCTCCCCCATGTCTTTATAGATACCTTTACTCTGATTAAAGGTTCTCCCTTCCAACTACAAGGTGAATTCTGTGATATTATGGTTACTGCTTCCTAAGTGTTCCTTCACCTTAAATTCCCTAATCAAGTCTACCTCATTACACAATGCCAAATCTAGAATTGCCTGTTCCTTGATTGGCTGTACCACAAGCTGCTCCAAAAAAGCCTGATCGATATTCTACAAATTCCTTTTCTTGAGATCCACTACCAATCTGATTTCCCCAGTCCACCTACATATTGAAGTCTCTCGTGATTATTGTAATGGTGCCTTTCTTACATGCCTTTTCGATTTCCTGATTTATTTTCTTTTCCACATCCTGACTACTGTTAGAAGGCCTACACATAACTCCCAACAGGGGATTTTCTCCTTTGCAGTTCCTCAACTCGACCTACACAGATTCTACACCTTCTCACTCTATATCACTTCTTGCTGTCGATTTAATTTTATTTTTTATTAACAAGGCAACCCCATCCCCTCTGCCCATCTGCCTAACATTTTGATAGGACATGTAACCTTGGATATTTAGTTCCTAGCCCTGATCCCCTTGCAGCCAAATCTCTGTGATACCTACAACATCATGCCCATCAATTTCAATCTGCGTTACAAGCTGATTTATCTTGTTTTATATATTGTGTGCAACACCCTCAGTTCTCCGTTGACTACTCCACTTTTGATAGTTGCCCCCTTATCTACTCTGCCTGAAGTTAGATTCCTGACCCTTTCTATTATCTCTATCCTGCTACTTGTTCTAGAAACTTTAATATATTCTGCTGAACTCTATTCCACTTTAATTCTTTATGTAATATACCATGCAACTGAACCCACTCCCCCACTATTTAATTTAAAGCTCTATCCACAACCCTAGTTATGCAGATCATCAGGTCTCTGGTCCCAGCATGATTCGAGTGGAGCCCATCCCATTGGAACGGCTCCCATCCTTGCCAATATCCCTTGAATTCAAACCCGTTCTTCCCATACCAATCATTGAGCCACACATTTACTTCTTTAATCTTAACTCTGTGCCAATTTGCTTGTGGCTCAGGTAGTAATCCAGAGATTAATACCTTTTTGGCTCTGCTTTTTAATTTATCCCCAGCTGCTCATATTCCCTCAGCAGAACTTTTTACTTCTTTCTACCTATATCGTTGGTACCTACATGGACCATCTACCATCCAACTTACCCAATACTGATCAGAACACAGGACAGAGGTGATGGGATAAAATAAAAGCCTATCGTGTAATGTTCTCAGCATCTCTTGCAGACTGAACTATATAAAAAATAATCTTATTTATTTCTCCATTTACTACATTCACATTTCTTCAACTATATAATACCTTATAAGAACAAACATTTCATTGAGTGCACAATTGTTTAACAATAACCATTAGTTAATTTCTGCTCCCACTTCAAAGTGCCTATAATCATTTGGAGCTGTCAACTAAACTATGAAATATTAGACAACTCTTTTGATAATGAATGGTGCTGAAATCAGTTATGTAACTGTAAGGCAGTAATGGAAACCCTCAGGCATATCTCAACAAGGAGAAAGAGCAAACAATAATATTTTAACACTCCATATTTTTTCAAAGTTTTGAAGGGCAGGACAGCTTGACAACTATATAGTTGCTTTTGACAGGTATGCTTGAAATATTTAACACTTTATTTTGGCAAGTCTATTGGCAGTTGCATTGCAATACATGAAGTTGAGATGATTAGTTGAAATATGGAATTTAAACAATAGAAGTGTCATGTGTGGATTTGTATTGACATAAATTAGCACTTCCCAAAATGTTTTCCATTCCTGAAAACTGCTATGACCCTAGACCTGAGAAAACGTGGAGGGAGGTGTGGAAACTTGTGATGGTGAGATTAGGGAAGGAGGTGAGAGTGGGTGAAAGGATGGGCGCTAGACATGTTGCTGTGAAAGGTGGGAAGCTGTTAAATCCACACATTAAAAAACATGTTTCCACTGGATTTTACAAGACAATAGTCATGCCTTGAGGATTGGCCAGTTAGGTCACAGCAGCTATTAATAAAGGCTATAAGAATTTAAAACAGCTGACAGCACTGAGTCAAAGCCCCAACCAATGTTACCTCAAAGCGCGCAACCCAAAAGGGGTCATGACTCAGGAAGTCCTGGAATAAATGCAGTGGATGGCATGTAATGGCCTCACTACTGCTAATGCAAGCATCCCCATCACTCAAAAACCATGCATGTATGCCTCTATAACTTCGAGTTTCCTGTCAGAATATGTAACAGTGTAGAATACGGTTGCCCTATTATGAGTATTTGTATTTGTTTTTGTTTTTTGTATTTGTATTTATATTTGTTTCCTTTCTATCAATTCTATCATCTGCATGCATCCAAAATCACTACAGAGTCAGCAGGATGGGTGACAGGGTGGAGAGCTTAAAAATGTAAATGGCTGCCAACTGTATCATTCTAATTTGTGTTTTTTAATTGACTTTCATTTGGTTCTTTGAAACATTCTTAAGGTAACCAATGTCTTCCTTCACTTGTGATTTTTGCTGATGCAGTTCAAAGCCAACACTTGAAGAAGTACAGTCCTGGGGTCAGTCTTTCGACAAGTTAATGAAAAGCCCCGCAGGAAGAAATGCATTCCGAGAATTTTTACGAACAGAATACAGTGAGGAGAATATGCTGTTCTGGCTAGCCTGTGAGGATCTAAAGATGGAAGTCAACAAAAACCTTGTTGAGGAGAAAGCAAGATTAATATATGAGGATTATATATCCATCCTTTCACCTAAAGAGGTGAGTTTATAGTACAATAAATATTTTTGAGATTATTAAGCAAAATATAGCAATAACAGTACCCAATCCTTTTTAAAATATCCAGTTTCATCAATTAAAACGTATGCATTGCCTTTATAATGCAACAAAACTTTCCTTTTTCTTCCAGAAAAAATAGGCAGCACAGTGGCACAGTGGTTAACACTGTTGCTTCGTAATGCCAGGGACTTAGGTTCAATCCCAACTTTGGGTTAATACTTGTGTGTACTTTTTGTGTGTGCATGAGTTTGTACCAGGTGCTTTGGTTTCCAGTCCAAAGAAGTGCAGGTTAGGTGGATTGACCATGCTATATTGTCAAGAACATGCAAGTTAGGTGGATTAGCTGTGGTAAATAATGATTGTGGGTCTGGTTGGGAAGCTCTTTAGAGGTTCAATTCAGACTTGATAGGCCAAATGGTCTCTTTCTGTACTGTAGAGGTTATATGGGAAGGGCATTACAGCTGGAAAGGGCAGAATAAGTCTACAGACAAATCATACCTGGTTTGGAGCATTGCAGCAATATAGGTCATCAGTAGAATTGCCTTTTAACTATTGAGCAGACTAATATGGATATTCATATATTGAAAACACAATTCAACAGACACTACTACAGGTATGCGATGAATCTATTTACAATAGGTTCATTATTATCTGATCCACAGATCCAGCATGGACCAACCCCATTCTATGAAAATCAAATTGTAGTGTCATAGAAAAGCAAGGAATTGATTGATTGGTCAGTATTTTTCTCATTTATCTTTCAAAATTCGGGTAATTTTAGGAATTACAAGATTTCATTTTGCAGTCATAAATTTTGCCTAAAGTTGTAAAACTTGTTAGATTGGCTAGTGAGGTTTCTCTATTGATCTTAACTAAAGAATTTCAATCAGTTTAGTGAAATGTTTATCGAAAATAATAAGAATGCAAGCTGTTGTCCATGCTTTGGACACTTGCCCTCAAGCATCTTTGGCGAATAGCAGCAGTTAATGCAGTAAAGTTCATACTGAGCAAAAATTTACATAGCATTTGCAAGATGCAGTTCAGGTTCATTAATTTCTTGGCTTCTGCCTGTAGGAGCATAGAGACCATAGTTAATTTCTGGATGAGTTTGTTCTTCCAGCGGATGAATTTAACCCTGAGGATGGTAAGATAGATCAAAGTAAGCAGGATGAACAACACAGCCAGGTGTGATTGGAGATGTATCCATGGGTATGTCTACACATTTGAGCCCCAGTCCCAGAAGTCATCCCATCAATTAATTACTTTGATTTTCCTGATACGCTTTGAATTTGCTTTGTCTGCTGGATAATGGTAGCAAAAGATTTATGTGCATTTGCCAGTTGTGGACCTGCTATAATTTTTCTAGCAATGTACATCTGGAGAAACTTCAGTTCAGAGTAATTGAGCTGGGGGCTGAGGTGCAAACACACTGACCCATTGTAGAAGGGCAACATTATCCAGACAATGTTCCAGGAGGTAGTCAAAACATTTAGAAATGTGTTCTGATTTGGTCAGTGGTCAGGGTAGGGAGGGTGTGACTGCAAGTGAAGCAGGAATGGGGATCAAGAACATTGAAGTGGAGGAGCCTCAGGTTTTGCAATTAGATTCTAGTTTCTTGCAGCCTATGTAGATGAAAGCAAGGATTGCAAGTCGGATGAGGAAATTAAGCATGGCATCATGGTACAGGAAGCCATTCAAGCAGGAGAAGTTGTTAAGAAATTAGTTACAGTGCAATTGAGAGAATAGACAGAGTTACAAGCAGCCAGCAGTGTGCCAGTAAACTTGTCTAGAGGATGTGAAACATATAAAGACAGAATTAAAGCAATCTATTTCACACAGCATCCTTAACAAGGTAGACTAATTGATGACACAAGTAGAAGTAAATAGGTATGACCTCATTGCTATTATGCAGATGTGTCTGTAGAGTAACCAAGGTTGGGAGTCGAATGTTCAAGGGTATTTGACATTTAGGAATGATAGGGGAAAGTGAAAAGAAAGTAGGATAGTGCTGTTAACAAAGGATAATATCAATAAATTGAGACAAGTTCTTAGACCAGAAGGTCAACTTGTAGGAATATTTTGTGTGGAGCTAAGAAACAGTAAGGAGCAGCAAACATAGATAGAAGTTGTTTTTAGGCTACCAAACAATGTGTAGTGGTAGTGTTAATGTGAGTGGTATTTCTGACTATGTGGTCGCAGAGACATGATAATGGCACTTATCCTTGCAGAATGCAGAAGGTCATTAACCTTCTTTCTAAATTGCTATGCATTCCATTTAACTGAGGACACAGCACTGATCCAAGCCACTATCTGTATCCACACCACTTATGTAAGATGGCATGGCCTCCTTTGGCAGCCTGCAGGAAATAGGATGGCTCTCGTCTCTGCTGCCCTGTCCTCCAGCACCTCCATGTTCCTTATCACAAAGCAAGGACCAAGTGTGACTTTTTGTGCCATTTCCTCCAGGTTTGTGATGCAGGATCACAGAGTAAAGGCCGGCTATAGGGTCATATGGTCATAGAGTCATACAGCAAGGATACAGACCCTTCAGTCCAACTCATCCATGCCGATCCAAACCAAACTAGTCTCACTTGCCTACATTTGGCCCATATCCCTCTAAACATTTCCTATTCGTGACTTATCCAAATGTTTTTTAAATACTGTAATGGTACCTGCACCCACCACTTCCTCTGACAGTTCATTCCACATATGAAACCCTCTCTGTGTAAAACAATTGCCCTCGTACCTTATAAAATCTTTCTCCTCTGACATTAAAAATATGCCCATAGTTTTGAACTCCCCCACCAGGAAAAAGACCCTTATCAATGCCCTTCAAGACTTTGTAAACTTCCATAAGGTCATCCCTCAACCTCCTATATGCCAGTAAAAAAAGTCCCAGCCTATCCAATCTAACTTTATAACTCAAACCTTGTACTCCTGGCAAATCTTTTCTGATCCCGCTCCAATTTAATAATATCCTTCCTATAGCAGGGTAGTCAGAAGAGGCCTCACCAACATCTTATACAACTTCAACATTGCATCTGAACTCCTACACTCAAAAGCCTGAGCAATGAGGGTAAGCATGTTAAATGCCTTTTTAACCATCCTTTCTACATGTGATGCAAATTTCAAAGAATTACGGATCTGAACCACAAGGTCTCTGTTCTACAACATTACCCTTGGCTCTATCATTAGTTGTA
Organism: Rhincodon typus; assembly: GCF_021869965.1. NCBI lineage: Eukaryota > Metazoa > Chordata > Chondrichthyes > Orectolobiformes > Rhincodontidae > Rhincodon > Rhincodon typus. The sequence goes on along the minus strand of NC_063335.1, from coordinate 63,133,527 downwards.
TAAGTCCTGCCCTTATTGTTTACCAAAATGTTTACCAAAACCTTGCATTTATCCAAATTAAACTCCATCTGCCACTCCTCAGTCCATTGACCCAGTTGATCAAAATCTGTTTGTAATCTTAGATAGCCTTCTTCAATGTCCTCTATACCACCAGTTTTGATGTCATCCACAAACTTATTGACCATGTCTCCTAAATTCTCATTCAAATCATTTATGTAAATGACAAACAAAAGTGAACCAGCACTGATCCCTGTGGAACACTGCTGGTCACAGGCCTCCATTCCGAAAAACAACCCTCCATTACACTCTCCGTCTCCTACCGTCAAGCCAATTTTATATCCAATTGGCAAATTCTCCCTGAATCCCATGTGATCTAATTTTGTGAATTAGTCTCCATGCAGAACTTTGTCAAAGGCTTCACAAAAGCCCACATAAACAATGTGAACCCCTCTATCCTCATCAATCTTTTTGATTACCTCGTCAAAAAACTCAATCAAGTTTATGAAACATGATTTCCCTTGAACAAAGTCACGTTGACTATTCTTAATCAGACCTTGCCTCTCCAAATGCATGTAAATCCTATCTTTCTGAATCACCTCCAACAACTTACCAACCACCAGTGTCAGATTCACAGGTCTATAGTACCTCGGCTTCTCCTTACAGCCTTTCTTATATAAAGACACAATGTTAGCAACCCTCCAGTCCTCTGGCACCTCACACTTGGTTATAGGTGATACAAATATCTCTGCTAGGGGCCCAACAATTTCTTCCCTAATTCCCCACAACTTCCTGAGATACACTTGATCAGATCCCATAGATTTATCCACCTTTATGTTTTCTAACACCTCCAGCAGTTCCTCTTCTATAAACTGAATTGTATTCAAAACATCATTATTTATTTCCACGAGGTCTCTAGCCTCCATTTCTTTCTTCACAGTTAAAACTGACATGAAATATTCATTTAGTACCGCTCTCATCACTTGAGATTCAGCATGTAGACCACCTCATTGATCTTTAAGGTGCCCTGTTCTCTCCCTAGTTGCTCTTTTGCTCTTAATGTACTTGTAGAATATCTTTGGATTATCCTTAACTTTATTTGACAAGGCTATCTCATATCATCTTTTTGCCCTTCTGATTTCCCTCTTAAGAATGGTCCTACATCCCTTATACTCTTCAAGAGATTCATTTGATCCCAGCGTCTATATCTAATAAATGATCTTTCTTGTTCTTGACCAGAACCTCAATATCTTTGTTCATCCATTGTTTCCTACTGTTACCAGCCTTATCCTTCACTCTAACAGAAACACAATGCCACTGAATTCTTGTTACCACATTTTTGAAAGCCTCCCACTTGTTAGTCATAGAACTTCAAACTGTACAGCACAGGAATGGGCCCTTCGGCCCACGATGTTGTGCCAAACATAACACCAAATTAAACTAATCCCCTCTGCCTGTCCTTGGTCCATATCCCTCCATTCCTTGCATATTCATTTGCTTATCTAAAAGTTCCTTAAGTGCCCCTATCATGTCTGCCTCCACCACCCCCCTAGCAGTGCATTCCAGTCTCCTATCACTGTCTGTGTAAAAAACTTACCCCTCACATCTCCTTTGAACTCTTGCCCCTCACCTTAAATGCATGCCTCTTGTTTTAGACATTTCAACTCTGGGAAAAAGATTCTGACCGTCAAACATATCAATGCATCTCATAATTTTGTAGACTTCTATCAAATTTTCCCTCAGCGTCCACTGCTCCAGAGAAAACATTAAGTTTTTCTAGCCTCTGCTTATAGCTCATACCCTCTAATCCAAGCAGCATACTGGTAAACCTCTTTTGCACCGTCTGCAAAGTCTCCACGTGCTTTCATAATGTGGCCAACAGAATTGAACGCTATACTCTAAGTGTGGCCTAACCAAAGTCTTTACAAAGCTGCAACATGACATCCTGACTCTTGTACTCAATTCTGTCACCAGTAAAGGCAGCATGCCATGTGCCTTCTTTACTACCCTATCTACTTGTGTGGCTTCTTTCAAGGAGCTATGGACTTGAACTCCAAGATCCCTCTGTAACCCAATGCTTTTCAGCGTCCTGCCATTAACTGTATAGTTTTCCTTAACATTTGATCTCCCAAAGTGTAGCATCTCACACTTAACCAGGTTAAACTCCATCTACCATTTCTCCACCCATATCTGCAGCAGATCTATATCCCACTGAATCCTTTGATAATCTTAAATAAGTTGTCGCTTTACCTGTGAACGGTCTACTCCAATCAACTTTTGAAAGTTCCCATCTCATACCATAAGAATAGACTGGAAATGTTTGTATAGGTACACTATAAAGGGAAAATTAACAGTAAAGACAAATGTGAGCACAGTACAGGCAATAATGGGAGAATATATAATGGGAAATAAGGAAATGACAGAGAAATTAAATAAATGCATTGTGTCTAATAGAAAAAGATCTCCCAGAAATAATAGTGAATAAAGTAAGCAGTGAGAATAAGCAAATAAAAGAAATTAATATTTGTATTAAAAAAGGATACTGAAGAAATTAAAGGGAATAAAAGCTTTTAACACCCACAATGTTAAAAATTGTGGCTGTAGAAATAGCAGGTGGTCATCTAGAATGGTTCCTACAAATTGTAAATTAACACATGTAGCCCCTCAATGTAAGAAAGAAGCAGCCAGGGAACAGAATATAGAGCTGTTAGCCTGAAAATGCTAGAATCTATTATGAAGAATGGGATAACTAGACACTTAGAAAATAATAGAGATAACAAGGTGTAGAGCTGGATGAACACAGCAGGCCAAGCAGCATCAGAGGAGCAGGAAAGCTGACATTTCAGGTCGAGACCCTTCTTCAGAAAATAATCATAGGATTTAGCAGAATCAACATGTATATATGAAAGAGAAATGATGTATGAAAAACTTGTTGGAATTCTTTGCTGATGTTGAGCAGAATAGGAAAGGGGTAAATGAATGTGATGTATTTGGATTTTCAGAAGATTTTCAATAAGATCCCAAACAGGAGATTAGTGAGCAAAATTATCCAGTTACGTTCACATGGGATTAGGGAAAATATAGTGACAAGGATTGAGAATTGGTTAATGGACAGAAAAGAGAGATCAGTTAAAATGGGTCATTCTCAGTTTGTCAAACTGTGACTAGTGGGGTACTGCAAGGATCAGTGCGTGAGCATCAGCAATTCAGAAAATATATCAATAATTTGGATTTGGGGACCAATTGAGGAGGTTGCAAAGAGGTTTCAAGGGGATTTAGACAGGCTGCATGAGTGGACAAAAATATGGCAAATGGAGTAAAAAGTGGATAAACCAGAAGTTATCCAAATTGATCAGAAAAATAGCAATGCAGAGTATTTCTTAAATGGTGAACAATTATGATGTATTAATATTCAAAGGGACTTACGTGCCCTTGTTCATACGTTACTGAAAACAAACAATTAAGAAAGCGAGTAGTATGTTGGTCTTTGTTGCAAGTGTATTTGAGTAAATGGATAAAGAAGTCTTGCTTCAATTATGTAGAGCTTTTGTGAAACTGCACCTGGAGTACTGTGTACAGCTTTTGTCTCCCTACCAAAGGAAAGGATATACTTGCCACTGAGGGAGTGTGACTACTTATCAGATTGGGTCCTGGGATATTGGAATTGTCCAATGAGCATAGTTGAGGAGACTATGTAGAGGTACTCTCTGGGGTTAAGAAGAATGAGAGTTGATGTCATTGAAACGTACAGAATTCTTACCGAGGTCATCAATGTAAGTGCAAGAAGGATATTTCCCGTGGCAGGGTCCTAGAAACCAAGAGACACAGACTCAGATCAAATGTAGGCCTGAGATGAGGAAGAATTTCTTCATTCAGAAGGTGGTGAATCTTTGGAATTCTGTGCCCCAGAGGGCTGTGGAAGCATTTGGTTGTTGAGTATGTCCAAGTCTGAGCTTGTTAGATTTAAATAAATTAAAGATTTCAAGAAATATTTAGAAATGGAATTAAGGCAAAATATGAATTATGATCTGGTTAAATAGTGGATGCAGGTTCTGTGGACTGAATAGTTTACTCCTATTTCCTATACTTTTGACTTTGGCAGTGAATTTCTAATTGACTGAAATGTTTAGTGTTAACTAGCCTGAATGTCATGTTTCAGTCCTTGCTCAGCAGACTGATACGATCAAGCCTCATGGTTAAATAGCAGGTGTCATTTATTGTAGCACCATGTTTGGTTTTGCAATTTGAATACTCTGATCCCTTTCACTTGTTCTGGTTTAAGACTAACAAGATATTTATATGTCTGATTTCTAAGGGAAATATTTGAGCTGTTACATATATTCTGGAAAATATTGATCACTTATGTCTGCAAGCATGTTTTGAACCCATAATACAGTTCATTGATATAAAGGGAGTTAACATTAAATGTGGGCATGAGGGAGGAAAGAAGGAGTGTTTTGTAATCTCTAGCCAGTTAATTCTTTAAACATCTTTCTACTGATAAGGAATTTTCTACAGTAAATCAACAAAGTAATCGCCTAACCATATTTAAAGCGAGACTTTTCCAGAAACCAAGCCTATCTAAAAAATTCCTTAGTGAAGTTTCTACAATACAAATACCTGAATTTAGAAGCAAAAAAAATCCAAATGTTAGTTGATCATTCTTAAAATAACAAAAAAAATCTAAAAATAATATTGGTGCAAACCACAAAGTCACCCCAGTAAAGGACCAATAATCTTTCCTTTGGACTTTTCAGTGAGTGAATTAATGGCCAGAAGTTTGACTACTCTATCATTTGTTATTTGGCCTTTAAATTAAAATAAAATTACTTTTCTTCTTTTCAAACCTAAGTAGATCTATTTGGCTGCTGCTATACATTCAGTTTCCAGTAACCAGTTTCTCAGATGTATTGTGGAGCTAGTACTGACATGACAGAAATAATTGATGCATCCATTGTGTACTTAACACAGTGACAAAATGGAAAGGAACTTAAAGTTGAATCGCTGGTATATGAACATAGCTGTTAAAATCAAATATCTTTAAAAAGAGCCAATTTTTAAAATCCAATGTAAAAATATTTTAAGCTGTGAAATAAAAACTGTTTCTTCTAATTACATACCACCTGTAACTGATCATGTGATATAACTGGAAATTGCAGGTAACATTTCTCAGGGCTTTACCTGTATAAGCAAGAAACATTATTCTTGCTTCCTCGTGAACAATTTCAAAATATAATACAGAATTTTCCTGAATGGATTTGCAAATAAATAGTTCTAAAATTTAGACAATTCTGTGCTGAAATTCAATATTATAGTATTGTGTTATAAGTATATCAGTTCTACATTTTCTCTTTTGTTTCCATATCTACCATTTCCTTAAAATTAATCCCATTTTCTCTCTGTTTTGCTCTACTCAAAAGCCTTTCTAATACCCCAACTATTCTTCCTTCCCTGCTGTGTTCTTGTTGAAATATAAGAGGTGTAAGGCTATTTATTCTTCTCTTTCCTCATAGTGGTCCTGGGCCCCAAAGTCCCTTCCAAGTGAGATAGCATCTTACGGTGTTTGCCTTTCATGAAATGGTCTTCTCTGTAGCTTTGGGGAAATCAATTACAAATAAGTATTGCTGTATAACTGCACCAGTGATGGTGGTTCCATTGGATGACTTCAGAGTAATTTGTATATAGGACTTTGGAGAAGGCTGGAACAGAGTGCTCAACAGAATAGATGTAGCTGGGCAATTGTTCTGTACTTCACAGAATTGTCCAATGACTTTTTTGACTTTTCCATTACATTGGCTTTCCATGAAATAACTTTGTCCCAGATTTCTCCAGGCAGTATCTGGTGGAATGTTCATGCACTGCCCATCCGCTCAGCCATGGGGAGCAGGAGGACTGGCCAGCTCTACTATTGAAAGTTGTTTGGCTTCATTAGTTGGATGATTGGTGGGTTTTCCCATTGTGATACTATGCAGACCCAAGTTGGAGCAAGGGACAAGTGCATCTGAGGCACCCAGGCCTGAGTTTGGATGGGGGTGGAGGTCAGCAATTCTGGGACACTCAGGCCTGGGTTGGATGGCTCCTGCGGTGCTCAATCCCAAATCTGTGGTGGTTATGGCAATGATTGTGATAGTCTGGAGTGCTGGTGTGGTGATAGTCACAGTGATGGTGATGGGCTAGAAGTTCAGCAGCACTCAAGCCTGAGCTGGGAGTTATCCAGCAGCACTCAGGTTAAATGGGGGTTTCAGATCCAGTGGCGCACAAGCCTGAAGAGGAAGAAGTTTTGGTAGGGTCCAGGAAGGAGGGGTTCTGCAGGCCTGTTAATGCATTAACTATATATAATCTTGCTCCCCATCACCTCCTCTATGTATTCCATTTGTGACTCTTCACTTGCCTTGACATCCTCTCCCTATAATTAGCTTTGAACTTTTCACATACTAAGACTAAAAATAATTGTTTGAATTAGGTTCTTAGATTAGATTCTTCCTGCTTCAATTACTGCATGGACCCTCTTCCTTTGTAGTAATTTCTATTATCCTGATCTGCTCTGATGAGTTTGCTATCCAAAGGATCTGAATTATAGGGGGTTCTGCTATAACACATGTTCCAGCAATGCAAATTGGCTACAATGCGACTGAAGAATAGGGGAATGCTATTTCTAAATAAGAACTTGTGTTGGCTATAACATGATTCCATTGGTGACCTTATTGTTGATGTTTTGGAAAATGTTTTTAGAAAGTATTGCAGGAAGAAAATGTATATTTCAAGATTCGCCTCATCCTGGATAATGCGCCAAGCCATCCTCCCACCATTGGTGAGCTTTCTGAAAACATCAAAGTGCTATTTCTACCCCCAACCACAACCCCTCCCCTTCAGCCCATCGACCAGTGTGCAATAGCAGCTTTTAAAGCTTATTATTTAAGGCGCACATTTCAGAGTCTGATTGTAACCACTGAGGCGTATAAGGACAGTGTTATTCAATTTTGGAAGGGCTTTAACATCAAGAATGCAGTTGACATTATCATGGAGGCCTGGGGTGATGTCAGTAAGGACTGCTTGCATGCAGTTTGGCAGAAGCTTCTCCCAGATTTTTTTCAAGATTTTAAAGCCTTTGATCCGTCAGAGGAGCTCCCAAGAATAAAAGAATATTGTGTTGATTTTACAAAGCCAGTTGGATTTGAAGAATTGGAGAGTAAGGATGTTGAAGAGCTGCTTGAGTCCCACTGTGAAGACCTCTCTACAGCTGATCTACAACAACTTGTTGCTAATGGGGAATTGGAAGCTGGAGATGAAGATGAAGTCCAGGATGCAGCACCACGAGAACTTTCGACTTCTGTTTTGTCTTCTATCCTGAGGGAAATTGAGAAGCAGCTGTCCTCTAACAACAGAGCAACCTCAAAACTTCCTCCCCTATCAAATCATCTTGACATTTTTTTCAAGATAAGGTGTTAAATTTAGTTTTATTTCATTATTAGATATGAATTAAACGTTTATTCAAACTGTGCTGTCCTTTGTGTTAGACTTTTGAGTGATTTTTGAGTGGTTTTGAGTGATTTTTTTGGTGGTCTACCTCTAACCCTGCTTTTCCATAGACCCCGTTATTTCTATAGCACGATTTTCTATAACGCGATGTTGCGCAGGAACGCAACTATCACATTATAGCAGAACCCCCTGTATATTTTTAAATTAATTGATGTTTCATCTTTACTGTCACAGACGGCACTCAATCAAATTTGTCACATTTCGTATGCATTTGCTGTCAATCCTTCTCTTTCCAACTTAACTCTTCTCAAGGTTCTCACTTTTCACCTCACATTGCCAGGTTATCTCCCACCATTCCCATCACCTCCAATGTGATATTAGCATCAAACACATCACTCCCCTCTTTTCTGTTATATGAAAGGACCAAACTTCTGCGAGACCTGGCTCACTATTACTTCAGATATTCTCCTTTCCCTGCCTTGTTCTTGTTGAAATGTAAGAGATGCAAAGCTATTTATTCTTCTCTTCCCTCAATACTTTCCTGGGCCTCAAACTTCCTTCCAAGTGAGATAGCATTTTACATGCACTCCCTGTAACCTAGTATATGGCATCTGCTTTTTATGAAATGGTCTTCTGTATAGTTTTGATAAAGTTAATTGCAAATCAGGGAACTGATTCACTGAATGATTCCAATCTGCAAGTTCAGATCAGAGCCTCTCTGTTGATTTGTCATTTGAATGCCCTCTCCCAATTTCACTCTGATCTCCTTGTCTTTAATCTTCCACACTTTTCTAATGAAGATCACAAAGGCTAAGGGATGATATTTTGTTATTCTCTTTGGCACTCTGAGCTTAACAATGATGTTAATCATGTCAAATATTAAGGCTTAACATGCTGATGTTGATGTTGTTCCTAGAGGATAGTGGATTGGCAATCAGGATGGAGACTTCATGGGAATACAGGCTGGTGAGGCTGTCTGTCACCATGACATCAACCTATTCGTTTTTCTTTGAATAAGATTTCTAACTAGTTATCCCATTTTGACAACTTCTCCGTTTCCATTTCAAATGTGCTCTACATCTCACAATACTCTCTCAGCTATTCATCTATTATCTTGTCAGTTAAATTCCTTTAATCTTGCCCAATAACTACTTCTTAACATGTATTAATATCACTTCAGGCAATTAATTATCTCTTGTTTCCTTCGAAGCACTTCACAGGTTCTTCTACACATACGTAATATCACATGGGTGTGAATGTGGGTGTTTTTCTTTCCTTCAATCTTCCTTGTTTTCAGCTCCTTTTCATATGCTGCTCATCTTTTGTTTTTCTTCTTGATAATATACAACTAATCATTCTATATATAAGCCAATATTCAAAGCATTAGAATAAGCAGTGTAATCTCAGGATAGGTATTTGATTTGAAAATCAAGTTGTTAAAAATAGCTTACAATTTCTACCATCTTTTTCAATAGCTGACTTGTCTTTAAAACAGATGAGCTGAAGACATGCGTGGAGCAGTCATACCGATGAAATTGAACCTACCTATAAAACTTGAAATAGATTCTGGGTGCTTCAGTCATTAGGGTGGCAAGGCATCAGGGTTACAAGGGTGACAGGGTGGCTCAGTGGATAGCAATGCTGCCTCACAACGCCAGGGACCTAAGTTCAATTTCAGCCTCAGGCGACTGTCTTTGTGGGGTTTGCACATTCTCCCCATGTCTGCTTGGGATTCCTCCAGGTGCTCTGGTTTCATCCCACAGACCAAAGATATGCAGGTTATGTGGATTTTCCATGGTAAATTCCATGGTGTCCAGGGACATGCAGGCTAGTTGGATTAACTATGGAGAAATACAGGTGGGATGTCCTGTCACACCGTAGGAATTCTATGATTATGCTGTGTTAATTTGATTATTTTCATATCACTATCCATAGCAAGCCATTCAACTCTACATTACATCTGTGACTGGAAAGCACCAGCTAATCAAACATGTCAAATAAATAACAGGAATAGACCAAAATAACACATCGGCTGAGATTTTGCTGTTGCAATAACAGTGAGACTATCAAGGCTCAATTATTAAGAAATAAATCAGACAGCAATGTCTGACATCCCCATATGCACAGTTGAAGATAAAAATCTAGAAGTTACTGCTTCAATTGCACTGCCCCTCAACAAGTTATCTATGGAATTCAGTATCCCCAGTGTGTGGTGGATGCCAGGACATTGAATAAATTTAAGGAGATAAGCAGGTTTTTATTTAGTAATGGGTTAAAGAGTTATGTGAAGTGGGCAGGAAAGCAGAGTTGAGGTTGAGATGAAATCAACCATGATCTTATTAAATGACGGAGTAGGACAGTTGGGTCCAAATTGTTTACTCCTGCTCCTTGTTCCAAACTGTACTGCATTGGTGGAAAAAGGCGAAATCTGTATTAGTGGCCTTTCTGGCTTGCCATTGTCATATGATCCCTATCATGATGCACTGACAAAGGGATGAATCCTTTGAGTATAGGAGTGGTGTAGGAATGCGCTTAAGAGGGAAATCAGGAGGGCACAAAGGGAACAAGAGATCATGTTGGCAGATAGGGCAAAGGAGAATCCAAAGAGATTCTGCAAGTATATTCAAGGCAAGAGTGTAACTAGGGAGAGAATAGGGCCACTTAAAGATCAATGAGTGTAGAACCACATGGGATGGGCGAGATCCTAAATGAATATTTCGCGTCAGTATTTACCATGGAGGAAGACATAGAAGCTCGGGAACACGGGGAAATAAATAACGATGTGTTGAAAAGAGTCCACATTACAGAAGAGAAGATGCTGGATGTCTTAAAATGCATTAAGGTGCATAAATCCATGGAACCTGATCAAGTGTATCCCAGAATATTGTGGGACATTAGGGAAGAAATTGCAGGGCGCCTAGTATTTGTATCATCTACAACCGGTAACGTGCCGGAAGACTAGAGATGGCTAATGTTGTGCTATTATTTAAAAAATGCTGCAAGGAAAAGCCAGGGAACTACAGACCAGTGAACCTAACATCAGTAGTGGATAAGTTGTTGAAGGGGATTCTGAGAGACAGGATCAGCAAGCATTTGGAAAGGCAAAGACTAATTAGGGATAGTCAGCATGGCTTTGTGTGTTGGACATCACGTCTCACAAATTTGAGTTTTTGAAGAGATGACCAAGAAAGTAGATGAAGACAGAGTGATACATGGATTTTAGTAAGGTCTTCGACATGGTTTCTCACGGTAGACTGGTTAGTAAGATTAGATTTCATGAGATCCAGGGAGAGCTAGCCATTTGGCTACAAAATTGGCTTGATAGTAGGAGACAGAGGGTGGTGGTAGAGGATTGTTGCTCAGTCTGGAAGCCTGTGACCAGCAGTATGCCACAAGGATTGGTGCTGGATCCACTGTTGTTCATCGTTTATATCAACGATTTGGTTGAGAGTAAAGGAGGCATGGTTAGTAGGTTTGCAGATGACACCAAAATCGGTAGTATAATGGACAATGAAGAAGGTTATCTAAGAGTACAATGGGACCTTGATTAGCTAGGCCAATGGGCTAAGAAATGACAGATGGAGTTTAATTCAGATAAATGCAAGGTCATAGAATCCCTACAGTGTGAAAACAGGCCCTTCGGCCCAACAAGTCCACACTCAGAGCATCCCACCCAGACCCATCCCCCTATAACCCACCTAATTTACACATCCCTAAACACTACAGGCAATTTAGCATGACTAATCCACCTAGCCTGCACATCTTTGGACTGTGGGAGGAAACCGGAGCAAACCCATGCAGACACAAGGGAAATGAAGGTTTAGTAAGATAAAATGAGAAACCTCTGGGCCTTGTGGTGGACATCTCAACGTAATTCAGACTTGACCAGAAAATGTAAGATTCAGCCTCTAGAAACTGAACTAGACTAGCCATGAAAGTACTGCTGCTATTACAGCTGGTCAGAGGGTAGGAATCTGCCAGTGAATAACTCATCTAACTCCCCAATGCCTGTCCACCATCTACAAGGCACAAGTCAAAAGTGTGATGAATTACTCTCCAGTTTCCTGGATAATGCATTACCAACAATACTCAAGAAGTTTGACATCATTCAAGACAAAGCAGCCTGCTTGATTGGCACCATATCCACAAAAGTTCAGTTACTCAAAATCCTGGAACCACTGTGTTAGGTACCTAGACCACATTCACTGTAGCGGTTCAAGAACGTACTTTACCAGCACTTTATTAAGGGCAACTAGGGATGGGCAATAAATTCTGGACAAGTCAGTGATGCCCACATTCCATGATTGATTAAAAATAATCTGTGTGCCCAATACATCTGCAATGACTGGCGAGAATAACAACCTACTAATGCATGAGAACAGTAATAAGTATATTTGATATCTTGGGAAACACAAAATGTGCATGAGAATGCATGTGATTCTTTTAGTACAAGAATGGGCCTATTTGGGAAAGAAATGCATTCTGCACCAACGTGCCTCCTAGTTTGCTGTGGTCACATGATCATGAGCACAGACTGGGTGCTGCCAGTTTCAATAAAATTACAGTATATGCCAGGCTGTTGTCTTGAATGCTCAAAACAAGTATGTTGCCAAGAGATTTCAAACATATAAAGGGCATGAATTTGCAATTCTTAATCACTAGTTACCCACTATACACACCAGAAATGAAGTCATTTTCCATTAATGGCATGGTGAGTCTTAATTACTGACAACAGCTTCTCTGCTTCTGAAAGTTTATTTTTACGTGTGTGGAGTTGCATTCTGCAGATTTTAATTATTGTTGGACATATTTAAATCAAAGGTACTTTTCCTTCCATCTGTTCTCTTTCAATCCCACCTTTGTTTTCATCTCTTTATATTATTTTCCAACCATTATTTCCTCGAATAAATTATTGTAACTTGCATTTCCTGCTTTAGATTCAGCATGCCTCAGCAATGATTCTTCAGTCTGTTTTCTTTTCTCCTCTATCATCACTTCAAGCAACACTATGCATAATACACCAATTTTCAGGGCATACCCAATGCTGCCAACCAGTGTGGCCTATGAGGAATTTTTCAATTCTATCAATGAGTAACCTTTGTGGGCTGCAGAATTATTGGCCCACAACACAATCTACTTCACAAAGAATTCATGTAGAGATTATTCTGCACCTTTAATTAGGACAGCATGAACATATGTTTCACCTTTGCTGTTGCTTACTCTTTTCACGCTGGTCTGAGATCCCCTGTAGAGGGTGCTGTCTTGTCAGACTCTCAATTACTAAATTATTACTTAAAAATCCCACAAAAAGTCTTTGCACAGTTGTAAGTATTTTTCAGTGCTGGGTGCAAAATTCTGGCTATGCCATATTGGGTTCTAAATAATTGAGTTTACCTTTATTTAATTCTAAACCACCTCCCAGAATAATCATGAGGTTGAAACAAAACAAGCCATATTCCAGTCAGGTATTAAGATATCATAAAGAGATTTAACATCTAGATGTGGATGAAATCACAAGAAGACTACACAATTTTTCTGCACTAAAGTGAATAATGTTAGAAGGTTAAGCAAAGTGTTAATACATGCGGTGGATGACTGATTTATTTTCAAAATAATAACCAGAAAAGTGCTATTAAAGTTTTACTAGATCAAGAGCTGAACTAAAAGAATGCCTTATTATAAGTAATGCACCTTTTTCATTATCCCAAAATTCAGTGCAATTGAAATATATATATGTACTATGACTGCATAATCCATCCAATTGCACAAAAAAGAAAACTATAACGATATACAAGGTCAGCAAGAGCTGATCACTTAGCTCAATTCGACTTATATATGTTAATCAAAGAGTTTGGAATGGAATCACAAAACAGCACAAAAAGAGTCATCGAGTCATACAGCGCGGAAACAGACTCCTTTGGTCCTCCTCATCTGCGCTGACCAGAAATCCCAGTCTGACCTAGTCCCATTTGCCAGCATTGGCCCATATCTCTCTAAACCCTTCCTATTCATATACCCAACCAGATGACTTTTAAATATTGTAATTGTACCCACCTACACCAATTCCTCTGGCAGCTTGTTCCATTTATGCACCATCTTCTTCATGAAAAAGTTACGTCTTAGGTCCTTTGTAAATCTTTCCACTCTCACCTTAAGCCAATGTCCTCTAGTTTCGGACTCCCCCATCCTAGGAAAAAGACCTTGGCTCTTCACCCTATTCATGCCTATCATGATTTTAGAAGCCTCTATAAGGTCACCTCTCAGTCTCTGATGCTTCAGGGAATAAAGCCCCAGCCTATTCAGCCTCTCCCCATGCCTCAAATCCTCCACTCCTAGCAACATCCCAGCAATTTTCAGAACTTGTCTCAATACCTTAGGTCTGGAAACACCAAGAAAGAACAATTTTGTCAGAATAGGAAAGAATAGAATCCTGGAGTAAATTCATTTAATTATTCTCCAGACAGTGCTGCAAAACATAATCTTAAAAAGGAGAGAGGGAAAATATTGATCTTCATCATATTTAGATATCTTATTTTTCTTGAGTTTTGATTACTGTTAAAAGGTTTATTGTGTTGTATTCTGCTCTTTTTCCTGAGTGATTTATATTGGATCCAATTCTGTACTGTCTATAAATGTCCACATGTACTCTATCCAATTTCTGCAATTTTCTCCATTCCTCTATCCACTCTGAAGCTCATCACTATTCTGATTTGACATCCTGCACACCCACCCCAACCTTTGACCTGTCACCCACAATTGCTGTTCTAGAGTTTTCAACCACTTCAATCTTAATTTTGTGAAATCTATGAATCATTTTACCCAGCCTTCTAGTCGTCTCTGTCATCCATTTAACCTTCTTTCTGGAACAAAAACAACATTGCTGGAAAAGCTCAGCAGGTCTGGCAGCATCTGTGAAGGAGAAAACAGAGTTAATGTTTAGGGTCCAGTGACCCTTCCTCAGAACAGAGGAACATTTGGGGTCTGAGGAAGGGTCAGCGGACCCGAAACGTTAACTCTGTTTTCTCCTTCACAGATGCTGCCAGACCTGCTGGGCTTTTCCAGCAACTTTGTTTTTGTTCCTGACTTACAGCATCTGCAGTTCTTTTGGTTTTTAACCTTCTTTCTGGTTTGGTAACAAATTGGAGCATTTCTTTTTTAAACTTCATTATTAAGTAAATGCCAATTGTTGAGATTATGCATGCCAGTTTTTTTTTATTATTTGAAGGAAGTACCTAAGGTTTAATAATTTTAATTTATTGAACAAATATTTTTCTCTAATAAACATTAAAGAGACAGCCACTTAAGCTGTCTGTTTCTTCCTGTTTGCCAGGCTATGCAGAAATAGTCTAAAGATGATTTTTTTGACTGAAATTTTGGAACCTAAAGCAACAGTTTGTTTTCTGCAGTCTATTCAAAACTGATCATGTGAATCTGCCTGAAACAGGATACCAATAACTTGTACGCATAATTGATTCAAATGCAGAGTTACACTACTTTTGCTTTATGTTCAGCTGCTCTGCTATAAAAAAGTTTCAATAAAATGTTTTTACTGAAATGGATTAAGAAATACATCTTGGAATGTGATATTTCACAGGTTAATATGAATACCATTTTATATTCTGAATTGTTGATTCTTATTTGTATTTTTCCAAATATAGGTTAGCCTTGATTCCAGAGTACGTGAGGTTATCAACAGAAACATGCTTGATCCTACCCCTCACACATTTGATGATGCACAGCTTCAGATTTACACATTAATGCACAGAGATTCTTATCCAAGATTCATGAACTCTGCAGTCTACAAAACCCTGCTTCAATCCTTAACTGATACATCATCAGAACCTTAAGACCTTTTGACTATGTTGCTAAAAATAAAAAAAAGGAAGTATCTGTGAGCTGTAGCTGCTCACAGGGACACTGGAGCTGTATGATCTTCACCAGAAAGTAATACTCAGGCATATTTTACTAAGGATTTTAATGTCTATCTGCAGAAAGTTCTGAACACAGGCCAAAACACAGCTTCAGATCAACGCAGCAAGATTTCTCCAAAGGATGACTGATGAAATGTTAGTCATTTTAAAGCCTGTAGTTGTATTTTTTACATAATATAGTAATAAGATGTACTCGAAGACAAGACTTTGATAGCGGAAGTGCCTTGATATTCCTCTACTGACATCCTCACCTGAGCTACATATGCTATGATGCAGTTTAAAATTCTTCTACCATTCCATACTGTGATAATGATGCCATCATCACAATCAGCATTATTTTGGGCGGTACTTCCACTTGTCTTGGAGTATATATACTTGATATATGTAAACATAGTGCTGATGGAAACAAAATGGATCAACTTCAAGTATCTAAACCAATGGTTTGGAAAAATACTGCCTATAAAACATGTTCAGTTGTCAGACTGCTATTATTTTAATATCAAAATTTTGCTTAAAATGCAATTTTTTTAGCTACAATTTGTGAATGTTTATAAAATTTAATTTTAAAGATTTTATCACTGGTTTTATTTTGCAAATGGAAAATGGACAAAGTGTGGGCATTTCAATTCTTTAAAAAAATAAAGCACAATCATTTTAAATGATAGTCATAAGTGATTTGTTTTTTGTACATAATTTGATAACTCTTTAAAAATAATGTCATGCACATTGTACAGATATTTTACAACTTAACCCACCTCTCATTTGGAAGAAGAATTTTTATTGGTCGCCTTGCTCTGCTACAAGAGAAAATGCTAATCTAAATGTGCTTTTGATAAAAGTCATAGACACACATATAATCCACACCACCCTTCCTTCCAGTTTCAGTAAGATGTTTAGAGTTAACTAGATATAATGTTGCTGCTGTATGTCCTTCTTATTTTCAAATCAATTGCTTTTATTCTTTAATCAATGAGCTACTTGTGAATTTCATTTTTAAATATGGCTTTTGAAAGTCACCTGACATATATCCATCTAACGTGCTGTCGCAGTTCCCGATCAAAGGTCAAAAATGAAATATATTATGCTTGAAGTCAAAATGATTGAAAACAGTTTCATTCCATGATATACACATGACAATTTTGTATGCCAACAAATGGAGGATTCATATTTACCAAGATAACTTCACAACTAAAAGAGGCATAGAAAGGCCTGATTAGTAGTTAGTGAAAAGAGTATCCAACAAAGGGTTGACAAGATTGAAGCATATTTCTAAATTATTCACCATAAAGATGCTGTGTAATATATAATACAGTTTATATTTAGCTGCTGTTTTGTGTAACAAGTTAAAATTGCTATCATAGCCAGCTGTTGCCTAATTAATGAGCTTCAGTTCCAAAAACATGTGTATGAATCTATTATGTTTTCTGTAGTTGTAATCTAGCAAAAGACTATTTATTTTTAGTTTATGTCCTCATTAAGACATTCTGAGCACTAAACTCTTATCTAAGTCCACATTTCTCAATGTTACTAGGGTGTTGTTTTCCTTGTAGAATGGCCATGTGCACACTTCTAATACAGTTTGTGTTTGACACTATTTTGGTGAGATCATTAGTATGGCAATTTAGGCACATGTATCAGGACTATGTAGATTGGTGGACTTGTAACACTAACTTGAGTGTATCGAGGCTGTATCTATCAGGTGTACAGCCTTTCAACAGTACTCTCGTGCCTTCATGTATAAGGGCATTTAAGATCATCTAATTTCTTAATTGGTGCTCATGTTTGATTTTGATGTAATAGTCTAAAATTTCTAATGATTTGAAAAGAAAGTATTTAACTTACTTTTGAGATTCTTTACATGGCAAAGAGCATCACAGAGATGAGTAAAGGTTATTCACACATCGTAATTTCTGTGCCAGTTTTCAGTGCTTATCCAATTTTTCCCTGTGCAAATCTTATTGATAAAGATAAATAAAACACAAACTTATCATTAACTATCAAAAAAAAATTTACAATGAAACTATTTCAGTTTAAACAGTAAAAATATGTTTTCACTAACATCTGAAAACATTGTCAGTAAGGTAACAATGCTGACTAGATGTTCCACCCTTGGTCACACAGGAATTAACATATTTTAATTGACATTGCTCTGTTCTCTGCATGTAGAAAGACTATGTATAGACATTGCATCTATTTCAACTTAACAAACTAAGTGCCAGTCATTCGCTAGTTTATTCCTCAGGGCAATGTTTTACCAATCAAAGTCAACCTTCCTGATTAAAATTTAAACAAAACTTTACAGTTAACTGCCACTCTTTTATTTGTTCATGTGGTGTAGGCATTGTTGACTACACCAGCATTTATTGCCCATCCTTAATTGCCCAAAGAACAGTTAAACGTCAACCACATTTAACTGGCATATTTTCCATGGAAATGCTTCTATAAGCCAGAGTCTATTTGTGAAAGTGTTCTCTTCTCAGACAATATAAAATGTTTTTCCATTTCATATTGATAGTCTTGTAAATATCGTGATGACTGCAAGATGAAAAACATTTTTTTCCAGAAATACTCAAGTTCTGTACTTCTAAAGAACAATTAATAAGTTTTTCTTTTATTTCAAATGCTTATTCTTTGTAAGCTAATTAATAATTCCTATTATCCAGTTGGGGATAGCACACTGATAGTGTCCCCATTTAGAAGTTTGGATTTCAGGGAATCCCATTTCCATACCATATCTAATTGAACCTTTTGGAAAATACTTGAATATTTTCAAATTAGAAAGTGGGGGGCAAGGTAGTGTATAGGCTAACAGCTCATTCAGCAAAAACTGTCTTTTTCAGTGTTTGCAGTTCTGGAGAATAACCAAGTAATCATTTAAAGTGAAAGCTCAATTAAAAATAAATTATATTAATTATTCTCTATAAGGTCATGTGTACCATGATAACAGAAGAAAACGTGTGCTCTGCAAGTGGATTCAAGTTTTGTGTCTTTTATGCTTGGATTAAACTGATTTGTTTTCCAATAGCTAAATACAAACAGTGGTGTTCAGCTCCAAATGTAATCTAAGAATTGTACAGATGTATATATGTCATGCAACGTTGATCTCAATATTAAGCACCAGATTGTTAAAAATCCTTAATTCTCACAGGGTATGACCCAGCTGTTACCTGATCAAAGAAGAGATGGATTGCATAATCTGTTCATCAGGCTGAATGATTGCTGAACTGAATTGCCTTCAAAGCAGGCGTTGAAACGTGACATTAGCTCACGATTGTTAATGTGAGAATTACCTCATCTTCATGCTGACTGTTGGATAAATGAATTCTGTGTGCAGTTGGTGTCAAAAATATTGATTAGTTGTGCACATCTGTAGGCAGCTCAAAACCAACATTTGTTAGTACTACTTACCGGCAGTTTTCATCCTTAAGGAGAGTTTCATCGTGTGGTGGACTGAATGCAGGAAGTCCTATGCTTCTGAATCTGAACTGGGAATGACGTGGCTAAACATGGGACAATTGAAGGCATACAGGTTTTTTGATGCCATACTGGGTGAGATAAGTATTTGGAAAGGAGGAAGGATGTCCTACATACAGAATCGGTGCAAAGGCAGTTGGAGCAAATTGTTGGAGAGTTCAATGTCAACGATTTAGCGATAAGAATGTGGCTGCGGTGCTCAAACAGTTCAATTATGCTATATGAGCTAACAAGGTCAGTGAGTGTATCTGGAAATGTCATATTCTCCAAACTGTCTCATGAGTCTCAACCAATGCCAAATTAACCTACTGCTATTGCTCACCTACCAACAATTTCCATCAATTTGACTCATATCTCCCAAGTAGATTCTTCACCTAACCCAACACTTAGCAGTCAACCTTATGCCCATCTGCCAGCTTGCATTTCCAGTTATTCAACCACAACAGCAATGTTACACAAGTATATCATGTTACAAGCATTGACATCCCTCAGGCAGGTTAAAATATATGCAATGAGAGGAAATAAGAATGAACTGGAGTAGGAGGCAAGCTTGCAAGCACTGAACTCTGGGAAGGATACAATCCTAGCTATTAACAACACAGTCCTTGTTTAGGTCATATCTGCAGTGGCACTGAAACCAAAGAAGATGATAGTTCTCTTAGATGTAATCCTCATCCTCATATCCCACTTTCACTTATCCCATAATCTCTTCCGAGTTGCAAGCTAAATATGATGTAAGCATGCACTACTTACTTTCCCTCCCACATATCACCACAGCATTTGTATATTGTATCTTTATCTCATCAGATACCAAAGAAGTACAGGTAGGTCAGGCATTGGAAGAACACCAAAAGAAGTGTTCACCACTTGATTTTGCACTTTAGCACTATATTTTACTCCATATTTCTTGGAGAATAGATTGGAGATGAGATTTGTACATGATTTTTTAAGTATATTATTTCATCAGCTGTGGGCATTCTTGGTAAGGCAATCACTTGATGTCCATTCTCATCAACCTTGAGAAGATGATATTGAGTTGCCACAGATGAGACAGTGGGAACAAGTGCATTGCAATCAGGAAAAAGGACACAGATTGCTCAGTTGTCTATTCACACACAAGTTATACACAAGTCTGTTTTCAGCCTGTCACAGTCATCGAACAGTCACTCCTCCAAAATGACGAGTGGCAGGTAACAGTCATGCCACGCAAGTAACAGGCAATGACAGTCTCCAACAAGAGAGAATCCAACCATTGCCACTTGACACTCAAAGGCATTATCATTGATGAATCCCGCACTATTGACATCTTGGGGATTACGATTGCCCAGAAACTGAACTGTACTAGCCATATAAATATTATGGTTACAAGATCAAATCAGGAGTAAGGAATCCTGCTGCAAGTAACTCACCTTCTAACTCCCCAAAGCCTGTCTACCACCCACTAGGCATAAATTAGGAGTGTGATGGAACACTCCCCATTTGCCTAGATGAATGCAGCTCTAGTAACACTCAAGAAGCTTAAAAACCATCCAGGACAAAGCAGCCCACTTCAATGGCACCAAATTCACAAACAATTGCAGCAGAGTGTTCCATCTACAATTTGTACTGCAAAAATTCATCAAGGTCCGCAGGGCAGCAATTTCCAAACACATGATCTTCAACCTGGAAGAACACCACCATTATAAGTTGTCTTCCAAATGTCCTGACCTGGAAATGTATCACTGTTCCTTTAGTGTTGAAATAACTCTACGGAGCCCGTTATCCTGTCACCAAGTCACCATTATTTATGTGCACAGTATTTGGACTCTGACAAGCTAGCTCAGAGCCAGTCCCTAGCGTGAGGAGTATCTCTGATACTCCTGTTTATCTTATTTTTATCACCCATTATTGTGTGTGTAGTTACTCAGTAAAAAAGACACCACTGTGCAAGAACTTTATTCTATATTTTCCACCACCAAGAAAACACCCAACTGGCTTGTGAAACGTCAACAAGCAAAGCCCAATAGGGGCAATGCATACGTGAAGACAGTGAAGGGAGAGGGTAGGGACAAAATCAAAATAGAATTGGAGGGAGAAATAAAGTATTCCATCTCCCACAGTGCCCACCTCTCCCTAAAGGCATCGACAGCATTGATGGTCTCCATGTGCTCCGTCTCCAAGGACACCCAGGCTCGAACATAACTGTGGCAGAGAGGAAGGTAGTCAGCAGAGACAGCCCCCTCCACGGTCCACTGCCTGGGCCTGATTATAGCCAGCCTGGTCAAGCCCAGGAGCAGACCCACAAGGAGGTCTTTTGATCTGCTCACACCCCTCCACAGTGGATACCCAAAGATCAGGAGGGGGGGATGCTGAAGTGCAACCAAAAACAAAGCAAAAGATTCTTTAGGTAACTAAAAAGGGAGTGCAAATGTCCATAACCAGCATACACAGGTTCACAGACCTCACAGCACCACAGAATAAGCAGTTGGGCTGGGAGTCCACGAACAATTGTAATTTATGGTTATATAGGACTGCTGCATGCAACACCCTCCACCACAGGTCCCCAAGGGAAAGAGGGAGAACTTCCGTGTATTGGGCTCCCCACTGGGGATCCCACTGTCCAGTGGCAAATAAACATACCCAGGCGTGTCTGGGTACTAGATGAAGGAGAAGAGATGAATGGTGTGCAGCAGCAGTCTGTACAGAGCCTATCATTTTGCCTCGCTGAAGGGCATACGACACATTTTCTGGAGGCAGCTTAGGCTATGGAGCACAGGTTCCTGAGGGAGGAACGGGAGCCTGGGGCCAATGTGAAATTCCATCTGAGCAGGAGTACGCACAGATGGGATCCCACCACATACCTGAATATTCTCCAATTGGTGCACAACGTGTGATCTAAGCACTGCCATTTTTAGGTGCTGAATGGCAGTGGCTGTGAGCCAATGTATACTGCTGCCCTGCTTGCCAATTCCTGCAGCAGCATCCAGCCCTGGCTCTCGCCATTCAGCATGTCCATGACTCTGTTCACACCAGTGGCTCCCTCTGCCAGCCACTCTAACCAGCGATGATGGAGGTGCGGATTCCTGAGCAACAGCTCTCTGATGATTGCTGCTACTCCTGACAGTACGTAAGCCTGGTGCGAGTTGGCAGCATGGTGGCTCAGTGGTTAGCACTGCTGCCTCACAGCACCAGGGACTTGGGTTCGATTCCACCCTCAGGCGACTGTCTGTGTGGAGTTTGCACATTCTCCCTGTGTCTGCATGGGTCCCCTCTGGGTGTTCCGGTTTCCTCCCATAGTCCAAAGATGTGCAGGCTAGGTGGATTGGCCATGCTAAATTGCCCGTAGTGTTCAGGTATGCATAGATTAGGGGGATGTGTTTGGGTGGGATGCTCTGTGGATCGATGTGGACTTGTTGGGCTGAGGGCCTGTTTCCACTCTTTAGGGATTCTATGATGAGTCAACCATATCCTGGACATTGATCAGGTCCTGATAAAAGACACACAGCATCCCGAGGGCAAACTGCAAACCTTCGCATTCAATAAACAGGAGCTGTGTGTCATAATTGTGGTCAAGCACTCAGCAGAAAAAATACGTCACCAGGATACACAATGTAGGAGGAGGCTCAGTGTAAAGGTATTGCTGCAAGGTCTGAAAGCGAAAAATCACTACCTGGGTGCGGATGCACATTAGTGACTGATCCGCCCTCCTCAATGGGGAGACTCAGAACCTGTGTTGTGACCCAATGCATCTTTTTTCTCCAGAAGAAATGAACCATTCTTTGGATGTTTGGGACAAAAACAGGAGAAGTGGTCAAAAGAACCAGCCGATACCACACAGAGGCCTCCATCTCCACTCAGCTCCTGTAAGATAGCAATCAGAGCAGTCTTGTCCAGCAGCCTAGGTGAGCCTAGACTTTGGCCTCCAGCATCTGCTAACACACCAGCAAGGATTCCTCAGGCAGGCTAAGATAGACCCCCAGATAGAGGAAATGGGTGGTGCACCAGATGAACCCCCATAACAAAGCAAAGAATCTACCCACCATGACTGGCGAGGAGTCTGGAGCAATTGGCCCAGTTGACCCTGGCAGAAGGCACCACAGAGTATACCGCCTGGCACTTGCATATCGCCCCCAAATCAGCTGGGTCAGTGAACACAAGGAACACGTCAAAAAAACCACCTTGTGTTTAGCACGCACAGAGCCAGCTCCGAGAACCTCGATTGCGAGAAGCACAGAAAAGGCTCCACATACAGGGAATACAGCTGGCCAAACATGGGGCAGCCCTGACACACTCCTCTCCCAAAGCAAACAGAGGAGTTGAGGGGGTATAGTAGGAACTGCCGATGCTGGTGAATCTGAGATAACAAGGTGTAGAGCTGGATGAACACAGCAGGCCAAGCAGCATCAGAGGAGCAGGAAAGCTGACGTTTCGGGTCTGGACCCTTCTTCAGAAATGGGGGAGGAGAAGGGGATTCTGAAATAAATAGAGAGAGAGGGGGAGGCGGATGGAAGATGGATAAAGGAGCAGATAGGTGGAGAGGAGACAGACAAGTCAGGGAGGTGGGGATGGAGCCAGTAAAGGTGAGTGTAGGTGGGGAGTTAGGATGGGGATTGGTCAGTCGAGGGAAGATGGACAGGTCAAGGATGCTGGGATGAGGCTGGTAGGTAGGAGATGGGGGTGGGGCTTGAGGTTGGAAGAGTGGATATGTGGGAGTAAAGACGGACAGGTTAGGGAAGTGGGGACGAGCTGGGCTGGTTTTGGGATGCAGTCGGGGGCGGGGAGATTTTGAAGCTTGTGAAGTCCACATTGATACCATTGGGCTGCAGGGTTCCCAAGCGAAATATGAGGTGCTGTTCCTGCAACCTTCAGGTGGCATCGTTGTGGCACTGGAGGAGGCTCAGGATGGAGATGTCGTCCAAGGAGTGGGAGGAGTTGAAGTGGTTCGCGACTGTGAGGTGCAGTCGTTTGTCGTGAACCGAGCATAGGTTCTCCACAAAGCGGTCTCCAAGCCTCCGGTTGGTTTCCCCGATGTAGAGGAGGCCACATTGGGAACAGCAGATACAGTATACCACATTAGCAGATGTGCAGGTGAACATCTGTTTTATGTGGAAGGTTTTCTTGGGGCCTATAATGGAGATGAGGGGGGAGGTGTAGGGGCAGGTGCAGCACTTCCTGCGGTTGGAGGGAAAAGTGCCGGGTGTGGTGGGGCTGGAGGGGAGTGTGGAGCGGACAAGGGAGTCACAGAGAGAGTGGTCCCTCCAGAAGGCAGATAAGAGTGAGGAGGGAAAAATGTCTTTGGTAGTGGGGTCAGATTGCAGGAGGCGGAAGCGCCGGAGGATGATGCGTTGGATCCGGAGGTTGAGGGACCCATTAACTTTAATCAGACACTTCGCAGTATGGATGCCACCCAAAATGATAAAACCCTGGAGAAAATTTTGCGATCCGTGCTGAGGAGGAGACTGGACGCCAGCTCGAGTAGATGAAGGTCCCCTTTCTTTGGCACCAGCAATATGACTGCCCTGCGCCAAGAAAGGGGTAGCTTTCCAGCTGTGATCTGTGCATTGTTGCCCCAGCCCCCACCCAGGACGTCTCAGAATACCCTGAAAACTTCTATGGTCCATCCGTCCATCCAGTCCAGGGATTTGTCCCTTGTGAGCTGGATGAGGGCACTAGTCAGCCTCTCTAAAGTGACGGGAGCATCAAGCATCCAGGCGTCCCCAAGGCTGACCTTTAGCAGGTCCTTCCACAAACCTCTGCAGGCATCCTTTCTGGAGGGATCCAGAGAGAACAGAGCCATGTAATAGGCGTTAATCTGGGCGCTGATGACCTCCAGATCTAAGCTGAGGGATCCATCATTGGCCAGCAGTACAAAGAGCTACTGACGAGGCCCATGCCTTTTTTCCGCTGAGTAGAAGAAGGGGGAGCCACAGTCCAGGTCCTTAAGGAGCCAACCCGTGACCTCACAAGCACGCCCCGGGACCCGACGAGCTGCAGGTCTCAGAACACGGCCTTCTTCTCTTTGTACACTCCCCGTAGGGCTAGGTTCACATCGGGCTGAGCAAGACGTGACTCCAGATTGAGCACATCCTTCTCCAATTCCTTGATACTGGATTTCCATTTCTTTGTCGACCCCTCACATACTCCGGACAGAAGACGCAGACATGAGCCTCAAGAAGGAGAACCGCCGCCCCCGCACTACTTACTTCTCCAGCCAGCCCAGAACTGACAAAACAAGTTCTGGAACTGAGATAACAAGGTGTAGAGCTGAATGAACACAGCAGGCCAAGCAGCATCAGAGGAGCAGGAAAGCTGACGTTTCAGGTCGAGAGGAGGAGGAGGAGGGAAGGGCACACAGGTCTTCTTCCCAAGTCCATCATGGAATACTTTGAACCGCCACCGGTCATTTTGGCCTAACGTAGGCCTGCTGCGAGCTGCCTAGGTGGACCAGAAAAACAGTTCAAAGTCTTTCCAGCAGTCAAAAGCCAGCTGGACTCCATCACGATGACCGAGACTTGATGCCAGAAAATCCTGGAGTTCCTCAATGGGGATGAGGAGGAACTCAGTGGGAGGCTTTAGGGAACCTAAAACCTTGCTGGAGACTGACTCCATATCATCCCCAGCACCCACCATCGAGGCCCGAGTCCTTCTCCAGGTGATTGCCCTCGGCCACTGAACTCTCTCCCAACATGAGAGTTGGGGTTGTTCCGGCGCCACCAGCCGCTTCTAATCTCCCAGGGACATCACCCTTAGGGTCACCAGCAGGGACTTCCTCACTGGACTCCATAGGAGTGTGTTCCAGGTCTGCGTCATCGGGTGGCAGAGACTTGGGACTCTGCTCCTCTCCCGATGCCGGGTCACCTGGCCCCTCAGGGAAAATGTCCTCCTACAGGACCAAGGCACCCAGTAAAGGGGGGATTGAGAAAAACACCTTTCTCCTCTCCACTGCCCAATGACCCAACAACGTATACAATGTCTGTGTTGTGGCCTATGTAGGGCCCGGGCTCGTCCCCAGAGGTCAGTGAAGTTGTGGCAGTCTGGAAAACACAAGGCCCCAGGCCTGCTCGGCCATGGCACGGGAGGGGCAGGAAACGCCTCCGTGGGAGCGACTGTACCTATACCCTGGAGACAGGGTAGTCCTCCCCCTGCAGGGAACAGTGCTTCTTCCAAATCATCATGGCGGCCTCCTTCTCCACCCGGCCCTTTATCTTCTGGGCAGCCACAGGCCCTTCGACAAGCCACTCAACAAATACGATTAGTTGGGCAAGGCCAAGGTGTGGTGAGGTCAGGAAAGGTTGACTTTGTCACTTTGGGACCTATGCTGGAAAGTCCATGTTCAGATAGGGATGGCAAGGCTGCTACCTACTTTCCAGATTGGGATCCCTGCACTGTACCACAGCAAGGTGGGGTTTGTGCCCGGAGACCCCGAGGTCAAGCAATATGGGGTGGGGATTGAGCAACACAGGGTGTGGGTCGGGCCCAGAGCCGCCGAGGTCAGGCAATGCAGGGCAGGGGTCAGGATCAGATTCTCAGGTGTCCGGACTCCCCCACCAGGGCAACACAGGCACAGCTACACAGCCATTTTTGTGCTGGGGTGGGGCAGACCAAGGTTCTGATTTCTGGGTTAAGGCAACCGTGTTAGAGGCACAGGAGCTACATTCAAGAGGATAACCTCAAGATGCTTGCTCTTCCTCGATGCCTTCTTGCCAGCCAGACCACCTATTCCCCCTCCCTACCAGAGGTGGCGATAACGGTGACTTCCAGCCCTGGCGCCACTTGCGTGTTACTTTAGGGGGAGGGGAAGAGGGTATGGCAGTGCCACCAGCAGCAGTTGGTGTAGCCTTGATGGGCGAGGAGCTTTCTTGCATAGGTGACAACACAAGGTATCCGCCATTCAGAAAGCACGGTAGGCCGGTGTGAAAGCCACAGTGAAGGTGCCCTCAGTCAACTCTTTATGGCCAAGGAAATGAAGACGTGGCACTGGAAGGAGTAGACATGCCTCTCAAGCTTGCATCCTTCAGCCTGAGCAGGATGGATGCAACCCCTGACTGCACTAACCCAGCAGCTGTAAATGGGGAAGGGGAAACTCACTGGCAACAAAGGGCAGAGGGTCGATGGATAAATAGGTCGCACCCATAGTGAGCCTCTTCTCTAAAGGCAGGTGTACTGCCTGTTTGGACCAGAGGAAAAGTTCCACCTTCCTTGGCGGCTGCAAAAATGGCAGGCCGCAATGATAATGTAAGGGTGGGGGTACTTTTTAACCCCCAGGCCTTTTGTCAAGAGTCTGAAGGGAAATGGGGCCATGCCTGAGGCTGAAGCAGCAACCACTGTGGCAAACATCCAGCTCAGCCCTGCAATTTTAGGATTTGCTATATTGTAGAGAAAGGAAAGGGAAGAGAAAACAAAAAGGGAATGTCAGTGCTGCTAGAAGTTCCAAAGGAGCTCCACGGAGTACCAACAAGAGTCTCTGAAGTCTTTTTTAAGTTTTGGAGGGGACCAAGCAGCAACAGACAGCAGGCCCAGGTAGCAGCAGCAGCATTCCACAGGGGAGGGTTGGGTGTCAGGGGGGAGGGCTGGTGGGGTTGGGGGAAAGGGAGGGCAGGTACTAAGCAGCAGCATACAGTCACAAACAAGATCTTAGTTGCAGCAACTCCTCACAGTACAATGGGCTCTGACCAGCAGGCTCAGAGTCAGTTCCTAGAGTGAGGAGAATCCCTGAGACTCCTGTTTATATCTGTCAGCCAGGACTCCCTGATTGGCCCAAGTTCCCCTATGAGGGAACTCATAATCAATGAGATCCACCTAGCCAATGTGGTTTCTATCACTACATCCCTCCCCATCTAAGTCCAGGGATGTTCTTTTCTTTGTAGCATTTCCAGGATATTTTCACAGGTCTGGTTCCTCCAACTTTGACTCGAACATGGGCAACATGCACCAGACTATCGATCGTCCCTTGCACCTCGACCAGCGGTAATGGTATTGAGGCTACATCCATCTCGGACTCTGAGGTTTCTTCTATGCTACTCAGAGGGGAAAACCCACAATTTATGACAGGCTTTCCAGCTGTTCTGAAGGGCCGGGTACGTTTTTCTCCTGTCCATTTGTGAGGTAGCCGCTTTCATGTGACCCACATGTTTGTTCAGGACTGCCCACCTACCTAAACTTTGTATGTCATGGGACCTGACCTCACGTCAATCAAGTCTTGTACCCGTGGTTTCAACACCAAAATTCATTCCTTGTCTCTCTCACTTAGAGAAGGCATGTGGCCAACAGTGGCGTTCCTGATGCCGTTTCATCATGCCCGCAGCACCAGAAATATCAGGTTTAACCTGTTGCAGAGTATTCTCTCCATTATCAACTCTGGAGCTATATCTGTAGTTGCATGAGGGGTGGTCCTATAGTCAAACAGGAACCTGGACAGTTTGGTATCACGTGAACTTTTAAGCCTGCCTTCAACATTTGAACTGTTCTTTCTGCCAGACATTGAATGATGAATGTTATAGAGCTGTCCAAATATACCAAATGCCATTTGATGTTAGGAAATAATCGAAATCCTTGCTGGTAATTGACGTCCCATTATCCGTGACCAATACTTCCGGGAGTCCATGCATTGCAAATGATGATCGCAGCTTTTCAGTTGTCATCCCTGAGTTTGAAGAATGAACTCTGTGTATGTGAAACCGCTTTGAATGGGCATCCACAATGGCCAAGAACATTGAACCCATGAAAGGACCAGCATAGCCAACATGTAACCAAATCCAGGGTTTATCCTGCCATTTCCAAGAATATGGAGAGCTGCTGGCAGTAAGTTTTGGATAACAAGGTGTGGAGCTGAATACAGCAGGCCAGGCAGCATCAGAGGAGCAGGAAAGCTGACGCTTTGGGTCTGGACCCTTCTTCAGAAATGGGGGAGGGGAAGGGGGCTCTGAAATAGAGAGAGGGGGAGGCGGTGATAGAAGGTGGATAGTGGAGCAGATAGGTGGAGAGAAGACAGACAGGTCAAGGAGGCGGGGATGAAGCTAGTAAAGGTGAGTGTAGGTAGGAAGTGGAGGTGGGGATTGGTCAATGAGGTGGGAGGAGCGGATAGGTGGGAGGGAAGACGGACAGGTCAAGGAGGCGGGGATGAGAGGGGATGCTGGTCTTGGGATGAGGTCGGGGGTGGAGACATTTTGAAGCTTGTAAAGTCCACATTGAGACTATTGAGCTGCAGGTTCCCAAGCGGAATATGAGGTGCTGTTCCTCCAGTTTTTGGGTGGCATCATTGTGACACTGGAGGAGGCCCAGGATGGACATGTCGTCCAAGGAGTGAGAGGGGGAGTTGAAGTGGTTTGCGACTGGGAGGTGTTGTCGTTTGTCACGAACCCAGCGTAGGTGCTCCACAAAGCGGCCTCTAAGCCTCCGCTTGATTTCCCCGATGTAGAGGAGGCCACGTCGGGAACTGTGGATACAATATACCACATTAGCAGATGTGCAGGTGAACATCTGTTTAATGTGGAGGTTTTCTTAGGACCTGGGATGGAGGTGAGGGGGGAGGTGTAGAGGCAGGTGTAGCACCTCCTGCGGTTGCAAGGAAAGGTGCCGGGGATGGTGGGGCTAGTGGGGAGCGTGGAGCAAACGAGGGAGTCATGGAGAGAGCGGTCCCTCCGGAAGGCAGATAAGGGTGGGGAGGGAAATATATCATTGGTAGTGGGTTCAGATTGCAGGTGGTGGAAGTGGCGGAGAATGATGCGTTGAATCCGGAGGTTGATGGGGTGATATGCGAGGACAAGGGGAATTTTGTCTTTGTTGTTATTGTGGGGAGGGGGTGTGAGGGCTGACGTGCGGGAAATGCAAGAGATGCGTTCGGAGGCATTTTCGACCACTGTGGGGGGGATATTGCGGTCCTTGAAAAATGAGGATATCTGGGATGTCCAGGAGTGAAACGCTTCATCTTGGGAGCAGATGCAGCAGAGGCGAAGGAATTGGGAATGGGGATAGCATTCTTGCAGGAACGTGGGTGATAGGATTTGTAGTCTAGCTAGTTGTGGGAGTTGGTGGGCTTGAAGTAGATATCAGTTTCCAAGTGGTTACCAAAGATGGAGACAGAGAGATCCAGGAAGGAGAGAGAGTTATCAGAGATGGTCCAGGTGAACTTAAGGTTGGGATGGAAGGTGTTAGTAAAGTGGATGAACTGTTCGAGCTCCTGTCCTTGGCCCTCCAAGCACTGCTCCCCCAATCCGGCTATGTTCACATCCAAACCTGACCTCCAGACATAATGTCTTGCCAACATCTTCATTTTGGAAACCTCTGGATGACCCTGATGGATTTCAGCCAGTAGTTACTTTACTCAGGACAATCACTCTTGCTTCCCATAATAATATGTTGTCCTCTATGGTGATCTGTTCTCATGGGTCTAGAAAAGTTTCAATTAAAAACCGAAAGAACTTCGGATGCTGTAAATCAGGAACAAAAACAATGTTTCTGGGGAAGCTCAGCAGGTCTGGCAGCATTTGTGAAGGAAAAAACAGAGTTAACGTTTCAGGTCTGGTGACCCTTCCTCAGAACCGTTCTGAGGAACTGTCACCGGACCCAAAACGTTAACTCTGTTTTTTCCTTCACAGATGCTGCCAGACATGCTGAGCTTCTCCAGCAACTTTGTTTTTGTTCAAGGTTTCAATTAAAACCGGAATGGATTGTTCCAACAGAAGCACCTGCCAGTTGGGATGCGGCTCAAGGCGTCTGAATTTGCCACTTGATCTCCGGGACAGTGTTCCAATTTGTGATTTTACACACTGAGAATAGCCCAACATTGAATTCGACCAAAAGCTATAGTGCAGCATGGCCTTGTCTTTTTTGTGTAGCCTTAGCAGAGGTTTGTTAATAATACAAATTCATGCATTACACGTTCTCATCGAGATAACTACCAAACCTTCCTTCTCTATATGGACATATTTGCTTTCGGCAACAGCCAAAGTCCGGGAACCATACGGGATTAGGAGTTCCTCTCCGTTGGTCCACTAGTGAACCAACATTACCCTGATACCATACGGGGAGGCATTGCAAGTCAGCAACACATCTCACTTGGGATTGTAGTGGGAAAACACCTTCGACGATGATAACTGCTTTTTCACTTCCATAAAGACTCCTTTTTGGCTATGCAGCCATTTCCAAGACTGACCATTTCCAATAGGTGCAAGGGTGCCAACGTGGAGGCCAGGTTACATATGAACTTTTCGTAATAATTCACCAAACCAAGGAAAGACCTAAGGTCCGGTGTAGACCTGGGAGCCGGGACACATTTGATTGCTGGTCTTGTCGACTCTGTAGCCCAAATAACTCATTTGGGGTGCCTGAAACACACATTTTTCCCTTCTAAAGCATATGCCCACCTGTAAGACACGTTTATGTCCAAGTTCTCCAAGTGCTCTTTATCGGTCTTCCCGGCTATTATCATGTCATCCAGATAAATGGCAACCAGGCTACACCTTGCAAAATGTTCTCCATTATCTGCTGGAAAAGGTTGATGATATTCCAAATGGTAGCCTTGTATATTAGTACAAATTTTACTTGTTATTAATTATGGCATGCTCTGTGACTCCTCATCTAGTCGCATTTGCAGGTAAGCATAGCTTATGTCTAGCTTTCAGAAGGACAGCACACACCCCCCCCCCACCCCACCAGTTTTGCATATAAGTCCTCTATGTGGGAGATTGGGTATTTATTCAACTGTGAGAAGCGGTTTATTTTTTGTTTTAAATCCCCACAGGCAAACTGACCTATTTGGCTTCATAGTCGGTAAGACTGGTGCTGCCCATTCCACAAACTGTACAGGTTTGATGGTTCCTTCACTCTTCAGCCTCCTTATTTCTGCTTCTACTCTTGCATGTAAGGCAAATGGCCCCGGGTGGACCTTGCAGTACCTTGGTCTTCTCCAAGATCAGTCGGACAGGTGAAAGTGCTCATTTTCATTGGGATACCCTTTAGCTCACATGCTCCACTTGCTGCATTTACTCATGACAAAGCCAGTTGTAGTGCCTGTTTGAAGTCCAGTTGGGCTTCAGCTAGTAGGTGCCTTTGTACAGTTATGTTATTAATCCCACATACCAAATGGTCTCCTAGTATCTCATTCAGGGTTGACCCAAAATCACATGCCTCTGCCAGTCATCTTTATTTTGTCAAAAATCACAAAACGGATTCCCCTAGTTCTTGAACTGCCAAATAAAACTGATAGCATTTCAGAATTAGAGGAGGCTTGGGGTCATACTATTCCTTAACTAAACCCTTCAACTTTTGTAAGGTTTTAGTATCTGGTGCTTCAGGGAAAGTTAGGCTTCTAATGGCCGAAAATGCTGTGGGTTCACAAGAAGTCAGAAGAATTACACTTTGCCTTTCATCTGCCCTCACGTCATTTACCTGGAAAAAATAACTTTCCACGTTCTTTCCAAATACTAAGCCCAGTTTTCGACAGTAGGATCGAATGAATCAAATTTCTTAAATAAAGTGTGATGCCGAAATGCTTCCCCCAACTCAAAGACGACTGTTGCACATGAATTTTCTTCAGAAGTATACGATTTTCTCCCATCACCACTGAAATAACTCCATGGAGGCCAGTATCCCATCACAAAGTCACCATTTGTTTACATGTGCACAGTACATGGGCTCTGCACAGAGGGCAATTAAGAGTCAACCACATTGCTGTGCGTCTGGAGTCACACGTAGACCAGACCAGGTAAGGATAGCAGTTTCCTTCCCTGAAGGACATTAACGAACCTGATGGGTTTTTCCAACAATCGATTCACAGTCATTGTTAGATTCTTAACTCCAGATATTTATTGAATTCAAATTCCACCATCTGCCATGGCGGGATTCAAACCCAGGTACCAGAACATTATCTGGGTCTCTGAATTAACAGTCCAGTGATAATACCACAAGACCATCGCCTCCCCTTAATTCTTGCTACAAAAGGTTTTGTGAATCCACACCTAGAATATTGTGTACAGTTTTGGTCTCCATATTTAGGGAAGTCATGATGTGGAGGTGCCAGCGTTGGACTGGGGTGGACAACGTCAAAAATCACACAACACCAGGTTATAGTCCAACAGGTTTATTTGACGACACTAGCTTTCTGAGCTCTGCTCCTTCCTCAGGTATAGTGTGAAGGATATACATGCACTGAGGACATTTTAATGAACCTTCACTAGATTAGTCCATGGCATAATAGGGTGCCCTTATGATGAAAGGTGGAGTAGATTGGCTCTATATTCTCTGGAATTTAAAAGAATGAGAGGTGATCTCTTTGAAACATATAAAATTCTAAAGGGGCTTGACAGGGTAGGCACTGGTAGGTTGTTCCCCTTGTTGGGAGAATCTAGATCATGGGAGTACAGTTTCAGGTTAAGATGAGGAGAAGTTTGTTTGGAATTCCTCATGCCAGAAGTTTGTGACTACTGTGTCATTGAGTATATTTAAGACCAAGATTGAGAGGTTTGTTGTCTCTCAGGGAATCAAAGTAAATGGGAGTGAAGTTGAAGCCAACAGTCAGCCATGATTGGAATGCAAGAGCAGGTTCAAGAGATTGTATGGACTACTTTTGTGTTCTTAAGCCACCAGCAAAGGCAGACATACAAATATAAAAATAAAGGAATTGAATGTCTGCAGGGGGTGCCTAGGTTGTTCAACCTAACATTGGTGAAAAACTCTGTACTTATTCTGCTGCGGTGACCAGAAAATGAACTGGACCAGCTGTATAAACACAATATCTACAAGAGCAAGTCAGAGGCTAGGAATATTGCGGTGAGTAACTCACATCCTGACTCCCAAAACCTGTCCACCATCACAAGGCACAAGTCAGGAGTGTAATGGAATACTCCCCACTTGCCTGGATGAATCCAACTCCAACAACACCCAAGAAGCTTGACATCATCCAGGACAAAGCAGCCTGCATGATTGGCACCACATCCACATTCACTCCCTCCACCACTGACATTCAGTGGCAGCAGTGTGAACCTTGTACAAATTGCTCTGCATAAATTCACCAAAGATCCATAGGCAGTACTTTACAAATCCATAACCATTACTACCTAGAAGGACAAGGGCAGCAGATACACAGAAATACTACCACCAGCAAATTCCCCTCTAAGCCACTCACCACCCTGGCTTGGAAATACATTATTGTTCCTTCAAAGCTGTTAGGCCAAGACCTTGGAATTCCCTCACTAATGTCATGGACTGAAGTGTTTCAAGAAGGCAGTTTACCATCACCTTCCCAAGGGCAACCAGAAACAGACAATAAATGATTACTCAGCCAACATCCCCACATCCCATGAGTGATTTAATAAAAATTCTATAGGATTCATGTCAGTCATCTGCTGAAATTTCATCAGGTGGTAGTGAGACTTTGCTGAAGTTCAATCACTATATATTTGTTCCAGAGTTTCAACAGATCCAAGAGGTCATTGTATTACGTTTCAATGACACGCAGACTCATCTGGCAACTCCAACCCACATCTGACTGAAAACATCTTCCACTACTCAAGATATACCAACATTGCTGAGCTTTGGAATCACTTCTTGCATCATTGGCTGTTTCTAGCTTAAGCACATGATAAACTCAGAAATCCTGCCTCCATCGCCTTCCAGAGTGCTTCCAATTTTCAAGCTCTTCTCTCAGTCCTTTCTGTTCCTACTCTTACTGTTTCCAAAAGTCATTTTTCACCAGTTTCGTTCTTGGAGGCCTGTGTTCCTTCAGTTGTAATCACCAAGACTTCTTTATCGGAGGTTACAGTGCACCATCTCAATCCATCTCTAGTCCCTCTTACTTCCTTTGTTATATCATCTCCTCCAATGTGTTTAAATCCCAGCCCATTCCATATTGCCCATTACGTATTCCACATATTTCTACAAAAAGGTTATGTATGGTATTCTCTGACTCACTTAGATACACTCCAAATTTCCCAGTTGTCACTCTTCTTCGACTATTCTACTGTACTGAAGAGTAGACCTCGAGCACTATAAGGCTTGGAGGCTATTCTACTATGAATCCTATGACAATCATCCCAAAATTATCCCTGTCTTCATGAAGGCTGCAGCCTCTTCCAATCCTAAACCTTTGCATACCCCTGACCAAGACCCATGCATTAGGCATTTCCCATTCCACTATGTCCATTTGGTTCATATTTTCTGCTGACTTGCTCCATTCCAATGTCACATAGGAAGGCAGTGAGGAGGAAGAGAAGCTGCTGCACATGAATATGGTTAGGTTGGGTGAGTGGTCAAGAATGAATATGCCAGTGTGAAGTTATTCTTTTTGGTACAAAAGGAATATGTTTTTAATGATAGACTGGGAATCTTTTGCATTTAGGGGACCTTATATATGCATCATAGTTAATATGCAGGCAGAGCAAAAATTGGGAAGACTGCTTTTGTTACAAAAGGGATTGGAGTACAAAATTCTAATTACAATTACAAAGGGCATTAGTAAGGCCACATCTGGAGAAATGTATGCAGTTTTCGTTTTCTTACCCAAGGAAAGACAGACATGCTGCAGAGAGTATAACAAAGGACATATGACAACGGATTGAATAGATTAGACATGTATCCTCTGGAGTTTAGGAGAATTTGAGTCATCTAATTGAAATGTAAGCTTTAGAGGAGCTAAAAAGGGTAGGTGCTAAGAAAATAATCTCCCTGCTGTAGAAACTAGAATATGGTCATAAACACAAAATAAAACATTGGTCATTTAAGACTGAGATGAGGTATTTTCTTCACTCAATGCTGTGAATAATTAGAATTCTCTATTCCAGAAGGTTGCAGACTTTTAGTCTTTGAGTTTAGTCCTGACAGAGGGTGGTAGATTTTTGGGTCTTATAGCAATTGAAGGAAAATGAATAGGTTAGGAAGATGGACATCAGCCAGCTATGATTTTGTTGAATGACAAAGCAATATCAGGGTGCCAAACAGTCTACTCCAGTTCCTATTTCTTATGCTGTTAAATAGTGAGACAGAATGCAGAAAATATTCTGACTTCACTTGACAGAAATCTAGATCAGGGAATCAACTATAATAAAGCATTTTTAGCACATGATGCAGTGCTATCGTGAAATAATAAAGCTTCTGCCTCGATCATATATTGACCAAAGGAGCATAAGACATAGCTCAACCATTCAATGAGATTATAGCTGATCTAATAATCTTCAAATCCACTTTCTGCCTTTTCCTTATAACCCTTCATTATCTTACTACTTAAAACTGCCTGGCTCAGTTATGAATATACATAGTAAACCAGCCTCACCAGCCTTCTGCAGTGAAGAATTCCACATATTCACTACTCTCAGAGTAGAAAATCCCCCTCGTGTATTTTTTAATGACTAACCACTTATTCTGAGATTATGCCCTCTGGTCCTAAATTCTGCCACAAAAGGAAACAATCCCTCTGCATTTATCCTCTCAAGTTCACTAAGAATCTTGTATATTTCAATCAGGTTACCTCTCATTCTTCTAAATTGCACTGTGTACAGGCTCAACCTATGAGACCCTTCCTCCTAAGACAATCCTTCCATTCCTGGTACCAGCCTAGTGAACCTTATCTGAGCTGTCGTCAATGCCAACATAATTTTCCTTAGATAAGGGCCCCAAAACGGTTCATTGTATTCCAGCTGTGGTCTGACTAATGCCTTCTATAGTTTAGCGAAGCATTCCTACTTTCTTACTCCATGCCTTTTGAAATAAAGGGCAACTTTTTATCTGCCTTCCCTATTATCCACTAAAGTTGGGTGCTAGCTTTTTGTGATTCATAGAATGAGGACTCTCAAATCCTTCTGTTTTGGAGCTCTCAGCAGTCTTTCTCCATTTAAATAATATACAGTATAGTGCATAGCGAAAAACTTTGCAGCAACCTTTGCTTAGGTTGTAGACATGCTCGCTGAGCCAGTTGGTTTGGATGCAAACGTTTTGTCACTCTGCTAGGTAACATCGCCAGTGCACCTCCGGTGAAGCATCGATGTTCTGTCAGCTTGTTAATTATATGCCTCGGTTTGTTGGGGTGATTGGTATTACTTCTGGCTTTGTTTCTCAAAGGTTTGTACACAAGATCTAATTCAATGTGCTTGTTGATGGAGTTCTGGTTGGGCCTCCAGAAATTCCCTGGCATGTCTTTATTTGGCTTGTGCAATTATCAATGTGTTGTCCCAGTCAAATTCGTGTCCCTCGTTGTCCATGTGTAGTGAAACAAGTGAGAACTGGTCGTGTCTCTTGATGGCTAGTTGGTGTTCATGCACCCGTATTGTCAATTTTCTTCCGGTTTGGCCTATGTACCAGTCCTTGCATGGTATTTTGTATATTACCCCAGTTTTGCCAGTTTTAGTTATGGGATCCCTTATGTTCATCAGTAGCTGTCATAGGGTGGTTGTCAGTTTGTGGGATACTCTGATACCTAGGGGTCTGAGTAGTCTTGTGGTCACCTCTGAAATGTCCTTGATGTGTGGTAGGATGATAAGTGATTCTGGTTGTGTTATGTCTTCCTGTTGTGGTCTGTCTCGGAGGTAAAGGAGGATTGTACATTTTGGGTATCTATTTCTGTTGAAGACTCCATATAAGCGTTCCTGTTCTGCTTTGCATAGTTCCAGGTTGCTGCAATGTATTGTGGCTTGTTTAAATAGTGTCCTGATGCAGCTCCGTTTGTGAGCGTTGGGGTGGTTGCTAGTGTAATAAAGTGTTTGGTCTGTATGTGTGGTGTTTCTATATACGCTAGTCTGGAGCTCTCCATTCTACCTTCATCTCAAAATCTTCTCGAAACTTTAAACCTTTGCTTACTTTGCAGCAGTCTCAAGAAAAAAGAAGTTTAAATGCAATCAATTCAGTAATTACATATTTTGTAGAAGATTTATCTTTAAATTGCAGGGAATTATTATGAGTCGAGGCATTTTCAACTTGACAGGC
Source organism: Rhincodon typus (assembly GCF_021869965.1). Lineage (NCBI taxonomy): Eukaryota > Metazoa > Chordata > Chondrichthyes > Orectolobiformes > Rhincodontidae > Rhincodon > Rhincodon typus. Next base: position 63,095,755 of record NC_063335.1, on the reverse strand, counting down.
TAAATTTAAATTGAACCTAGATTATAGCAATAAACTTGACTGACTATACTATTTTTACAAAGTCAGTTCAGGCATTCCCGTAGTGACATGGGTTTAAAACACACTACTATTCAGAAAGTATGTGCAACCAGAAATTACTTCCAAGATACCAGCAATGAAATTGTTTGGAAGTTCAGATTGAATTATAAGATTTGTAGCATAGAACAGTTCCAGAGGCATTAATTAAAATTTAATAATTTAAATCAGATACTAAATTGAATCTATGAGAGGGACAACAGATGCTTTTAATTAATGGATGAGATGCAGGCTTCTGATGTTTGCACTTCCTGTACTATGTACAAGCTTCAGAATACTTCATGCCTCTTGGGGATGCAAGTATGTAGGAAGTATGTGTGTATGAATGGTCTTCAAGTGTTTAAGCTCAAGCTCAGGACTTCTAAGATTAAGTGACACTTGGAGTAATGTGCAGTATCAGGGAGGATGATCTTCCTGGATTGTATGTTCTAGGAGAAGAATAGAAAGAGACAGGAAGGGAAGTCTTCAGGGTGGGTGTCAGCCTTAAATGAGCACTCAGCATTGCAAATTACTGGGAGTAATAACACCTTAAAAGAGTGTCTGGGAAACATAGTATACAGAACGGAACAGAAATGATGAGAAATGCAGTCATTAAAGGAGACTTCACAGCTAGGGGAACAGACAGGCATTTCTGTTACTGTAATCATGTGTCTCACAGAGTGTGTTACCTCCCTGATGCCAAGGTAAAGGACATCGAGGATGAAGAATATTCATCAGGGCGGATTGAGGCAGAAATTGTAGTATGCCTTGATAAAATTGACACAACACCAAACTTGCATATGGACTGGGACCAAGATTAGAGCCAGACAGGTGTAGTTTTACTTAGGACAGAATATGGTCATCTCAGTTGTCCATTGCTGCTTGACAGCCAGCTATGATTATTAATAATTACAAGGCACATGAAGGGCCCATCCTGAGATTTTTAGTGAATATGTGAATATGAAGTGAATATCCTTTATTGTCATGTGTATTCAATACAAAATACACTGAAAAGTGTGTACCGTCACCATACATAGGTGCCATTATTAACTTAGAATAAAATAAAGATAACTTAAAAACAATCCAACTTTTCCTTCTCCACTGCTACAGAATACCGCTGCCAGAGTCTTGCTCCAGGCTTTCCAACCCATGCCACGCCACTGCCAGGGGCCCACTCCAGGCTTCACAGGTTAACTGACTGACTCAGTGGCCATGCTGCCTATGAAGATGATGCTGCCACTCCGGAGCCCATCAAGTTGGCAACGTGGGCAACCCAAGTCAAACTGGACCACATCTAAGCCACCTTTTCAGGAATGGGACAGCATGGTGGCTAGGTGGGGCGGCATGGTGGATCAGTATTCAGCACTTCTGCATCACAGCACAAAGACCTGGGTTTAATTCAGGCAACTGTCTATGTGGAGTTTCCATGTTCTCCCTGTGTCTGCATGGGTTTCCTTTGAGTGCTCCAGTTTCCTCCCACAGTCCAAAGATGTGCAGATTAGTTGGATTAGCCATGTTAAATTGCCCATAGTGTCTAAGGATGGACAGGTTAGGTGGTTTAGCCACGGGAAATGAAGGGTTACAGGAATTGGGTAGAGGTGTGGATCTGGGTGGGATGATCTTTGGAGGGTCAATGTGGACTTGGTGGGCCAAAATGGCCTGCTTCCACACTGTAGGGATTCTATGAAAGTGATAGAATGGAGCACTGAATCATGGAAGGCATACCTGTCAACCCACCAATAATTAAATGTGGCCCCTGGCCATCCTAGCAAGGATTGCTGTGAGAAAGGACCCATTTCAAATTATTAAAAAATGACTTCAAGAGATGACACTTTCATGCTGAGGTACCCTGTCTTAAATTTTCAGGTATCATTTTGGCTGGTGTGTCTGTGGATACATTAGTAAGGAATGTGTGTCAAAAATCTTTGCAATTGGGTGGTGATTCTTGGGTCCTACTTTTGCTGAGGGGGGCTACGTTCAACACATTCAACAAGTTAATACATACTCTTGATTAACATGATCATGGATCCCATTCAAGAGAAAATGAGAGCATTGTCCCATCTCTTACAAAATCAAAAGATTTGTATAATGTTCTATGACTTTTGGTGCCACAAACCCATAATACAGACGGATCATATATCTGACTTCCTACAATTCTCACTGGTCCTCCAGCCTTGGGAACACATCGCCAGTCCCTTATTGAATGCACAGCCTGCTTCCTTCCAGTAAGTGTCCTAACCCTTTAAGAGTTCTGGTAGGCATCCGTGAAACAAGCTAGGCAGAATTTCCTCAGCTCCTGAATGATATAGGCAAAGGCAAGTTCATTGGAAAAATATTGCAAGAACACAAAAGAGATTTTCAGTGTTGAAAAAGAGTGCTATTTTCTACTGAAGCTACAACAGCCAGATGAGAATCTTATTCATGAGTCTTGAGGTCCAATTTGCATGAATTAACATCTCATCATTATTGAATCTCACCTCAATTACATGGAGGTTGTTATTTTCACAAAGCGATGTGAAACTAGATGATAACAATTCCCATCATGAAAGTCTGAGCAGTACCTGGCGACTGCTCAAAATATAACAATTGGAAGCAATAGAGCTTAGGAGGGCATATGGTGTTGTGGTACAGAGGCTAAGGTCACTGACATTCACCACCATTTTGCCTTCAATGTGGGGACAGTACATAACAATGTTTGGTGTAACTAAGTTTTATGCTTGGGCTTCAGTGGTTAAAGTGAGAGATGAGGAGTTAAAAGAGTCGGGCCGAAATGTGGTGAATGTTAAAACAGATGGGCTGACTGGGGGACAAAGGCAGAAAGGAACAAGAAGGTTTCAGATGTCACCTTGATTGACAGGTTGAGCATGCAACTCACTCCATGAAGCGCTACCTGTGTTACCCTCTGCCCACATCTCAATTGTAAATGAAAAATGGCTGCCACCACACTCTGCACATGCTGGGTAAAGTTCCTGTTAAAATTAAACTTCTGAGGAAATGGGCTGTATCTGTGTGTGATGTGAGGCCCTTCCAGGGGCAGTACCATTAGTTAAACATTCACAGGTTAAAGACATCTGTTATCACAGAATTCTGGATGTGAACTTGATACATTGATCAGGATATCCATAAGAACTCCTGGCCACAAACAATCTTGACCACCTCATTCAACATTACAAATTAATCCTGGTAATGGCTACAGAGTAGAAGTAATATCAGACAGGCTGTGAAGTTTCACAGTTCACAAATACATTCCAAGGTCTTATAGCATGCAAAGATCCAGACGTTCTGAGTAATCACATTGAATTTGAAATGTTAGTTTAGTTTCTTTCAATCCGTAGATGCTGTCAGACATGCTGAGTTTCTCCAGCACTTCCTGTTTCTATTTCAGGAGCGGCACACCTCACCCCTTGTAAGCATAAAGTGTCCACACCCTTATCCTATAACCATTGCTGTCTTTCTTGGGTAATGTGTGGTGGAGAGATAGGGAAGAAGTTTCTCATTCTTCCTACACACTTACAGTTTCCTACTATATGTGGATCAAATGACTTGCGCAACATTTGCCTGAATCAAAACTACTAATGGCACTGACGGCAGTAATGATAGCAAGCCTCATTACCTTAATTCTTGTAGTTGTAGCTGCAATGACAGTCAATCACACAGCTGACGATGAAAAGTGAGTTGTGCCGCTCTGGGAAATATGAACAAATATTTACAAATATGATATTCACATGCCACCTATGTACCCTTAAATGGCTTTCCTTTTCCTGTTCCCCCTCAGTATTCAGGTGCTAACTCAGGATCTGCAGCTGGGGTGGTGGGATACCTTCCTACAGTGGAGTCTGTTGCCGTTAGGCATTTTGGGTGAGTGACACTGGAAATGTTGAACTTTCACAATCTGAAGGATCGGAGGCAGGGTGGAGAAAGAGGTGCCTGGCACCTTTGGAGTGCCCTGAGACTTCTGCGCCAGCCTTCATGTTGTTCCTGCTCTGTTTGGGTCCCTACTGTTATTGTCCTCTTCTCATGAAAAATAGGCACCTGGAATGAGGTCAAAATGTTTCCTCCCCCTGTTGCATTGTCATTGATGAACACCAAGGCTATAGCAATGGAGTGCAGGTCATTGCCCATTTTTTTATTCATTCGTTCAGAGGATGTGGATTTCCCTAATTGTCCAGTTAAGCATCAACCACATTGCTGCGGGCCTGTGGTCACATGTACACTGACTGGGCAAGAATGGCAGTTTCCTTCCCTAAAGGACATTACTGAACCAAAAGGGTTTTTTGTGACAATCAATGACTGTTTCATTTAATTCCAGATTGTTATTAAATTCAAATTCTACCATCTGCTGGATTCAAACCCAGGTCCCTGGGTCACTGGATTAATAATTTAGTGATAATACCACTAGGCCATTGCCTCTCACCTCAAATCTGGCAGACACTGAGTATGCTGGACCTGCGTTTCCATCGCAGCCAGCAACCTGTCCATGGAGATAGTCAGGTGCTTGTATCCTGTGCCTACCATGGTATAGATGATTTTGATGGACTCCTCCAATCTTTGATCCCGTTTCCCAAGTATCTCCTACAGACCTGCCAGCTGCTCCTGTATCATCTTGGGCATTTGGACCAATCTAAAATGACCAACGCTATGAAGTCCTCTCCTCCTGGACTGAGTAGATGCCTGGTCTCTGAATGCTGTTGGGGTGAGCCATTTCTTCCACAGCTAACTGCAGAGGTGCCACTGACATGCTGGCCAGAATGTGCTCAAGTCTAATCTTGCTGGCATGCCAACTGAGATAGGAGAAAATTACTGCAGATGCTGGAATCTGTACTGAAAACAACAAATGCTGGAGATCATAGCGGGCCAGAAAGCACCCATGGAGAGCCAGCACCCGGCACCCACCACCACTTCCTGCCCCCACAACTATAGCATAAATGCTATCCACTTCACACATCACTTCAGCACTGATGAAGAGTCATCTAGACTTGAAATGTTAGTTTGCTCTCTCTCCAAGGATTCTGTCTGAATCAATGTGATCTCCAGCATTTGTCGTTTTCAGTACCAACTGAGGCATCTGTATCTGAACTGGAGGATGCAGGAGGCAGCATTTCAGGTACTTTCCTCCGAGGATTCTGTCTTCTTCTTTATAGGTTAATGAGATGGTGTTGACTGCAGGGCTTGCTCTCTTCAGGACAGAGACTGGATGCTGTGGTGCCCACAGAAGACAACAGAGGGACTAAGTTATGAAGTAGGGTAGAAGCTTGGGCACGTTAAGAATACTTTCAGTGAAGGTAATGGGAGAGCAAAGCTGCACCTAAGAATATATCTGAGGAATATATTCTGAGGAAGGGTCACCGGACCCGAAACGTTAACTCTGTTTTCTCCTTCACAGATGCTGCCAGATCTGCTGAGCTTTTCCAGCAACTTTGTTTTTGTTCCTGATTTACAGCATCCGCAGTTCTTTGGGTTTTTATTAAGAATATATCTTGCTTGTTTATGGGGAAATGGAGGACTCAGCATCCCTGCATGAGCAGTCTCTTATCCTCTCCTGTGAGTACAAGGTTTCTCTCCTCATATAGGGTGAGGAGATGAATCAGAAACTCAGCACCCCGTCCTGGCCCTCTCTGCTCTCAATAGTTATTTTCATCTGGAATAAGACAAGAGAAGGCAGTAAGTAGATAAAATTGGCTAGCACAGATGTCATATTGACAAAGATAGGGAAATGGTGGAAAGGTGTCCTGAATAAGCACAGAAGGCATACAGAGTATGTGGTCTGGGCTTTGTAATCAATGATAACTATTAGTCGGGGGAGATAATTCATGCAGTAGAGTGGTAGGCCGTGAGCGTTGATGGGAGCTGGGTGCAGGAACATAGTTAGCATGAGGCTGCAGAGAGATGGTGACATATACCCTTTGTCATTTCTGCATGTCCCTCCGGACTATGGAAACAGCACAGAACTGGGTCACAACTTCAGACCAGGCTGGCAGGGTTTGGTGTCAGGGTCTTCTTTGGTGGTCGTAAGAAAGAAGGATCCCTTCTTTCCAACATCCTCCAGGTCCCTGTCACCAAAATGGAGTGCCAACTTGCCCCTAGCAGCTATCTTTTTTTATTCATTCACAGGATGAGCATGTTGCTGGCTAGACTAACATTTATTACCCATCCTTAATTGCCCAAAGGGCAGTTAAGAGTCAATCACATTGCTCCACTGCTGGAGTCATATGTAGGCCAGAACATTATCTAGATTAACAGCGATAATACCACTAGGTCATTGCTTCCCCAACTGGGGCAATACTTCCACACTAACAGTGAAAGGAATTTTTGAGCTTTGTAGCATTTGGGCTGATGCATTTGAAACATGGCCCCAGCAGCATGAAACCCAGAAAATTATAGCATGGGTGAGCACTTCCACTGCGATAGTGTGTGACTAGCCCCCCAGAGGAATGATTTATAGGTAGTGAGATGATCACCATAAAGTTGTACAAGAAAACTCACTACAACTCACAAAGAAACTCTTCATGCAGCTCCATGAACTTGACACTTGCCCAAATTCTGGGAAAAATTCAGCCATTTGTGGAGTCTGGATCTAGGGTTGAACAAGTGGCCTAGTTCCATTGTAAAATTGAAAATCCACTGCAGAAATAGAGAAGACAGATGTAGAGATTCAATGTTAAGCACGATCGCTCTGAATAACTTCTAACAAAAATACAAAGATGGTTTAAGACATGAAAGTGCAGAAAAGATTATGTCAAATTCTTGAGGAAATGGACCAAAATTGATGGATTGCATCTCAGCAGGAATAATGTCCTGAAGACAATAAGGACTGCAGATGCTGGATGCCAGAGTCTGAAGGTGTGAGGCTGGAAAAGCACAGCAGGTCAGACAGCATCCAAGGAGCAAGCAAGTCAATGTTTCGGGCCGAAGCCCTTCGGCAGAACTGGTGTCCTTTTGGAAGGTACGTATTGCTCATTTCACAATCTATGAATACCACTTGCAACCTGAAACGTTACGCCTACCTTGATTATATAATATATTTCTCTAAACTCGAGTGACCAAAGAATTCACAAAATGTGGAACTAATCATTTAAAGAGATAATTTAAAGTACAATGCATGATTCATTAATCATGACCCATCTGTCACACCACCAGTAAGGGGGCTACACAAGTAGAGAAAAGTTGGGTGACTATCAGGAAGACGAATAAGCATGGGCAGGCAGTTCAGAAGCCCCTGTGGCCATTCTCATGTAAAATAGTATACTGTGTTGGATACTGTTGTGGGGGCAGACTCTCAAAGTAAAGCAACAGCAGCAGCCAGATCAGTGGCACCACAACTGGCACTGCTGTACAGCAGGGATGATTGAGACATCGGTGAGCAGAAGTGCTTGAGGCCTCTACAGTCAGGGATTCAGATAGGAGTTTCTGTAGCTGCAAACAAGACTCCAGGATAGTGTGTTGCCTCTCTGGTGCCAAGGTAAAGCATGTCTTTGAACAGGTACAGGATATTTTGAAGGGCAAGGGTGAGCAGCCAGTGGTTGTGGTCCATATTGATACCAATGACATAGGCAGAAAGAGAGATGAGGTCTTGAAAGGGAGTTCAGACAGTTAGTAAGTGAAAAAGCAGGATCTCCATGGTTGTAATCCCAGGATTACTTCCTGTGCCATGTACCCGAGTGAGGCTAGGAAAAGGAAGATAGTAAAGTTAAGCACATGGCGAAGGAGTTGGTGTAGGAGAGAGGGTTTCAGTATGTGAATCATTGGTATGTCTTCTAGGGCAAATGGGACCTGTACAAGAAGGACAGGTTGCAACTAAACTGCAGGGGAATAAATATCCTGGCAGCGAGGTTCTTCTCAGAGAGGAGGCTTTAAACTGGTGTGGCAGGAACCAGTAATCAGAGCAGTAGGTCAACAAATAAAATGACTGAGGACGAGTCTGAGACTAAGGCCAGCAAGATGAAGATGAAGGACAGGAAGTGGTTACTGAACACAACAGGACTGGCCATCTATTAATGTGAGGAGTATGACAGGTAAGGCAAATGAACTTAAAACTTGGATTTATATATAAAGCTATGATGTGTAGCTATTAAAGAGACTTGGTTGAGAGAGGGAAAGGCTGTCAGCTTAACATTCCAGGATTTAGATGTTTCAGGAGTGATAGAGACAGATGTAAGAGGTGGGGAGCTGCATTACTGATAAGAATATCAACTATACTGAGGGACGACACCTTGGAGGGCTCATCCAGCAAGGCCATATGGATAGAACTCAGAAAGTGGAGGGTGCAATCACTTTGATGGGATTGTACTACAGCATCCCAATAGACAGTGGTAATGGAACAGAAATAATCATATTATGAAAAATATGAAAACAACAGGATCGTTGTGGTGGGTGATTTTAACTCCCCATTCATTGACTGGGATTGACTTTGTGCCAGGGGCTTAGGTGGGTGGTAACTTGTTAGTTGTGTCCAGGATAGTTTTTTACAATATGTAAATAGCCCAACTAGGGAAGGGGCCATACTAGATCTGGTATTGGAGAATGAGTCCAACCAAGTGATTGACGTTTCAATGGGGGAGCATTTCAGGAACAGTGACCATAATTCTATTAATTTTAAGTTACTTATGGACAAGATAAGTGTAGTCCTCAAGTGAAATTACTGAATTGAGGGAAGGCTAACTACCACAATATTAGGCTGGAACTGGGAAATGTAGATTTGGGGCAGCTGTTTCAGCATAAATCCACATCTGGGATGTGGGAATCTTTTAAAGGCCAATTGATTAGAACTCAGAACCACCACGTTCCTGTGAAAATAAAGGAAAAGGGTGGCAAGGTTTGGGAACCTTGGATGGCAAGAGAAATTCAGAGATTAGTCAAACAGATAGCAGAAGCAAACATAAGATTGAGGAAACTGAAGACAGAGCCATCAAATAATACAAAGATAGGACGAAAGAACTCAAACAAGGAATTAGGAGAGCAAAAAGGGGCCATGAAATGTTTTTGGCAACAAGATTGAGGAAAACCCCAAGGTTTCTTATACCATATAAGCAGAAAATGGGTAACTAGGGTAAGGGGAAGTCCACTCAAGATCAAAAGAGGAAATTGATGCGCGTGCCGGAGGAAGTGGGTGAGATTTTTAATGAATATTTGCATTGATATTCACAAAGGAGAAGGACATTGTGGATAAGGCCTGGGAGGGGTATGTTGATATTCTGGACATATCAATATAAAAAAAAGGTGTTAGGTGTTTTAAAAGGCATTAAGGTAGACAAGCCCCCAAGACCTGATGGAATCTATCCCAAAATGCTGAGGGAGGAAATTGCTGGGGCCTTGTATGAAATCATCGGAACACTACCTGTGACTAAAGAGGTGACAGAGAACCCGTGAATAGCCAAAGTTGCTCTACTGTTTAAGAAGGGCAACAGGAATAATTTGAGAAATTATAGGCCCATGAGCCTTACAACAGTGGTAGGGAAATTATTGGAGCTAGGATTTATTCACATTTGGAAAACTATGGACTCATTAGCAATAGCATGGCTTTGTGCAGGGAAAATTATTACAAGAGATGATTGATGAGGGAGGGCACTCGATGCTGTCCAAATGGATTTTATCAAAGTCTTTGACAAGATCCCTCATGGCAGACTAACACGAAAGAAGAAATCACAGGGGATCTGCAGTGAGCAGGTAAGATAGATATACAGCTAGCTTAGTCACTGAAGACTAGTGGTGGAAGGGTGTTTTTCAGACTGGAGATCTGTGACCAGTGGTTTTCCACAGGTATCAGTGCTGAGACCCCTATTGTTTGTAATATATGTAAATCATTAGGAGAATGTTGGTGGCCTGATTAGTAAGTTGATGAACAACACAAAGACTGTGGGAAGCTGTGAATAGTGGGAATTGTCAGAGGATACAGCAGAATATAGATAGGCTAGAAGCTTGGGGAGAGAAATGGAAGATGGAGTTTAATCTGAACAAATGCAGAGTGATGCATTTTGGAAGGTCTAATCCAGGAAGGAATATTCTGAAATTGGCAGAGCTATTAGTAGCAACAACATAAAGTGATCTAAGCATACAGGTCCACAGTTCCCTGGAACTGGCAATACAAATGGATAAGGTGTCAAGACAGCATATGACATGTATGCCTTCATTGCTCAGATCATAAAATATAAAAATTGGCAAGTCATGTTACAATTGTATAAAACAGGCCACAGTTGGAATATTGTAGTGTGGCAACCAGTACACAATGAGTTTGTGGAGGCTTTGGACAGGGTACAGAAACAATTTACCAGGATGTTGCCTGGTTTGGAGGGTATTTGCTATGAGAAGATATTGGACAAACCAAGTTTGGCATCACTTAAATGAAGGATGAGGAGTGACTTGATAGAAGTTTACAAAATTACGAGAAGCATGGATAGAATGATAGAATGGGCAGTCAGTCCTTTTTCCCAGGGTAGAAATTCCAATTACTAAGGGTAATCTGGTTTCAGGTAAAAGGGAGTAAGTTTAAAGGAGATGTGGGAGTAAAGTTTTTTTTTAAACAGGTGACAAGTGACTCGAATGCCATGCCAGAGGTGATGGTGGAGGCGAATACAATAACATGTATGAGGGGCATCTTGGCTGTTATTTGAATAGGCAAGGGAGAGAGGGATATGGACCATGAGAATACGGGCTTTTAGTTTAGGAAAGCATCATGTGTCAGTGCGCTCTTGGTGGGCCAAATGGCCCTTTCCTGTGCTGTACTATTGTCATTTGAATTGTCTGTTTAGGTAGTCCTTCCCTCAATGTTGCCTGCAGTAACTACACTTCAAAAGTACCTAAGGACATCTTGAAATGATAAAAACCACTATGCAAAAGTATTTCTCTTTCTTCCTTTCACAGAGTCAAAGTTTACACAGCAATGACAAAGATCCTCTGGCCCATTTGCCAATCAAGCAATCTATCTAATCTAATTCCATTTTCCAGCACTCCATCCATTACCTTGCTTGCTATGGTATTTGTGTTCACCTTAATACTTCCTTAAATGTCTTAAGGTTCTCATCTTTGCCACACTTCTAGGCAGTGAGTTCTAGTTGCCCACCACTTTCTGATTGAAAAAGATTTTCCTCAAATCCCCTCTAAACCCTCTGCTCCTTACCTTGAAACTGTACCCTGTTACTGACCTCTCTACTAACTTGCACTGTTTCTTCCCATCTACCAACCTCAATTTTGTACGGCTCAATTTAGCCCTCCCTCAGGCTTCTCTGTTCCGAAGAAAACATCAGGGGAGGCATTAGCCTAGTAGTATTATCATTAGGCTATCAATCTTCAGACCCAAGTAATGTTCCAGAAACCAGGGCTCAATTCTGCCATGGCAGATGGTAGAATTTGAATTCAATAAAGATCCGACTCTTAACAATTATGGATGGACAATAAAATGCTGGCCTGGCCAGCAATGTCCACATCCTTTGAAAGAATAAAAAATAACCTAGTCTAATCTATTGTTGCTTCATAGCTGAATCGTTCCAGCCAAGGCAATATTACAGTGAATCTCTTCTGCAGCTTCTCTAGTGCAATCACATCTTTCCTATAGTATGCTGATTGCACACAGTACTCCACCACTCCAGCGGTGGCCTAACCAACATCATACATTGCTCCATCATATTTCCATGCTCATTTTCAATGCATTGACCAATAAAGGTAAGTATCTCATATGCCTTCTTAACCACTTTATCCACCTGTCCTGCTGTCTTCAAGGGTCCATGGACAGGCACAGCAAAATTTCTGATCCTCTGTATTTCCTAGAGTCCTACCATTCAATGTGTACTTCTTGACTTGAGTCCTCCAAAAATGCAATGAACCAAAGGTCTCACTTAATTTTATTGGACTGGGGAGGAGACAGGTGGAGAAAAAGATGAGATTAAGCCCCCAATATCATTTAAATTATCCCTTCACTTTTTAGAAAAGGCAATTCCATGATTGTTGCACACTAGTTTAGAAATTAAGAGTCCATAAACTAAGCACAAAGACTTTGAGAAACTTTGCCAAGAGGCCTCAGACAATAAAGAAAGCAATGCAATATTATTTACAAAGGAGATGAGTGCTTGGTAACATTCTCTAATGCTATTTATTGGTGACAAATTCAACACATTTGAAATTGTGTTGATTTCAGATTTACGTTAGTTGTGCTATTCCAAAAAAGAAAAGACAGAAACTATACAAGTCAGTCAATCAGCTCATTTCTAATCCCCAAAGAGTAAATGTTTTGACTTTAAAACAAACCCAAAAAACAGATAATGCACTAAGCAAGTTTTAAAACTTTAATGTCAAACTACATATAAAAAGAAACTTTTCATATACTTAGTTGCTGTCTGCTTTTACAAGCGTGAGTTTTTTTTGTTTTCAAGATCTATTCTGCACAGAATACACAGTTAGAATGTTTTTGAGGAAACTATATTTATACAAAAAAAATCTGCCACAGGGATGTATTGTTCTACAAATATCCTTGTTGAAGTTTTAACTTCTGATTTACACAACTAATTAGAAATCGAAGTTCATCAAGCTCTGGTCCAACATATTGTCTTCTGGAGTTTCTTCAGGATCTCAACAGAACTGTGAAAATCAAAATTAGAATAGAATGTTATAACATTTCAAAAAATGAATCAAATTATGATCATGACTTCAATTTTATGAAGCTATAAATATCAAAAGACACCACCTCTGCTTAAAACAGTGTAAACCTAAAAAGGGTAACATGGGAGGAAGCCATTGGCACCTTGTGTCTGCGCTAGCAAGCAGCCACCCAGCCCGATCAGAGTTTCAAATTTTAGCTTTGTCAGTTACAGTTCTACATTTTTAAAAACAAAATTAATGAGGGTTTCTGCCTTAATAACAGCAGATAGTGCCCTTTCAGGCAGAGAATTCAAGATCTACATAACAGTGTGAATTTCCCCTTGGAATACAGTAGAAAGGGCAGAAATATTTCCTCATTATTTAAAATCTTACTAAAGTTGCCCTTTTTTCAAAGTACATAGCAAATCCTCATTTAAGGTGCAACTATTAGACTATACAATAATAAAAAGCATGATGTCAATTTTCTAAGTCTCTATTACAAATTTAAAGATCTCACCTTCCATCTATTTCCGCAGTTATTGCATACAACAAATGTGGTCATTGGTTCATCAGCACTACGAGTTTGAACCTAATAGAGATCATGAAAGAAAAGGATACTGTTAGCTATTCCTTCTCTGGAACACTTTGAAGTTGAGTTTTAAATTGATATAATGGAGACTACAGAATAACAAACAATGAGGACAATTCCTGCACTTGGGTTTCAAATTAGGAAGTTAATTGAATCAAATTTGGCAAGACATATGGTCCAGCTTTTTCAGATTAAAGGAGAAAACTAAAATATTCAAAGATTAATTTGAGATTAAAGAAATCACTCAAAGAATAATGAAAAAGTGACAGAAATTATAACTGAAACTTTGTTAGTATTAACAAAGACAGCTGGAAGCCAAAAGACAAACAAAAAAGGCTTTACATGGCCATCGGACATCACACTTTACAGACAATCAAGTTTTTTTTTAAAGAAGTGTTGCCCTTGTTATAATGTAGGAATCACAACGATCAATTTCATTGGAGCAAGTTCCCACCAACAACAAGTGAGTGATAATGACCAAATGATCTGTATTCATAATATTGACTGAGGATAAACACTGGCCAGGATACCCCGATAACTCTGATGCTTTTCTTTGAAAATCCCCAAATGATCTTTTACAACCACTTGACACAGCAAATGGTGCCTTAGTTTAAGGTCCCATCTGAAAGTCAAACTTGTGAGGTCCTGCAATGCCAGCCTAGATTGTTTTCAAATTCTGAAGTTGATTTTAAGAGTTAGATCCCTCTGACTCAAGAGACAAGAGTCTGACCAAATGTGCCACTACTAACATAATTGTGGCCAGGCATGAGTGGAGACAAATATCTACAAATACATTAACAAAAGGAGATTAGACAGTGAAGCTTTTCATCTTGCACTCATCTGAACTAGAATGCAGGAAACAGATTTGGGGAGAGAAAAAAGACACATTTTATCGAGGATGAGAAGAGGGTGCAGATGGGTTATGCCATAATTGGCATGCAGATGCAACAAGAAAATTTAACTGCCAATCATAATACTCAGAATAGGCAGGTTCTGACTGGTCAGGGTATTGTGATAGAGATGTAGGAGAGTTTGGCACAGCATCTCATTATTCAACAGAATTTTATGCTGTATTAATTCTGTAGGAAATTACAGATCAGTCAGTTGAATATGCATCATTGGGAAATTGTGAGAATCCATTATCAAGGAAGTAACGACAGGACATTTGGAAAGTCAAAATACAATTAATCAGAATCAGCATAGTTTTACGAAGGGTAAATCAAATTTGAATAATTTGTTAGAGTTCTTTGAAAATAAAGCAAGCAACGTGGATAAGGGACATCCTGTAAACGTTAGTATATCTGGACTTCTACTAGGCATTTGATAAGGTGCCATATAAAAGATTAATACATAAGGTTGGATTATATGGGGTTGGGGGTAATTTATTGGCTTGGATACAAGATTGGCTAACTTACAGAAAATATAGAGTTGGGATCAACAAGTTTTTTCCCCCCGGTTGACAAGATTAGCTAATGAGATGCCACAAGCTCCAGTCATCAGGCCACAACTATAACTAGTCAGTCATTACACACTACCTATTGTTAGCCACTAACAGTCTCCATTAACAGCTATTCACCCTCCTAGCCAGAGCGACATCAACTCCTTTGTCTGTCCACCTGCTCTTCTCTCTCTTTGGGCTCTATCCCCACAATCATTTACTCCTTACCCCCTTCCCTCATGCTATCTTCTGCATATAAGCCAACATTTTCCTAGCTACCATCAGTCCTGAGGAAGGGCCACCGGACCCCAAACATTAACTGATTTTTCTCTACAGATGCTGCCAGACCTGCTGAACTTTTCCAGCAACTTCTATTTTTGTTCCTGACTTACAATATCTACAGTTCTTTCGACTTTTATCCCAACTATTTACAATCTATATTAATGAATTTGATCAGGTGATGGAAAATATGATTGCTAAATTTGTAGATAACACTAAAATAGGTGGGAAAGTAAGATGCAATAAAAGAAATTCACAAACGGATATGAATAGGTTAGGTGAATGGGCCAAAATTTGGCAGATGAAGGTTAACATAGATATATGAGAGATATCTATTTTGGTCAGAGGAATAGAAAGGCAACGTATTATCAAAATGGACAAAAACTTCAGTGTGCTTTGGTACAGAGGTTATCTTGTGCATGAATAATAAAAAAATGAGTATGCAGGTACAGTAGGTAACTAAGGCGGGCAGATGGAATTTTGGCACTTATTGCTAAAGGAATAGAGTATAAACATAGGGAAATGTTGCTGCAATTTTTCAGGCTTTAGTGAGGCTACATCTGGAGTACTGTGTACAATTTGGGCCCCTTACTTAAGGTGGCATGTAGTTGTATTGGACGCAGTTCAGGAGATTTACTAGATTGATTCCAAAGGTGATGGGTTGTCTTATGAAAAGAGATTGAGCAGCTTAGGCTGACGCTCTCTAGAGTTTAGAAGAATGAGAGGACATCTGACTGAGGTATGCAAGATGCTAAAGGAGACTCACAAAGTAGACATGGAAAGAATATTTCCTCATGTGTGGCAATCTAGAATGATAGGTCATAGTTTAGGATAAAGGGATAGCAGATTTAAAACAGAGATGAGGAGAAATTAATTCTCTCAAGGGGTCATAAATCTGTGGAATTCACTACCCCACAGTACAGTGGATGTCGGGACAATGAGTGCATTTATGGAGGAGATAGACAGATTTTTAATTAGCAATGGGTTGAATGTAGACTTGCTCGCCAAGCTGATATGTTTGATTGCAGATGTTTTGTCATCCTGCTAGTTAACATCGTCAGTGTCTGGTGAAGCGTTGGTGTTCTGTCCTGCTTGCTATTTATGCGCCTTGGTTTGCATCACTTCCAGGTCTGTTTTTCAGTGGTCTGTATGTTGGGCCCAGTTCAATGTGTTTGTTGATGGAGTTCTGGTTGGAATGCCAGGTCTCCAGGAATGCTGTGGCATGTCTCTGTTTGGCTTGTACTATTATGAATGTGTTGTCTCAGCTGAATTCGTGCCCTTCTTTGTCCTTGAGACCGGTGAGAACTGATAGTGTCTCTTGGTGGCTAGTTGGTGTTCGTGTATCGTTATTGTCAGTTTTCTTCCAGTTTGGCTATGTAATGTTTTTCACAGTCCTGGACGGTATTGTATATATTACGTTAGCTTTATTGGTTGTGGGTATGAATCCTTTATGTTCGTCAATGACTGTTGCAGGGTGGTTGTTGGTTTGTGGGCTACCCTGATACCTAGGGGCCGGAGTAGTCTCGTGTTCATCTGATGTACAGTAACGTGACTACTGTGTCTGGCTGTGTTGTCTTCTTTGAGGCCTGTCACGGAGGTAACGACAGATTGTGCTTTTTGAGTATCCATTCCTTTTGAAATCTCCATATAAGTGCTCCTTTTCTGCTTTGCGCAATTCCAGGTTGCTGTAGTGTGTTGTGGCTTGTTTGAATAATGTCCTGATGCAGCTCCATTTATGGGCATTGGGGTGGTTGTTGGTGTAATTAAGCACCTGGTCCATATGTGTAGTCTTTCTGTATACGCTAGTCCTGTTCTTGTGTTCTACCATTATGTCTAGGAACGGTAGTCGGTTATTGTTCTCTTCTTTTGTGAATTTTATTCCGGTGAGGATGCTGTTTATGTGTTGGTGGGTTTCTTCTAGTCTTGTGCAATTGATAATCACAAAGGTATCATCTAGATAGCGGACCCAGACCTTGGGTTGTATAGTGGGAAGTTGTACAAAGGAAACTGAAATACTTAGTTGACAACAGTAACCACTCCATCCACTCCTCCCAAGAATTCCTCAGCATCATCAAGGACACCAGAATAGAAGATGACGAGCTAATGATATCCTTCGACATAACATCACTATTTACATCCATAAACACTGACCCGGCCAAAGAGGCAACTGCCACACTGCTGGACGAATCAGGAAGGCAGGCACGCCACGACACCAACAGCATCATCAAGGACAGCATCCTCAGATAAAGAATATCCTCACCGGAATAAAATTCACAAAAGAAGAGAACAATAACCAACTACTCTTCCCAGACACAATGACAGAATGCAAGAACAAAAAGGAAATCCAGACTAACGTATACAGAAGGACCATACATATGGACCAAATACTTAATTACATCAGCAACTATCAAATCTATGTTCCCCTAGAATTAAAGCCTAGTACTGAGTTGGCTTTTCTTATTGCCTTGATAACCTGTTGCGCAATCTTTTGTGAATGCTATATTTACATGCCGAGATCCCTTTGCTCTTCTACTCCACCTAGACTTGCACCATCCAAATAATAAGTGACTTTGCTATTCTTCCTACCAAAATGTACAGCCTCATGTTTGTCTGTGCATAACTTCATTTACCAGTTGTTTGCCCATTCTGCAAATTTATTGCTGTCCTTTTGTAATTTGCTATAGTCTTCCTCAACATTAGCTATCGTCCAAATGTCATGCCATTCGCAAACTCAGAAATTATGTTTTTCAGTCTAAAGTCCATACTGTTCATATAGATTGTGAACAGTAGTTTTCTCAGCACTAATCTTTGTGAAACATCACCTCCTGCCACTCTTCATTCAGTCTGGAAACGAGATAGCAGCTCATTGCCACTTATTCCCTGACCCTACATTCTCTGACCAGATATATTTGTCTGTCAAGGAACAGCTTATCAAAGATCTTCTGAAAATCCAGATAATTTATATCTTTTCTACAGCAAACATTTTATTAACTGGCACCAATGGGACCAGGAGTGCACCAACTTATCAAATATTCTGGATAATCTAGAGGTATGCATAACAGCAGTATACCCTGACCAAACGAAGCTTTGAGACAGTAACATCGACATAAAAACACACGGTAAGAAATAGAAGCATAATGCAGGGGTATACACTTTACTGTTATACTTCATTTATAGCATAAACACCATGACCCATCGTGAGTTGAGGTATATAAACTGGCAAACATTATCAAGAGTGCCTGTTGATAAGGTATCAGTTTAAACGAAGTTTGCTGTATTACCACTGTCTAGTACCCTAAAAATGTAATAAGGTTGATCAAATCATATTTTTCCTTCTACATTCCACACTGATTATTTATTGTTTTATTTCTTGTGACTCATCAACATTGACAGTCACTCGCAGGCGAGGATGACGCTCTTCCACTCTCAAGGTGAGTCCATAGGTTGCTGTACAGATTGATACGGTCACCGCAGGCTCTGTTACACTTGGGGCAGGTGGTGGTCATAGGAAGGGGTGGGTGAGACATTGGTGCGGCAGTGCGCTCTTTTTGCTGTTTTCGCCTGGCTTCCACTTATTCCCTTGTGGGTCCCACTTTTTCCCCATGGCAAGTCTCAAGGTGCTTTCCAGAATGCTCCTTCTCCACTTTAGATGATCTTAGGCCAGTGATTCCCAAGTGTCTGTAGGAATGTTGCACTTCACCAGTGAGGCCTTGAGAAAATCACTGAAGTGCTTCCTCTGTGCACCTGGGGCTCAGATGCTGTTTCGAAGCTGGGAGTAGAACACCTGCTGGGGAGTCTTGTGTCGGCCATGCGGACAACGTGCCCAATCCATTGCAGCCGATCAAGGGTGGTCACCTCAATTGTGGCAATATTGGCCTGGCTGAGGACGCTGGTGGTAGTGCATCTTTCTTCCCAGCAGATTCTCAGGGTCTTGCGCAGGCAGCTTTGGTTGTACTGCTCCACTGCCTTGAGGTGTCTGCTGTGGACAGTCTACATCTGAGAGCCACACAGGAGGGCAGAAACCACCACAGCTCTGTAAACCATGATCATGGTGTCTGATCTGATGTTGTTGTTCTCAAACACTCTTTCCCTCAGGCAGCTGAAGGCTGTGCTAGCACACTGGAGGCGATGCTGGTCAATAGCTACTTTGGCTGACAGGACACTTCCAAGATTTTGGAAGTGGTCAACATTCTCTCAGGCCTCCCAAGAACCTTAATGATTGGGGGTTTTGTTCCATAATTCCAGGCCAGATTGATGAAGGACCTTTATTTTGTGGGTGTTCAGGGTGAGACGATGGTCTGGAGTATGTCCTCAGAGACAGTACACAAGCGTCATCGGTTTACTGCAGCTTGACGACGCTGATTGAGGTGACTTTAGGTTGTGGTTATAGAGTGGCTTGCCGAGCCAGTGTGTTTGACTGCAAACGTTTCAAGACCCTGCTAGGTAACATCGTCAATGCACCTCTGGTGAAACGTTGGGGTTCTGTCCCGCTTGTTATATACATGCCTGGGTTTGCTGGGGTCATTTCCAACAGGTTCTGTAAGTTAGCTTGTTGGTAGTGAGGTAAGCACTGCAGCGAGGTAGATCAAGAACAGTGTTAGGGCGATGTCTACACATTTATCTAATCTCTTAAATGGGTTCAATTGTATTATCACTAATAAGCTGACTAACCTATAATTCCTGGACATATTTTGTTCTCCTACTTAATAAGGGAATTACTTCAGCTGTCCACCAGTTGTCCACAGTAGAATTTTTCTCATGAATTACTTGATGCCTGTATTGCTTCCCCAGAATCTTTTAAAATATGTGGCTACAATCCATCCAGATGGTCAATTATCCACATGCTCTCATAGGATGTCTGCACACTTAAGTGGAGAAAGATGTGGAAGTTAGGGAACTTGGGGAAGTAAATCGTGATGTCTTGAAAAGAGTCCATTTTACAAAAGTGGAGGTGCTGGAGGTCTTAAAACACCTGAATATAGACAAATCTCCAGGACACGATCATGTGTCTCCCAGGACATCGTGGGAAGTTAGGGAAGAAACCGCAGGGCTCCTTGCAGAGATATTTGTATCATTGACAGCTCTAGGTGAGGTGCCGGAAGACTGGAGGGTGGCTAATGTTGTGCCATTATTTAAGAAAGGCTGCAAAGAAAAGTCAGGGAGTAGGCTTCTGTACAAACTCCCACCCCAGCTCCATGCAACCAATCCCTTCTAAGAATGTGTCAACTTGCAATGCTTACCTGTATATATGTGCAGTTCTTCTTCTTGCATTTACCATATAGACTAGTGAGCTTTACGTCAGTGGTGTGTTAAGTTGTTGGAGAGTATTTGGAGGGACAGGATTTAGTTGCAATTGGAATGGCAAGGGATTAGGGATAGTCACATGGCTTTGTGCATGGGAAATTGTTTTTTTTTTGAAGAGGTGACCATAAATAAAGATGAAGGCAGAGTGGTAGACATTGTCAACATGGACTTTAGCAAGGCCTTTGACAAAGGTTCCGTATGGTAGAGTGGTTAATAAGGTTAGATCACATGGGATTCAGGGAAAGCTAGCAAATTGGATACGAAATTGGCTTGAATGGTAGGAGACAGATGGTGGTAGTAGAGGGTTGTTGTTTCATATGGAAGTCTGTTACTAACAGTATGCCATAAGGATTGGTGCTAGGTCCATTGCTATTTCCTATTTATGTAAACAATTTCGATGAGAATATAGGAGCCATGTTTGCGGATAACACCAAAATTGCTGGTATAGTGGATAGTGAAGGAGGTTATCTAAAAGTACAATGACATTTTGATCTCATTGACTGCAAAGGGCCAAGGAGTGCAGATGGAGTTTAATTTAGTTAAATGTGAGGTGTTGCATTTTGCAACAAGTAGACAAGGCTGTGAAGGCTATTGGGAAGCTTGCCTTCATTGGTAGGAGCACTGAGTTTTGGAGTTGGGATGTCATGTTGCCACTGTACTGGTTGTCCTGCAGGAAGGATGTTATTAAACTGGAAAGAGTGCAGAAAAGATTTACAAGGATGTTACAGGGATAAGATTCAAAAGGGACCCGAGGGGCAACTTTTTCAAGAGGTTGGTATGTACATGGAATGAACTGCCAAGGAAATGGTAGAGGTGGAGATAGCAAGAACTGCAGATGCTGGAGTCAGAGTCAATACAGTGTGGAGCTGCAGAAACACAGCAGGTCAGGCAGCATCAAAGGAGCCTCAAAGTCAGCGATGCAGATTTACACCCTTCATCAGGACTTTGGTGTGGGGGGTGGGGGGGGCGTTGGGGGCGCTCAGCAATAGAGGAAGGTGGGTGGAGCTGGGGGAAGGTAGGTGGGATGGTGATAGGTGAATGCAGGTAGGGAATTGCGGAGATAGATCATGGGAAGGGAGGGGTGGATAGGTGAGAAAGGAGGTGGACAGGTTGTATCAGGTCAAGGAGGCAGGGATGAGAGGGAGGTTTGGACATGGGATGAGGCCAGGGGTGGAGATTTTGAAACTGGTGAATTCTATATTGAGGCTATCGGGCTGTAAGATCCTGAGAAGGAATATGAGGTGTTGTTCCTCCAGTTTACACGTGGCATCATTGTGACATTAGAGGTGGCTCAGGATGGACACCTTACCAAAGAAATGGAGGGGGAAGAGGAGTTAAAATGGTTGGCACCGGAAGGTGCTGTTGATAATAGCATACAAAGTGCAAATGCTCCACGAATCAGCCACTGGGTCTGTGATTGGTCTTACTGACGTACAGGAGCCTGCATCAGGAGCAACAGATACAGCAGACCAGTTTGGAGGACGTACATGTGAATCCTTGTTGGATTTGGAAACATTGTTTGGGGCCTTGGACGGACATGAAGAGGGGAGGTGTGGGGGCAGGTGTAGCACCTCCTGCAGTGGCAGGGAAAGGTGCCGGTTGTGGGTGGGTTGATGGGGAATGTGGAGCGGACAAGGGAGTCAGGAGGGGAGTACAAGTATAATATTTACAAGACATTTGGAAGTTACAGGAATAGAAAGGCTTAGAGGGATATGGACTAATCTCAGGCAAAAGAGACCAGTTCAGTTTGGGAAACCTGGTTGGCATGGACGAGTTGGACCAAAGGGTCTATTTCTGTCCTGTACCACTCTATGAATAACTAAGTAGGCTTCTGTACAAACTTTTACACCAGCTCCATGCAATTAATCCCTTCTCCAAAGAATTCATCAATTTGCAGTGCTTACCTGTGTATAGGTGCAGTTCTTCTTCTTACATTTGCCACATGTGAATAAGTCAGTTTCAGTACCACCAGTCTTAGCCATTTGATGTTCTCGAATGGCTGCCTTGGTCAAGGCTTTTCGCATTTCTTTAAGCTCATCACTGGCCATTTCCTGAGATGGCGTACAAAGTACTCAGGTTAGATAAATAATTGCACAAGAGACAGAAAGTCAGCGGAATACTTACTTAAAATGTTGAGCAACATTGTCAGCCAAAGAATCTGTAAATTAAATATGAATCAAACTGACCAAAGTACTCAGATATATCAGCAGCATCTGTGAAGAGAAAAATCAGTTAATGTTTCGGGTCCGGTGACCCTTCCTCAGAGCAGTTCTGGACCCAAAATGTTAACTCTGGGTTTTTCTTCACAGATGCTGCCAGACCTGCAGAGCTTTTTCAGCAACTTCTGTTTTTGTTCTTGATTTACATTATCCGCAGTTCTTTTGGTTTTTACTCCGATATATCTCCTTACAAGATGCAAATTTATGCTTATTTATAAGCTACTTAAATATCAGGCCTTAATTGATAGCACATTTGCCACAAAGTCAGAAAGCTCTAGATTCAGTTACATCTTGACACCTCCAGTATTTTATCATTAGAAGCGCTGTTCTTCTGTTGAAATATTAACGCAAGGTCTTGTCAGCCATTTCTAGTGATTCAGGTAGGTATTAAAGACTGTATTGCACCATTCTACTGCCATGACCAACATATTTTATATATTACAATATTTGTGTATTTATATCACTACTGGTTGTAGGATATTACTTTGTAAAGAACTGTATCACAGTCACCTATAAGTGAATTGCTGAAGTGCAGTTCCTAGGTTTGTTAAGTTCCTTAGACCATTTCTGCAACATCAGGTGCAATGCATGTGGAAACTACTTCACTTTTGTTCAAAATGCAATAATCATCTTTAAACCAGAGTCTGAAAAACCACTGAACATATTTGCCACAAATTAAAATTTGATGACATTCATGCATTACTTAGTTGTCATTTCAATACAGTGTCCTTTAACTTTCACATACTTATAAGACCAACATCCTCCCAGACCAAAGAAGTATGCATCAAACTTCTGGACTGCAACGGTTGTAATATAAAATTTGTGTCATGATCCCAGCTTATAGTTGCGAAGTTGGGTAGAGTACTTGTGAATTAGAAGGCAGGATGTTAGAATTTGTAAAATTGATAGGGGGAAAGAGTGTGAGGTCCCTTTAATATGAATTGTGCTTTTCCAAGCTTGGAGACAAAAAAAGTCCGCAAGTGGCTGCAGAGGCATGCACAGTTCTGAAATTGAAACATATGCATCAATAGGCTATGTGGTTGGCAAAGTAGGCCTGATTGGATGTTAAGGCAACCAGCTTGAATATCAATCAACTAACTTAAACCAGGTCCTAGTTACCAAAACCCAAGTGAATTTAAATCTGACAGTGTTGACAACCGAGGACTAATTCTATTATAAGAAAATTGACAGGTCATCAAGGGTATATCAGAGGAGGGTTTTTGAAAATCAGGGCGCGAGCAAACTGCCATTAGAAGAGTAAACCTCTGGCTCTCAGAGAAATCTTTAATTTCTCTGATTAAGCACCATCTAGAACGTACCAAAGGCACCCTTAGTTAATATTCCTGACAAAAGAATTTGACGAAGAAACAATTCCTGATGAAGAATAGCGGGAAAGTCTCAGAACATTCTGGAAGACTGATCCTGACTGTAGTTTTGAAAGTCTAATTTTTAATTTATTTTTCTTATTGCTTTGGTTTATATAGGTGGGACTGGTATTTATTGGAACAGCGTGCCATTAGAATTTTGTTCTGTTCGGGAATAATTAGTAGTTAAGGCAGAATTGTTTGGTTTGTTAGTAGGTCTGTTAATTTGTTCACTGCTAAGAATTGAATAAATAAATTGTTATTTGTTGCTTATAAAGTGAGTATCAGGGATTTCTTTCATTTAACCTCTCCTTTATAACAGATTGGGAGGTGAAAAGTAGGTTATACCATTTTTCCCATTTTCTTCAGCAGATTACGAGGCAAGGCGAGCTTCTCTGCTACGTAACATTATGATGCGAGTGGACAAGTCAGATCCCAGCATAAAACCTGGCTTGATAAATCTTTCATAGATAACAAGGTGTTATCTATGAACACAGCAGGCCAAGCAGCATCAGAGGAGCAGGAAAGCTGACGTTTCCGGTTTCTGAAGAAGGGTCCAGACCCGAAACGTCAACTTTCCTGCTCCTCTGATACTGCTTGGCCTACTGTGTTCATCCAGCTCTACATATTGTTACCTCAGAATTTCCAGCATCAGCAGTTCCTACTATCTCTGAATTGATACATCGTTCTTTTTGTTTAGTTAGTCAACAAGGTGGTTAGTCACTGAGACATCCTCACACAGACTGCAGATATTCTTTGCCAACAAAAGAAAATTTTACGACACAAAGAAAAAATAAAAACAAACCATACTATCTGAATGTATACATTTAGAATCTCAACACACAAAAACTATTTTTTAATCCATTTCCCAATACTATCTGTTACCGAGATTTCACAGCATCTACTCTTTAAAAAGATGACATTTTCTTGAAAATCTCTTGTTAGGTCATCTTTTAACTTTTGTTTCACAGAATTCATAGAATCCCTACAGTGTGGAAACAGGCCCTTCGGCCCAACAAATCCACACTGACCCTCAGAGCATCCCACCCAGACCCAATGCCGTATAACCCTCCTAATCTACACATCCCTGAACATTATGGACAATTTAGCATGGCCAATCCATCTAGCATGCACATCTTTGGACTGTGGGAGGAAACCAGAGCACTCGGAGAAAACCCATGCAGACCCTGGGAGAATGTGCAAACTCCACACAAACAGTCACCCGCGGGTGGAATCGAACCTGGGTTCCTGGCGCTGTGAGGCAGCAGTGCTAACCACTGAGCCACCGAGCCGCCCCAAACTGCCCTTTGTTGGAAGTATAACAGCGCTAATTTATCTATCCTCTCCACCTGACGGATATTCAACATTCTAATCTCGATAAACTGCTTCTGCACTCTTTGTGAAGCCTTTATGGACTTCTCTATTATGTGGTGTCAAGACTCGTTCACAGTACTCCAGCTGAGGTCTAATCAGTAACTTGTAAAGGATTTAGAATGATTTATTTGATTTTATGTCCTATTCCTTTGTGTATGAACCAAAGTAACTCACTTGTCCTTAAACCGACTTATCAACTTGCCTTGCATTGTTAAGTGTATGCATATATGAACACAAAGGACTCTGTGCACCTATACTAATTAAAATCATACCATACTGTCTTTCCTTGTTAGTTCTTGCATATGTATCATTCACAATGCTTCTGCCCATTTCACTATCTGGTCAATGTCATTCTGCAGCCTGTAATTATTCTTGTCACCAAGTTTCACATCATCTATAAACTTTAGAATGCTATTTCCAATACCCATATCTCAGTCTTCAAAAATTGTGAACAGTAATGAATTTAACACTGAGCTTTTGGGAGCACAACTACTAACAAGCTCTGTATGAAAAAATCCATTCATTCTTTGCTTCCTCAAACTAAGCTTGTTATGTATCTACACCATTACTTTCCCCTTAGCTCTATGGATTTCCATCATCTATTAACATTTGTGTGATATGAATATCTTCCAAAAATCTGCATGTGATCATCTACTTTACCACCTTGACTAACCTTCTGTTACCTCAAAGAATTCAATTCAGTTAGTCAGACAAATTTATCTCTGACAAATTTACATTTGGGTGTCTTGATTAACTGATTTCCCCTAAAGGAAAGCTCATTTTGTCTCTGATAAATGTTTCCAGTAACGTGCCCACAGCTGCTAATTAGGTCGAGTCATCTGTAGTTTCACGGTTTATCCCTCTCCTCTTTTGAGAAGAGTTAGAACATGATCAAACTTTCAGTTTTCCTCCTTTATCCAATGAGGATTGAAAGATGCAGGCCAATGCCTTTACTCTTTTTCTCCCCTTCGCTTTTACCCCAGCCTTGTTTCACATCATGCATGTCCTTCTCGTCTAGTTTCAATTTCTCTCTCATTCCATCAATTGCTTTGGAGTTTCCATCAATCTGACAAGCAGTAAGGAGAAATGTTCCAAATAACTGTGGGATCAGCAGGGCCTAGACAATGTGATTTTGTAGCATCTCACAACAGTGAGGATACTGCATGTGTATGAACTGCATATACAAGAATATTTTCTCCTGGGAAGGCAGTGAAAGAACCTGGGGCACCTTCGCTCATTTGGAACATAGAAAATGGAGTAAAACAAATATTGTTAGAAATTAGAAATGTATATTACACACATATACATATACACACACACAGAGATTACGTACATTGGAATAAGGTAAAAGATTAAATGAGCCATGAATATTTTGATATCTGACACCTCTGAGGTACAGGGGAATCAATAATGCATAAGAAAGGTATGCCCAGATGATATCTCTGCAATAATTAAAAAAGAACAAGGGTATTCGCTAAATAAACAACATACTAAAAAGATACATTAAGACTGTCTTTTAACTTTGTTTAAAAAATATTTACTGAAATGTGTAAGTTAACCAGAATGTGAAAGTCAAATAGGAGACAATATTGTAAACATAACAAACTGTTCTATGGTAAAATAGTTAATGGAGGAAGGTCAAAGCATAAACAACTGACAGATAGAAACAAACAATAGGGTTGTTGGCTGAATATGTCTGAAAGCTGGTGTGCACCTTGAAACTGTAAACCTGATCAGAGAAACATTGCAGAATTATCTGGGAGAAATACTTTGAAGACCAAGAAACAGCAAAGGAAAGAGCACCTGAAATCCATGCGCAAACTTGCTGTAAAAGCATAAATATTCTGCCACAGAAAACCTTTAGCATGCTCCAAGAGCATAAGGCTGGGATTTTTCATGCTTCAAACAAAGAACTCAACTGACTATTGGGCACTATAGGACAGATAAGGTCTTGTCAGTAATCGCCCAGTAATCACCTCTGAAAAGGACACAAAAGGATAAGGATTTCAAAGGCTGCAGTGAAATAAAGATGGGGGAGGTCAATTCTCAAGAACTGATCGATGTTGACTTCCGTCCACTATTCTTGGGTAACTCAAAGATTTAAAGAAGTCAGGCACTAAGAAGAAAAACAAATTGAAGAAGAGCTGTTTGCACAAGGCAATTGAGCTACCTCAACCTTGAGCAGTCCTCATTACTTAACATAGTGAAATGCCGTTGCTGTATAATTAGCATGCTGTATCCTGTTGTATACTACTTTTAAGCTCAGCATTCCACCCTATGGGTTGCAACAATCCTGTGTTTCAAAGAGTTACAAATATAGCAGTCTCAGCACCATTCAACAAGATCATACGTGATCTTCAACACGATTCAACATACTTGCCTTTACTCCATATCCTTAATGCCTAAATTAATCAAAAATCCATCAATCAATCTCAGATTTAAATTGATTAAAGTCAGTTCTAAACTTTTACAACTCTGTGTACAAAGAAGCATTTCCTAATTTCCCAGTGAGACTTACTAAATTAACAATTTAATTCAGCTTCCTGGTCCTCGATGACCTTACAAGGAGAAAAAGGTTTCTTCTAGTCTACTCTATCTGTTCTTCTTAAAGCACTAAAACCTTCGACCAAATCTTGTCTCAACCTTCTAAATTTCAGGAAATACAAACCTAGTTTGTTTAAACACCCATATATTGATCCTAAAAGGTGGAATCCAGGTCTGCTAATTGTAGTCTCGGACTGGTCAATTTTGCAAGTTGAAGTACGACTTAACTCTTCCATATTTGAGCACTCTAAAAAGACAGACTTGCATTTATATAGCACTTTACAGCCAAAATGTAATTACTATTGTAATGTAGGAAACTCAGCAAATAATCTGCACACTGAACTCCCACATACAGCAACATGATATAACATGATGCGTGATGTTGATTGACAGACAGTCTTTAGCAAGGATATCAGGAATAACTCAACTCTTCAAAATAGGGCCTCACTTTATTGTGTAATCCAAAAGACAGCATCTATCACAATGCTGCAATCCCTCAGTACTATAGTGGAGAGTCCACCTTGATTTTTGGGCTTGGGTCCTGGAATAAGACTTGAACAAAGAACCTTCTGACCCAGTGTGAATGCACTATCAACACACTCACAATTGATATTCAAAATATTGACGCCAGCATTCTGGCAGGCTTCTGTCTGAAACATAAAGATTGAGAACCTTATTCTTATATGACATACCAATTTAAGTGGAGGCAGTATAGTAGGGGCAACGTCACTGGACTGGTAATCCAAGGCCCAGGCTTATGCTCTGGGTACACAGGTTTGAATCCCACCATGGCAGATAGAAAATTTGAAATCAATTAGAATACTGGGAGTTTAAAATATAGTCTGTCAACCATGTAACAATTATTGATTGGGTCACTAATGTCCTTTTGGGGAGGAATTCTGCCATCCTTACTTGGTCTGGCCGACGTGACTGCAGAACCACAGCAGTGTGCTGACTCTTAACTGCCCTCTGAAATGGCTCTAGGGGACCATTTCATGGGCAATTAGGGACAGTAATTAATGCCGGCCTTGTCCCATGTAAGAATTAAAAGAAAAGATTGTGAAAGTTTATTACTGTTTTTGTTTTTATATGTCAAACCAACAAACAGCAAAATAAAAGCCTTGCTTACCTCTGCAGTCATTTTTGCTAATCTGTCCGGTGCAATGTTTCCACACAGGACGTTTCTCCTTAGATTAGGGTTTTTTGAATCTTTCAGATTTGCAATTCTGCTTCTCACTCTGTTTTTATATTTCATATCTGTGTTTTTAAATTCCTGATACACACGTCAAAAATTGTTAAGGGAATTCAAGCATCTTTGTTTTATTGAAAACAGTATTTAGTGTGTCTCTGTTTTGTAAGGTTACAAATTGAATATCAGTATGCTTCTGTAGAGTGATGGTCATTCAGCCAATTTCAAACTGCCTGAATATTACTTTTTTTTTTAAAA
Source organism: Rhincodon typus (assembly GCF_021869965.1). Taxonomy (NCBI): domain Eukaryota; kingdom Metazoa; phylum Chordata; class Chondrichthyes; order Orectolobiformes; family Rhincodontidae; genus Rhincodon; species Rhincodon typus. Next base: position 63,066,576 of record NC_063335.1, on the reverse strand, counting down.
ATTACATCATGATACTTTACCATGTCCATAAACATAACAAAACATCTTGCAATAACAATTAAATGAATCCTCTTAAACATGCATTCTATACACATTTGATAGCAAGCAATACATGTTTAAGAGCTGAAGAACTTGGCTCTTCTTGGATTCAGCTGGGAGGGGGATGAACAGATTTTGTCTGCTAATATTCAAGCAGGCACCTGCTGTCCTGAAATAATTTATGAAAGCACTGCTGTTTTGTGGGCACACTTTCCTCAGAGATGGTTCGAATGTTTGGATGTAAAGGGATTCATTATTTCAAGCTCTTTGTCTCTGGCTAGGCAAGTACCAAACATTGCTTGTTTGCCTTGGGATACATTTCACAGATACTTATGGCACTTCTGTGAAGGGATGTACTTCCTCAAAGTGGAAAGGATGCAACCATTTGCAGATCCGAGTATTATCCTGAATTACAAGCTTCAAAGGGAACTCAGGCCTGCAAACAGTACACCAAGCTCTTGTATCTGAGGCTTGTCAGTTGATACATATTTCTAAAGCTTTTATATGCAAGTGAGAGAATACTAACCATCAGAAGGATCAATTTAGGTCATTTAACCACTGTGGATAATGGATTTAAAACCTGGCCAGTTATGATGAAAAGGAAAAAAAGAATTAATTTCTATCTTGATTTTTCTTTTAACAAACAAGCAAAGCAAACAAAAACCATTAACAGGACCAGTTACTTTCAGGAGTGGAGGCAATCTGTATAACATTTTATAGGTTCAATTCTTGTAAGGACTCACAGAAAGAGAGTGCTCATGGACTCAACAATATTTATGGACAATAATAATGAATCTTGGTATGACTGAAGCACAATATACATCACCAGATTCAATAGCTAGGAGTAATTTAAAATCTGCATGTTCAGGAATCTCCACTCTCAACTGTCCACCATTGGAGCGGCACGGTGGCTCAGTGGTTAGCACTACTACCTCACAGCGCCAGGGACCCGGGTTCAATTCCACCCTCGGGCGACTGTCTGTGTGGAGTCTGCACGGGTTTCCTCCAACAGTCCAAAGATGTGCGTGCTAGGTGGATTCGCCATGCTAAATTGCCCACAGTGTTCAGGGATGTGTAGATTAGGTGGGTTATAGCGGGTTGGGTCGGGATGGGATGCTTTGAGGTTCGGTGTAGACTTGTTGGGCCGAAGGGTCTGTTTCCACACTGTAGGGATTCTATGATAAGTTAGGGCTGAGCCTTAAGATTTTGTAGTCTTTACAATGCAGAATATAAAGCAAGTGTAGTGAGATCTACAGCGCCGGTAAACAAGAACTTCACTTAACTGAAGATATTAGGTGGGATGAGTTGCACAGTGAGACTGTTCAAGTCTAGACAGCATTCTCGCAACACAATCTGCCTTTCAGAAAAGGCAACTTAGCCTTTTCAGACATCAACTGCAAACATGAGCAAAATTACATATTACTCAGAAATATGAAGCTATTTTAGAAAATAATTTGACTGTGTTCTGTGTAAACAAAGTTCTCAATTTTGGTTGCAAGATCAGGGGAGAGGAACTGAAGAACCAAACATACAACAGATCCACAATTATTACAAAAACAAATTCACAGCAATGACAATTATTTATCTCACTAGTGTAGCCTTTAAAACCCCCTCTTCCATTACTACTTCCCATTGCTGAACCTCTGTTTTAGACATCAGTTTCTCTGCGTACAATACAATATTGCTTGATGTTGATACAAGTTCAAATTCTGACCAGGTGAAATACTCAAAGTTTCAGTTACTTCTTTAGAAGGATATTTTCCTCAATTTGAGCTCCGAGTTCGTCACAATCTGAGCCAATGGCTATGTAATCACCTGAAATGAGATGGAAAAAAACGACCAATCACCAACACTAACTTCCTCCTCTGAAGAAGAATATGCAGCTAATCCCAATAAACTTGGGAGTGAGATGACAATAGTTACTTATGTCCAAGATTCCACATTAATAAAAATTTACTCTCAGTGCAAAATAACAAATCTTCAAATAACAGCTATAACACACAGCAAAACTTCTCTCTAAACTGCATTATTAGACCATAGAAGCCAAACTACCATTTTAGCTACGGCCAAAAATATCTGACCAGAATAAAAATATCTCCTATCCCTCACTTTCGAAGATTTTCTCAGCCCTCAGGCAGAATCATGACTATATTTTGAATTTTGCCACAGCTAGCACAAGGAAAACATCCTGGTTCTTTAACTTAAATGGAATACAGTCTGGAAAGTCTGGGGACCAAAGCGGATAGCACATGAAATTGGGCAGAGGAAAATTCAATGATCACATGCCCTGTGTCCAAATGAATGATTTGGATAACATGTAATTTCATGCTGCCTGCTCATTCCCATGACTGTGAAGCAAAGATCAGCATTGAACATTCTGCTGAGTGGCAAATCCTGAAGGAACAGGCATAGGGAAATGGTGCTGCAGGTAATTGGAAAGTTGGATTGCTACTATTGACCCAAGGCTCACTCCATTCTCCAAATACATTAATTATAAAACTACATTTAAAATTTGTCTTAATTTTTAAAGTGGGTTGGCATGTGACTTACCATCTGTTTTCATTGCAGCAGCTAACATTTCTCTACACTTGATCCGCACCGAGTCCGTGGTAAAAGGAGCCTGAGGATAACTTTTTAGTTGAAAAGGTGATGGAGTATAGAATGCTTCATGGGGATTACTAGAATTGCTTCCTGAACTGTAAGAAGAAACATAAAGAAGAAACCAAATCTCAGCATTTGGTCAGGTGTAAGTATGCTTAGTGTAATAATACGATTACTTCTGCAAGTACACTATTCGCCAAAGCACAGCTAATTTACAAAAATACTTGAAACAAAACAAAATAACCACAAAGGTTTTAGGAAGAGTAAATTTATTTGGTTTGCCGATTGCCTTAATTACAGTGATGCCAAATTCCAGTCTTAATACAGATCAAACCAACTTGATTGGTTGTTACGTAAAAATTCTGACCCCAAATTTTATTAAATATATATTTTCAACTGAATGTGTGAACATCACTGCCAGGGAATAGCCTCAAACACACCACCTTCAGTGTGTACTGACGGTTCGACACCGCTGCTGATGCCACCGCCTCAGTTTCCGAGGCCAACGCCACAGACACCGAGGACACCGCTGCTGCCGCCGCAACTAACATCCAGGACTTACCGACCGACTCCACTCCCCCCACCGCCTACCCCGCTCCGCCCACGTCACTCCGCCCACCGCCTCCACAGCCAGCAGCTCCAGAGGAGACTGTAGCACCCAGCCCTGCCGAGTCTTCACCACCCCCCCAGACCTCCCCCTTACTGAGGACGAACGGTCAGTCCTCAGTAAAGGGCCCACCTTTGTCCCCCCCCACCCAAACATCAACGAATACCGCTCACACTTGGACGTTGAACAGTTTTTCCACCGCCTCCGCGCTTACTTCTTTAACCATGAGCCTAACCCTCCCCCTACTGACCCCTTCTCCTGCCTCCAACATACCCCCACCTCCCGGACACCACCCCAAGGCCTCCTACCCTCCCTCGACCTCTTCATCTCCAACTGCCGTCGTGACATCAATTGCCTCAACCTCTCCACCCTTCTACCCCACTCCAACCTCTCCCCCACAGAACGTGCAGCCCTCACTCCAATCCCAACCTCACCATAAAACACATGGACAAGGGAGGCACAGTTGTAGTATCGCCGAGGCCAGGCACCAACTCTCCGACACCTCCTCCTACCACCCCTTTGATCACGACCCGACCCGACCCCCGAACACCAAACTATCATCTCCCAAACTATCCACAACCTCATCACCTCAGGTGACCTCCCCCACAGCCTCTAACCTCATCGTTCCCCAACGCCGCACCGCCTGCATCTATCTCCTTCCCAAAATCCACAAACCTGACTGCCCTGATCAACCCATTGTCTCCGCCTGCTCCTGCCCTACCGAACTTATCTCCACCTATCTTGACTCCATTTTCTCCCCCTTGGTCCAGGAACTCCCTACCTACATCTGTGACACCACCCACGTCCTCCACCTCCTCCAAAACTTCCAATTCCCTGGTCCCCAACACCTCATCTTTACCATGCACATCCAGTCCCTGTACACCTGCATTCCCCATGCAGATGGCCTAAAGGCCCCCCGCTTCTTCCTGTCCCGCAGGCCCAACCAGTCCCCCTCCACTGACACCTTCATCTGCTTAACCGAACTCATCCTCACCCTCAACAACTTCTCTTTCAATTCCTCCCACTTCCTACAGACAAAGGGGGTGGCCATGGGTACCCTCATGGGCCCAAGCTATGCCTGCCTCTTTGTAGGTTACGTGGAACAATCTCTCTTCCAGAGCTACACTGGCCCTAAACCACACCTCTTCCTCCGTTACATCAATGACTGTATCGGCGCCGCCTCGTGCTCCCACGAGGAGCTCGAACAGTTCATCCACTTCACCAACACCTTCCACCCCAACCTTAAGTTCACCTGGACCATCTCTGATACCCCTCTCTCCTTCCTGGACCTCTGTTTCCATCTCTGGCAACCACCTGGAAACCGATATCCATTTCAAACCCACCGACTCCCACAGCTACCTAGAATACACCTCCTCCCACCCACCTTCCTGCAAAAATGCCATCCCCTATTCCCAATTCTTTCGCCTCCGTCGCATCTGCTCCCAGGATGAGGCATTCCACTCCCGAACATCTCAGATGTCCTCGTTTTTCAAGGACCGCAACGTCCTCCCATCAGTGGTCGAGAACGACCTCGACCGCGTCTCCCGCATTTCCCGCAACTCATCCCTCACACCCCCTCCCCGCAATAACAACCAAAACAGAATCCCCCTCATCCTCACGTACCACCCCACCAACGTCCGGATCCAACGCATCATCCTCCGACACTTCCGCCATCTGCAATCCGACCCCACCACCAAAGACATTTTCCGTCCCCACCCTTATCTGCTTTCCAGAGGGACCACTCTCTCCGTGACTCCCTTGTCTGCTCCACACTCCCCTCCAGCCCCACCACACCCGGCACTTTTCTCTGCAACCGCAGGAAGTGCTACACCTGCCCCTACACCTCCCCCCTCAACCCATCCCAGGTCCCAAGAAGACTTTCCACATCAAGCAGATGTTCACCTGCACGTCTGCTAATGTGGTATACTGCATCCGCTGTTCCCGTTGTGGCCTCCTCTACATTGGGGAAACCACGCGGAAACATGGGGACCGCTTTGCAGAACACCTACGCTCAGTTCGCACTAAACAACTGCACCTCCCAGTCGCGAACCATTTCAACTCCCCCTCCCATTCCTCAGACAACATGTCCATCCTAGGCCTCCTGCAGTGCCACAACGATGCCACCCAAAGGTTGCAGGGGCAGCACCTCATATTGCACTTGGGAACCCTGCAGCCCAATGGTATCAATGTGGACTTCACAAGCTTCAAAATCTCCCCTCCGCCTACCGCATCCCAAAGCCAGCCCCAGCTTGTCCCCGCCTCCCTAACCTGTCCTTCCTCCCACCTCAAGCCCCACCCCCATCTCCTACCTACTAGCCTCATCCCACCCCCTTGACCTGTCCGTCCTCCCTCGACTGACCTATCCCCTCCTTAACTCCCCACCTACACTCAACTTTACTGGCTCCATCCCCGCCTCTTTGACCTGTCTGTCTCCTTCCACCTATCTTCTCCTCTATCCATCTCCTATCTGCGTCCCCCTCTCTCCCTATTTATTTCAGAACCCCCTTCCCCTCCACCATTTCTGAAGAATGGTCTAGGCCCGAAACATCAGCTTTCCTGCTCGGCCTGCTGTGTTCATCCAGCTCTACACCTGGTTATCTCACCTTCAGTGTATTCTGCTTCACAGATTCTGTCTAATAGAGATAAATTGAAAAATGAATTTTGTCATTTGTCAATCTAGCTCATTGCAATGGACAGGTTTGTTAAAAAAAAAAAAAAAAAAAAAAAAAAAAAAAAAAATCGACAGAAGTAAAATAAGAAACAACCGAGATGGTGTGGAGGTCTCCATATTAATGGAGGCTATCTAGCCAAATTTTTTGTCGTTAAATGGAAGCTCTGATGCAGAAATTTTCTTAGTTTAATTTTAAGAAGTTATCACCTTTCTTCCTTTGCTTCTGGACTGTTTTGTGCTAAGGACACAGAATCCCTTTTCTTCTCTTCAGAAGGTTTCTCAGTTGATGGGCCATCTGCAAAATGGCATTTGATTTAAACATCATGTCAAAACCTTTTAAAAAAAAAGGCACTTCATAAAACACATTACCAAATAAAACAAGAAAGTAAATAGTACAGTAAAATTCACATCATCTGGTACCTCACTAACTGGAATACTCTACCACCGATATCCTCCTTAAGTGTTATTGTCGCAGTATAAAAGTACTGATGTCAGTCTGAAGTAATTGTAAAAGATTTGGCTTAAGGTTGAAATATCTTTCATCCAGTGCTTACAGTGAAAAAAAGTCAAAAGGTGGAGAGGTTCCAAGCCTCTGCAAGTTGAAGCATATGCAAGATATATTTTCCATTCTATTACTATTACCACAAACTGCAGTAATTTAACTGACATTTTTGATTTACTGGTGCCACCCAATTCTGGTGTGCACTGGTCAACATATTTTACTGCAATGTAAAACCAAACACAGCAAAGTATACACTCTGGTGACAGAACTGTGAGAAACACTATTCACATCTGGAGATAGTAAGAACTGCCGATGCCAGATTCAGAGATAACACATTGTGCAGTGGTCTCTACCTTCCAGTTGCGAACCACTTCAACTCCCCCTCCCACTCTCTAGGCAACATGTCCATCCTGGGCCTCCTCCAGTGTCACAATGATGTCACCCGGAAACTCGAAGGGCAGCTCCTCATATTCCGCCTTGGAAGCCTACAACCCAAAGGTGTCAATGTGGACTTTACCAGTTTCATAATCTCCCCGCCCCCGGCCTCATCCCACAACCAACCCTCTCTCTCATTCCCACCTCCTTGATCTGACACAACCTGTCTGTCTTCTCTTCCACCTGTCCGCTCCTCCCACCTCACTGACCAATCCCCACCACTGCCTACCAGCACTCACCTATCACCATCCCACCTACATTCCCCAGCCCCACCACCCCTCTATTTATTTCCCAGCTCCCTTCCCCCTCCCCCATTTCTGAAGAAGGGTTCTGACCCGAAACGTCAACTTTCCTGCTCCCCTGATGCTGCCTGGCCTGCTGTGCTCCTCCAGCTCCATACAATTCACATCTGACTACTTGTATGGAAAAGTGGGATCTTTAGAGTCATAGAATCATACAGCACAGATACAGACCCTTCAGTCCAAACAGTCCATGTCAAACATATTCCCAAACTAAATTAGTCCCACCTGACTGCTCCTGGCCCATATCCCTCCAAACCTTTCCTATTCATATACCTATCAAAATGTCTTTCAAATGTTGTAATTGTACCCGCATTCACCACTTTCTCAGGAAGTTCATTCCACATGTGAACCACTCTCTGGGTTAAAAAAATCTGCCCCTTGTGTCTTTTTTAAATCTCTCTCCTCTCACCTTAAAAATGTGTCCCTAGTCTTGAAATTCCCCATCATAGGGAAAAGCCAACTACCACTAACCCTATCTGTACCTCTCATTTTTTGTTTAAATAAACTTCTAACAGATTGCCTCTCAACCTCCTAGGCTCCAGTGAAAAAAGTCCCAGCCTTTCTTTATAACTCAAACCTTCGAAGCCTGGCAACATCCTATAAATCTCTTCCAAACTGTTTCCAGCTTGATAATATCCTTCCTATAACTGGGCAACCAGAACTGGACACAGTATTCCAGAAGAGGCCTCACCAATGTCCTGTACAATCTCAACACGACTTTGCAACTCCTATACTGAAAGGATGAGCAATGAAGGCAAGCGTACCAAATGCCTTTTTAACATCCTGTCTACGTGTGACGCAAACTTCAAAAGAATTATGCACCCACCCCGGTTACTCTATTCTATAATACTACCCAAGGCCCTACCATTAATTGTATAAGCCCTACCCTCGTTTGTTGTACCAAAATGCAGTACTTCAGATTTATCCAGATTGAACTCCATCTGCCATTTTTCAGCCCATTGACTCATTTGATCAAGATCCTTTTGTAATCTTAGAAAACCTTCTTCACTATCTATTATGCCATAAATTTTGGTTTCATCTGCAAACTTATTAACCATGCCTTCTATATTTTCATCTAAATCATTTATATAAATGACAAAAGTGTGACAGGCCTCCAGTCCAAAAAGTAACCCTCCACCACTACTCTAACTCCTGCCGTTAAGCCAATTATGTATTCAATTGGCAAGTTCACCCTGAATCCCATGCAACCTAATTTTATTGAGTCAACCACGCAGAACCTTGTCAAAGGCTTTACTAAAATCCAAATCAGCAACGTCTATTTCTCTGCCAATCAATCAATCTTTTGGTAACTTGCTCAAATAAACTCAATCAAGTTTGAGAGACATAATTTTCCGTGCAAAAACCATGCTGACTATCCCTAATCAATTTTTGCCTCTCTAAATTGATTTCCATTCCCATGTTATTGAAAGATTTTAGGTTAAGATTGCTTTTAAAGCAACCAATTCAGCACACCATTTTATAATTGTACAGTGTTTTTTGTCTATTGACAACAAATAACAGAGAAAACCCCTGAATAGCTCTTATGAATTCAACAAATGTTTAAAAGACAGATAGTTTGAAATGTAGAGATAAGAAGGTGTAGAGCTGGATGAACACAGCAGGCCCAGCAGCATCAAAGGAGCAGGAAAGCTGATGTTTCGGGCCTAGACCCTTCTTCAGAAATGGGGGAGGGGAAGGGGGTTCTGAAATAAATAGGGAGAGGGGGGAGGCGGGATAGATGAGGGATACAGGAGAAGATAGGTGGAGAGGAGACAGACAGGTCCAAAGGCGGGGATGGAGCCAGTAAAGGTGAGTGTAGGTGGGGAGTTAGGGAGGAGATAGGTCAGTCCAGGAGGACGGACAGGTCAAGGGGGTGGGAAGAGGTTAGCAGGCAGATGGGGGTGGGGCTTGAGGTGGGAGGAAGGGATAGGTGGGGACAAGCTGGGCTGGTTTTGGGATGCGGTAGGGGGAGAGGAGATTTTGAAGCTTGTGAAGTCCACATCGATACCATTGGGCTGCAGGGTTCCCAAGCGCAATATGAGGTGCTGTTCCTGCAACCTTTGGATGGCATCGTTGTGGCACTGCAGGAGGCCCAGGATGGACATGTCGTCTGAGGAATGGGAGGGGGAGTTGAAATGGCTCGCGAATGGGAGGTGCAGTTGTTTAGTGCGAACCGAGTGTAGGTGTTCTGCAAAGCGGTCTCCAAGCCTCTGCTTGGTCTCCCCGATGTAGAAGAGGCCACAACGGGAACAGCGGATGCAGTATACCACATTAGCAGATGTGCAGGTAAACATCTGCTTGATGTGGAAAGTCTTCGTGGGGCCTGGGATGGGGGTGAGGGGGGGAGGTGTAGCACTTCCTGCAGTTGCAGGGAAAAGTGCCGGGTGTGGTGGGGCTGGAGGGGAGTGTGGAGAGGACAAGAGAGTCCCGGAGAGAGTGGTCCCTCCGGAAAGCAGATAAGGGTAGGGAGGGAAAAATGTCTTTGGTGGTGGCCACCCGAAGGTTGCAGGAACAGCACCTCATATTCCGCTTGGGAACCCTGCAGCCCAATGGTATCAATGTGGATTCACAAGCTTCAAAATCTCCCCTCCGCCTACCGCATCCCAAAACCAGCCCAGCTTGTCCCCGCCTCCCTAACCTGTCCTCCCTCCCACCTATCCCCTCCTCCCACCTCAAGCCACACCCTCATCTCCTACCTACTAACCTCTTCCCTCCCCCTTGACCTGTCCATCCTCCCTGGACTGACCTATCTCCTCCCTAACTCCTCACCTTTACTGGCTCCACCCCTGCCTCTTTGACCTGTCTGTCTCCTCTCCACCCATCTTCTCCTCTATCCATCTTCTATCCACCTCCCCCTCTCTCCCTATTTATTTCAGAACCCCGTTCCCCTCTCCCATTTCTGAAGAAGGGTCTAGGCCCGAAACGTCAGCCTTCCTGCTCCTCTGATGCTGCTTGGCCTGCTGTGTTCATCCAGCTCTACACCTTGTTATCTCAGATTCTCCAGCATCTGCAGTTCCTACTATCTCTCAAACTAGTTAGAAATGTATTTTTATTAATGAGAGGGTCATCGAGGTTTTATTCTACTATGGGCATTTAGTGTCAGTATTAAATGTTCAACTCAAATAACTAGCATGTTAAAATGTAAAATTAAGTGCAAATGCTACTTAACCCCATTTGCCATCTCAGAAATGCAATTCTTAACATGTAGGTGTCAACCCCTCTGATCTATGTTATCCATACATGTGGTTCAATTCATAATTCAGCTGAACTGCTCCTTAACAGAACATTATGCTCCAGCAAGTTGCCATTCTTACTTCCTGGATTCCCCAAGGCTCGCACCCTGAAACTTTTAAATACAAAATTGTTGAATTGTATACAGTTTGGGCTTAGACACATCAACAACCAGAAGGACAAGAAAGCCCATCAAAATACAGTAGGGGCTGATTGTAATCCCTCACCTGGTAGAAACCATACAGGAAACAGTTAAAACAAAGATGGAAACTTACAAACTCCAACTTGTTTGGTTGCAATCTTCAACTGAAAGTCTGCTATCAAGATGCCCATGACCAAACACTCCTCTTGCTGTATTTTCTAAGGTAAAATCCCCAAAGAACATACAGTCATATAGCACAGAGGCAGACCCTTCGGTACATCCAGTCCATGCTGACCAGACATCCAATCTGACCTAGTCCCATTTGCCAGCATTGAGTCACTTATCCCTCTAAACCATTCCTATTCATATATCCATCTAGATGCCTTTTAAGCGTTGTATTTGCACCTGCCTCCACCACTTCCTCTGGGAGCTCGTTCCATACACGCACCACCCTCTGCGTGAAAATGTTACCCCTCAGGTGCTTTTTAAACTATTCCTCTCTAACCTGAAACCTACACACTCTAGTTTTGGACTCCCCCCATCCTAGGAAAAAGACCTTGGCTATTCACCCTATCTGTGCCTCTCAGGATTTTATAAACTTCTATAAGATCACCCTCATCCTCTGATGGTCCAGGGGAAAAAAGCCCCAACTTACTCCTCTCTGCCTATAACTCAAACACTCCAGTCCTGGCAAAATACTTGTAAAACTTTTCTAAACCATCTCAAGTTTAACAACATCTTTTCTATACAAGAGCGACCAGAATTGTATGCAGTATTCTAAAGGGGCCTCACCAATGTCCTACACAGCCGCAACATGACATCCCAACTCCTATATTCAATGTTCTGACCAATGAAGGTAATGCCGCCAAACACCTCTTTCACAACCTTGTCTACTTGTAACTCTACTTTCAAGGAACTATGTTCAGCAACACTCCCAGGGCCCTACCATTAAGTGTGCAAGTCCTGCCCTGGTTTGTCCTACCAAAATGCAACAGCTCACACTTATCTAAATTACACCCCCTCTTCCACTCCTCAGCCTATTGGCCCATTTGATCAAGGTCCGATTGTACTCTGAGATAATCTTTTTCACTGTCCACCACACCACCTATTTTGGTGTCATCTGGAAATTTACTAACCATACCTCCTATATTCACATCCAAGCCAATTTATACAAATGACAAAAAGCAGTGAACCCAGCACCGATCCTTGTGGCACACCGCTGGTCATAGGCTTCCATCACCTTCTGTCCCCAAGTATCCTAGTTTCCATGTATTCTCCAAAGTAAATACTGATGCAAAATATTAATTTAATATCTTACCTATCTCCTGTGGATCACATACTGTAAGGGGCCTCTCCCAAGTTACTCGTTTAGCCTTTATGTACTTATAGAATCTCTTTGGATTCTCCTTAACTCTGTCTGCCAATGCTATTTCATTTCCCATTTTTATCCCCTTGATTTCCCTCTTAAGTATACTCCTTCTGCTCTTATACTCCTCTAGGGATTCACTCAATCCCAGTTGTCTAAACCTGATATATGCCTCCTCCTTTTTCTTGACCAGAGCTTCAATTTCTCTAGTCATCCAGCATTCCCTATACTTAGCCTTGCCTTTCACACTAACAGGAATATACTGTCTCTGAAATCTGGTTCTCATTTTTAAGGGCCTCCTACTTCTCAACTAGCCTCCTCCAAATCAACTTTCAAAAATTCCTGTCTAATACCAACAAAATTGGCCTTACTCCAATTTGTAACTTTTAACTTTTTGATCAGTTCTATCCTTTTCCATAACTATTTTAAAACTAATAGAATTAGGACCATTTGCCCCAAAATGCTCACCCACTGACACCTCTGTAGCTTGCCCTGTTTTATTTCCTTCTCCAGTGCATACATTCACAGACTGAATAAGACCGTTTTCTTGGACACACTTGAATTCCTCCTCATCCAAGCCTTTAACACAATGGCAGTCCCAGTCTACGTTTGGGAGGTTAAAATTCCCTACCAATATCTCCTATTATTCTTACAGATATTTGGGATCTTATATATTTTCTTCTCAATTTCCCACTGGCTGCTGGGAGGGCCTATAATACAATCCCAACAAGGTGATCATCCCGTTCTTATTTCTCAGTTCCACCTATATAACATCACCGGACAATCTCTCAGGAATACCTTTTAAGTACAGCCATAATGTTATCCCTAACCAAAAATGCCACTCCAACTCCTCTCATGCCTCCCTTTCAAACCTTCCTATAGCATCTATACCTTAGAGCATTAAGTCCTGTCCATCCCTGAGCCACGGTTCTGTAACAGCTATGATATCCCAGTCCCGTGTTCCCAACAATGCTCTAAGTTCATCTGCGTCACCTGTTAGGCTTCTTGCATTGAAGTAAGTACAGTTTAATTATCAGCCTTATGTCATTCGCTGCCAAGCTCTTATATGCCTTGACGATTTGACCTGTTCCCCTTAACTACTGTACCAGTCTCAGCCTTTTCTCACTATCACTTTGGTTCCCCTTTCCCTTCCCCTCCCCTGTTCCCCTTCACTAGCTTCAAGCATCCAGAGTTGGATTAGCAAATCTCCCCACAACGATATTGGTCCCCTTCTAATTCAGGTGAAGCCCATCTCTCTCATGTCATTCCTACCCCTGAAGAGATCCCAATGGTCTAAAAATGTGAATTCTTGTCCCCTGCACCAGCTCCTCAGCTACATATTCATCCGCTCTATCCTCCTATTCCTACTCCCATCAGCACGTGGCACCGGTAGTAGTCCGGATATTATTACCCTCGAGGACCTACATTTTAACTTCCTGCCTAATATCCTGTATTCTATTTGCAGAACTTCATCCCTTTCCTTACCTATGGCATTGGTGTCAAAGTGCACAACGACCTCCAGCTGGTCACTCTCCCCTTTCAGAATATTCATAGAATTCACAGAATCACTACAGTGCAGAAGCAGGCCATTTGGCCCATCAAGTCCACACCAACCCACTCCATCCATGGAACCCGACATTTCCCATGGCTAATCCACCTAACCTGCACATCTTTGGACTGGGGGAGGAAACTAGAGCACCCAGAGGAAACCCAAGCAGACATGGTGAAAATATGAAAACTCCACGGAGACAGTCGCCCAAGGCTGGAATTAAATCTGGGTCCCTGGGCACTGTGAGGCAGCAGTGCTAACCACTGAACCACCCCTACTGCACATATTCTGCATCCTCTCCGAGACATTCTTGACCCTGGCACAGGCAGGCAACACAGACGGCAACAGAGACATCTATCAGTGCCCCAGAATAGAAAGTCCCTTCTTACAATCGATTGCTCAGAACCTGACATATACCGCAGTATAGTTGAGTCAGTCACAGTACCAGAAACCTGGCTGTCAGTGCTATACTCACCTGAGAGGCCATCACCTGCTATTGTATCCAAAACAGGCATACCTGTTTGAGATGGGGCCAAACTCCTGCACTATCGGGCAACCTCACCTACCATTCGTAGCAGTCAATCTCTACCTGATTGTATCTGCTGTTTTTCTACCTTCCTGAAATTGCCATCCTTCACATCCTCTTGTTCTTGTAAACTCCTCATTGCCTCTTAACAGCAGCTCCGATCAATCCATGCGGTCTGATAGAATTTGCAACCTAACACACTTCCTGCAGACAGTCTCCGAGAACATTCAAATTCTCCGTGATTTCCAACATTTGCTCTTCCTGTCAGATCACCTTATCAAAAAGCCATTTCTGCCCCTTTAACCATCAACAGACCTAGAAATTGCCTAAAAACAAACAACACACTTTGCTCAAAAACGCAACATTAACAGTCTTTCTAATCAAAAACACTGCCCTGGGATAACTTAATACCAATCCTTAATATTAAAAGTCAATCAAGAGTGATCACAGCATAAACACAAGAAGAAATAATGCTCTCACCTTACTCATGATAGATTAATAAAACAAAAGGATTAAGATTTAGAAGTTTTAAAAGTCTTAAAAGCAATCACTTAGCTGATTGAGCTCAAAAACCAAAGGTCATCCTCTTCTCCTGTAGTTTCAGGCAGTGATTTTTTTCTAAATCACTGATATTTCTACAGCTGCACCTGAAGCTGGATATTAGACGTCCCACTTCAGCCATGAAACTTTACTGCTTGTTTGCTATTTCATTGAAACCTGATATCCAGAGCCCTTGTGTAATTTCTCAATCTGTCAGCTGTGAAACTACACTTGTTAGCTGCTTCATAAAAAGCTAAACTCCAAGCCTTATGCAATTCCTCAGTCTCCGACCACGCCACATGGTCGCTCTCCCAACCCTCCTCTCCTTCCTCCCTTTTAAAGTATCCTTGTTTTTGACCGTTTTCCAAAAGTTCCAAAAACAATGCAAAACTTGTAAAAACAATTATAAAAACCTCAAAAACCAACAGCTGCTCTCACAGCGACGATCTTCTCCCATCCACCATTTTTTTTTAGAACATTTGGATTAAAGGCTGAATGGACTGGTGAACTCTTGACAAAGTGTTGCACAAAATCTCTTGATGTCTTCAAAAAGCTTTCATCAAACCTCCAGCAATAAGGACATTGTAGAAGACAATTATGCCCTTATATAAATTTCAGAATTCTCAGTAACGTGTTTACTGCCAGTCAACTGAATTAGTTCAAATGCTATCACTAAAAATGCCATGCAATTTATTAATCAGCAGGCAATTTAAGGGGTAATCATACGCTTGAAAATCTTCTGTGCCATTGCTCCCAACACATCTTTAACTTTTTGCCCAAGATGGCTATTCTAGCATTTCAGCTCAAGACCCCATCTTGGCTTGTTCAGATGAGAAGAAAGACAACAAGATATAGCCCAATGGTTAGAACTGTGCACCCTCATTCTGCCACAGGCAACTACTGAAACCGAGGGATATCTGCTGGCGGTTAATGCAACGGATTGGGGTAATGTAGTGACATGGGATGTAGAACTAGCTGGCAGACAAGAAACAAAAGAGTAGGAATAATTTTAAAGTTTCAACTTTAAAGAATTATAAAATGTAAGGATTTTAGTGTGGAAATCCAAAAGCCTCCCAAGTTGGTGCAGTGAGCAGATAGGTGGTAGATCAGATACAATGTAGAGAAGTATGAAATGATGTACTTTGCTAAAATGAACATTGAAAGATAACTTAAGTGATGAATGCAATTCTAAATGAATAGAGGGATTCGTGAATACGTGAAGGTGGACAGGTGGAGAACAATTAATAAAGCATATAGTGTTGGCAGCTTTGGCTTTATTAATGGTGTCATTGAGAACAGAAGCAAGGAGTTAATGTTCAGCTTGTATAAGTCACTTGCTAGAACAGATAGAGTATGGCGGACAATTGTGGGCACCGCATTATAAAAAAGGTGTGAATGCACTGGAGAAAGTACAAAAGTGATTTATAAGAATGGTTCTATGAATGAATGAAGGAGATGTGAAGAGGTCTCAAAATCATGAATGGGCTGGACAGAATGGATAGTGAGAAGCTTGCCCCATTCACAGAATGAATAAGAACAAGAGGGTATAGATTTGAAGTGATTCGCAAAAAGGAGCAAGGGTGATATGAGAAGGAACTTCTTCACACAATGAATAGAGTTGGAATGCACTGCTGGAAATGTGGTGGAAGCAGGTTCAGTTGAGGCAAATAGGCATTGGATGAGTGTTTGGATAGAAATAGTGAGCAAGGATGTGGAAAAACCAGAAGACTGGCACTAGGTGAGAATGCTCGATTGAAGAGCCGATGCAGGCATGAAGAATGAATGGCTTCCTTCTGTGTTGTTACAATTCTACAATTGTGTAGTAAAAAGATCTTTTTCTGAGTACAGCAGGAATCAGTACTTGAACCCCAGCTATTCACATAATATATTAATCATTTAGATGAGGGAACTAAATTCCAAGTTTGCAGATAATACAAAGCTGGGTAAGGGTGGGCAGTGATGCTGGAGTGTGATTAGGACAAGTAGAGTGAATGGGCCAATGCATGGCAGATGAAGTATAACATAGATAAATATGAGGTTATCCAATCTAGTAGCAAAAGCAGGAAGACCAACTATCTCAAATTGCAATAGATTTGGGAAGGAGAAAATGTGCAATAAGACTTGGGCGTCCTTGTAATGCAGTTGTTGAAAGTAAGCATGCAGGTGCAGCAGGAAAGTAGTGTGTTAGCCTCATATTGAGAGGATTCAAGTACAGGAGCAGGGATTGTTGCTACAATTGTACAGGGCCTTGGTGAGAACCACACCCGGACTATTGTGTGCAGCTTTGGTCTTCTTATCTGAGGAAGGACTTTCTGGGTATGGAGGGGGTGCAACAAAGATTTACCAGTTGATTCTTGGGATGGCAGGACTTGCATACGAAGAGAGGCTGGCTCAGGTTTGGATAAAATTCACTGAATGTAGAAGAATGAGTGGGACCTCAGAAACATATAAAATTTTAACAGATCTAGTTAGGATAAACACAGAAAGATGTTCCCAATGATTTGGGTTGCAGTCTAAAGAAACGCAGTAGGTCATTTAGGACCAAGATGAGGAGAAATTTCTTCACCTAGAGGGCAGTGAGCCGTGGAATTCTCTGCCACAGAAAGCAGTTGTGGTCAAAACAGTGAATGTTTGCGAAAACAGAAGAGTTAGATATAATTCTTGGGGATAAAAGGGGTCAAAGGATTTGGAGAGAAAGCAGTAACAGGGTACTGAGTTGAATGACCGGTCTGATCATATTGAATGGTACAACAAACTCCGAGCCGAATGGCCTCCATGTAATATTATTTCTCAATATTTCTATGCTTAAATTTCACTCAAAAATATTGGTGCAGTTCTCAGAGAAACTCCAAATAACCATAAAGTCAACCAGTAACCAGGTTGCCAAATTTATGCATAACAAGTCTGCATAGACAACCCATCATGAAGACCAGCACAGTAATTGAGTAGGAAATTTAAAAGGAAAAGGAAAAACACAACAAGAGAATGTTTTGTGCTGAAGGGAAGTACTCAAGAAAAACGGTCTTGTGGAGAAGTGGGTAGTATCCTCCCATCTGGACGAGAAGCTCAGGGTTCAAATTCTACTCCAGAATCTAAATGGTCAAGTAAAGCCTGTGAATGCTGCTGGTGCGAATAGATTAGATGATTGCATTTTCACATTCACAATATACTAACCATTTCATATACTTTAAGTATTTTTCTACATTTTTCAATAATGAGGATATTCATGGTACTTGCCACCTGCCATTGGCATGCGTTGGAAGGAGTTACTGGATGCCATTCAATTTCTTTGGCTGTAATATTTAATGGCAATAGAACATGTGAATGTGAAAATGCAGTCATCTAATCCATTCGTACCAACAGCATTCACAGGCTTTACTTAACCATCAGGTCCTGGAGTTGAATTTGAACCTTGAGCTTCTGGTCCTGATGCAAGGATACTACCCACTTCTCCAAAGGACTATTTTAGCCATCCTATGGAAAGAAAATTGGAGCCTCTGCCCATAGCCCTTCACTGCAACTTGCATGCAAAATTGACGCTGCCACAGCAACCTATGAATTCTTCAGCAGGCTAGTTGGCTGGATGGTCAGTGTAGAACAGATTGATGCCAACAGCACCAATGGGTTCAATCCCCACTCTGACTGAGGTGGATTTGAGACCTATTTTTAATCGCAAAACTCAAGAATAAAAATGCTTGAACATATATATTTAATGCTGTACGAGCAACATTCACAGGCTTTAGCACGTTTTCCCTCAGAATATGCAAGATTTTCTGGCAATTTTACACTCCTCCCTTTGACATGTCTTATAATTTTAAAATTTTACCAGACTTGCCTTTCTGGCAGACGCAGCTCATCGCCAATATGAGCAAGCAATTAAAAGTGCCTCAAGAAAAATCGAGAAAGTAATATGTATACAATTACACAAAACAACACACTTTTTAAGTACAAAAAACAAAATTGCTGGAAAGGCTCAGCGGGTCTGGCATCTGTGAAGGAAAAAAACAGTTAACGTTTCAGGTCCGGCGAACCTTCCTTATGCAATACGTGCAAGGAAGTACGCAAAGTCATAACATTTCATACAAGCATACAAGCGTAGAGTTAATTTTCCTGCCTTCTACACAGCATTTTAAACCTTTTCAGGACACCAAAGAGTTTACCCATGACAACTGCGCACTTTATATTTTTGCTTTCTAGGTAACTATCTGAACTACTAAACCAAATATATTAGTAGTTTAAAGAAGCAGTACATTGATAGTACAGTGTATAATCATACCATAAAGAAAATTGGAGAAGGACACAACTCCAGCAAAAGGAATACTAAAATAATATAGGCATTTTGAAAACATCAATTTCTTTAGATTTTGCACATTTGCAAAGCATAAATACAACAACTTGTAATTAAGCACAAAATATGCAACACACTTATGACACTTAGATTTTTATGATTCTTGTCTCAAGTTTTTCACTTGAAATTTCTACAGACCAGTGGACTGGGAAGAGGAGAAATAAATAATCCGTTATCTTCGTTTATGTTATACTGTTTGGTAAAAGCTTCAATAGAATATCCAGTTCATGAGAGTGGTGTCTGGATAATACTGAACACCAAATAATTCCTTACCTAAAAGTTTCTTCCAGGATTTAATAAGGGATTTTGCCAAAGATATGACATCATCTTCTTTACTCTGCTTCCTAATGGCATTTACAGACATTCCAATTCTAGTAGACTGCAAAACAAAAGAAACATTACCTACGAACTAATTCTTTTCAATATATTAAAAACTTAAAATAATTCCAAATATAAGAGCTATGTAGACTTTGCACATAAAAGAAAAGCAAACCTGAAATTAACCTTAATATTGTAAATGAATTGGAAGCCTAGAGAAGACACCCGTTCAGTTTTCCAGAAGTTGAATATCATTTGTATTTTTATTAACCCACATGGTGATGTTTTAAAAAGAACCTTCTAACAACTCGATTGTGTATCTGCAGGATGAAAACTTACTCCATAGTATTGTTTAAAAAAAAACAGATGATTTTAACCTGCATTCTATTTCTAAACCAGTTTTTCTGTGGGCATTAAACATGAAAGCAGACAAGATTCATCCTAAATAGCTGGGAAAGTATGGCTGTTCAGCAAATTAGAAGTTTGGATAACCAATCACAAATATCAATCATAAAATCACAGCATCTGCAATTTTTCCTTTTTAAAAGCAAACTGGTTGCATACGAGTAACATATTCTGCTTCCTACTATATTATCTTCAGCATGGGCCACTAAAACAAGAATTTCCAACAATGTAAGGCTCACAGCATGCATTAGTTATGCACCTGTTGCACAAGAATGACAACAACAATTACACAATAATTTGAAACTTGTATCCCTTATTTGGCCTCTTAAAAGGAACAATCAAGCTGATCAGCACTTACAGACAGATACGACATAACAGTAAATGCCAGACTGAGCAAGTACTTAAGACAGCAGGCAGTGCAGGAAGCCTGCAGGAACTAGGCTATTTCCGTACTAGAACAACCACACCAGAACTGGATCAAATCCACGCTGGAACCAACATTAGAGTAAACATCCAGTTGCCACAGCCTTACCAACCATAGGGTTGCTTTCTCATTACAGAGTGATACTGGTGGTGATTTAATCTGAAGGTCTCCATACCGCAGATGAGGGGGAAAGGTTGAGGAGGGGTCCTTCCTGGTAACCTCAGCTGGTGTGGGAATTGAACCTATGCTATTGGCATCACTCTACATCAAAAATCATCCATCCAGCCAACTGAGCTAACCAAACATGAATAAGGTTTCAAGGTCGCAGGAGTGTACAGGCAGGCAGGAAGGTGGTTTGAAGTGTGTCTACTTCAACGCCAGGAGCATCCAGAATAAGGCGGGTGAACTTGCAGCATGGGTTGATAACTGGGACTTCGATGTGGCCATTTCGGAGACATGGATAGAGCAGGGTCAGGAATGGTTGTTGCAGGTTCCGGGGTTTAGATGTTTCAGTAAGATCAGGGGTGGTAAAAGAGGGGGAGGTGTGGCATTGTTAGTCAAGGACAGTATTACGGTGGCAGAAAGGACGTTTGATGAGGACTCGTTTACTGAGGTAGTATGGGCTGAGGTTAGAAACAGGAAAGGAGAGGTCACCCTGTTGAGAGTTTTCTATAGGCCTCCGAAAAGTTCCAGAGATGTAGAGGAAAGGATTGCAAAGATGATTCTGGAAAAGAGCAAAAGTAACAGGGTAGTTGTTATGGGGGACTTTAACTTTCCAAATATTGACTGGAAACACTATAGTTTGAGTACTTTAGATGGGTCGGTTTTTGTCCAATGCGTGCAGGAGGGTTTCCTGACACAGTATGTAGATAGGCCAACAAGAGGCGAGGCCACATTGGATTTGGTACTGGGTAATGAACCAGGCCAGGTGTTAGATTTGGAGGTACGTGAGCGCTTTGGTGATAGTGACCACAATTCGGTTACGTTTACTTTAGCGATGGAAAGGGATAGGTATATACCGCAGGGCAAGAGTTATAGCTGGGGGAAAGGCAATTATGAGGCGATTAGGCAAGATTTAGGATGCATAAGATGGAGAAGGAAACTGCAGGGGCTGGGGACAATTGAAATGTGGAGATAGTAGGAACTGCAGATGCTGGAGAATCCGAGACAACAAGGTGCAGGGCTGGATGAACACAGCAGGCCAAGCAGCATCATAGGAGCAGAAAGGCTGACGTTTCGGGCCTAGACCCTTCATCAGAAAAGGCTTTTCTGATGAAGG
>NC_063335.1:63015591-63044891 GCF_021869965.1 Rhincodon typus | reverse complement strand
CATTGGATAAACATATGGATGATAATGGAATAGTTTAGGTTAGATGGGCTTCAGATTGGTTTCACAGGTCGGCGCAACATCGAGGGCCAAAGGGCCTGTACTGCGCTGTAATGTTCAATGTTCTAACACAATAGACTCAAGCAGAGAACGAACCCTCAGACAGCAGTCTTCCTTGAACAGTCTTTACCAGGCAGATGGAAATGGGTCTCAAGGAGAGAAGAAAGACATACAGAAGAGCTTCCCAACATCTCAGCTAGATAGCAGGATGCTGTCCTGCCACTTTAACTAGACCAAAGCTATCCCTGACGATAACCCACTTGTCTTCTGGTGTCAGTGAACCATCTCTAATTATCACAGTTATATACTTTATCTAATTAACTAATGCATGAAATTTAAACTACTTCTATTTCATAGACTGATCACCGATCAGAAAATTACTTTCAGATCATCGACTGCCTAACAATGACCACAAACCCTAAAATCAACAAAAGACCTCATCAAACAAACAAAACTGCTAAGATAGGTTCAAAATTTGCAGGAGCACAGGAGTCAAGAAGCTTTATTTTGGAGATGGCAACTTGACAATTTACTGGAAATAGGTTCAAGAGAGTAACTACCAAGTATCACTCAAATTTTGATCTAATGTCAACACATCAACAGGTTTATAAATTTAAATAAATATTTAACTATGTTAACACTTAGTAACGGTAAAACAAATTCTGTGATGTTACATTTCAATAGAAAAATCTTGTTGCACAGTGCCTGGATAAGCACTGCAAGCCCAAGGTGTCATCTGCACACAGTTATATGAACACTATTTTAGTAAGAGCATTATTACTGATACAGAGGGACATTGTTACAACCTTTTTGGAGGTATTGACCGATTCCTTTCCCAGCCTCAGTTTAGAAGCGAAACCCACCCCCATTCCCCCCAACCTGACTGTGCACAAAGACTCAGGAGGCAGACAGGACTGAAGCACGCAGCAGTCTTTATTCTTATTCAAGCAATCACTGGTTCAAACAGGGAGAAGGGCAAAGATCTCCCCTGAATCTGGCCTCAACTTGAGAATGGAGTTGCTCTCTCTTGGAAGAGAGATCAAAGACACTCTGGTTTTTACAGTAAAATACAATATTTTTCTGCATTTTGTGTTACAATAATCACAACAATGTGGTCACTGTGCCCTTCCTCTTATTCTGTACAACGAATCCTGTGAAACACTTAATTAATGATGGCCACTCCTGTGGACAGCCCTAGGTTCCAATGGTCTCATGATGTTTAACAGACATTGTAATCTCCAGGCCTTTGGATCTCTCTATTCATCCTATTCACATTCCAAAGGTACTGGCTGTACTCCTTCGAAAATGTCTCAGATTTGCTTATCTCTAAGGACTACTTGAATTTTATTGCCCACTGTATTCCTTTGCTATCTCTATCAATTTCTGTTACTCATTTTATATTTTCCCATTGTCCTAATTATATATTATATAAACAAGACAGGTGGTTCTAACTAACTGCTATAAAGATTTGTAACATTGATCTCTAATATTAATTTAGTTATACATAAAGTTTCATTATTACCCCTACTGTTAGCACTCTTTAGCAAATGAGTTGAATCATCTGTGATTATCTGAAGAAGCTTTAACTAGAACCTATTTCTTAACATTATGAATGATGTTAAGAAAAAAAAAACTACTGCAAAATAACTTTAGCTGCTGTTTTCACAGCTGGCTGATGAGTTAGGCTGACTGTCTTATGGACTGAGATTTACTGACCTTATTCTGACTGATTCTTTTCACCTAATGGAACAACATCCTTTCATTAACGAGGTTGGAATCAATTACTCGTCATGGTTTAATGAATTTGTTTAACTATACAGATTTTTACGAGCCACAGTCCCACTACTTCATCTGTGTTTGTTACAAATTTTCAAACTGTTTGTCCTTGAACATCCTCTTATTGAACTGTCTCTGATTGCTGTTTGTACAGGGTCCCCCTTTCACCTTGGAGTATCCGCTTTTCAAAAGCACTATTGTTTCACTTAAACACTGGAGCAGGCTTTTAATTCTGTTTATCCCCTTGTCAGCCATTGCAGGTCTTTCAAATATGGACAGCTCCAAAACACAGTGCTCCTCTGACCACAGCAAAGTTTGAATTTAAAAGAAAGTTAATTTTGCCAATTATACACTGGTTTGTATATAGCTTAGTATCAGAAACAAGTCTGTCACGTTCCTGAAGTTAACAAATAGTTTATTGCAAAAACATTACAAGAAGCAAAAGGTTTAAAATCCATTTAAAAAATGTTTAAAATATGTCTAACTACCCATCTTGAAAAACAAATGCACACAACTTCTTCCGAGCCTAGAAAAGATATAAAACTCTGGACAGTGTTTATCTTAAAAGTACTTTAAAAATAACTGTTAAATTCAGAAAAAAAAAATTTATCCAGTTTGTCCAAATGCTGGTCTGCAGCCATTACTTTTCATACAAACTCTACACACAGAGGTTTCTTCCTGGATCAGTTATGACTGCTAGGATCCTCTTTTCCAGAGACAATAGTGTACATTCAGATTTCTCCTGGAAGTACTCTCCATTTGTAGTGCATTTTCAACTCTCAAACTTTGATGAGAGGAGTTTCTTAGAAAGAGTGAGAGCCCCTGTGGCAAGTTCTTGTTGACATTGGTTTTCGAAACTTTTTGTTTACACACACCCACAAACTAGGTAATTTGATCTCTGAAAGTGTTGCAAACTTAGGAGCCCCCTTTGTTTTACAAATAGGTCTTTTCAAAAAGTTCAGATGATACGTACACATATCTAGCCAATGATTAAACTTAACATTTTAGATAATACATCTTCATAATAACAAAGGCAAATTGTGACATGTAATGCATATTATTTGTTAAACATTCACAGCAGAATGCAAGTTCAGCAATAGGGCAGCTGCACTAGATCGCCTCATCTCAATGTGGTACCAGCAAATCTAACTTCCCATTCACCAACTGTCTCACACCAGAGCTTTCTTCTGTCACTGAGCAAAGCAAAAATAAAAGCCACCACAAAATAGCAAACAAACAGTACAAGCCAGTTTTACAAATGAAACCATACAAAATTTTCCACAAAAATCATCTAATCACCACCCTTGTGCTGGTTTGCTGTTCACAATTGCCCGTCATAGTTCTCCAAGTAATGATACACCACTGGTTCTGATAAGATTGATGGATGTAACTTTCTTTTAGTTAGGGAGACTGCTAACAGCCTTGCAGGTTGATTCGGTCCAATTCTAGAAAGCTTGGGTTTGCATTTTTCCATTTCAACATAAGCAGCAGCAGCAGCATGGTTGGCTGAAGACAACAGCTATGGTGGAATGGTAGTGATGAATGTTGTCTTCCTGAACGAGGTCAGGAGGTTCATGTTCCAAGGTCCCTCTACCAATCCCACAAGGCAGTAATTCAACAATCTTAGCCATGTATCAGGCAACAGATTGCTGGAATTCAGAGAGCCTGCAAGCCTCTTTATTTGTAACTTTTACTCATACCTGCAAGCTGAGATTATATAACAGACGTTTGTGGTACAAGTGCAGATCCAGATGTTAAGAGATATTTTCTAGCACTGCAATGGAAGCTGAAAGGTCAGTCATCAGAACTTGCACCTTGGATCCAGAAGTGTAGTTAGAATTGGCCAGCACTCTCACACTGGGAGGCAGCAATTTCAAGCTCTCTACACTGCCCTTGTGCTAATTGGTACTGGTCTTCTCCACACTTCTGGACAGTAATGACAAATTTTCTTCGTCATGCTAATGCTTTACACATCCCGTGTGTAGCACCTACTTTTTCTGTAGCATGCCTCAAAAGGGCTTCAAAGCCCATCATTGAAGGGCTTTACATAACGTGCATCTTCACCCTCCGGTGAGTTGGCATCTGCATCACACACACCCTGGTTGCAGTCCATGCAAACATTATGTCTTACCAAGTGCAGATCCCTTACCTAAACTATTGTCTAAAATACACAGAGTATCAGTATTTGAGCTTGCAGTTGTGGGTGAGTGAGAAAGAAAGTTAACTTCTAACTCACTGTCTCCCTGCTCTTCCACTTCAGTTTTTTGTACATTGTCTATCCAGGTTCTGGTTTTATAATCTGAAAAGAAGAATAGCTGTAGCAACAGGCAAGCAGGACAAAAAGCAGGTGGTACATGCTTAGACCTTGCATCTTGTATAACACAAGAAACTGTGGAATAAGGGGATTGGAATGTGCAAATGAGAACTTAGGATGAGAAAACTGCCAATTTTGATTATTAGAGCCTCAGGGCTAGCAAGGACATTAGTCATGGTCACTCCAATATTAAGGAACAACATCTTGTCCATTGTGCAAAAAGCTTGTCCCCTGCTGGTTAGGGGCTGTTACCTGTGATTATGCACCCCTGTCCTGTAAGAAAAAGAGAAGAGTGCCAGTGGGTCTAGTACAATATGTTTGGGTGATGTGGCTGTCATGATTGACTATATGGCATAATGTGCAAAGTCCAACATGTACCTGAGAGTTTTGAATCTGTATTAATGAGTGACGGTGAGGTGAAGGGATAAGCATTAGTCAGCAGTCATGATTAAGGGAGATCACCTTAGTAGGCGAGCGAAGGAGTGTTGTACACTAAGTAGAATGTACCTTCCCTTTAAAAACGGAAAGCCAGCTTCAATTCACGCTGGTCTCCCACAATTTTTCTTGAACTCCTGGGGCTGGCAGGCATTCATTGGCATGCTTAACACTGGTTGAACACTGTCATCATTTAACCATGTATGGCTGCCTGAATCAGAAGCTCCAGACATGGGTTAATTGTGTCATGATCTACACACTCATCTAAATCGCATGAGACTTTGCAGTCTTTTAATCCTAATCGAACCACCTGCTACAGAAATTCTTATCTTGCTGTATATTATAGTAATATAGGAAGAAAAAATACAAGGTGACAGAAGTAAATGTAGTGACTGATTCTTAGAAATACAAGATTGTATTTCACATCTTCCTGCTCAGCCTCACAAAACAGAAGTTATGCATCAATTTGAACAGAATAATGCTGTGCCATCTTCTGTTCAAAGTTAGAATTAAACTGAAATTTACAAATAATAAGCTATTCATTAGAGAAACTTGAGCTGCAGATAACCTAAATGCAGAAGTCATTCTGATTTTTTTTTTTAAAAATCTTCAAAATGTATGTCATCTAGATCAACACTAAACAGTGTTGCTCAATATGTATTTTACTGGTCAAATCTTCATTTGCAGTGATGTACCACAATCAAAATTAACTGTTGTTTTAAAATGGTACTCGAACATGCGAAAATTCATCAAGTCCAATTATGTTAAAGCAATAACTTTAATTATGGTGACCTATTAAATAAATTTATCACAATACAAAATAAACTAACATTTACTCACACTTTTTGAACCCATCTTACAGAATTCTTACATTTAAATTTTCTTATTGCAAAGAGACCGAAATTCCATTTTTATAATTATGCTGTATACATCCCTTCATTTACTAAATAATCTTCAAATTAATCTTAGGAATTTGCTGGAAAAGACAAAAAGAAATAAAAGCTAAATTCTTAAATAATAATTTGTACAATTCATCAATTGTAACTTTACATTAACACAGGGTTTTTTTTTTTTAAAACCATTTCACCATGTTTTAATAAGAACAAAATGTTTTCTTTGTTTTAATGCTTCTGAATGCAGTTATATAAAATCAGGTAGAAAGCACCTATTATTCAGTAAAACCTGCTGCATTGAAAGGGATTGGCAAACTATCACCGACAAAAAAAACCATGGAAATGCAGAAGCAAAAGCTGACTTGGTTCAATATCTTATCACCCAAGACACTGCTCATGGTTTATTGGGGGAACTAAGGCAGTTAGACTCTTTAAGATGAGCCTACACAGCAGAGGCCTTGGGTGCATAACTGTGCTTGGGGATAACAGGTTGTACATTTTTACATAATTAAAACTTTTGAGTTTAGTGGTATGATAAGCAAAGATGAAGCAACCTGTGTAGCCAGCTGATTGGGAGAATACCCACCGTCAAAAGTCAGAGTCGGTGTAAGTTTTCTTGTCTCCTTTCAGAAAATCAGATGAATGTTAAAGTTACTGGAATCTTCTTGTGATTGCTAATTCATAAAAGGATTTTTCATCCTTAGTAACTGCTTGTCTGATTAAATTTTAATCAAACCAACAGTTTTGTTCCAGTAAATAGGCAATGATTATTTCAAGCATTCAGAAATGCCAGACATGAGATGCATTTTGTGCTTCTGAACAGATTTAACATTCTATCATACAAATTTCAATACAATACAGAGATCATACATCACTTTCAATTCAAGCAATGAAAGAAAAAATTGACATGTTGTTAAAACTTTTCACTTAACACTCATCTGCAAGAACGCCAACTTTCTGAACAATCCCGAGTGCGCCAAGAATTACACTTGTAGATAATGTAAGATAGAAGATCATCACTCGGGCTTGTATATGAATGATGAATTGATCTTACATTCTAATTGCAATCAGAGAAATGCAAATTACATCATTTTTAGCTGTCATGTTCAAAATAGTTTGGTTTATAATAATCTATGAAGATTTACATATAGAAAAAAAGTATCAACAGATTCAAATGACAATAAACTACAAAAGGGCCACTTAGACGCTAACATTTTTATATTATCAATGTCACAGTTATAGCACTAGACTGGCAACCCTGATGTCATGAATTCAAATCTCACCCACAAAAGTTATAAAACTGAATTCAGTAAAATGAGTCAATTGTGGGCTAGTACCAGGAAACATAATCATGAAAGGTTCCAGATTATCATAAATGCCCAAATGGCTTACAAAGCAGAACCTGCCATCCCTACCTGGTCTGGCCTACAAGTGACTCCAGTCCCACGCTACATGGTTGACTCAAAGCCCTCACAGATGAATTCAGTAGATTCTGGTGGGACAATATCATAAAGATTTTGATGCATTTTTTAATGTATATAATGATCTTGGCAAAATGGTAACTCTTAAGGTTTTAAAAAAAGACTAACTGTAGATCCTATGCTACTCACTAACAAATTGCATTTATTAAGCACTACACAAATTTTGACATTCATATAATGACACAAAACGGGTGATGGTGAACCAGAAGCCCATTTTATATCCTTCCGGATTTATCTTACCATTGATATGAACGGAAACAAAAACATATCTGGAAAGGATCTAAAATGAGCTTCAAAATTGCTATATCCACCATCATAAAGGGTGAAATTATATTTTTGGAGTAGTATAAAATTTTCCAGTGTTCAGTGTTCAAAATGTGTAATGACCGTTATCAGTGGAGTTAAGAGAAGCATAGACAGCATTTTATAGTGGAACAGGAGCTAATAAGTGTTTAAGGAGAAAGTTCCATAATGTGAAGATGTAGCCGCTAGAAGAGGTAGCGCTACAGATTGAGCAAAACTAAATTACATGATAAGGTAAACTCTTTATTCCATGCTCGCACATTCATCTAGATATAGGAATATATTTTCATTGATTTTTCACAATTCTTGGTTGTGTTCAGACTTTGTTCCCAAGACAGCATACCTGCAATAACTCCAAAGTCATAGGAATGCTCTTTAACTCTTTCAGCAAGTCCATGGCACCCACCTGTAAAACAACACAGGGAACCTTTTAAAAACAGAGACGGTCATCCAAGCCAGGTTAAACATTAAGCATACAAATGAAAAGTTTAAGAATGCTGAAAAAGAGACACATTTTGTTGAAGCAATTTGTCCTGCACTTGTCAGAACAATGTACAAGAATGTCAATTTCAGAGGAAAACTAACATTTATATTGTTCGAGAGCAGAGTGTTAACTGCTGGCAAGCCGACTTTGATTGACAGAGCAGTTGTCATAGACAACGTGCCAGTTTGTGACCTGGAGATATAGCATTTAGCACCTTCATCCAAACTATTGTGAAATATGGGCTCCTAGTATGAATCCCAATGATACCCCTCTACTCACTGCCTGCCTTTCAGAAAAATGTTCGAGTATTGTCACTCTTTGTTTCCTGTCTGCCAACTAGTTTCCTTTGCATTTTAATACACAATCCCCAATCCGAAGCACTTTAATTTTACACACCAATCTCTCTAATGTGGCGGTGCCAGTGTTAGACTAGGTTGGACAAGGTCAAAAATCACACAACACCCCAGATCATAGTCCAACCGGTTTATTTGAAAACACTAGCTTTCTGAGTTGCCTCTTCCTCAGGTGTAGTGAGAGAGGAGGTATCAAGACACAGAATTTATAAGTAAAAGATCAAAGGATCATACAACTGCTGTGAATGTATTGAAGAAACTAAAATGGCTGGCTGACTCCCTCCTGTTAAATGTTTAATTAGTTAAAAAGGAGATGCAGGTTTTGGTTAATTAAAATGCAAATCCCCAGAATTTCTTTCTAGTCACTGGTCCAAAATAACTAAAGGTTTTATCAACGTATGCAAGAGATGACATCTCCGGTCAGACAATGCATTTTAGGTGTGAGGCCGTCTTTAGAATCTGTGTTTTAAGCTGGAGTTGGACCCGTTTTGTTTCTAAAGCAGGATTTTATAAAATGCCCCATTGATTGACTGTGTTTACCAATTGCGCGCTTTTTGAACAAAATACAATGTATCTGCAAATACAAATCTGCAAATGCAAATTCACCCCATAGATTTATATGTACGTGAGCGCGTGTGTGAGACAGAGAGCATCTGCGCATGAGAGTTTGCGTGAGTACGTATGCATGCACACGTGCGTTCGTGCATGCATAGTGTGGAGGGGTCACTTGTAGTGCGACATGAACCCAAGATCATGGTTGAGGCCTTCCTAACGGGTACCAAACTTGGCTATCAGCCTCTGCTTGGCAACTATGCGTTGTTGTGTATCCCCAAGTCCGCCTTGGAGGATGTTTACCCCAAGATCCAAGGCAAAATGTCCTTGACCGTTAAAGTGTTCCCCCACTGGGAAGGAACACCCCCAGTCTGGCAATTGTTGCGCAGTGTCCATTCATCTGCTGTCATAGCATCTACATAGTTTCGCCAATATACCATGCCCCAGGGCATCCTTGCCTGCAGCGTATGAGATAGACAATGTTGGCCGAGTCACTTGGTGGGTAGTGTTCCCACGTGTGATGGTAGTATCAATGTCGATGATTTGACATGTCTTGCAGAGGTTGCCATAGCAGGGTCTCACACCTAAAATGCATTGTCTGACTTTAGACGTCACCTCTGTATGCACTGATAAAACCTTTAGTTATCTCGGGGCAGTGACTTGAAAGAAATTCTGGGGAGTTGCATTTTAATCAATCGAAACCTGCATCTCCTTTATAACTGATTGAAGATTTAACAGGAAGGAGTCAAATCAGCCATTTTAGGCTTATTCAATACGTTGATAGCAGTTGTATAATTCTTTGATCTTTTACTTATAAATTCTGCGTCTTGATACCTCCCCTCTCACTATGCCTGATGAAGGAGCAACACTCTGAAAGCAAGTGTTTTCAAATAAACCTGTTGGACTATAACCTGGTGTCCTGTAATTTTTGAATTAATCTCTCTCTGGGACTTTATCAAAAATCTTCTGAAAATCCAAATAAACCACATTGACTGGTTCCCCCTATTAACTCTACAATTTACATCGTCAAAAGAACTCCAGTAGATTTATCAAGCATGATTTCCCTTTCATAAATCCATGCTAACTCTGCTACGATTTTTCAAATGTTCAACTATTCTTTTCCAATGGCTTCCAGCATTTTCCCCACTACCAATACCAGGCTGACTGGAGTATAATTCCTGGTTTTCTCTTTGCCACCCTTCTTAAATAGAGGGGTTATATTAGCTACTGTTCAATTTGTAGGAACTATTCCAAAGTCTACAGAATATTGGAAGACGATCAACGCATCCACTATTTCTAGGGCCACTTAAGTACTGTGAGATGTAGATTATCAAGGCCTCCAATCCTATCAATTTCCCCAATAACATTTCCCCATTAATACTGATTTTCTTCAGTTCCTTCCTCTCACTAAAACCTGTTTTCTTTCCCCTCCAACATTTGTGGAGTATGTTTTTGTCCTCTTTTGTGAAGACAGAAGTAAAATATGAATTCAGTGCATTAACCACTTCTTTGTTCCCCATTATAAACTTCCTTGCTTCTAACTATAAAAGGTGCCTATATTTGTCTTCACCAATCTTTTTCTCTTCACACACCTATATAAACTTCAGTCAGTTATGTCCCCCACAGGCTTACTCTCATATTCTGTTCTTCCTTTATTAATAAATCCCTTTGTCCTCCCTTGCTGAATTGTAAACTGCTCCCAGTCCTCAAATCTGTTGCATTTTTTGGTTAATTTCAATGCCTCTTCCTAGGAACTAATATTAATTTCCCATATAAGTCACGGTTTGGCTACCTTTCCTGTCTTACTTTGACGACAGACAGGAATTGTTGTAGTTCACTCATGCACTCCTCAAATGTTTGCCAATGTCTTTCCACTATTATTTCTTTAACTCTTTAACTAACGATCCCCAAAC
Organism: Rhincodon typus; assembly: GCF_021869965.1. Classification (NCBI taxonomy): domain Eukaryota; kingdom Metazoa; phylum Chordata; class Chondrichthyes; order Orectolobiformes; family Rhincodontidae; genus Rhincodon; species Rhincodon typus. The sequence continues at coordinate 63,034,330 of NC_063335.1, read as the reverse complement.
TATCATAGCCATTTCGTGCCTCATAACATAGTATCCTCTATTTAGATTCAGTACCCTAGTCTCAGAATCAACGATGTCACACTCAAGTAAAATCCATAGTTAGGAAGAGTCATAGAGTCATGGAGCATAGAAACAGGCCCTTCGGCCCACTATGTCTATGCCAACCAACAAAAATAGTAATGCAATTTATACAAAATAATTGAAGTATTGTTAACTAAATTAAATCAAATTATACCTAATTCTTGATCAGCTGGTAAGTTGTCCAGAGTGATGGCAAATGGAATTTAGTTCTGATAAATGCAAGGTCTAATAAGGGAAGGATATACACAACGAATGATAGGAACCTAGGGAGTACGGAGGAATGATGAGACCTTGGTGTACAAGTCCATAGACTCCTGAAGGTGTCAGAACAAGGTGACAGGGTGGTGAAGAAGACAGATGGATACTTGCCTTCATTAGCTGAGGCACAGGATACAGGAGCAAGAAAATCTTGTTATAGCTTTACCAAACATTGGTTCGAGCAGAGATAGAATACTGTGTGCAGTTCTAACCGCCACGTTATCAGAAGGACATGACTGCACTGGAGAGGGTGCAGACCAGGGTCATCGGGAAGTTGCCTGGGATAAAAAGCTAAGAGGACAGACTGGATAGATTAGGTTTGTTTTCCTTGGAGGAGAGGAGACTAAGTTGGGATCTTAACGAAACATACAAAAATATGACATTATAGACAGGTAAATTATGAGAATCTCTTCCTCATGGGAGAGATGACTGAGACCAGAGGGCACAAGTTTAAGGTGAGGAGTAAATGGTTTTGAGGAAATATGAGAAAAAAAAATAGCCAGAAGGTGGTAGAAATATAGAACTCACTGCCTGAAAATGTTGTTGGAGACAGGTACTCTTGCAACATTTAAGAAGCATCTGGATGAGCACTTCAAATGTCAGGGCATTGTAGGCTATGGACCTTTCAGAGCAGGTAAATGGATTTAGTGTAGTTTGGTGTTTGTGCTGCAAGAATCAATCTCTACTGTATGAGGTTTAACTCAGCATTGGTAGTATTCTTTATATTTTCAATCAAATATCAAATAAAACTCATCATTAATACTTAAAATTAATTCTGCAGATTCAAGTAGTTTCCTAGCAACAATAAACAAATCAGTGTTTGTTCCAATATATGACTCATTTGTTAACAGGACAGACAGTTCATTGTTGAATTTCCTGCGTTTCAAAGTGATTGGCTCCTGCTTTCCTGAAGAATTGAATACAATAAGATGGAGATTCTACAATCACTAAATATGTGACCCTCGTGCATGAATGAGCAGAACTGAGCATTTACAGTAAATCAAAACCATGAAAATACTGAACAAGGGTACAGAAACTCACTGCTCAGTAATGGATATTAGCCTAATAAAAAGGTAAATTGTACTGCCTGGAACAAAAATAAATTCAGGGAAAATTGATTTTCTCATTGATCCATTGCTATATAGATAATTCCAGACCATGAGTCATCTGATCATTTGTTGATGAATTTCGCATCCTGTTCAGGTCATGAAAAACTTCGAGCAAATGAGTGGCGCATTATTGTCACCTTTATGTGAAAGATTAGCAAATGCCATAATTTCAGCAGGCTTGTAAGTCGTCACAGAAGATACAAAATTACAAGCAGCAAAAATAAAGGATAGACTACCTATGTCAAATTTCATCTCATTTAATCAATCCCTTTTGTGGCCCCAGGACACATATATCACAACACAACCAATTCATTGTTTTGTGGTATAGTTTCCATTTTGTATGCAAATACAGAACACATTTTGCAGAGAAGGACGCTACAGTCATCACTGAGATCAACGTTAACTACTGACAGTGTCTGGAGTACTGTAGAGTTTTGGTTTCCTTACTTAAGGATGGACATAAACACATTAGAAAAATCAGATAAGGTTCACTTCTTCAGTCCTGCATTCAGTCATCTTATGAAAAGGTGAACAGGTTGAGCCTGCATCAAATGGAGTTTAGATGAATGAGCAGTGATCATACTGAAACTTATAAAATTCCAGTGGGGATTGGACAGGGTGGACACCAAGAGGATGGTTTCCTTTATGGGAAAGACTACGTCTGGGGGACGCAGTTTAAAAATAAAGAGACTGCCCATTTGGATTGAGAGGAGAACTCTTTCTTTCTTAGGGTCATTACATATTATTAAGGACAAGGTAGATTGACTACCTTGTAAATCAAGAATGCAAGAGAAACGACTGGTCAGAGAGGTAGAGCTGAGGCCACAATCAGATCAGCCATATTATTATCAAATGGCAGAGGAGGCTCAGAGCTGAATATCCTACTCCTGTTCTTAATTTGCATGCATGTACAATCTGGAATGACTGAATTGTATACACGCACATATGAGAAATAATATCACTGGTCCAAATCTCAAACTCATTAAACAATTGCACAACTCATATTTTGTGGATAATTGAAAAGGAATGTGAAACAGCCAAGAGATCTTGTAGCACAGTGATAGTGTCCCGGCCTCTGAGCCAGGAACTAGACAGCATTTCTGTAGCTGCAAACAAGACTTTAAGATGGTATGTTACCTCCCTATAGCCAGGGTCAAGGATGTTGATGAGAGGCTGCAGGATATTCTAAAGGAGGACAGTGAACAACAAAGGTCGTGGTATATATCTGTACCAATGACATAGGTTAAAAAACAAAAGTTGAGGTCCTGCGAGGTGAATACAGGGAGTTAAGTTGTAAATTTAACAAGGAGTAAGGCAGTGGTATGGGGATATTACAGCAGTGTGCTAGTGAGTATAGAAATAACAGATATATCATATGAATAACGGACTGAAGAAACAGAGTAGAAGGGAGTGATTTAAATTCCTGGGATGCTGGGACCAGCACAAACAGGACAGATTGCATCTGGGCAGGATCAGGGCCAATATCCCCCAGGAACGTGAGCACTGAAGAAAAGAAGGGGGAATCAAAGATAGAAACAAAAGACAAAAGTAATTATCAAAAGTGAAAGGCAGAAAATCAAGGGTGAGAAACAAATAAGGCCATGGTGCAAAATAAAGACAAGATGACTAACAAGCTTAAAAAGACAAGCATTTGTAACAAGGTAGGTGAACCAAGTGCAAATAGACTTACATAGTTATAACATACTTGCAGCTACACAGACATGGCAACAGGGTAACCAAGGATGGGAACTGAACATCGAAGGATACTCAAAGTTAGGAAGGACAAATAGGGAAAAACAGTAGGGTAGCATTGATGATAAGTGAAAACAATGCCCTTGTGAGAACAGATAATGGCTTGGAAAATGACCACATGGAATCTATGAGGGTGGAAGAAACAACAAGACACAGAAAACATTGGTGGGAGTTGTCTTTTGCCCCTTAAACTGTATTAGAGATTAAGGGAATGCATTAAACAAGGGCTTAGAGACACAGGCAATATTCATGAGTGACTTTAGGCTACATATAGATTAGACAAACCAAATTACTAATACATTGGAGGATTTCATAGAGTGCCTATGTAATGGTTTCTTAGACCACTACGTTGAGGGACCAACTACTGAGCATCCTATCCTAGAATGGATATTGTGCAATGAAAAAGGATTAATTAACAATTTTGCAGTGTAGGAAGAGAGACCAAAAAATTAAAGGATTGTTCATTAAGATGGAAACCAAAATTAGGGTCCTCGATCTAAATAAAACGGGCTATGAGGGTATGAGACATGAGTTGGCAATGATAGTTAGGGGAATCTTACTAAAAGAATTGTCAGTGGATAAGTTATGGCTAATAGTTAAGGAACATACTCACAAATCATTCACTCCTATCTGGTGCAGAAGTAAAAAGAGGACAGGAGGCTTAACCATGCTTATGGGGAAAAAAAAAATGGGGAAATTAGAGAATATCTCCAAGAGACATAAATTTGCCAAAAACATGCAACAAGCTTGAGGACTGGAACCATCTTAGAATTCATAAAATAAAAGATTTCTCAAGAGGGGGAGAATTGAGTATGAGTGCAAAATTGCAGGGAACGTAAAAACTGACTGTAAAAACTTCTATAAATATCTGAAGAGAAAAAGATTAGCTAAAACAAATGTAGATTCCTTACAGTCAGGAATGGGAGAAATTATGAAAGGAAAGAAAGAATGATAGAAAAATTGAACATTTATTTTCGTTAACAAGGTGTAGAGCTAGATGAACACAGCAGGCCAAGGAGCATCAGGGGAGCAGGAAGGCTGACGTTTCGGGTCTAGACCCTTCTCCAGAAAAATTTATTTTGGTTCTGTCTTTGTGAAAGGACAATAATTTCCCAGAAATGTCAGGAAAGAGTGAGAAGTAGGGATTGAAGAAAATCAGTAAAAAGATGCTAGAGAAATTAACAGTGTTAAAAACTGACAAACCCAGGGATTGATAACCTGCATCCACAATATTAACAGAAATCACTATGGAAATATCTGATGCACTCCTGGACATCAGCAAACACATGGCAGCTGCAATATAACATGGATGTTCGCCGATGATTACAATGTTAAGATCCATTCGGAATTCCTCAGATACTAAAGCAGTCCCCAACCAAGTACAGCAAGACCTGGACAATATCCAGGCTTGGGCTGAAATTGGCAAGTAACATTCACACTACACAAATGCAAATCCCTGTCCCACAGGACAGGAGCTAACCAGAGACCGATGACATTCAAAGGCATTAACATCACTGAATCCACCACTATCAATTTCGTGGCAGTTACTGTTGACCAGAAACTGAACTGGGCTCACTATACAAATACAGTAGCTACAAGACCTGGTCAGATACAAGGAACATTGCGGTGAATAACTCATCTCCTAACTCCCCAAAGCCTATCCAGCATCTACAAGATAGAAGTCAGGAGTGTGATGAATCTCCACTTGCCTGGATGTGTGCAGCTCCAACAGTAAACAAGAAGCCTGACTCCATCCAGGACAAGGCAATCCATTTGATTGTTTTGGATGTTGTGCCATTCAATCCCTTTACCACCGATACTCAGTAACAGGTGTATGCTATGTGCAAGATACGCTGCAGAAATTTGCCAAAGATTGTTAGAAAGAACTTTCAAAATCCAAGATCAATTCTAATAGATGGACAACAGCAGCAATGACGTGGGAACACCACCACTTGCAAATTCCCCTTTGAGCCACTCACCATCCTGACTTAGGAAATATATCGCTGTTCCTTCACTGTCATTGGGTCAAGATCCTAGAATTCCCTCCATCACAGCACTGTGGGTTTAAGAAGGCAGCTCATCACCACCTTCTCAAAGACTACTAGGGACAGACAATAAATGCTGGCATAGCCAGCAACACTGACATCCAAGGACTGAATTTATTTTGAATTCCAAAATCCTGTATATTCTGGAGCAGCTCCTATAAATTGGAGGGTGGCAAGTGTAATCCCACTATATAAATAAGGGGAGAAAACAAGAGATTTATACACCATTTAGCCTAACATCAAAAGTGGGGAAATGCTAGAGTCTATCATAAAAGGCATGATGACATAACACTTAAAACTTATTCACACAATTAGACAAAGTCAACGTGGGCTTATGAAGGGGAAATCATGGTTAACAAATTAAAGGATGTTTTGTGGATGTTATTAGTATAATTGACAAGGGAGAACCAGTGAATGGGATATACTTAAATATTAACGAGTCTTTCGGTGTGGTCCCACATAAGAGGCTAATGGACAAAACTGAAGCACACAGGAAACACACTAGCATGAATTGCAAGCTGGCTGACAGACCTAAAGCAGAGGATGGGAATAAATGGGTCATTTTCGGGGCGACAGGTGGTGAATAGTGGTGTAACAGGATTAGTGCTTGGGCCCAAGTTATTCACATTACTTGGATAAGAGAACCAAAAGCAATATTTCCAAATTGCTGATAACAAAATTTGGTGGGATTAAGAGCTGTGAGGAGGATGCAACAAGGCTTCAGAGTGATCTGCACAACTTGAGTGTGTGGGCAAACATTTAACAGATGCCATTTAACATGGATAAATGTAAAGATTCATGTGAAAGTGCAGAGTATTCATTTAAAAAGTGATATCTTGTGAAATATGGATATACGAAGGAATCTGGGTGCCCTTGTACACCAATCAAGGAAAATAAGCAAGCAAGTGCTGCAAGCAATTATGAATACAAATGTTATGTTGCCCTTCACTACAAGAGAATTCGAGTTCAGAAGAATGGACGTTTTACTGCAGTTCTACAGGGCCTTGGTAAAACTGCACCCAAGAATCCTTATCTAAGAACGGACACATTGCCATACAAAGATTGCCACTAAGGTTCACTATACTGATACTGAGGATGGCAGGACTGTTTTATGAGCTTTGACTGGGTCTATATTCATAAATGTTTTGAAGAACGAAAGGGGTCCGATTGAAATGTGTAAAATTCTAACATGTCTTTTTTTTTTCCTGAACTTCTTCCCCAGTCGACTCCAACCAGCTCTCTCCTCATTGCTTTGCAATTATCCTTATTGCTTTGCAATTATCCTTATTTAACAATAAGGATATATCCTTATTTATAAAATTCTAACAGGGCTAGACAGCATAGATGCAGAGAGGTTGTTTCCCCTGGTTGGAGAGTCTACAACAAGGGGTTAATGTCTCAGGATACAAGGTAGGCATTTAGGACTGAAACAGTGTTCAGAATGTGGTAGAATTGAGCAGTTTGAGAGGGAAGAACATTAGTCAGAATTAACTGTGCTGAGGTTAAGTAAGGATAATTGCAAAGCAATGAGGAGAGAGCTGGTTGGAGTGGACTGGGGAAGAAGTTCAGGAAAAAAAAAGGATTGAAAAACAATGGTAGACATTTAAGAAAATAGTTCACGTCTCACAACAAAGACGTATTCCAGCAAGAAAGGAGAATTTAGGAAGGGGATAAACTAACCATGCTTAACTGGGGTGGGAAGTTAAAGGTAGCATTTGATTGAAAGAAAAAATATACAATGTGGCAAAGATTAGTGGTAAGACAAAGAATTGGGAAAATGTTTTAAAAACCAATAAAAGCAACAAAAGAGAGAAAATAAACTGTGCGGGTAAACACACAAGTTGTATGAAGACAAACAGCAAAACCTTCTTTAAATACAATAAATGGAAGAGAGAAGCCAAAGTGAACACAGATCCCTTAAGACAATTACAGTTGAAAAAATAATAATAGGGAAACCAAGAAATGGCAGAGGAGTCGAATATATATTTTGCATCACAGAAGGAGATACCAATAGCATCTGGAAATTATTAAATATGCAAGGAACAAAAAAAAGGGCAGAAAATAAATACAATAACTAAAAGTGCTAGAGAAACTAACAGGGCAAGAGACTGACTGGACCTGATGGGATACATTCTCGGATATTAAAGGAAACAGCTACAGAGATAGTGAATGCACTGGTAGTAATCTTCCAGGAATTCTTAGATTCTGGAAAAGTCCCAATGGAATGGAAAACTGCTAGTGTACAAATCTTTATTTTGAAAAAGGAAGGAGGCAAAAGAAAACTAACTGCAGCTAAGTTAGGTTGAATGTCTGCTATTGGGAATGTTAAGATGCAACAGCAGAGCACTCAGAATTGCATAATATAATCCAGTAAGAATGAGTACGGCTTCATGAATGGGAAATAATGCCTAATAAGATTACTATAATTCTTTGAAGTGGTAAGAAGCAGGATAAAGGGGAAGTAGTGGATGTAATATATTTGGATTTTCATAAGATATCACATATTAGGCTTCAATAATAAGAGCCCAGGATATTGAGGATAGTATATTATATGAATGGAGGATAAGCTAACTAACAGAAGAGGGATAAAGGGAACATTTTCAGGAATGACAATCTGGAATAAGTGGAGTGCCACAAGGTCAATGCTGGGTCACAATTATTTATAAGAACATACTAGTGACTTAGATGTGGAAAGTGAATCCAATTTGTGGATGACACAAAAATAGGCAGGAAGGCAAGTGGTGAAGATTACACAAAGAGTCTGCAGAAGGATATAGACAGATTAAGTGAGTGGCCTAAAACATGGCAGTTGGAATATTATGTGGCGAAATGAAAAGTGATGCACTTTTGGCAGAAAGAAGAGCTGAATATTATTTAAATTAAGAGAGACTGCAGAAAGTTATGGAATAGTGGGATTTGGGTACCCTTGTCTACGAATCATAAAAAGCTAACATCCCAGCTCAGGTAATGGGGACAAATAGGAATTGAATATAAAAGCAATTGCTAAATCTATTCAAGGTACTACTCAGACAACAACTGGAATACTGTGAACGTCTGGACCCCGTATCCAAGGAATGATAAACTGGCATTGGAGGCAATCCAGAAAGGGTTCACCAGATTGATACCAGGAATGGAGGGACTGTCTTATGAGCAGAAGTTGAGTAAATTGGGACCTGTACTCAGAATACAGAAAATTGAGAGATGACCTTATTGAAATATTCAATATTCGTAGGGTAGGTGTGAAAAAGTTAATTCCCCTCTGGGACCAGAGGGTATAATCTCAAAAAAAAAAGGTTGCACTTTAAGAGAGATGAAGAGAAATTTATTTTCTTGGAGGGTGGTAAATCAATGGAATTCTTACAGAGAGGGCTGTTAAAGCTGGGTCATTAAGTATATTCAACACAGTGATTGACAGATTTTTAATCAGTAAGGGAATCAACAGTTACGGGGATAAAGCAGGGCTGTGGAGCTGAGGATTATCAGATCAGACATGATCTCACTGATTGGTGGAACACACACAATGGGCTGAATGGCCTCCTTCTACTCCTATGTTTTATGGTCTTATAGACTGAGATGAGGAAACATTTCTTCACTCATAATACCCTGGGTATATTCAAGAAAGATGTTGCTAAACGTTTAGATATTAAAGGCAACAAGGGGTATGGAAAGAAAGCGGGAATGTGGCATTGTAGACAGAGAATCAGCTATGATCATATTGAATGGTGAGCAGGGCTGAATGGCCTACTTGTGCTGCTGGTTTCTATGTTTCACTGGCAAAATGAGGGGTGTGTCACAATGATCATTATTGATGCTTCAACTTTTCAAAATTCATATTAATGGATTTGATAAAGGTATGCTTGATAAGTTTGCTGATTACTCAATCATAGGTAGGAAACCCCTGTTCCCATTTCTTATTGTCCTTTTAAAGCAAACTTCTAAAAGGGCGCCAGCAGGTGAAGTGTGCAAAGAACTTTCAAATGGAGTATAATGTGGGAAGATGAGAAATTGTCCACTTTGGCAAGAACAATAAAAGAGCAGCATTTTATCTAACTGGTGATATAGATTGCAAAACTTTGAGGTGCAGTGGGATATGCAGAAATCCCAAAACACTATACACAATAATGAGGAATGAACATCATTGTTTATTGCAGGGAGAACTGAATAAAGAAACATGGAGATTATGCTTTAGTTATAAGTATGGAAATGAAAGGCTACCGGTGTTCAATAGAAACGTGGAGAAATTAAAGCAGCAATGGTCTTATTTAATGAAACATTATGTTTGAGGAGCCAAGCAGCCTGCTCCTAATTTGTACATTTATATGTTCATCTTAGAGGTGGAATTCCATCAGCAAGCAACATACCTACAAACATACGCATTGGGCGCAGGTTTAGGCAAAACAGCACCTCAGACTTGCTCTGCCATTCTATAAGATTTAAGGCGGATTTAATTATGATCTCATCTCCACTTTCCTGTCTACCACATCTACCCACTAACTTCCTTGTCACTGCTCCCTTTGATGAAGAGAATTCCACAGACTAATGACATTGGGAAAGAAAAAAGATTCTCATTTGCATCTTAAATAGGAAACCTCCTGTTTTAAATTGGCACCTTCTAGTTATCATCTCTTCCACAAGAGGATATATACTCCCAGTATCCACCCTATTTAGTCCTCTTATGTTAAGCCAACATCTCTCATTATTTTAAACATCAACAGATACAGGCCCAATCTTTCCTCAGCAGACAAATACTTCACCCAGCAATCAAACGAACATTCTTTGAAGTGTGCATAATACACTTACGACCGTTCTTAAATAGACCAAAATTATACTGTACTCCAGGCACAACCGACCATTAACAACAATCACAACAATGACTGTAGCATCTTTCTGTGCAAAACAGTTTCCTCATTTGCATATACGACATGGACCATATCACAAAAATAGCAAATTCATTGTGGTGTGCTTTGTGCACTCTGGGGCCATGAGGGAGACTACAAAAATACAAATAAAGAACTGCAGATGAACAAGAACAAAAGAGAAGTACGGCACAGGAACAGGCCCTTCAGTCCTCCAAGCCTGCGCCGATCATCATGCCCTGACTAAACTAAAAAAAAACAAACATTCTGCCCTTATTTGATCCATATCCCTCTCTTCCCTCCCTGTTCATGTTACAATCCAGATGCCTCTTAAATGTTGCCAAAGGGCCTGCTTCCACCACCTCCTCTGGTGGTGCGTTCCAGGCTCCTACCACTCTCTGCGTGAAAACTTTCCTCGCACATCTCCCTGTAACTTTTGCCCTCTCACCTTGAACCTGTGCCCCCTTGTAATTGAAACTTCAACCCTGGGAAAAAGCCTCTGACTGTCCACCCTATCCGTGCCTCTCAGTTTTGTAGCCGTCTGTCAGGACTCCTCTCAGCCGGCATCTTTCCAGTGAAAATAATCCTCGTCTTTTAACCTTTCCTCATAGTCAATGCCCTAGAGACCAGGCAACATCCTGATGAACCTTCTCTGCACTCTCTGCAAAGCTTCCATGTCCTTCTGGTAATGTGGCGACCAAACTGCATACAATACTCCAAATGCGGCCTAACAAGGGTTTTACACAGCTGCAATATGTCTTGCCAACTCTTGTACTCCACATCCCAGGCGATGAAGGCAAGCATGCCATATTGCCTTCTTAATCACTTTGGCCACCGGTGCTACCACTTTTAGTGAAGTGTGGACCTGCACACCCAGATCTGTCTGTATGTTAATGTTCCTAAGGGTTCTGCCATTAACCGTATAATTCACACCTAAATCTGATCCTCTAAAATGCATCACCTTGCATTTGTCTGAATTAAACTCCATCTGCTATTTCTGTGCCCAAGTTGCCAACCTGTTTATATCCTGTTGTATTCTTTCACAATCGTCAGCACTATCATCAACTCCACCAATCTTCGTATCATCTGCAAACTTACTAATCAGACCTCCCATATTTTCCTCCAGATCATTTTTACATACTACAAACAACAGAGGACCCAAGACTGATCCCTGTGGAATGCCACTAGTTACCGGTTTCCTTTCTGAAAAACACCCTTCCACTGCTCCCATCTGTCTTCTATTACCAAGCCAGTTTTGCATCCATCTAGCCAGCCCACCCTGAATTCCATGTGATTTTAGTTTTTGTACTAATCTGCCATGTGGGACTTTATCAAATGCTTTACTAAAGTCCATATAAACTACATCCACAGCTCTTCCCTCATCAAATATTTCTGTCACCTCTTCAAAAAGTTCGATCAATTTGGTGAGACATGGCCTTCCCCACATGAAACCATACTGCCTGGTGCTAACTAGTCCATTTTCTTCCAAACATACATATATCTTGTCCCTCAGTATCTTCTGCAGATCTGAAACAGAAACAGAAATAGCTGGCAAAACTCAGCATGTCTGGAAGCATCTGTGGGAAGAAGGTAGAGTTAATATTTTGAATCCAGGTTCTGATGAAGAGTCACAGGACTCAAAACATTAACTCTGCTTTCTTAGATTCCATGACCACTACTTGCCTGCAGAAATTATGGCATTTGCTAAATTTTCACATCCAGGTCAAAACAGTACACCCATCATTTGCTGTAAGTTTACAACTACCAGTGCAGGATGCTAAATGCCTCAACAAACGATCAGACAATTCATCGTTGTGAATTAGCTACACTGAATTTAATTTGGAGAGAGCCACGTATAGAGTCATAAGAAATATACAGCACAGAAACAGACCCTTTGGTCCAACTCATCCATGCCGACCAGATATCCTAAATTAATCTAGTCCTATTTGCCAGGATTTGGCCCATAATCCTATAAACTCTTCCTGTTGATATACCCATCCAAATGCCTTTTAAGTGTTGTAATTGTACCAACATCCACCACTTCTTCTGGCAGCTCATTCCATACACGCACCACCTTCAGAGTGAAAAGTTGCCCCTTAGGTCCCTTTTAAGTCTCCCCCCTCCTCACCTTAAACCCATGCCCTCTAGTTTTGGACTGCCCCACCCTGCAGAAAAGACCTTAACTATTTACCTTATCCAGGCCCCTCATGATTTTTATAAACCTCTGTAAGGTCACCCCTCAGCCTCTGACACATCAGGGAAAACAGCACCAACTTATTCAGTCTCCCCCTATAAGCTCAAACCCTCCAACTCTGGCAACATCTTTGTAAATCTTTTCTGAACTCTTTCAAGCTTCACAACAATCTTTCCTATAGAAGAACAGGACACAGTATTCTAAAAGTGGCCTAACCAATGTCCTGTACAGCTGCAACATGACCTCCCAACTCCTACACTCAATGCACTGACCAATAAAAGCAAGCATACCACACGCCTTCTTCACTATCCTGCCTACCTGTAACTGCACTTTCAAAGAACTTTTCACTACAGTCTTAACAAAAAAAGCATGCAAACAAATTAGTGGGATTCCCAATTATTCAGCCTTTTATACTCTAAATCAAAAATCATGGTAGCAATGAGGTGTTATTTCTACAACTGAGCCACAGTGATACTACTGAGTTGGTCGCCCATTTCACAGGTAACATTTTTTTTAAAAATAACACACCTCTGGAGTAGGGTAGACATAAACCTAGATCTTGTGGCCCGGAGGTAGGGACACGGCCGCAAAAGCCCTCTTAAACGTTGAATCAAGCTTCAAGGATTTTGATTTTTTCTAAATTAACTGTTCAGATGTGTTATTACACACTCCTGGTACAGGTGGGGCTCGAATCCAGGCCTCCTGGCTCAAAGGGCACGACCACCGTGCTCCAAGAATCATAATTTTTTCAACTGTCCAATTTGCCAACTGTTTTGTAAAAATAATTAAAATCAGTCCAACAAGTAACTCTATATTTCAGCAACGGATCAATGACAGAAAGACTGTGTTTTGTTCTGGGCTGTAGATTTCTCTTAAGACACGATTTGATTCGAAACGGCTGTCAAACAGCTCATAGACCAGCAAGTCGGTCCCCATGTTTTGCTTTATAGTAGATGCTGGGGGTGGGGCCCAGTTAATAGTAGGGACAGATGAATGGCGTCCTATTTTGTGACTGTAAAACCTCCAACTACCATGCTGTCTTGAATCCTCTGAGGCAGCTGGAGCCGCGCGCATTCCCTCCGGGAAGGCGCGCGCCGCCTTCAGCATTCGGCGACCGTTGGTGGTGGCGCGCAGTTCCCGGATACGTTCCGAGGGTTGAGGGGTTCGCGCGCGGGGCCCGGCTTCCTCCCTCTGCCCGTCCGTTACAGGCTCAACGGCCTCACAGAGCTCACCGTGCTTTTCTTCGACACCATCTTATCCATCTTCTTCGCAATTCGTACAATATCTTCCTCCTCTTTTTTACTCATCGCGCTGATTCGTTTGCAAGGGTTTCGTTTTTCTCCGCCGCCCTCACTTAAAATCCCTGCAAAGCTCTTCTGACACGCAGCCGTAAGCGCCAAACACTCAGATAGAAAAAGCCCAAAGTAATAGAAAATCCATCATGTACATAAACGAAGAGCTCTGAACAGACCCAACTAATCAATAACTATATTGATTAATGTCTGCCGCTGAACATTTGGACATTTCCACTCTCACGTTGAAGAAGACCAACCTGACGTGTTACGCAGGGTCATCGAGTCACCGTCATGTGATCCGGCTGTTGCTTTGCTTTTTGTATTACTGTATTATCTTGTGGTCCGGTTCAGTAGGAAAGGGCTGCAATCATCGAAACCACTGCTAGTTATATACTTAATAGAGATAACAAGGTGTAGAGCTGGATGAACACAGCAGGCCAAGCAGAAAAGATTTTCTGAAGAAGGGTCTAGGCCCGAAACGTCAGCTTTCCTGCTCCTCTGATGCTGCTTGGCCTGCTGTGTTCATCCAGCTCTACACCTTGTTATCTCAGATTCTCCAGCATCTGCAGTTCCTACTACTTCTATACTTAATACGTGGCTTTGCCTATTAGTTAAAGAGGTACAGAAGGCCAGCATCCGTTATAGTGACTTTTGCTGTTTGAAGTTACTAAGAAACTAAAGTGGTTAGCATGATAGGATCAGAAAGTGATCTGTCAACACCTTGGGCTCTAAAAATACTGAGTTCTGAGGAAGGGTCACTCGACCCAAAACGTTAACTCCGATTTCTTTCTACAGATGCTGCTAGACCTTCTGAGCTTTTGCAGCAATTTGTTTTTGTCTCTGATTTACAGCATCCTCGGTTCTTTCGATTTTTACTTCTGGGAAAGTACTTTTCCCAATGAGGAGGAAACTAAATAATTAAACCCTTTGTCCATTTTTGGGGACCAAGCGCTGTTGCAATACCATTTCTAAACAGCAGAAGAGATGTTTATAACCATCGTGAACCAATCATGTTGTCTGGATGTTTTATTGTAGAATTGTTTTTCTTTGATCGTGCCTGGCTGAATTATGAATTATCTTGATCAGCAGGAAATTTTTATTCAATGCTGGTTGTAAGTGTAAAGACTCTTTTTATTTTCCTATATTTCTGAGTGAGGACTGAAATGGGGAAAGGACTGCTTAAAAAAAAGTAAGACTTGTGGAATGGTTTACTGCACGTTTTTAAAGCAAGGTACTAGCATTTATTGTAAGTGCTGTTTACACTTTATCCAGTGGTGGAAGTTTAGTTGCAGAAGAACTGGCACCAGTACAAAGTGAAATTCATCCAGCAACAAGTAGCTCATTGGTCTGTAGAGTGGGAAACAGTTGTTGATGACAGGAACATTCTGCCTCCCAATAACTGTGGCTCCGATGCACACTGAACATCAAGCCTTGCTATTTACAGTCATTGCAAAATTAATAAAAAATTAAAGGTGTTATCAAAGTATGCAAAACAACTGGCTCCCACGTAGTTGAACTTTGGTTGTGAGCAATATATTTAGAAGCCTTAAGAGGGCAAAGTGATATGCTTCGCTGTAAAAAGCACTGATAGCCTGAAGAAAACCCGTTTATTTTCACCCACCAATGGCTATAAGCTGTGATGTTTAATAAATAAGTCAGAGACTTTATAATTTGTGAACCAGTCACTTTATGCCTCCTGCAAGGAAATGAAACTATCTGAAGAAGAGAGAGATCAATGAACAGCAAGTCCTGAGAAGCAAAAGAACAATCTCCATGAATCTGGCAGTTCTGGTCTCTTTGCTGTGTGAAGGATATCATTAAATTGGAAACGGTGCAGAAAAGATTTACAAGGATGTTACCGAGACTGGAGTGTTTGAGTTAGAACAAGAGGCTGGATAGGCTGGGACTGCTTTGCCTGGAATGTAGGAGTTGAGGGGTGACCTTATAGCGGTTTATAAAATCATGTGGGGCATAGATAAGGTGAATAGCAAATGCCTTTTTCTAGGGTAGGGGAGTTCAAAACTAGAGGGCATAATTTTAAGGTAAGAGGAAAAAAATTTGAAAGAAATTTGAAAATATGAAACTTTTTCATATAGAGGGTGGGTTTATATATGGAATTGATTGCCAGAGGAAGTGGTAGGTGCAGGTATGGTTACAACATTTAAAAGACATTTGTACAGGTATATGAATAGGAAAGGCTTAGAGGGATATGGGCCAATTGTGGGCAAATGGGACTAGTTTAGTTTAGTTTGGGAAGCCTGGTCGGCATAGATGTGTTGGACCAAAGGGTCTCTTTGTGTGCTGTAT
This sequence comes from Rhincodon typus, assembly GCF_021869965.1. Taxonomy (NCBI): domain Eukaryota; kingdom Metazoa; phylum Chordata; class Chondrichthyes; order Orectolobiformes; family Rhincodontidae; genus Rhincodon; species Rhincodon typus. Next base: position 63,018,433 of record NC_063335.1, on the reverse strand, counting down.
GACTCTGAGGTGGACAGGGACCATTGACATGCCTTCCCAAATTTTTGTCTCCACCATTTTTACAGTTGTGTGTAACGAGGCTTATAAGGGGGCCAGAGTTCTAATTAGTAGTGTTAATTTATAATAGTTCACAGATGTTTACTCATAACTGGAATCTATTTGTGCCAAGTTGTAATTCTTGTTAAAATCTGGTCTGTGCCTTATATTAACTTGGTCTAAAAAGACAGGTAAATTGGGGAATTTTGCATACTTTGATAAAACCTTTTTTTTAATTAATTTTGCAATGACTGTAAATAGTAAGGCTTGATGTTCAGTGTGCAATCCAGAGAGGTGCCATATAAGTCAAACTGGACAAAGTTCATTCCTTGCAATACTATACAAACTCTGATGGATAAAAAGGCATACTGTGCATGAACATCTTTATGTACAATGATGATAATGAAATTAATAGAACATGCTCGTGTGTTGTGTATGCATGTACACCTATAAGCAGCTAACAGAGGACTGTTCAACATTGAAACATCCTTAAACATTCAGTAATGGCTTGCGACAAGTTGCTTGGGGTATTAGATTGAGCTCAAAATGGCAATAGATTCAGTCTGACATGTCCCATGTTATGTACAATATGATTTAAAGAATAAGCTGAAGGAAACCAATGGATCTTCTTGTCAAACTGAGCATCATGGTTCCTGTAACGATGCTGACCTTATAGATCAATTCATTTGTAGCAATAATAATTAGGAATGGCATGTTATCCATTTGCTTAGTTCCTAAGGACTTGTACAAGGATTTCTGTCCAAACTGATGAAGGTATCGCTGCATGAGACTCAGTGCAGGCTGAAAGAACAGCATCTCATTTTCAGCTTGAGGAACCTGCAGCCTTCCAGACAAAATATCTTATTGAATTCAAATAATTTTTGAACCTGAGCACGTTGTTCCATGTACTTTACCCATATGCAACCCTCAGGCCCTGTCATGATACAAACTGCTTTCAGCACAGTTGATCCATTTCCATTTACTTATGGTCCCCATTATTGGCTTTTCTCCTTCCCTGGTTTACTATCATCCATCCCTTTGTCTAACTTTCTTTCACTCTCTTGACTCCAACTCCTCTCACCACCCCAGCCCCTGTCTTCAGCATCTTTTCCTAGCTACTATCAGTTCTAAAGAAGGGTCATTTGACTTGAAATGTTAATTCTGCTTTCTCTCCAGAGATGCTCCCAGAATTTGCACTGTTTCTTTGGAAATTTCTGTTTTTATTTCGTACAGGCCAAGTGGGTAAAATATTTGTAAAAGTGCCAGTCTGACTAACACACTGTTGTACCAAGGATTCGATAGGTCCTAATATCAGAGTGTTGGTAATATTTGGTTTGTGGTAATCAATAAGCATTAAAGAGTTACAGGTGGTTCACTGAGAAGTGTCACGGCAATAGTTCACATAACCGATTAGAATAAGTAGATATACGCACTTTAATGCATGAGGACAGTTTATCAGTCTGGGATTAGATAAACAGATAGTTGGAACAATATATTTTGGTTATGATTACACAACCTCTTGGCTGAGGTGTTAAGGTAGAGCCAACATGGATCCATCTCAGAAAACTTCCCTCATCTACACTAAAACAGAAGTTGCTGGAAAAGCTCAGCAGGTCTGGCAGCATCTGTGAAGAAAAAATCAGAGTTAACGTTTTGGGTCCGGTGACCCTTCCTCAGAACCTCACCGGACCCAAAATGTTAACTCTGATTTTTTCTTCACAGATGCTGTCAGACCTGCTCAGCTTTTCCAGCAACTTCTGTTTTTGTTCCTGATTTACAGAAGCCGCAGTTCTTTCGGTTTTCCTTCATCTATAGACTGAATTCCTGGCCAACCGTGTATATACTTTATACACCAGGGCTCACCAATGTACCATGTCAATTCCAACTACATCTCCCTCTCAACTGTCCAATTTCCTAATGACAGAGACCCAAGGTAGATTCCACCATTTCCAGTCTCGAAGCCATGAGGTCATCTCACTGCTTAGCTTTGCAAGGACATCTTGTTAACTTCAGACTGCTTTTTTCTAAGATAGTGAAATGAGACCCCACGTCATCTCCAACTACTGCCAGGGTTTCACCTGGACTAGGAAAGTGATGTAATCATTAACGAGACAGTCCAAGTAAAACCCTGCTGTACCAACAATTTGATGTTGCCTCTATCATAAATTGAGACTGCTTACTCAAAGTTAACATTTGATAGAGATGACAGACATTGTTAGAAATCCAGACTGTCCTGATCTGTGCATTTGCGTCAGCTCTGATAAGGTTCTGAAGAATGTTTCTTGGAGAGCGCAGCAAAGTAAGAATCTTTTTTTAATCCATTAGATCACCATCTTTACAGCTTTACTGAGGACTGTTTTAATATGAGAAGTCACCCTTTCAGGACAAGAGATGAGTTTTTTCTCTCAGAGGGATGTGTAACTCTGGAACTGTGCCACAGAAGGTGGTGAGGTGGTGGTATTAACTATTTTTTAAGACGAGGATAGATTCTTGTTTGGCAAGGGAATCAAAGGTAATTTGGAGTTGATGGGCATATTGAATTTGAAAACACAAGCAGATCAGCCATGATTTTATTGAATGGCCTGGCATGCTTCTGGCTGTATTTTGTATTTTCATGCTTAACATAGCAGTGTGGTGCACTTAGATACTCTTCAACCTCTAAACGTTCATAGGCCTCATGAAGATTGCATTCTGTTTACAAATCATGCCAAGAATACCTGTGTACAGATAAACCAGTTTTAGAATTCAACTTTTTTTATGGCAGTTAGTTCATTCATTTCCAAATTGCTCCCTGTTCCATCTGTGA
>NC_063335.1:62999917-63015581 GCF_021869965.1 Rhincodon typus | reverse complement strand
GCCAATCCACCTAGCCTGCACATCTTTGGACTGTGGGAGGAAACCGGAGCACCCAGAGGAAACCCACGCAGACATGGGAGAATATGCAAACTCCACACAGACAGTCACCTGAGGGTGGAATCGAACCCGGATCCCTGGCGCTGTGAGGCAGCAGTGCTAACCACTGAGCGACCATGCTGCCCTAAAGTGATTGGATAGAGTCAGACTCCAATGTTTATCTTCTTGATATGCTACTGTACAAAACCAAACTGCTTTCATTACTATGTATATAAAGATATTTTTATGAATAAATCATATTTTTGAAATTTAAAAATGTGACTGTTATACTTTGCTGGAGGGATGTACTAAAGCTTGGGGCAGCTGCGGCCAAGGCACAGTGAGGAAAGACCACCATATAAGTTTTTTCTGTTGAAGTTAAATAGTTGTCGGTTCAGTTATTGGACCCTCGTAGTGCCTCAACTGTAAGTAAATAGAGTCTTGTACAAATAAGAAATGCTTTGAGTTTGTTTGCTGGCATTCTGCCATTCAGTTATCAGACTCTCCCGGTGCCTCAAATGTACATAAATATAGTCCTGTACAAGTATTAGATACCTTTGGTTTGTTTGCTGGATAGAGGCAGACTCCAATGTTTGTTTATTTCTTCATATGCTACTGTACAGAACCAAATTGCTTTAGTGATTATGTATATAAATATATTTTTATGAATAAATTTAAAAATAAAACAAAGGTTCTCCCAGGACCAGTATTGTGAAGGATGGGACTGATCTTGTTGCTGTGGGACTATTGGACTATAGTAGTTGGACTATTCTGTACCCCCTGTCCTTTGTGGAAAAATTTACAAAGAAAAACACCTATGACCACAAGTCTATCAGGAAGTGGTCAGCAGGTAGCGTCCTTGAGACGCTGTGGGAAAAGGAGATGGTGGATTCAGTCGTGTTGTTCTCTGAGCAGATTGTTAAAGTCATTTGGCAGAATATATCATCACCAGAACTTTGCATCAAATACCAAGACATTTCTTGGCTAGGGGTGAGAAGGATACTATCTGTGAGATCCCTCCTGTTCACCTGGACACTGTCCCCAAAGCGGCTGTGGGGGCTTAGAGACTGTCACTCACTTCCTTCTGGAATGTACCTTTGCAAAGGAAATCTGGAGAGAGCTGCAGTGGTTTATGTCAAGGTTCGTCACAAGCAGATCTGTGACGCACGGCTATATGATCTGTTCCGGGAGTGGGGTGGTACACTGAGGGAAACATTGACTGCACCTGAAGACCTATCAATTTGGTCAAAAATACTCTGGTCTGCCTGAAACTTGCTAGTCTTCCAGAACAAGGAGTTCACCCCGACCAAGTGTTAAGACTAGTACATTCCAAGGTCCAGGACTGTGCGGTGAGGGATGCACTAAAGCTTGGGACAGCTGTCGCCAAGGAGCATTAGGGAAGGACCACCCTCTGAGGTCTTTCGGCTAAAATATAATGAGGGTCCATTCACTTGTTGGACTTTCCCAGTGTTTTAAATATATGTAAATAGTATCTTGCATAAGTATGAAATGCCTTGGGTGTTTTGGTACTGTCAGGAGAGTCAAACTTCATTGTTGGTTTGTCCTCAATATGCTAGCTAACTCTGTACAGAACCAAACTGCTTTATTGACTGTGTATAAAGATATCTTTTATGAATAAAATATATTTTTGAAATTTAAAAAAATTACTTCATTGGAGATCAAAGATGGACCGTATCCACAAGGAAACCAGGTACAAAGCTCTGGATTGGTCGGGGTGGGGAGGATGTACCCAATGCTGCCATCATCTTGATGGCCACCTTTATGTATGGCTTCATCACGATGTGCTTACACCCTTGGCATATAAACATCATGTCACTATGGTTGACTGAGGTTCTACCTGTCCCTGCTGTTGCAAAGGATGGGCCTGGCCTTGGTGCCATGGAATGCTCCAAGAGGTTGGACCGTTCAAAATCATGAATATTTTGTGGAAAACTTTGCAATGAAAAACATCTTTGACCATCAGGAAGTGGTCAGCATGTGTAATCCTCCAAACCCTGCGGGAAAAGGAGAGGATTGATCGTATCATGAAGTTCCCTGAGCAGACTGTCGAAGTCATTTGGCAGAATGCCTCATCATCAAAACTCTCCTACAAACACCAGGACTTAGCTTTGCTGGTAGTGAGAAGGTTACTGCCTCTCAGATCCTTGTTGCACGCTCGATCTCTATGCACCATCGCACACAGCCTTCAAAGCAACTGAGCTGGTGAAGAGACTGTTACACATCTCCTTCTGGAATGTGCCTTTGCAAAGAAGGTTCATCCCAAGTAGTTCCATGATGCAGGACTTGTGCTGTATAGTCTTTTGCTGGGACATTTACCAAGACAAACATTAACTGTGCTTGGAGTGCAGTGAAAGACACTCTTTGGTCTGCCCAAAAGGTTTGGTCTTCCAGTGTAAAGAGTTGACCTTGACTGAGTGTTAGAGACTAACATGTTCCAAGATCTACATAGTGAGGGACTCCATGAAGCTTGGGATAGCTGCCGCCAAGGTGCAGTGGGAAAAGACAACGCCCTAAGGTCTTTCTGCCAAATTATAACAAGGATCTCTTCAGTTATCAGACCCCTTTGTTGCCTCACAACATGTAAATATTATTCTGCATGTATAAGAAATTCCTTTGGTTTTGCAACTGCAGGGATTATCAAATTCAAATGTTTATTTCTCTTAGAATACCTGTGATTGTTGATAAAAGGTCTTTTATGAATAAAGTATGTATTTGCAATCTTTAAAACAAAAACTTAATTTTTGTAGTTGTAGCTGCTTAGAACAGAGGGTGGGAGTGAGAGATCTGAGCTTTGTGACTAGTGTGTAATGTTATGTAATCAGTTCTTGGATTGTTGTCTGCAGTTGATAATATTCAAAATGGCAGGAGAACTTGGCCCTGTGGAATGCTTCTCCTGCATTATGTGGGAAATCAGGGACACTTCCAATGTCCATAGTGACTACGTATGCAGGAAGTGTGTTCCACTGCAGCTCTTGATTTCCTGCATGGACCACCTAGAATTGCATACAGACTCACCATGGAACATCAGTAAGGCTGAGAATGTCACAGATAGCACATTTAGTGAGCTTGTCACACTACCAGTAAGGGCTACACAGATAAAAGAGTTGAGTGACCACCAGGATGACGAGTAAGTGTGGGCAAGATGTGCAGGAGTCCCTGTGGTTATTCCCCTCAGAAATACCGTATACATGATACTGTTGGGACGCGGATGGCCTCTCAGGGCAGCAGCAGTTAGATCAATGGCACCACGTCTAACTCTGTAGGTGAGCAGTTGTGACAGGGAACTATATAATCAGGAGCACAGATAGACATTTCTGTGGCCGCAAATGAGACTCCATGATGGTACATTACCTCCCTAGTGAAGGGTTAAGGATATCTGAGTGGGCACAGGATGTTCTGAAGGGAGAGGGTAAGCAGCCAGAGGTTGTGGTTCATATTGGTATCAACGCCATAGGCAGAAGGAGAGATGAGGTCCTGCAAAGGGAGTTCAGACAGTTAGGTAGAAAGTTGAAAAGCAGGATCTCCAGGGTTGTAATCTTGAGATTACTTCCTATGCCATGTGCCAATGAGGCTAGGAAAAGGTTATATACAGTTATATACATGGCTAAAGAGCTGGTGTAGGAGGGAGGGTTCAGATATGTGGATCATTCAGATGTCTTCTGGGGCACGTGGGACCTGTACAAAAAGGGTAGGTTGCACATAAACTGGAGGGGCACCAATATCCTGGCAGGGAAGATTTTTGGTGCCAGTTAGGACCATCTAAACTACCGTGGCAGGGGTAGGAGTCAGAGTAGTAGGTCAACAAGTAAAATGACTGAGGAGGAGTCAGAGATTAAGGCCAGTAAGGCTAAAAGAAGTACAGACGCAGTGACGTTACTGAGCACAGCAGGACTGGCGGTCTGAGGTGTATTTGTTTTAATGCATGGAAGATGACAGCTGAGACAGATGAACTTACAACATCATAGTTATATCCAAGTTCTAATTATTACAGAGACTTGATTGAGAGAGGAACAAGACTAGCAGCTTAACATTCCAGGAGTTGGGAGAGTTGCGTTGTTGATAATGGAGAAAATCACAGTTGTACTGAAGGAGAACACTTTGGAAGGTTTATCCAGCGAGGCCATGCGGGTAAAGCTCAAGAATAGGAAGGGTGCAATCAGTTTGATGGGATTGTACTAATGGCTCCCAAAAGCCAATGGGTAATACAGGAACAGATATATGGACAGATTCTGGAAAAATGTAAAAACAACAGAGTTGTTGTGGTGACTGATTTTAGCTTAGAGTCACAGGGTACAGAAACAGACTTTTCAGGCCAACCAGTCCATGCCAACCATAATCATAAACTAAACTAGTTCCATCTGCCAGCACTTGGCCCAAATCCCTCCAAACATTTCTTATTTATGTACTTATCCAAATGTCTTAAATGTTATATCTGTACCCACATTCACTACTTCCTCTGAAGGTCTATTCCACACATCAACACTCCCTGTGTAAAGAATTTGCCTCATGTTTTTTTTAAATCTTTCTCCTCTCACCTTAAAAATATGCCCTCTAGTCTTGAAATCCCCTTGAAATAACTGCACAGAAGTCAGTATCCCATCGCCAAGTTACCCTTTACTTATGTGCACAGTACACCAGTTCTGACAAGCCAGCTCAAAGCCAGTCCCTAGACAGAGGAGGCCTTCTAAATCTCCTGTTTATATGTCAGCCAGGGCTCCCTGATTGGCCCAGGTTAACAACACCAATCAAGGATCTCATAGTTGATTAAATCCACCTAGCCCTGGTTCGAATCATTATACCCCCACACTAAGGAAACAACACCTGCCATTCACCTTATTATGATTTTGTAACCTCTACAAGGTCATCCCTCAACCTTCAATGTTCTGGCGAACCCTCTCCAGCTTAATGATATCCTTCCTATAACATGATGACTAGAACCGGACACAATACTCCAGAAGAGGCTTCACCAATGTCCTATACAACCTCAACATTACAATCCAACTCCTATACTCAAAGGTCTGAGCAATGAAGGCAAACATGCTAAACAACTTCTTGACCACCCCGTCTACATGTCACACAAACTTCAAAGAATTATGTACCTGAGCCCCTAGGTCTCTCTGTTCTACAACACTACTCAAGGCCCTACTTTTAATTGTATAAGTCCTGCCTTAGTTTGTTTTACCAAAATGCAATATTTCATATTTATCCAAATTAAACTCCACCTGCCACTCCTCAGCCAATTGACCCAATTGATCTAGATATTTTTGTAATCTTAGATCATCTTCTTCACTATCCACTATATCGCCAATGTTGGTGTCATCTGCAAACTTACTATCCATGCCTTCTATATTCTCCCCTAAATTATTTATATAAATGACAAACAAAAGTGAACCCATCCCCAGTGCCTGTGGAACACAGCTGGTAACAGGCCTCTAGAATGAAAAACAACCCTCCACCACCAGTTTCTGTATCCTGCCGTTAAGCCAATTTTGTATCCAATATGAATCCTGTGATCTAACTTTGCTAATTAGTCTACCATGTGGAACAATGTCAAGGGCTTTATCAAAGTCCAAGTAAACAATGTCTACCACTCTGCCCTGATCAATCTTTTTGGTTAATTCTTCAAAAAGCTCAATCAAGTTTGTGAGACATGATTTCCCTTGCACAAAACCATGCTGACTATCCATAATCACTTCTTGCCTTTCCAAATGCATACAAGTCCTATTTTTCAGAATCACAGCCAACAGCTCACCAACCACTGAAATCAGAATAGTTAAAACAATAGTTTGCAAGGAGGATACGATGATCCTCAAAGGAAGAAGCATAAGGTATGGAAATATTTAAAATGTTCACTAGGACGAATGCTAAGAAGAAATGTGTCATCTGAAGTTTAGGAAGCAGAAATGGGTTATGGAAGTGAGCTTTTGGGGTGAGGGTTGAAGATGTGACATGGTGACAGTAGGTAGACATGCATGTAAAATGGTTGTCTGTGTCTGGGTGACAAATATTTGTGAGCTCTGCAAGCTTTTTAAGAGATGAGAATGGAACAAGCAGGAAGAGGATTAAAGCAAGTTGATGTTGGAGAGAAGAAACGAGAGATTATCTTGCTATTCCAAACTGTTATACCATTCCATGCATAAATTTGTGTGATAATGCTCACTTTATATCCATTTTAAGAAGAAATAAGTCACCAACCATTGGAAACGATTCATCACTATTTAACTATTCAAAGCCTATTACAAAGAAATAACGTATTAAATAACCATTAACTGCTGTTCCAATGGAAAGAACCCAATATCTTCATAACTGAAACCTTTAACTTCTGACATCTAGTGCTATGGGATATACTTTAATCAAAAAGAAGGGGATGTCAAAATGGTTAAAGTGCTATGCCAGTCTCTTGCTTTTTATGGAATCAGGCTATTGCTGGTTTCTTGTGGAGTCAGCACATGATAGGCTTAGTCCCTGTTCCAACCATAACCATAGAATTTACATTGACAGCAGTGTGGATGACTTTCAACTGCCTTCTGAAATGTCCTAGCAAATCAATCAGTGATATCAAATTACTAGGACAAAGTAAAATAAGAGTAAAATTGGATAAATTGTACAGCATTGTCCTAGATACTGGATTCAGTAAAGGTACAGTAACCCGATCAATGTAGGTAAGTTCTCCACATCAGTGGTTTAGAAAACAAGGGTAGAGAGGACAAAATGGCTGTTGCCTAGCAACAGGTGTCCAATGACAAGGGGACAGAAACAGGTTCTTTTAAAGAGACAGAACAATTAAGAAGGTCAATGAGGGAGCAGCTTTCTTTCAGAAAGAGAAACATGTCATTCAGAGAGAAAAAGGCTTTTAACATTAGCAGTGCATTGTAACAGTCTCTAAAACTGTAAGGCAGAAGTTCTAAGAGACTTAGAAGCTAGTAAGTGACAAGCTCCAGAAACAGAATGCTTTAAGCATCAGAGAGGAAGACATCCTACATGGCTGCTGAATGCATATGTTTAAAGACATAACCCCATAACCCCACATTTGCCATGGCTAATCTGCCTAGCCTGCATATCCCTAGACACTGTGGAGCAATGTAGCATGGCAAATCCACCTAACCTGCACATCTTTAGACTGTGGGAGGAAATCAAAGCACTTGGTGGAAACCCACACAGACACGGGAAGAACATGCAACTTCCATGCAGTTAAGTCACCCAAGACTGGAATTGAAACTGCCCCCTGGTGGTCTGAGGCAGCAGTGCTTACCACTCTACCGCCCATTAATAGACATTAACTAACTCATCACCTGAATGCAGAAACCAAATACAGTTATGCCCATTGAATAAGGAACTTTAAAATGGAAACAGGGTGATTCTTCCCTGAAGTCTGAGTATCTGTAAGGTTGTTGTTGAGGGTAAAAGGGTCAAATGTTTACTTCTGCTATTTGCAATAAGATGATTTCAACTAATTGTTATATAGTTTTTTTTCTCCGTAAAAAGAATGACATTTGTTTGTTAAAGAATATTGCATTTATTCACGGGAGGCTGACAGTGACTGATCACCACAGTAAACAAGTTGAGAAAATAAAACTTTTGGTCTCTCACTTTGGTTTCACTCGATGATCAGACTTACTGCCCAATACTGTTTTGCCATCAGTTGAGATCAAAATAGCAATAAATTCCATCCTGGACTCTTCTATCATAGTCTCCATGTTTGTCCTGCAGAGCTCATGGCACTTTGGTATAAAGCTGGAAGACAGGGCTACTGGGATTCCTCAATCTTGATTCTAGACCTTATAAAGTATCATGGCATTAAACTAAAAATGGGCAGAGAGTCCTCCTGCTGATTACCACCTACCATACTCCACCATTTGTTGAACCGGTACTCTTCAATCAGAAGAAACACTGATGGCAGCAAGATCACAAAATATAGTCTAGGTAGGTCACATATTGTGGAGCATAAATCTCTGCTGGTGAGGGCCTTATGCACCTCATGATATCCAGTTTTGAACAGCTAGATCTTTTTTGTACCTATTTAGCACCTGATGGAGAATGTCCTCTGTTTGAATACAGTGTTTTGTCCCCACAATAATGGTAGTTACTTCTATCATTACTGTCATTAAGTAATAAAACTGTGACAGGTAAACTGATAGGAAAAATTCAAGAAGTGTTGGTCCTCTCTCCATATGTTTCACTCTGGCAGCTACATACTTAAAAATCTGGCCAGCTCAGTTGATAGTGTTGCTACGAAGCTATTTCAATGATGTGGGGGTAGTGATGGCCTAGTGGTATTATGGCTGGGTTATTAATCAAGAGATCCAGATAATGTTCTCTGGTTTGAATCCCCTCAAGGCAGACGGTGAAATCAGAATTCCATAATGACGATCATGAATCCATTGCTGATGTTGGGAAAAACCCATGTGGCTCACTAATGTCCTTTAGGGAAAGAAACTGCCATCCTTACCCAGTCTGTCCTACATGTGACTCCAGACCCACAGCAATGTGGTTGACTCTTGAATCTGGGCAATTTGGAGTGAGGAATAAATGCCATGGAGAGAGGACCAACACTTCTTGAATTTTTCCTATCAGTTTACCTGTCACAGTTTTATCACTTAATGACAGTAATGATAGAAGTAACTACCATTATTGTGGGGACAAAACACTGTATTCAAACAGAGGACAGTCTCCATCAGGTGCTAAATAGGTACAAAAAAGATCTAGCTGCTCAAAACTGGATATCATGAGGTGCATAAGGCCCTTACCAGCAGAGAGTTATGCTCCACAATATGTAACCTCATGGCTTGGTTTAATCCTCACTCTACCTTTAGTTATTGTCATCAAGCTAGGTGACAAATCTTGGTTCAATGAGAAGCACAGAAGAGTAAGCCATGCACAGCAAAAGACTTACTAAAACTGATGAATACCTGGAGTAAAACTATAACACAGGATTCCTTATATTAAACAGCTGAAGCAGCATGCTATAAACAGAGCTGAGCAATCAAAAAACAATGGATCAGATCAAAACTCTACAGTTCTGCCCCATGAAATGATGAATGGCAGTGGACAACAAAATAATTAACTTTCGTGGCAGAGATTCCATACACATCCCTATGCTCAAGGATATCACATCCAAGCATACAAGTGCAAAATCCAAACATTTGTGACTATTTTCAGCTAGAATTGCTGAGTAGATGCCCTGTCCTGGCCTCCTCCTGAGGTTCCCACTATTACAGATAACAGTCTTCAGTCAATTTTATTTAATCCACGTGATATCAATAAATATGCGCTACATACAGTGAAGATAGTGGACACCAAAAACATCCCAGTTGCAGTGCTGAATATATTGCTCCAGAACTAGGGATGTGTATATGTACTGCTAAAACACTGGCATCTGCCTAAGAATGTGAAAAGTTGCCCAAGCACATTTTGTTTGCAAAAAGCTGACAACTCTGATGAACAGCTCATTTTCAGCATCATCATCAATATGATACAAGGCAGGTTCTTAACAAAGAAATCATCAACACTTACACAGCAATATTTGGTTCACTAATGCTTAGTTTAGAGTGAAGGATGTTACAGAATGGCTGCAGGACATTCTCCTGGGGGAGGATGAGCAGCCAGAATCATGGTCTATGTTGGTTCCAACAACATAGGTAGGAAGCAGGAATTAGGTCCTGAAAGCATGTTTTAGGGCTCTAGGAAGGTTTTAAAAATAGGATCTTGAAAAAAAAGTTAGTTACAGCATAGAAAGATGCCCTTTAGCACACAAGTCCATACTGGTCATCAAGCATCTATTGATTCTAATTCCATTTCCGACTGCTTGCCCTTAAACCTTGTTGGTATTTGTAGGTAGGTAGCTGTTATTGTTATGACACACCTGGAGAAAGTGAATTTGAATCAAGACCTCCTGCACAAAGCCTTAGATGCTATGGTGATTTAAGAGTTCACCTAAATACTTCTTAAATATTGTGATGGTTAACACATCTATCACCATATCATGCAGTAAGTTCCAGATACCCACCACCTTCTAGGTGAAAAATGTTGTCCTAAAACCCCTGTAAACCCAATACTCCTGACCTTAAATCTATGCTCCTCGGTAACCGACCCCTCTTCTAAGGGAAAACATGTTCCTATTGACTGTATCTATGATGCTCATAATCTTGTAGACATTAATCAGATCCCACTCACCCTACCCAGCTCCAAAGAAAATAACACAAAACTATGTAGAGTAAACAGAAAGAACTGCTGATGCTAGAAACCCGAAATGCAAACACAAAGTGCAGGAGAAAGACAGCAGGTCTGACAGCATCACTAGAGAGAAAAGCAATGTTAACATTTTAAGTCCAGTCACCCCTCATCAGGACTGTTCTGACAAAGGGTCACTGGACTTGAAACATTAACTCCGTTTTTCTCTGTAAAGATGCTGCCGGGGCAGCATGGTGGCTCAGTGGTTAGTACTACTGCCTCACAGTGCCAGGGACCTGGATTCGATTCCACCCTCCAGTGACTGACCGTGTGGAGGTTGCACATTCTCCCCGTGTCTGTGTGGGTTTCCTTCAGGTGCTCCAGTTTCCGCCCACAGTCCAAAGATATGCAGGCTAAGTGGATTGCCTATGCTAAATTACCTGTAGTGTTCAGGAACGTGTAGAATAGGGGGATGGGTCTGGGTAGATTGCTCTGAGGGTTGATGTGGACTTGTTGGGCTGAATGGCCTGTTTCCACACTGTAGGGAATCAATGATAATCTATGACTTGTTATGTTTCTCTAGCACTCTCTTTTTGTGCCAAACTATATAGTCACACTTCATAGCACTTGGGTAACGCACCAGTAAATTACCTCTGCACTGTCTCCAGTGCGATTACATCCTTCCTATAGTGTAATAACCAGAATTGTACAAACATTCCAATTGTGGCTTAACCAATGTCCTATATAGCTCCATCATAATCTCCCAGCTCTTGTAATCTATGTCACAACTAATAAAGTCAAAAATCCCATATTCTTCTTAACAACCTTATCCAACCATTCGGTTGACTTTAAGGATCCACTTCGATGTGCACCAAGGTCCGGCTGAACTTTAAAACCACCAAGGGTCCTACCATTCACTATGTACTCCCTAGCCTTGTTGGTCTTCCCAAAATGCATTACTTCACACTCTTCTAAATTAAACTCTATTTGACACTGGTCTGCCCATCTGACCAGTCTGTTTATATCTTCCTGTATTCTAAAGCTTTTCTGCTTGCTATTTACCACACCACCAATCTTCTATATTTATGTCTAAACCATTAATGTACACTACAAACAGCAAGGGGCCCAGCACTGATCCCTGCATGATATCACGGACACAAGATTCCTAGCACAAACAACTTTTGGATCCAATTTGCCAAATTGCTCTGGATGCCAAGTGTGCCTATCTTTTTGACCTGTCTCCCATACAACATCATGTCAAAAGCCTTTCTGAAGTCCAAATAGACAACATCAACTGCATTCTCCTCATCCACATTCTCGACGTCTCCTCTAAAATTTGTTAAACATGATCTTGCCCTGACAAAGGTATGGTCACTCCCCTTGATTAATCCTTTTGTTGCCAGGTGAAGATAAATTCTGACTATTAGAATTTTTTTCTAAAAGTTTCCCTTCCATTGATTTTGGACTTGCTGGTCTATAGTTCCCTGGTTCATTTCTGATCAGCTTTCTTGAACTGTGGTAGCATATTAGGCGTATTACAATCCTCTGACATGTCTGTTGTGTCTAGAGAAGTTTGAAAATTAGTGTCAAGGTCTCTGCATGGTCCTGCTTTGCATCCCACAACAGTTTAGGATAGACCTCATTTAGGCTTGAGGTTTATCCAACTTTAAGCTCACTTAAAACCACAAAAACATCCTCCCTCTCAATGGTGATTTGTTCAAATCTATCACAGTGACCTTTGCTAATTTCTAAACCTACCTCTATCTTTTCAATAGATCACAGAACCCCTACAGTGTGGAAACAGGCCCTTCAGCCCAACAAGTCCACACTGACTCTCAGAACATCCCACCCAGACACATACCCTTATAACCCACCTTCTCTATACACCCACGAACACTATGGGCAATTTAGCGTGGCAAATCCACCTACCCTGCACATCTTTAGACTGGGAGGAAACTGGAGCACCTGGAGGAAACCCATGCAGACACAGGGAGAATGTGCAAACTCCACATATACAGTTGCCCAAGGGTGGAATCAAACTCAGGTCCCTGGTGCTGTGAGGCAGTAGTGCTAATCACTGTGCCACCAGTGAATGCAGTATGAAAGTTCTCACTTAGAACCTCACCTCCTGCTCTTCTGGATCACCTGCTGTTTGTCACTTTGATTCTATAGGTATGAGGGAAAAAAAAACAAAGAAGTTGACGTTATGTAATGATCATTTTACAAGCTGGTGCAAGCACAAAAATCAAACGGCTTCCTTCTGCGTCATAGCACTTCCCTGATTGTGTAGTGGGGTCTACTCTTTCCCTGGATTATCTTCTAACCTTTATTATACATACAAAATGATTCAGGATCATGTCCACATCCACGTGCGATTGTGTATAAAATAGGAAAATTCAGTAATTAAATACATGGCTTGGAAAATGATGTATAAAGGAAGTCATCAGATTTCTGAGGCATTAGGAACTGTGGCAGGTGGAGCCTGTACAAGTTGGATAGGTTGCCGTTTTCGCTAGGCCAGGACTAATAGGGAGATTTGCTGCTGTTGTTGGGTGGGATTTAAACTAGACTGATATGTGAGGAATAAGTGAACCTGAGGAGGAGTATGGTTTGGATAGACAAAACTTGTAACAGGAAGTAGAAAAGTAATAGACAAAATCAGAATTGCTTCCAACAGTTTTCTCACTAGCAAGGTTAGATCAACTGCCCTGTGCTTTCCTGGTTTATCCTTTGGTCCCTTATTGAGTAACAGCATCACATTGGTTATCTTCAGAGGAATTTATACTTTTTGCACATGTCCCTGCTATTTCCTACCTTGCCTTGCTCAGCAATCTGGCTTTCATTTCTTCCCGGAGGTTGATCTACATTTAAACCTACCAGACTACCCAACTTCCTATGCTAATTTAATAGTATCACGGCTGTTCTCCCTAATTTCTATATCTATATTGTCACTCTCACTAGTGATCACTGTCCCAAAGTATTTATTTAGAACCCTACCCAAATGCCCTGGTTACATGCACAAGTTACCACTGTGCTCCTTAATTGGATCAACTCTTTCCCTCATTATCATTTACCTTTAATGTAAAGCAACTTATGATTTCCATTTATTTTACTTGTCTGTATCTTTTCATATCCCCTTTTAGCTGTCCTAATCTCCCTTTGAAGTTCCCTCTTGCACATTCTATATACTTCGATGGCTTCTGTTTTGGGCCCTTTGAGTCATAAGCTCCCCTTTTTCTCTTAATCCAATGCTGTACATCCCTCAATATGCAGGGTTGACAAGGTTTGATAGTCCCAACCTTGATCTTCATTGAAAGGTGTTGGCCCTGTACTCTCCATATTTCCTCTTGAATATATCCCACTGTTCTAGGTCAGATTTCCAAAAAATCATCTCTCCCAGTCCACTCTGGCAAAATCACATCTGATCTTATCAAAAATCAGCCAACTGGGAACTTTGATTTCAGGCACATCCTTGTCCTTTTCCCTAACACTCGAGTCTAGCAGAGTTATGATCGCTGTCTGTATAATGCTCACTGACGGATTCTTCAACCATTTGTCCAGCTGTTACTGAAAATCTCCAGGCCCACAGCGCTAAGTCTTTCTACATACTGGCTTAAAAGGCTGTCCTG
Source organism: Rhincodon typus (assembly GCF_021869965.1). Taxonomy (NCBI): domain Eukaryota; kingdom Metazoa; phylum Chordata; class Chondrichthyes; order Orectolobiformes; family Rhincodontidae; genus Rhincodon; species Rhincodon typus. The sequence continues at coordinate 63,001,725 of NC_063335.1, read as the reverse complement.
GATGCACATTAAAGAATCCTGCTCTCTTCATACCTTTCACAAAATGTTTCCCCCTTTTAATGTTGGGGGAAGTTGAAATCTCCTATCGCCAGGGATTACTTTTACACTTCCTCGAAATTTGCCTCCATACCCACTCCGAGACAGACTGTTCAGGGTCTACAGCACACTCCCAGCAAAGTTATTGCTTCTTTTTGTTTTTTTTTTTTTTTTAAGTTTTACCCATATAACTTCATTTGAGGACTTAAGATGTCATCCATCCTTACTGCTATAATAGATCCCCTGATCAAAAAATTGCAACACCACCTCCTCTTTTACCTCTTCCCCGAAATACTTAACTACCAGTTCTATGCCTCTTTTAATAATATCTCACTGACAACAATACCATCATACTCCCATATTTTAATCTGTTCCCTCAACTCATCTGCCTCGTTTGTTAAACTCCTAACATTAAAATAAATACCATACAACCTTGCCAAATTGACTTGTGCTTTAATTGGTCTGTAATGTCTATGCCTTCCTGACTCACCTGCTGTCAATTCTAATTTTGGCTATTCATCTTCCCTTTCTTGAACATTCTTTCTGAATCCAACCCCTTTGTCAAGTTAGTTTAAACCATCCCTAACAGCATGAGCAAACCTCCCTGCAAGGATGCTGGTCACATTCTTGCACCATAATTTTTGATCCAGATCAATGTTTAATGAATTTCTAGTACTTTCATAATCACATAGTAGCTTTTTATTCCAGATTAAGATTAAATTTAAATTTCTCAGATGCTGTCATGGGTCTAAGTCTTTGGATCATTCGTCTTCGGATGAAGATCCAAGCTACGAATTACCAGTCCAGATATATAGCCAAAATATGCTACCATCAATTTTTTTTTTTAAATTTGGGAGTTGCTCAGCAAAGTGACAACAGAATTAAGGGCAGATTTTTGCATAGTTAGTGGCCTACAAGTTTCAAATAAGGCAAACCAGCAGTAAGACAGACAAATACAAAAGCACAATGAGCAACACTAATCATGATTGGGATTCAGGACAAAGTCCTTAACAAGCTCACCCACATTTTGATTTCAAAAAATTCTTAACACATTCAGACAAACAAAAAATTAAGTAACTCAGCTTTGGAAGAATGGAGTGTAGAAAATCAAAACACAGTCCAGGAGTTAATTATGGTCTTATGTCAATAGATGGTTTTATTTTTAAATCATCGTCTTGGTTCAGTCTCTGAAATTATTACATGCACCAAAAATGGTGCACATTCATCTGAAAATCTTGAAATGTATGTGAATCAAGTGTTATCATCACTACTGCTTCACAGTATATTGTACAACAACAGGATTTACTACATCCATGAATTTATTTAACAGAAGATTTTCACTTCAGTTTTAACCTCTGTAGTTAGATACAGTTCACAGAATTATGAATACATTACCAAATAACTTTTCATACTTACTGCACAAATCAACATTTCTTTAATTCTGACACCACTTAAATATTTTACAAAATTTTCACATGTAGCCAATCAAAATAAGCGGCAGAATTTTCCCTTCCTGGGAGGTGGCAAAAAGGGGAAATAATCAGATGAGTTGGCCCCTGGAGAGAAACTGACCCTTTTCTTGCCATCTCACTAATTAAATTCTGAGCAAGAATGCCCATCTTCTGATCCTGCCACCAATTAATGCCCTGAAGTGTACAATTACTGGCCACTTGAAGACCTTAACTTGCCACATCCAGACTGGGGCAATCAGGGACACAGGGGTGGGTGTGTGTGTGTGTGTGTGTGTGTGTGTGTGTGTGTGTGTGTGTGTG
>NC_063335.1:62899288-62999907 GCF_021869965.1 Rhincodon typus | reverse complement strand
GTGAGTGAGAAGAATGAGTGTAAGAGAGGCCTACTCTTGTCGCCAACTACATGTCTACCATAACATTCCCCTGCCTACCCCCAACACAACCCACACATCTTGCCATCTCACGGAGTCAAGGAATAGACCTGGACCAGCAGCCACTGATTGGCCAGTAGTTTCAGATAACTCAGATCACCAGGGTCAAGGCCTGTGATTCACTGAAAAACTCACCATGCTCATTATGTTAATAACCTAAATATGGACAATCTGACAAATTTTCGTGGCATGTTAATTGTCATTTCAGATGCTTGCCCCCACACAAAGAAGTGGGAAACTCCACCCATAATTTAGTTTCAAAATATTTCAACCTTGCAAGAAAATCACATTTGTTTTGAAGAGGTGTTTTACCTGGCTTTCTATGGCAAATTAATATAACTTTTTAAAAGCATGCAATTCCTATACAAAAGCCATTTTTCCAAAAATAAATTAAACATTGTACCAGTAATAACCACAAACTTAGTTAGTTGCTTCTGTTAAATCATATTAGTTTGATATTTGTGAAGCATGTTTTTGTCTGAAAAAGTTGTTTGCAATTTAGGATTGTGTCACACAAACTGCACATCACATCTAAATGAAACCAATACTAATATAATTGGTTTAAAAATGTAATGCTTAAAACATTAGGTAAATTTCACATCATACAAAAAGTAAATAAAAATACACTAGCCATATCCACCATTACAACATTTGCACATGTCTGACTGGAATATAAAAGTTATCCCTGCACAGTTTTGTCCTTTAAGTTTACAGAAACGTACACACTTTCATTGTAGTTGTTTTGCTAATTATTCAACTCAGTTGTTCCTTACGTTGGTACATTGTATTACACCAAGTAATGTTATCACAAAAGAAGATGCAGTTATCTAAATGGTATAATGCTGTACTTGGTTTCATGCTTAATTTTGACATCACCACTTTTCAATAGATCACCTTTATTGCTTTTCATAATGTTTTGTTTGGAACCCACTGTTGAAAAGTATATTTAAGTGTACTGCTCTAACATACAAGATGCAACTACCACAATTTTGGAGTAAGCACCTTTAATTATCAATTATGATCATTATTTGATTTTCCATATCAATGTCTGCTGTGTTCAGATTCCAACAAGTGACAATCTTTTTTGGGAGCTTGTAGCTTCTTGTACTTTTTTTCATATATTGATACAGACACCATCATCAGTCAAGGCAAAAAGAATCACAATGTGAACAAACGCAAAAGCAAACTATACTTGGGCAGAGTAAAGATTAGGGTGCTCAAACATCTGAACATGAGCAGTTTAAACGTTCCCAGCAATTACTGCAGTGTTAAGCATTTAGAAACTGTAGCACACAGCATCCATCTCATCATAACACTCAAAAGTTCCATTGTGAAAATTACACAATGTAAATTGTGAAAAATGTGCAAATATTAAAATGATGGATGACTGACATCTTAAAGAGTTAAATGAAAGGAAGGATTAGAGTCTCATGATCAGATGCTGGTACAGCTTCTTAGAAAAATGCTTCTGATGGTCTATTAGTTGATTGGAGGTAGCTGCTTTTCAATGAATTGTTTGACATCCATCATTTCCTAGTTATAAAACAAAAGGTTATTAAAATTGGTGCATCATAAATAGGGAACAGGCAGACAGGGTAGAAAGAACAAGGAATACCCGCATTCAGTGTGTTCTGGAAATCCATTCAACACAAATGGCAGCAACCAGTTGTATGGCTCTTCCAAGTTGTCTCAAAGCTAAAACATCCCTGGAATTCAGGTATGAACAAACTGCCCTGGCTCCTTGATCTGTACCATTCCTAGGTTAAGCAACTTTGTGCACAGATAAATCCCTTTACAGAAAGCCTGCAGTCAACATGTGCAAGTATCCATTGCCACAGATATAACTAAATATGAATATTTAAGTGATTCCTTAATTAGCTTCATAAATATGAATGATGACTAATATTCACTGAGGAGGCAATGGCCTAGTGGTATTATTGCTGGACTGTTAATCCAGAGACTCAGGTAAATGTCCTGGAAACCTGGGTTTGAATCCTACCCTGGCAGATGGCGGAATTTGAATTCAATAAACATCTAGAATTAAGAATCTAATGATATGGAGATGCTGGTGTTGGACTGGGGTGGACAAAGTCAGAAGTCACACAACACCATGTTACAGTAAAACAGGTTTATTTGAAATCACAAGCTTTTGAAGCGTAAACCCATCATCAAACCTGTTGGACTATAACCTGGTGTCATGAGTCCAAATGATGATCTTGAATCCATTGTCAATTGTTGGAAAAACCCACCAATATCCTTTAGGGAAGGAAACTGCCATTCTTACCTGGTCTGGCCTTCTTGTGACTCCATATCAACAGCAATGTGGACAACTCTTAACTACACTCTGATCTTGCCAGAGACGCCCACATCCCATAAATGAATTTTAAAACAAAAAGTATTTTTTAAAATGCTATTAAAATTATAGTTACAATGTACATCGTCTGTGGTCAGACAGGCAGTGTTGTATTATGATTGCCACCCTACCGCACAAGGCTCTACCAGTACCCTGGATCACAATTAATGCGGCACAGACCAATGAACACATTCATAACCTTTCTAGTCCAACTTTGTACCAAGCAGGTAACATGTTCAATCTCACCTTGATTTTTTGTGACAGTAGGGTCAAAGGATGGGCAATAAATCAAACAAGATGTATACATTTCAATAAATGTCTTTAACACAGTTTCAAGCAGAAATTACAAAAGCTCAATCCTGTCTTTTTAACAGCTATAAAGATCGAAGTGAATTGGAATACTGTTTCTGTAAATTTATAGACATTAAAACACTTCAGTCACTATTAAAACCTCCAAATTCAACATTTCTTATTAAAACAATAAATGTTGATGTTTTCAGGAATACATATCACTTTTAATATTTCAAGATATAAAATTACTGACCTGGGGACAAGAACTGTGCATCATGCCTTCATAGGACTTGAAAACAACATTATCTGGATTGATGATAGTTTTCAATTTTTCAGCAGTGAAAGCACCAAATGCTAGAGGTACAAGAGGGTCAGCCACCCCATGACACTGAAGAGCATGAATATCTTTGTTTGGACTATTAGCAGCTGCCTTAGGGGAAACAAAATGGCAACAACTTGTATGATCTTTGTTCATACACAATAAGAATAATAGAAATAGGAATAACAGAACTGAAGAAGTTGTGCAATAAGATTTACAGAAATTAGTTTCAGAAAAATTTATGCTACTTTCATCTTCTCCAAATTAGATTTCTGTTGAGTAAATGGAGTGTTTAGTCTGAGCATTAGCTGAAAACATTTAAGTCTCTTACAAGTGAGAAGACAAAGACTCAACAGCTGCAACCTGGTCCCTCAAATTTGCAGTTATATCATTGTTAAAAAAAAAATCTGTAACAGTATTTTCCTTGGGTTAAGGTTGACCATTTGCTACAGTGCATAAATATTAGCAGCCTCATTTCAAGTATATGAAACCCACTGGTTATTCCAACATAGATAAAGAAATCTGAGGTTTTGCCAGATTATTGAAGAAAATGCTAGCAAGGAACAAGGTTTACACCAAGATTTTACCTGCCAAATCATTTAAAAAAAAAAAGGTGGGGGGTGGCACAACTAATTACAAATATCAATATTAGAAGTTTGTAGGTAAGAAATAAATTACTAATCATTGACATTAGCACCTCCAATTCCTTCATCTTCAAATATTCAAAAATTAGTTAGAAACAGTTACCTAGTCATATAAACCAAGCATGATGAATAATTGGATAGTATGGAAACAGACAGTAAAAACACATGCAAATTTTAAAATCAGAAACAGGAACAAAGGGAAAAGAAAGTCACCCTGCAGAATACTCCAAATAAATGTACAACATTGTCAAAATCTAAAAACCTATCCAAAGATGCAACAACATTAAAGCACAACCTCTGCTGCATCATTGTTAAGTGATTTTCAGCTTAAAACATTGAAAAGATTCGGAAATATATCAGTCAATGATAATTATCTAAATGAATAGGTTAAACACAAAGAATGATCAATTAGAAAAAAAAGAGGTTGTGAAATCTGCAAATATTAACTAGCATAGGTAGCCTTTGCTGAAGTAAACTCAATTTAGTGAGTGCAAAATGTATATTGAAAATAGTGTTTCCAACCTTAAAAGCATATATTGAATAAGTTGCAAGTATGGAGAAATGGTTATATTTTCCCAAAACAAACTTTGCAATTTTCAAACTTGAAGGAAAATAAAGTTATTCCTTCCTCAGTGCCAAACTTTCAATGCTAATATTTGCATCCAGATGCTTATCATGTTTAAGCATTGGTCAGTCAACTAGAAACTTCCTGTGCAGTACAAGAATTATTATCATGCGCATGATGGTTAAATAAAAAGTAATAAATTGTATACAGTATGCTTAGCTGATATGATGTACAAATATCAAATGTTTATTAGTTTTACTCCAAACAGCTATTTCACATTCTTAACCAGACTGCAGAGAATGACAAGATATTTGATACTCAAATAACTTTCCTATAATAGAAATTGGCACAAGGAAAAGCAGTATTCAATTAAAATACAAAATACCTTCATAAATAAAACACCTCGTACCATTTCATACAAGTTGAAAGAAAGCAGCTCTTGTTTCTAGTACTCTGATAGGAGGGATGACGGGATTCAAATCCAGCTCCCCAGAATATTATCTGGGTCTCTGGATTAATTGTCTACGATAATACCACTAGGCCATTATCTCCCATTTAAAATAATGAAATGTTCCTTGGTGCTTAATCGCAGCACTACAAAACAAGTTATGACAATAAAGTCAGATAACTATTTGTTTAAAGAAGTAGGTTTTCACAAGTATCTTAAAAAGGAGGCAGGCAAGATAAAGAGGCAGAAGGAGCAGCAGGGAACTGAAGATCTTGGAGCCCAACTGAAGGCACAGGTGATTGGAATGCACAAGATTTCAGAATTAGTGGCGGGTTGGGACCCAACAAAATGTCAACTTTCTTGATTCTCTGGTGCTGCCTGACCTGCTGTGTTCTTCCAGCTCCACACGGTGTTATCTCTGCTTTCTATTCACCTTGTCCATGCCCCTTCTAATCTTATACGCCTGTGTCAGGTTCCTCCCGCACCTTTTCTGCTCCAGCCTCTCTTCCAAGCTGAAGTGCTCCATCCCAAGTAGCATCCTGATGAATCTCCTTTACACCTTCTCCAGTGCAATAATTTCCTTCCTATAGCGTGGTGACTACAGTATTCCAGCCATGCACGGAGTTCTGCACAGATCCAACATGATCTCCTAGCTCTTGTAATCTATGCGATGACTGATAAAGGCAAGTGTATGCCTTTATAACGACTATTAACCTGTCCTGCCATCTCAGGGATCTATGGGCAAGCACCCTAAGCTTCGTTCCCCTGAGCTTCCTAGTATCTTTACATTCATGGAGTACTCCCCTACCTTGTTCCCACTTCCAAAACGCATCACCTCATATGCCACTGATCTGCCCATCTGACCAAACCATTTAAATATTCCCGTAACCTACAACCTTTTTCCACACAAAAAAAACCAGAAATTGCTGAAAGACTTAGATGTGGCAGAATCTGTGGAGAGAAAGCAGGTGAATTTTTCGGGTTCAGTGAGCCTTCTTCAGCATTGATGGTAGGAAAAGGTTGGTATTTATGCAGAAGATGAAGCAAAGAGAGGCAATAGGAGTGAACAATAGGTGGAGATAGAGCCCAAAGAGAGAAAAACAGTGGGACACACAAAGGACTGGGGTAAAGGTCAGTCTGGGATATTGACTAGCTGCTAATGGGAACTATTACTAGCTGATAATGAGTTGTGTGCGGTTAACAGCCCATGTGATGACAAGGCCTGATGTGTGGGGGTTGGGGTAAGGACATGGGAGAAGGTGCTCAAGCACTAAAGTTCTTGAACCCAATACTGAGTCCAGAAGGCTGAAGAGTTCCCAGGTGGAAAATGAGGAGCTGTTCTTCCAGGTTTTGCTGCGCTTTGCTGGAGCACGGTAGCAAGCCTGAGACGGGGATACTGGCCAGGGAACATGTTGAAGTGGTAGGAAACTGGAAGCTCAGGGTCTTTTTTGCAGACAGAACAAAAGGTGTTCTGCAAAGTGGTCACCCAGTCTACACTTTGTTTCCTCAGTGCAGAAGAGACCACATTGTAAGCAGCAAATAGGTAAACTAGATTGAGCAAACTGCAGGCAAAATACACTACTTTACTTTGAAGGACTGTTTGGGGTCTTGGATGGTGAAGAAGGAGGAAGTAAAATGCACAGGTGCTATAACCTTCTGGGGAAGCTAACATAGGGCGTGGGGACATGTTGGGAGTGAAGGAGGAATGGAACAGGGTGTCCTGGAAGAAACTATCTCTGTGCGAGGCTGACTAGGGATGGGAGAAGACTAGGGACGGAGGCAGCAGAAATGGTGGCTAATGATCCTATAGATATGGATGCTGGTGGGAGGTTAGGTGAAGACAAGGGGAAACCTATCGCTATTGTAGGAAGGAAGAAAGAGAGGCGGTGAGGGCTGAAGTGCGGGAGATGGGTCGGACCGGCTGAGGGCCCTTTCAATCAAAGTGTTAGGGAATCCTTGGTTAAGGAAGAGGAAGGTGGGCATTTGTGGTCCCATTGTCGAAGCTGCCATCATCAAAACAGATATGATGGAGACAGAGGAACTGGGAGAATGGAAGTGTCTTTACAGGAAGCAGGATGTGAGGATGTATAGGCAAGGTAACCATGGGAGTTCCTTTGTTCCTGATTCACAGCATCTGCAGTTCTTTTGGTTTTTCCAGCAACTTTGTTTTTGTAACCATGGGAGTCAGTGGACTTTTGTAAATATTGATGGTCAGCCCATCCCCAGGTATAAGAACTTAGAACTTAAGAACTTAGAATCCTTACAGTGCAGAAACAGGTCCTTCAGCCCAACAAGTCCACACCGCACCTCAGAGCATCCCACCCAGACCCATCCCCCTATAACCCACCTAATCTACACATCCCTGAACACTATGGGCAATTTAGCATGGCCAATCCACCTAGCCTGCACATCTTTGAACTGTGGGAGGAAACCGGAGCACCCGGAGGAACCCCACACAGACACGGGAGAACGTGCAAACTCCACACAGGCAGTTGCCCGAGTGTGGAATTGAACCCAGGTCCCTGGCGCTGTGAGGCAGCAGTGCTAACCACTGAGCCACTGTGCTGCCCCAAAATGAAAACAGATGTCGAGGAAGGGAAGGGAGGAGTCAGATGGACCGGATGAAAGCGAGACCAGGTGGAAATTGGAAGCATAATAGATAAACTTTTCCAATTCTGAGCTAGAGAGAAGCAGCGCCGATGAGGTCATTGGTATACCTGAGAAAGAGAGTTGGGTGAAGGCCGGAGTAGGACTGAAGCAAGGAATGTTTCCACATACTCCACAAAAGGACAAGCATAATTGGGATCCATGGGGGTACTTATTGGCACACCTTTGCCTTGAAGACAGTGAGAGGATTTAAAAGAGAACTTGTTCAGAGTGAGGACGAGCTCGGCTAAGCAGAGGAGAATGATGGTAGATGGCGATTGTTCAGGCCTTTTTCCCTGGGAAAAAGCAGAGAGCCGAGACCATCTCCCAACGTGGGACTGACATATAAAGGGATTGCTCGACCATGGTAAAGAGGAGGTGCCTGAAGCCCGCAAATTGGAAATTCTGAAACTGACAGAGTCCGAGGAATTGCAGATGTAACTGGGAAAGAGACTGGACAGGGTACGGGGAAAAAAAAAAATCAACTCAAGCCAGCAAGAGATGATTTTTGTGAGGCAGGAGTAGGCAGAAACAATGGGTCTGCCCAGGCAGTCCTCATTGTGGATTTTGGGAAGGAGATAGAAGTGGTCTTTTTGTGGTTGGGAAGCAACGAGCTTAGATGCAGTGGTAAGGGAGATCACCAGATGATCTGAGCTTAGTGAACCTTGAAGACACAGAAGCCTGGTGTTCCACAATGGAGTCATGGTCCAGGAATGATAGGAGGTGGTATCTCAGAGCTGGCACTTATTCTCTGCAATGCAGAGGTCAGTACACCAGACACCAACAGCACCAATCTTCTTCCCCACCTGGTCAGCATTTGCCATTAGCAAAATTACTTATCGTCCCTCCCACATTCTCAGTATAATTTATGAATATCAGGGCTCCAGTCACTTAAACCACTTTCTACTACCACCCTCTGCCTCTTATCACTAAGCCAAATTTGCCTTGTTATCCTGGACCTCACGGGCTTTTACCTGATCATTTTACTACGTGGGACCTTATCAAAGGCCTTGCTCAAATCCGTGTAAACTATATCAACTGCCCTTCCCCAAAAATTTGGCCACCTCCTCAAAACATTTCAACAGATTTGTTGGGCATGACCCCCTATGATAAAGCCATACTGACAATCCCTGATCTCATCTTGCCTCATCTTTCTTCCTTCACTACTTCCTCCAATAGCTTCCCTCCTAATGAGGTTAGACTCATTGGTCTATCTCCACCTTCCTTCTTATAAAATGGAGTCACATTAGTTGTACCCCAGCACCTTCTGTGCCCAGAGATTATTTAAAAATTTGGGTTAGGCCCCATGTACTTTATTCCCTTGTCTCCCACAGCATCCTGGGATACGACTCAGTCCTGGGGATTCGCCAGATTTTAAATCCGCCATAATCTCTAAGACCTCATGTCAAACTGCTGATGAACTTCACAGTCCACCTTCGAATTCTGTATGTGCATCATCTTTCTGGTAAGTACAGATGTGAAGTACTCATTTAACACCTGACCAATGTCCTCTAGCTTCATGCACAGGTTGTCCCCTTGGTCCCTAATGGACCCTACTCTTTGGTTACTCACTTCCCCTTGAACTTACTTGCAGAACATTTAGAAACTCCCCCTAATCTTGCCTGCCAGCTTTTTCTCATGTCTCCTCTTTGCTGTCTTAACTGCTTGAGATCCCTCTTGCACTTCCCATACTCCTCTAGGACCTCTGTTGTTTTGCTACCTTTGTACTGTTATGTCCTTCTTTTCCCCCCTTTTGATTCAGATCTGAATATTCGTTGACGTCCATGGTTCTCTGGGCTTGTTGCTCCTACATTTAACCCTAAAGGGAAAATATTGGGCCTGTACTTCCCAGTACCTTTTTGAATGCCTCCCACTGTTACACTATAGATTTACCCTTAAGCAGCTTTTCCCAGTTTATTTTGGTCAGATCCTTCCTCGTTTTAATAAAATCTGCCTTACCCCAAACCAAAAACCTTTTCTGCATCTTTTCTTCTTTTTCACACTCCCATCAGCATGACTGTCACTTAAATTCTACCCACAAAGCCTCATTTGATGGCCCTTCCAAGATATCATCCCTCCTTATTGTAATAACTGACCTCAATAACTAATTATGGGGAAGCGATGGCCAAGTAGTATTATCACTGGACTGTTAATACAGAGACTCAGATAATGTTCTGGGGACTAGGGTTCGAATCCTGCCATGGCAGATGGTGGAATTTCAATTCAATAAATATCTGGAACTAAGAGTCTAACGATGACCATGAACCCATTGTCGATTGTTGGAAAAACCCATTTGGTTCACTAATGTTCTTTAGGGAAGGAAACTGCCATCCTTACCTGGTCTGGCCTACGTGTGACTCGAGACCCACAGCAATGTGGTTAACTTGTAACTGCCCTCTGGGCAGTTAGGGATGGGCAATGAATGCTGCCTAACCAGCAACGCCCTCATCCCATGAATGAATAATGTGATACCACCTCAATTTTTACAGCTCTGAGGAAGGGTCACTTGACCCAAAACATTTGCTCTGATTTCTCTCCACAAGTGCTGCCAGACCTGCTAAACTTTTCCAGCAAGTTCTATTTTGGTCTCTGATTTTACATCCTCTCCTGACCTGCCTGAACATTGTATACCTAGAATGTTAAGTTCCAGTCCTGCCCCTCCCTCAACTAGGTCTCTGATGGTAACAACATCGCAACTCCATGTGTCAATCCATGTCTTTAATTCATCTGTTCTACGTCTAACACTTTTGGTATTAAAGTAGAGGCCATGCAGCCTTATCCTTCTCCAGTCAATGATTATATTGTTGAAATTAAGACATGGGTGGAGAACTTTGGTTAACCTCAAGTTTACAGAAGTTGAATGTGGGAGACCAGTTTGGTGTGCTTTGAAATTGTCAAGTGTAGAGGAAATGAAGGCATGGATGAGGGTTTCAGCAGATGAGCTGAGATGGGTGAAGTGGACCAATGTTATGCAGGTAGAAGATTTTAGTTCTTTAGAGTCATCATTCTTGACTTGAAAAATTAACTGTTTCTCTCTCCACAGATACTACCAGACCTGATGATTTACCCCAGCTGTGCTTCTAAGAGAAAGCATGATCATAAGTCAGAAGCTCAACCCAGAACCATAGGTGACAGAGGTTGCAAACAGGTTGATTTAACTTCAGATTGTTGCCTGGATGAGGATGGAGTTGGTACCAAGGGAACAAAATTTGTAGCAGGGACTGAAAACATCACTTTTGGTCTTCGCAATATTTAAATGGAAAACATATCTGGTCATCCAATAAAATGTCAGAGAAGCAACCAGGTGATTTAGCAACAGTGGAATTATCAAGTTACGTTCCCTCTAATTTTCCCTATCAGTGTGTGGACTTTCAAGGTCTGTGTGCAGTGGTGGCTTCCAGAACCAGAAGTCAATGCATCAGCATAGACCCTCCAAGCAGCAGCACAGCTTAGAGGAAACATTGCTGTCAAGGGAGATAGTGGTGAGGTGGAGTTGGAGTCAGAGCACACATAAAAACTAAGATTCAGATGTTGTTGCTAAAAATGTAACATATGAAGAGAAATAGGACAGGGTCAATGTTAATTTCACCTCTGGCGACATCAGGGTTTGAGGGAGCAGGAAAACAGAAGTGTCTGTTAACACCAACCATCTGATGAATTTTGACTGCACATGCTCACCTTAAACTTTTTCAAAAATTAACCTGGTTTTAGAATTTAAAAAATTCTACTTCAGCATTTTTTTCTCTTACATCTTAATTTCCATTTTTATGGGTTTATTAGGTTTCTATCATTCTTTATTTCAATTTTGTTCAGAGATTTCTCTGCTACTTCACATGTTCCTGGCTATCAGCAAGGCAGCCAGAAAGGAAAACATTGTAAGTGATTATCTGGCTACAGTTACACAGATGAGAATGGAACCAATTGGGAGTAATCCCATTCAGCTGGATGAAAGCGAAGAGATATTGGAAGAGGATGGTTGTAGGCACATTGAGAAGGACAGGTTCTCGATTTTAGGAGACACGATGCTTCTGCAGTGCTAGATACTCAAGAGTTCCAACCTCTCTTTGTGAGTATATAGGGTGGAAGACTACTTTCATTGCAACAAACTTTTGCTGGTTGTTGAATAATCTCACTAAAAATCAACAATAAGGACCATTAGTACCTCTGGAAAAGAGTTCCGAAGTGGAAGCCAACAGCTAAGGCCAATTACTCCTCCAAGTTTCTGATGTGTTGTTAGAGCAGTATACAATGATAGAGCTCCTCCCTATGGAATAAGTTACACCAAGAATTAAATGGCTGTTATCTGCAAATAAATTAATCATGTCAATATTTTCCAGCAGAAATTGTTTGGTTAAAAGCATTTTCGGCTTTCATTAAACAATGCTGGCTAACTATTGCTTTGTTGATCTATGCTGTAACAAGGGATAATTTTGGTTTTCATGTCAAATTCACATTAGAGTTTTAAACATGTTGAATATTAAAACAAAAAGAATTGGTAACAAGATTTCCTTTACATAAACTGGTTATAAGCAATATTTACGACACCGAGATTATATGCACCAAGTGTAACTTGCAGCTATAATTTTGCTTATTTTACTATGCCAGGCTGATGCTCTGGAGGTTTCAGAGAAATTTAGTACTACATATATACACAATACATCTCAATTAAAAAAAAACTGCTTTTTTTCTGACAACCTCTAACAAAGACTTATTTTCATGTATATTGAACACTTCCTATAAACACTTTCAACAGAGGCATTTCTGTGCAACTACTGGATCAGCAGTATGGTCAGAAGCTTCTGTAGGAAGGAAAACAAGCAGTCTAAAGGATATCAGAAACGTAGAGTGATTTAAGCTAGCAATGAACAAGTGACATGTACACAGTGCCTCTTGAATTAGAGAAAAAAATTCAAGATATTTCAGAGGTGTAATCAACAGACCGTTCTAGTTAAAAGCAGAATGGGGGAAATGCAACGTTCCAGATGCTTTGCAAACACAAATTTGCACTGCAACCATTGGAAATGTTAAGCCAGAGGTCATTTTCAGAGGGCTCTGGACATGGAGGAGTTAAGAGAGAAAATTTCAGTGCACAGGCACCTTGGCTGCTGGAACCGTGGTGCACAATACAGAGTTGAAGGAACAGCAAGTTCTGGAAAAGATTGCAGAATCTTATGAACATATTGTCATCTTCAAAATCAGTGCAGTGCCTATTATTTCCATAACTTTATATTTGAAATACTGTAAAATAGTTTACATCCGTCCACAGTAATAAACAGTTCTCAAAGTCACAAATGCCATCCAGTAAATGCTTTTCAACTTGTCTGTAATTACTGACATAGATGCACGTGCAATCTTCCTCCAATGCCTCTCCACGGTCATATAACTGGGTAGGATTGCAATTGCCTGGTTACATGCTCAAAGCCAGATAATAATAAACTTTTCTTTTTCTTCTTGCTGCTACAGTCTGACCTCTGGTGTCCCCCAGGATCTCTCTTTGCTGGCTTCTATTACTTATTAACATACTGCTCATCACCAACATCATCAAAAAATAAGTCAGTTTCCACCTCTATGTTGATGACAGCGAGCTCAACTTTGCAGCTTTGATCAATCATTCCACTGCTTGCAAACAAAAGGCTGTTGGTTTGAGATTCAGTACTGAGTAAGCAGTAATTTCTTTCAGTTAAAATGTTGGAAATACTGAACCTATCAATTTCAGTTCTACTTACAAACTCTGTTTCTAAGCCAGTGACTCCAAGTCTCCACAGGCAACTGCCTCTGACAGAACCATACTGCTTGTAGCCTCAGTCTACTTAGCCAGAGATAAATTTCCGAGCACAAATCCACCCTTCCAGCCTGTTGTCAACTCCCTACCTACTTGAGCTCATTTTCATCAATGTCTGCACACTCTCTAGACTTGACTATTCTAATGCATATTTCTGATCAGCCTCCATATTCTGCAAACTTGAAGTAAACCAAAACCATGCTGCCAGCACCCTTAGTCTCACAAAGTATCTTTCAGCCATCACCCGTGATTGTTCCCGATTAAACATGGCCTCAATTTTAAAACCTACAAATATGCATTCAAACCCCTCTATGCAGCATGGCTTTGCATATGCCATCTCTAATCTCCACTAGCTGCACAACCCTTCATAGTTGCTTGGCCACCGTAATTCTATTAACTCTAGTAGTGGTGGTGATGCCTTAAGCTACCAAGGTTTTAAAGCTCCAAATCTGCTTCCTGTGATGGCCTTTAACTCAGCTGCAATAAAGTGAAGAAAATTTATCACTTCCTTAGAAGATCTGCAGAATTTAACTGTTTTTAAAGAATGCCTGAAAATGAATTAAAAGTGTGCATAAGTTGTAAAAGGCAATTGCAGTTTTTTGGATAATGAGAAACACTGGTTCATATGACACCGCAACAATGACCTGGAAACAATGCAAACATGAAGGAAGAAGCCAAGTGGTTAGCAGACACAATGGAGAACTACCAGAGGAACTGGAAGGTGAACACAATCAACCTGGAATTCAAACCTTTAGAATTTTATTCCATCTATGTTTTTTCTGCCCTTAATGTCAGTGTCAAATTGTGTCTTTTGCCTCTCAATCCAAACGATTACATGTGCATTTGGAGGTTTCAAAAAGGATATAGTTAAGTCACATTTAGTAAGTTAGTAATCCTTTCATTTCTCTACTTTTTATAGATGGGTTCCAATAAATACTCACTTTACATGTCAAAACCTGGTTTGAATTGCTTTTGTCTTGGAGTAGCAGTCAGACAAATCGGTCATCTTGCTGGTCTACCAATATCTATTTCAAGCCCACCGACTCCCATAGCTATCTAGGCTACACTTCCTCTCATCCACCTTCCTGCAAGAATGCGATCCCTTATTCCCAATTCCTCTGCCTCCGCCACGTCTGCTCCCAATTTGGGGCATTCCACTCCCGAACATCCTAGATGTCCTCTTATTTCAAGGACCACAACTCCCTCCCCTTCAGTGGTCAAAAATGCACTATTGCATCTCTTGCGTTTCACGCAGCTCTGCCCTCAAATCCCGCACCCCCCGCAACAAACAGAATTCCCCCCTTGTCCTCCCGCATCACCCCACTTATCTCCGGATTCAAAGTATCATTCTCCGCCACCTGCAATCTGACCCCACAACTAAGGATATATTTCCCTCCCCACCCACATGTGCCTTCCACAGGGACTACTCTCTCCATGACTCCCTCGTCCACTCCACACTCCCCACTAGCCCCACCACCTTTCCCTGTAACCCAGGAAGTGCTACACCTGCCCCACACCACCCCCCTCACCTCCATCCAAGGAACCAAAAAATCCATCCACATCAGACAGAGGTTCACCTGCACATCCACAAATGTGGTCCACTGCTCCTGATGTGGCCTCCTCTACATTGGTGAGACCAAGTGGCGGCTCAGAGACCACTTTGTAGAGCAGCTGCGCTCTGTTCGCGACAAATGACACCTTCCAGGCATGAACCACTTCAACTCCCCCTCCCTGGACGACAGGTCCATCCTAGGCCTCCTCCAATGTCACAATAACATCACCTGGAAACTGGAGGAGCAGCACCTCATTCTGCCTTGGGACCCTACAACCCAAGGGTCTCAATGTGGACTTTACTAGCTTCAAAATCTCCCCACCCCTGGCTTCATCCCATGACCAACCATCCCTCTCATCCCCACCTCCTTGACCTGACACAACCGGTCAGTCTTCTCTCCCACCTATTCGCTCCTCCAAGCTCACTGACCAATCCCCACCACTGCCTACCTGCACTCCCCCATCATCATCCCACCTACCTTCCTCAGCCCCACCCCTCCTCTCTTTATTTAAGAACTCCTTCCCCCTCCCCCATTTCTGAATAAGGATCCTGACCGAAAACGTCAGCTTTCCTGCCCCTCTGAAGCTGCCTGGCCTGCTGTGTTCCTCTAGCTCCACACCATGTTATCTAAATTTTACACAAATTGTGTTGGCTTGTGGAACACTAAAGCATGATTTTCAGAATACAGTTCCCAGTTAAGTCTTAATTATACAGAAACATATTTGTGCAAGGAGTGATGGGAATACTTAAGTCTTGCAAAATAGCCTTGGTTGTATTGACTAAAGTGAAACTTACCATTTTATTTGAAGTATCATTTGCAAGTAATTCATGTGCATGGGGGATTTCAGTGGTGGTAACACCACTGAATATCAAGGGCCAGTGGTTAGATTGTCTCTTATTGGAGATGGTCATTGCCTGGCATTTGTGAGGCATAAAAGCTACTTACTTGTCAGGACAAGCCTGGGTGGGATGCTCGGAGGTTCGGTGTGGACTTCTTGGGCCGAAGGGCCTGTTTCCACACTGTATGGATTCTACAATCTGGATCTTAAAAAAAGAACAAACTAAGGATGCTGGAAATCAGAAACAAAACCAAACTGCTTGAAAAACTGAGTAGGTCTGGCAACATCTGCCTAAATACTAACCAGAACTAATGGTAGCTCAGAAATGAAGGTGGCTTACTGGACCTGAAAGATTAACTGATTTCTCTTTACAGATGCTACCAGACCTGCTTAGTTTTTCCAGTAATTTCTGGTTTTGTTTCTGTATTATCCAAACCTTGATGCATTTGAACATGGGCCGCTTCACACTTGAGTTACAAATGGTTCATTCAAACCAAACAATTCATCCAAACAATTTCCCAAATAATAACTGATTTCCTTTAGTTCCTCTCTCGAGACCCTGTATTGATTGCTTGTAAAGTAGCGAGATATCCAGCAGTGTGAAATGCACCACACAAATGAAAAGCTCTCTTATCTGTACATGGTAGAGTGTAGAATTTGACTTGTATTGCATCTGTGATGTACTTTAGGACGTTCTGACTGCACACCACATACAGAGTTTCTATTTGGTGAGCCTCTAGCTTCAGGTGTTAGTGATAGAGAGCAAGAGGACATGGTGGGACTTAAGCAAGAAGCTAATTTTAATAAGAAACACTGGCTGGCTGGGAGTCAACATATGTCAGCTACTACTGATATGATGGGTGAGCACATGTAGAAGTTTGGATGAGTTAAAGTTTAAAGAGTATGCAGAAAAGATCTAGTCTCCTGCAATAATCTTGGCTGAAGTGACAAAGGCATACATAAAAATTTCAGATGGCCCAAGGCAGAAACAGCAGCAGGTAAAATTGAGAAGATAGGAGTCAGAATCTTAGCATCATTGTGGCAACGTTGTGAACTATTGTGAACCAGGGAGTTGATTAGAATAAATATCAAGGGCCAAGGAGAATAGTTTGGAATAATGGTCCATGTCACTTATTCCTTTCCCTGAAAATATGGAGAAAGTTATGACTCAGCATTACGAAATGTCACATAACTTGACTAACAAATGGAGCAATGGAGAGGATGAAAGATGCAGTCCAAAGAAAGAATTGGATATCACTGTAAGCTAAACCCAAGAGTGGAATTTTGAGGCACTGCAGTCCCCAGTTCCCTTCCTCATACACATGACTAAAAGGTTGAGATGCAGTCCAGTCCAATCAGCCAAAGAATGGTTGCCCTACAGGAGAAGAGAGAGAAAATGAACAGACTGCAGGGATTATTAGATCCACCTCACCCCCCACCACCACCAGCAACCAGCCCTTGGCGGAGAATAGGTCAGACTGAGTGTGAGGAAAGCTATTCCAACTGCTGATTAAATCTTGGTGGCATACTATTGCCAAAAATGTCAGGGTCTCTATAACCTTCGCTCAAAGTATGAATTTAAGCAAATTAAAAGTGGCCCCAAAGGAAGAGAATGCATTCTCAATGTTGAGCATTACATAGCTTTACATATAGGAACATCTAGCTTGGCCCACTGACTTTTGAAGTAGACAACAGGTTTCTATGTGTTCATTTCAATTTTTCTCATTTGATCGGGGTATGCTTCATTGAGTTACTTTCCCATAGATGCCAGCCAGCCTCTGATACAAACTCAGTGTTGCAGAAAAACTCAATCCTTTCGTCATCCAAGATCCACATGCACACATTTTTACAGGAATCGCAGAACAACAGATATGGAATCCCGTAAATACTCAGCAGTTCCAGCAGCAGAGAGAGAAAACAATTTGCATTTTAAGTCAAATTTCTCATCAATTCAGATAAAGGTCACTGACCTGAAATATTAAGCATTTCTCTTTTCCCAGGCCAATTAAGTACTCCCAGAATTTCCTGCTTTTATTTCATTTCAGATTTTCAACAAGTGATATTGTTATTGCACGAGTAGAAATGTTACCCATTATATTACAACTGCATTAAGATCAAACTCTTGTTTTTGATTTTAATATTGTTGTGAAAATCTAGTTAATCATTTCTGTCTTAGAATATAAATTTTAGTTTTAGGAATTAAAGTTTTAATTGTAGAGTAAAGGAGGCATTTGTTTGAAAAGCTGATGAGCAATCCTGAAGCTAATGCAATTGGAACAAGTTTGAAGTTAATTATAATTAAAAGTTGACCTATATTCAAGCTTACTAGAAGCAGATGTGTGAAACTTGAATGGAATCAAGTTTACACTTGCTTCAATAGAATATTTAAATAATGTTTGTATTTCCCAGTTCTAAAGGAGACATAACAGATTGTAAACAAGAGTTCCTGAACAGGGTCAAAAATTCAGGGAAAAAGAGTAAAACAAGATAGAGTTAGAATATGGGTTACAGAATCAAAGAATTGATTGAAGGTAAATTTGTTTGCACTGGTTTGAATCATTCCACATAGCCAGAGGAAGAGATTTACGGTGAAGTCTTAGTGAAAAAGTTCCTAGTTTTATTGTACATTTTGTTCTATAAAGCAAGCAGCTGAGACTGGGAAGAGGTTTAGGTGGAGGTTGTGTGAAAGAACCTATATGGATTTTGCTCTGTTCTTGGGGCATAACTGAATACTGTAACATTTAAAACGGTAGATAGTTTACTGAGCTTTGTCAGATGTGACCACAAAACACAGAGACTGAACCTTATTGGGAGTTTTCACAATGCACAGGTCAGTAGGAGCAGAAGAGGTTGAAAGGTATTCATAAGCCCAGTGCAGATAGGGGTTGGGGTTCAGAATTGCCCTGATGCAGTCATTTTAGTACTGCAGAAGAATTGAGAATCAGAAGTAGAAACTGCCGTAAAGGTCAAAGCTGAAGTAGAGCTGTCTGCTCTGTGAAGCTGGCAGCTGGAGCAAGAGAGGCCCATGAGCAGTGATCAACTGATAGAGATTGGGAATGTGCCAGTGATTAGATGCTTGGAATATAGCTTAGTCAATCTAGTGGGATGCAGTCACAGGAAAACAGCTGAGCAAATGGGAAGATGAGCAATTATTAGGGGAGTCTGAATTTGATCTCCCTCAGCAGTTCTGAGGCTTTAATCCTCAAAAGACAGATGAAATCCTTTGTGAGGAAAACAGTTGGGAACAGGTTATGACTTGGTGACATCCAGGCAGGTTGGTGAAAAATTCATAGCATCTCTCTTGGGTCTATATGCTATTAAATGATCAGTTTGTAGTGTTTAATCAGTGTGCCCACTAATTATGTCTACCTCACGTTAAATTGTGGATGCCAAAAGTATAAGGTAGATAATATGATTATTGTCAATTATTATACAGTAAAATTTATTTGTTTCAAACAACAGAATCTTATAGCTTATTTGCTTAGTAAATGCCTGGAATTTCAAATTTTGTTTACCTTAAAACAATAGTTACAGATCCCTTACTGGATCAGAGCAGTTTTGGTTACTGTCCACGTATGTAACAAAATTGGACAGTCACTGAATGGGGAGCACCAAAGGAAATTACTTGAGTGCTGACCTGACTAATTAAAGAAAAAACAAACTTTACAAGGAATGCTGGGGGGGGCCTTGAACTCAGTTTGGAAATAGAGGGGAAAGGCAGCTGAAAGAGTTACCTGTGAAGTTCAAAGGAGAAATCTACATTGACCCTCAAAAGAGCCTCATAGCAGAAAGCAGTCAGCTTGAATAGTTAGTTTTAAAAAAGGTACATGCAGCTGTGGGAGCAGACTTGGGGAAGGGGAATGTGGTTGCAAAGGCAGGACAGGAGGCTAAAAAAGTTTAAAAAAAAACCATAATCATGACATTAAGAAAATTTGGAACATTGATTAACTAAAAGCTAATGGAATAGGCTCCATAAATCTTGTGCACCTTGGAGAAAACTGAAATACTGAGAATTAAAAGTAAATTTTGAAGGACTGTGCCATACCTTTGGGTCAGACCCAGGAAAAATGAATGAACCTTCAGGATTTCTTAAGAGAAAAGAACACTTGGTTTGGGTGGCGTGTAGGTAAATATTAGAATCGGGTTTCTAAGCACACGTAACTATAAAATTATTGTGTTAAGTTAGTGATGCTTGTTTTGCTCATCTTGGAGACATATAGCACAGAAACAGACCTTTCAGTCCAACCAGTCAATTATGACCATAATCCCAAACTAAACTAGCCCCACCTGCTGGCGCCTGGCCCATATCCACCAACAGCCCCTCTGCCCAACCTTTCCTATTCATGTACTTATGCAAATGTCTTTTAAATATTGTAATTGTGCCCACATCCACCACTTCCTCAGGAAGTTCATTCCACACATTAATCACCCTCTGTTATTGTGTACAGTTCTGATCTCCTTAATTTGAGGAAGATGTTCTGGCTATTGGGGAGGACCTGTTTATATAAAGTTTTAAGAATAAACTTGGTGGAATCGTTCTGTTAAATGCTGAGTGTTTGGATTTTTCTTTAAATATTAACTGGCCCTAGCAGGATAATGTACATAATGTAGGTGCTTATATTAAATGAAAAATTAATAAAAACATGAATACTTCTATCAGAAGGCGACTCGGAGGTAGCAGTAGCCATTTGTCATCTGATTCCAAGGTTTTCTTATCCATTATTGTTCAGCTGATTAAATTTATTATGCAGAAATAAAATTAAGGAATCTTGCATGAAGTCTGTTTTACTGCACCTTTCCCATGAACGAGTGTGAAATAAATTTATAGTTACTTTGAACATGTTGAATAGGTTGATGTTGACTACCCCTTGGTAACTTCCACATCCATTCCAACAAGGCTGCAAAGCAAACATCTACAAGCATTGAAAAATCCAAATAATCATTAGTTCAGCAAATTCTTGTGATCCGGCATGGGCTTTTGCCTCTCTTCTGCCTTTTGGCATAAGCAGCAGCCTTTTCTCTGCCTGTTTTAGTTTCTATGTCAATGATACAAATAAGCATCTTGAGGATAGTGGGCATACATAAAATGGAGATTTCAAACCAGTATTTCCCCCAAGTTTGAGAAATTAATTACATAAATTTAAAAAGTGAGATATTACAATAAATAAAGTCTTTGGAACTCATTTCCTACAGCTGGTGAAAGCAGAGTCTGAACATTAAGGCAGAGGTAGGTAGATTCTTGATGTAGGATGAAAGGTCATCAGTCAGCAGGATTTTGTGTAATCAGAGATCAGCCATGATCTTATTGCTAAGAATATTGAGGCAGGATCAAGTGGTACACTCCTGCTTGTAATTCAGATCTTCACATCAGAATATATTTGCAGAACAGTCACTTTGGAGAAAAGCACAAGGTAATTGTCAGCATTATCTAATTCCACCCAAAATCCTCAACCTATATTGTTATAAGAATAGCTACCTCCATTCATCATAAAATGTTGCCAAAACTTTAAGATCTTTTGACTTTGCTGAATTGGCTATGTTACTAGCACTTAATATTCTGAATAAACTGATAGGCACTTGAATTGCACAATTTCTTTGAGTTTTTGGTGCAAACAAAAAATAATCATGCATATTGACAATACTTGAATGTTGTCAATTTAACAAAGTGTCACAGAATGGAGAGTTCTGAAAATATTTGATAGTTTTAAAGCACAAGTATAAACCACTAATAATGCACAGAAAAAAAACATTTAAATTGTCAACACTGAAAGTAATGTGAAAAGCTGTATCATGTCAAAGACTGCAAAAATTGGGATTTATTATGCTTCAAATTTTGTCAAGATCTTTTCTATAGTCACACTATAATGGAAATAATAATGTAATTGATTATTTACTTTAAGTCACCTTACATCAGCCTAAAAATGGTAGAATGTAAATGTCTTGTTCACAAGCATGAAATACATCACCTGAGAAAATCCTCCCAAAATAATTCGATGGGACGGTATTCCATTTTTAACTTCCAGATCTATCATGGCTTTAACTGCAAAATAAATAATGAAATTAAAACAGGTTATTTATTCAATGCACAGAAAATGATGCAATGAAAGATTATTTATATCATTTTCATTTTAAAAATTTTAAAATGTCACGGTCCTCTCCCACCTCCAGCTCTCAACCCCAAAAAGAAGCCTTGAAAAATCCTCTCCGCATTACTTATTACTACTTGGATGGTTTCAATGCCTTCAACTGCTGAGGCAAAATACTAATTTACTGTTTTTGCCATTTGTGTTCTATTATTAACTCATCACTCCTCAGAGACCAACATTCAATTTAGCTACTTTTTTTGATTACAATCCAGTAGTCTCACTTCTTTATGCATCTTATTCCTAATTTATACTTCTAGTTGCTGGTTCTCACCCCCTTGTGATTTACCTTAAAACCTTCCAAACCACATTTGTGAATTTAAACCATGGAGAACATTGATCTTGGCCCTGTTGGGGTGTCACTCATCCTTTTGGAGTAGGTGTCTGTAGTCTGGAGGACTGGTTCAATGACTCAAGAATCTCAAGCCACACACTGATCCCATTTTCTTCTTCATTTGATGATCACAGCGACTTACCAAGAGTAATCTTGAGACTACAACCTTTGGGAGGTGTTTTTTTTTTTTTTTTTTAAGAACTAAAAACTTTCTTCCTAGCTCCTGAAAGTCTAACTGTAGGATTTCAATATGTTTCCTCTATGCTACTGGTATCACTATGTATAAAAACTGCTGGCCCATGCTCTTCTCTCTACAGAATATTGTGCACCCTCTCTATGACATCTTTTATTCAGTACCAGGAAGGCAACACACCATAAAAGGTACTCACCATGTTTATTAGAGTTGCCTATCTACTATAACAATTGTATTTTTATTCCTTACTGTTATCCTCTCTTCCTCTTCACAAAATCCCTTGCTCATCGGAGACAGGTATAAGCAGCACTCCAAGGAGTAAATCAATCCTAACAGCCTTCAATGCCAAAAAGCAGTATGTGAATAACACTCACCATGAAAACTCCTGCACTTCTTGCCTCCTCCTACTCTTCCAAATAGTGACCCATCTGCTATCCTGAAGTGTACATGTATACACACGTCTCATCACCTGGAATTTATTAATGACTCTCGACTTTGTCTCTAACTTAAGATTAACTTATTTAGACCATAAGACATTGGCCTACTTTCTGCTCCTTTCAGCCCATTGAGTCTGCTCTGCCATTCAATAATGGCAGTAAGTTTTTCCAAACCCAGTTTCCTGCTTTCTCCCCATAACCTTTGATCCCCTTGACAATCAGACCCTATCTCTGACTTAAATATACTCAATGACCTGGCCTCTACAGCCCTCTGTGGCAGTGAATTCCATAGGTTCATCACTCTGACTGAAGACGTTTCTCCTTATCTCCATTCTGAAGGGTCTTTCCTTTACTCTAAAGCTGTCCCGTCAGGTCCTAGTCTTTCCTGCTAATGCAAACATTTTGCCAATGTCCATTCTGTCCAGGCCGTTCAGTGTGCTGTTACTTTCAGTTAGATCCCATCCTGCACCCCCCCCCACCAATCCTTCAAAACTCCAATCAGTATAGGAACAAAAACAAAGTTGCTGGAAAAGCTCAGCAGATCTGTGAAGGAAAAAAACAGTTAACATTTCGGGTCCAGTGACCCCTCCGCAGAAACTTTCCATCGAGTATAGACCCAGAGTCCTCAAACGTTCAGTAGAAAGAATAGAGGCATGGACTATTTTCTAAAAGGGGAAAAACATCAGAAATCCGATGTACAAAGGGACTTGGGAGTCCTTGTCCAGGTGAACCCAGTCATTCCTGGGATCATTTTTGTCAACCTCCTCTGGACACGCACTCGGGCCAGTACATCCTTCCTGAGGTATGGGGCCTAAAATTGCTCAAAGTCTAAATGCAGTCTGACCAAAGCTTTATAAAGCCTCAGAAGTACAAGCCTGCTTTTATATTCAAGTCCTCTCAAGATAAATGCCAACATTATATTTGCCTTCCTAACTACCGACTCAACCTGCAAATTTACCTCAAGAAACCTGAACAAGGACTCCCAAGTCCCTTTGTACATCAGATTTCTGATGTTTCTCCCCTTTTAGAAAATAGTCCATGCCTCTGTCCTTCCTACTGAAGTACATGATCTCACACTTTCCCACGTTGTATTCCACCTGTCACTTATTTGCCCACTCTCCTAACTTGTCCAAGTCTTTCTGCAGCCTTCCCACTCCCCAACACTACTTGCCCCTCCATTAATCTTTCTATCATCTGCAAACCTTGCCAGAATGCCCCCAGTTCCTTCATTTAGATCATTTATATATAAAGTGAGAAGTTGTGGTCCCAACATTAACCTTGTGGAACACCACCAGTCACCAGCTTCCATCCTGAGAAGGACCCTTTTATCCCCACTCTGCTTTCTGCCAGACAGAAAGTCTTCTATGCTAGTACCTTGCCTCTAACACTGTGGGCCCTTATCTCACTCAGCAGCCTCCTGTGCAGCACCTTATCAAAAGCCTTTTGGAAGTCCAGATAGATAACATCCATTGTCTCTCCTTGTTCTAATCTGCTTGTTACCTCTTCAAAGAATTCTAACAGATTTGTCAGGTATGATCTCCCCTTGATAAACCATGCTGACTGTGCTATTTTACCATACACTTCCAAGTATTCAGAAATCTCATCCTTCACAATGGACTCAAATCTTACCAATGATTGAGATCAGGCTAATCAGCCTATAATTTCCAGTCTTTTGCCTTACTCCCTTCTTAAAACGGGAGTGCAGGGAGGGTTACATTAGCAATTTTCCAGACCTCTGGGATTCTCATTGATTTCAGTGATTCCTGAAAGTGGAGGCATTAGTACTGATCTCTCTCTTCAGCCATCTCCGTCAGAACTCTGGGATGTAGCCCATCTGGTCCAGGCGATTTATCCACCTTCAGACCTTTCAGCTTTTCTAGCACCTTCTCCTTGGTGACAGATACCGTATTCACCTCTGCCCCTTCAACTCTTAAATTTTTGGATATTTGGACTCATGTCTTCCACAATGAAGATTAACGCAACATACTTAGTTAGTTCCCCAGCCATTTCTTTGTTCCTCATTACTACTTCTCCAGCATAATTTTCCAGCAGCCCAATGTCCACTTTTGCCTATCTTTTACCCTTTATAGATCTAAAGTAACCCTTGCATTTCTTTATATTACTGGCTAGCCTAACGTCATACTTAATCTTCTCCATCATTTCATATTTTGGTGTCCTCTGTTCATCTTTGTAGGCTTCCCAATCCTCTGATTTCTCACCGCCTTGCGCCACATTATATGCTTTCTCTTTTACTTTTATGCTGTCCCTGACTTTCCTTGTCAGCCATGGTTGCCTCTTCCTCCCTTCAGTATGCTTCTTTTTCCCTAGGGGTGAATTTTTGCTGTGTTGCCCGAATTACTCCCAGAAACTCCTGCCATTGCTGTTCCACTGTCTTTGCTGCTAGGCTCCTCTTCCAGTCAACTTAGTTATGCTTATTATGAAATATTAAAGGTAGGAGTTTAAAAACTGCGAACCAACACATTAGATAAAAAAAACAACTGAAATACCAACCAATACTTATTTTGGACAACATCCTACTTTGACATTTTGTTCCCAAAGCTAGTCAAAGCAGCATTCTATTTATGACCACCAGCAATAGTATGGGATAAGGTGGAGGTTCTGAACTGGGGAAGTAAAGACATCAACCTTGTTAATTGGGCATACTGACGTCACTAGGCAAATAAGGAAGTCAGCTTCTGACTATCCAGGAATTTTCATGGCTTTGGGGGGGGTCATCATTAGGAGCTTCCTGAAGATAATTAGCATAGGCTTTACAGTGCAGGAACAGCTTTGTTTGGTCAACCATTGAAGGTTTGGATAAAATAAGAATGATTAATTTTAATAATCAAACATTAACTTTTTCAAGAGGGTGGTGAGTGTATGGACTGAGCTGCCAGAAGGAGGAGGAGGAGGTGGGTACAATGACAACATTTAAAAGACATCTGGATGGGTATATGAATAGGAAGGGTTTAGAAGGATATGGGCCAAATGCTGGCAAATGGGACTAGGTCAGAGCAGATGAATTGGACAAAGCTATATGACTGCATGACTAATGACTCTGTTCCAGATCCTAACTCTGCATTTGCCCTGGTCAGTTAGAAGATGTGCATGGCCCTACATTAACACAATCAGCAACTATTTGGTTCAGAAGTTGATCCGTTTCCCTGGTGTCCTGTCCCCTTGCCTGTCTCTAGGGCCATTAAGATCACATACACAAAATACATGCTTCAAGGTAGGTTAAAGGCAAGAACTTGATTTGGGATCAGCCCCGACTTCTGATTCCTGCCTTTGATGAAAAGATTCAGCCCTCACTGCAGCCATCCTTCGATTTCTCTCTGCTGCTCTTGTTCAGAACTCACTCCAAGTCAGTTGTGAGCCTCCTCTCCAACACTATATATTCTCCACAGTTCTCTGAAAGAATTGCAAGGTACATACCATGTACGTCAAAGAGGACAGATGGAACATCAGTTTAATGTCTCATTTAAAAAGTGGCACCCAAGTGCAGAATTCCAATTCCATGCTCTGGAGTATCAGACTGGATTTTATGCTCAAATCTTGAGCTAGATTTAAAACTTCTGAAGCAAAGGCAACAGTACCAACGCTGATATCTTGCTCTATTAAACAGCACCTTCACCCAGATTAATAAAGCAAATTGAAGGGATCTTGAGCAAGTATATTCTTTGACGAGAAATTAACTTAAGTGGTCCAAAATGGCTTATCATATTCTTTGTTTAGTACACGGAATAAAAGGTGAGCAATTGAAAACTACACAATCCATGCATTATGAATATATTAATTTAGAAAGGATACAAATAATGTAGTTAATTTTTAAAAAAGTAGTGGATTCCAGGGACCCATTGAGACAGAACCTCAAAACGACAAGTAGCCACACATTTTTATTTTCCTGTAACGTCAACCAAGTAACTAAACAACATTAGAAGAAATATGCATTCTACAGGGCTCAATTTATTTATTTATTTATTTTTGTTTTTTTATAAACTTCCCAGAGTACACTAGAAGTGGAGATGGTGGTATATGCAGAGCAGGGAATAAAGAATTTTTAAAAAAGTCTGGGAGGGTTTGAGAGTGTGTAGTGGTCTTGAATCAGAGTTGCAGAGGGCAAAGCAAAATAAATTCAGACTGAAGAGAAATGCAGGAGAAAGCATTAACAGGAGTAAAAATATAAGGAATCAAATAGCAAAATGAGTGGGTTCAGATCAGAAAGTTGACTCCTTGATGCAGAAGGACTAGGTCAGGACAGAGATTGATGATTGGTGATGGACTTTGCAAGAAAGCAAAATTAAGACAGTCCTAGATTAACTGAAGCTATTAGAAGGTGAAACAAGGACAAGGGGAAAATTTAGGTTCAAGCAAGATGCTGAACGTTGTATACCACTGGATTTATCTAAAAAAAATAAAAAAGCAGTTGGTGGGTTTGGCACTAAAATAATCTTAGTAGTAATAGCAGTCAACCAAAATAGTTTGATGCTTGTCATATAGAATTTTAAGATCAACAGGCAATGACAAAAAAAAAATCTTTAAAGTATCTTGAAAGAAAATCTTAATATAATAACTGTCTCCATAAAAGACTGACAATTAGTGTTAGTATGTAAGTTGCCCTTTAAGATTCCTCCAAAACCAGGATGCACCTGTATATGGAGAATGAAAGATGATCCACCAGCATGGGCGTTCACTATCTTTGCTGTTCATCAGGTAATGTCTACTTTGCAGAGGTGCATTTTAGATTCCCATGTATTTTTGCAACATAGCTCACATCATCTGCTTGATATCTCACAACTGGTCCAAAGGATAAGTAAACATCAATCTACAAAGTGATGAATTGAAGCTGATGACTAATGCAAGTATACATACTATGTCCTAGCTTCTTAGTTGGGGGCATTAAAGTTTAGGCTGAAAATAAGTAAAAGTGTGACTTTTCAGTCAAGAAATATGGTGCTCTCTTAAATTGGACAATCTACAATAGTTTCCTATGCTGGTAAACAATGAGGTAGGCTAAGGTACAATGCCTTACCAACACAACAAAACTAGTTTATTAAACAAATACTTTTGGTGGCAATATCTTACTTTAACCCTATTAATCTAAAGAGTTGCAAGTTAATCATTTCATGAGAACACATTTAGACCCTAAAATTTATTTTAGCTCATTGCCAATGTTTTGTTTTAAAACCACATGAAATATTAAAGATAGGTCAAAGAGAAGAATTTTGCGGTGTGCTGGAAATCCTGCAACAACAGTAGCGTATCTAAGAATACTGGTATTTTAATCAGATGGCAGATGAGCAGTATAAATATTTAATGTTATCCCCTATCATAAACTTTCAAAAGCAATTAATTGCTGAAGCAGAGGTTCCAACTCAGCCTACCTCTGGAAATTGTTAACAGGGGCATGATGATTTTACCAACACCATCAATTCTTCATTTAATTAAATCAAGTTAGACATGATAAGTTGCATACACTTACTGCTTTCTGCTGCATTTTTTATTCCACCTTCATCTTCAACAGAATCTGCAGAAAGTCCAATGATATCAAACCTACAAAAATAAATGTTTTCTTGACAAATTTGTAAAGAACAAACTTGCTTTTGATTCAATTTCAGTTCTCTCAGTTTGGGGAGACCATGACGTTCATGTCTTTTTGTGAGAACTTGCACATTCTGATTATCATTATTTTGTATTCTCAAGTGGAGTCGTTGGGGGGGAAAAAGAATAAGTATTTTGACCAAAGGCCAGACTAGGGAAGGAAGTCAGTTGAAAGAGTTAAGTGAGTTAAATTTAGGCTTATAAAATCAACAATAAAGCAAAACTAGCAAATCATGTGGAAACTAACAAACCAGATTCAGAACGCTTAGCAACTAGAAGCCATATTATCAGAGGCCTTTGAGAATTGACAATGCCTACAGAGTGTGGGGAAACAAAGATAATGTGGTGACATATGGATATTAAGATGTAGGAATTGTAATGTGCACGCTGTAATCTGTATAAAACTTGAAGTTATTGTGACTCAACAGAAATGAGAGTTTTAAAAACTTTGTTAAAGCTTCCTCTCCATAAGAGACAATTATTTTTGTTTACCTAAAGTCCTCTTATCAATTTCTCAAGTTGACCCCCACAATATCTGCCACCCTTACCTGACAGACCTTAGTGATATAATGATGATAAATTCCTGGTCAGTGATACTAGAGCAAGCTTGACATTCCAGGTTTTATTAAATTCTATCAGCCATTGTGGTGCGGTGCCCTCAACATTAGTCCTCCAGCAGGATTGCTGGATTACAGTCCACTAACATTACCCAGTTTGGCATGGATGGAACACCAGAGGAAGACAGTAGCATAATGGCAAAGGCAGCAGATTACCTTTTCTAAAAGGGACAGTGAACTTGGACGGGAGCTTAGCTGTACTTTCACCATTACAAGGTATTTTTATATTCCAACTTTATGGATTTAAATTTCATCATCTGGTGTTTTGGGATTTGAACTCATGTCTACCAGGCATAAGTCTGGGCTTATAAATTAACCCAGTATTACTACTACCCTACTATTCCGGTGTGTTCACAGTCCTGACTTTATCTCTGGGATTGTGAAAAGCATTGACAGTCGTAAGATGAGCTACTTGTTAGTGAGCTTCCAGCCTCTCCTTTGGATCAGATAGGCAAAAACTCTTTTTCATTATCACAGTCTCAAAATGCTTTGTAATCAAAGTATTTCTGAAGTGTAGGGATTGTTGTTTACAATATGCTGCCATAAACAACAATGTGATTGAAAATAAAAATTGTCTGGTCATTATCAAGGGGATGTTGACTGAGGGATAAATATTGGGCAGGACACCAAGGATAGCTCCCTGCTCTTCACTGAAACACTGTCAAGATTTTTATGCTCACCACAGAATGAGGACAGCGTCAGTTTAAAAACTTATCCATAGGCAAAAAAGTGCCCTCCAACAATGCTCCCTCCATACTGACCACAATGCCAGCCTACAATTTTACACTTGAATCTCTGAAGAATTGAGCTCAAACTTTTGACTTAACAGGAGACAACATGATGAACTGAGCCATGGCTAGGAACAAAGCAATAGATTCATTTAAGTGAGATAAGAATGCTACTACGGATGGAGTTCAATTGAACATATTTGATGCCATTCAAAACTTGAAAGCTATTTTCTAAAGCAGTAAAGAGAAACTTGGATTTCCAAGTTTAAGCTTCATTAAAGTCAGATAGAGGAAGAAAAACCTTAAGAATCATGGAATGCTGATCTTTATCTCAAATGGGCTAAATACAAAAAGGGGGAGGTGGTTAAACTTCAATTATATAGTGTCTTGGTCAGAAACAATCTGGAGCAGAGTATTCAGGCACCTCTACCTCAGGAATGGCAGAATTGGGAGGTGTGCATCACAGAACAAGCCATATGATAGCAGAACTGTGAGGATTAAGTTAAGAGAGTATGGTAGATAAACTTTGCTTGCACTCCTTCCTCTCAGTACAGGAAATGGAGAAGGGATCTGATCAAGGTGAGTAAAAACGTTTAAGTACTGGCTAGAAAGACATTGAAATAACTCCATGAGGGCAGATATCCCGTCATCAGGTCACCTTTTATTTACACTTGCATAGTACATGACACTGGCCTAGCTAGTTCAGAGCCAACTCTCAGAGTGAGCAAAACCTCTGACATTCCTGTTTATATCTGTCAGCCAGTACCCTCCAAAAATGGACCAGGTTAACGGCCCCAATCAGGGAACTCATTCTATGAGGTCCACCTGGCTGAACTTGTTCCAATCACTGCAGACATGAACTCTTGTTCATGGTGGTAGAGTAAAAAGATAAAATCTTAATCACAATGAGACAATTTCGGAATAAAAATCAGGAAATATTTTTGCACACAAAGGCTTGTAGAAGTGTGGAATTTTCTCTCTCAAAAGGCTTTCAAAACAACTTTGAAGACCAGTAAACAGATTTTTGCTAGATGTGGGTATCAAATTGATAGAGATTGTTGGACAAACGGATTTAGGATGTAGATCTGAATGGCTGAGCAGATTGGAGGTTGAATGGCCTACCTGCTTCCAACATGGCTCTGGCCAGCTAATCATGCCATAGCATTGAAGTGGTTGATCCAGTAGAGGTTTGGTCAAAAGATAACTTCCAAAATGTTAGCCCAATACTCAGGAATGGCAGTGTTAATGAAAGTTGGGAGAAGCACTTAGGTAGTCTTTGTTGAACAGTCATTCCATCACACTGATGTGTGGCAAATATTACTTACCATTTCACAGGCTAAACTGTTATTCTTATCCTGCTGTTGACTACTTTCAGCTGCTGTACAGATCATAGAAAATAGGAGCGCTAGCAGGCCAACTGCCCCACCGTTCAATATGATCATGGCTGATCATTCTACTTCATATCCTGTTCCTGTTTTCTGTTTATAGCCTTTAATCCCTCTAGCCCCAAGAACTCTATCCAACTCTTCCTTGAAAACATTCAAGGTTTTGGTCCCAATTACTTTGTGGCAGTGAATTCCACAGGCTCACTACTCTCTGGGTAAAGAAATTTCTCATCTCAGTCCTAAATGGCCAACCCATATCCTGTAAACCCTTGCTTTGGGCTTCCGGGTAGAGGGAAACATCCTTCCTGCATTTATCCTGTTTAGACCTTGCAGAATTGTATAGGTTTCTACAAGATCTCCTCATTCCTTTAAATTCTAGTGAATATAGTCCTAAACGATCTAGTATCCCTTTATACTTCAGTACTACCAGCCCAGGAATCAGACCTGTAAACCTTGGTCACACTCCCTCCGTAGCCAGAACATATTTTCTCAAACAAGGAGACTAAAATGGCAACATTCCAGATGTAGTCTCACCAAGGCCCTATACAATTGCAGCAAGACATCCTGCTGCCAGACTTGAATCCTCTCATTAGAGGAGCAGGGTTTGCAACTACGTATGGTCAAACAAGACACTAAATGCTAAATATATTAACTCAGACAGATGAGCAGGAATTGACAGATAAAAGGCACAACTCATTTGCAACACCACAGGAACTAGCAAAAATTAATACTCTAAGGAACATTACAAAATGTTTTCCTCAAGATTCTTGCTTGCACATACAGTACATGCCAAACTCCACTGATTATTACAAATGACATCTATTCTAATGTAA
This sequence comes from Rhincodon typus, assembly GCF_021869965.1. NCBI lineage: Eukaryota > Metazoa > Chordata > Chondrichthyes > Orectolobiformes > Rhincodontidae > Rhincodon > Rhincodon typus. Next base: position 62,968,119 of record NC_063335.1, on the reverse strand, counting down.
CACTTACCAAGATGACATATTCATTCTGAAGTTCATTGTGACAGGAGCAATAGGTCTAAAACAAAAATTGAACCGTATGTTAATTTAAAAACAAAACACACATTCATGGGATATGAATAATGCATTGCTATATTGTCCTGACTAGTTTAAGGTTGTGTTAAGCCATCTTCTTGAAACACTGAACAATTGAAGTCCTTGTTATGTAATTGGACCTGCATTCCTGAGAGGAAGGGATTTCCAAGATTTTAACCCAGCAACAACGAGGGAACAGTGATACATTTACAAGTCAGAATGGTACGGGACTTGGAGAAGAAGCTGAAGGTAGGGGCTTCACCACATGCTGCCTGTATTGCTTCATCTATGTGTTAAGAGTTCATGGATAAGGGTTTACATTTTTTAAATTCATTGATAGGATGGGAGCATCACTGACTATACCAGCATTTACTGCCCATCCCCAGGAGTCAATCACACTGCTGTGGGTTTGGAGACACATGTAGGCCAGAACATGTAAGGACATCAGTTTCCTTCCCTGAAAGGACATGAGCGAACCAGGTGGATTTTTTTGTGACAATTGACAAGTTTCATGGTCAAGGTTAGACTCTCACTGAATTCAAATTCCACCATCTGCCATGGTGGGATCTGAATCAGAGCTCCTGAATTAACAGACCAGCCATACTACCACTAGTCCATTGCGTCCCCTTTCTAATTTAACTGAGTTTTGAAGTTCCTTTGGAACTTGGTTAATGACAGCTCTTATTGTGGTTGAGGGATTTTAAGGAGCTAGAATTCAAATCAATAAGTAAATAGAGTCTCAAAATATAATAATACATTAGCATTGCTGAACGTGCATGACCCCAAAAATGATGTGGGAGTGAAATGTTCCAATTCAATGGATATCGACAACAATACAGCAGAAACAGGAAATTGTTCTTTTTTGAGATCTACTTAAACTGGGGAACAGCATCCTGATGGATCAAAGCTGTGAACTGTCAAAAAGAGGCTATGGCAGTGAAGGGGTGGGTGGCAATGCCCGAGGAGAAGCAATCATTTTTTTTTTGGGGGGGGGGGGGGGGGGGGGGGGGGGGGGGCTGGTGGTGGTGGTGGTGGTCGCGTAGTTTACAAACCCATGAAGAAACGAGAAGGACATGGAGTACTGTAATGTTTGGTTAAAGGAAGCAGTATCATAGGAAGGGACAAAAACATTTACAATAATAGTATACCAGCAAACAGTAAGATACAGGAACAGGAGGTGGCTGTTAAACCCTTCAAGCCTGGTCCGCCATTTAATTGCATCATCTGACATTCCTCATGTCAACTTTCCTGCCCTTTCCCCATAATCCTCAATTTCCCTACTGATCAAGCATCTATCTCAGCCTTAAATTTGCACAAGGACTCTGCCCCCATGGTTTTTTGAGTTCCAAAGACTCAATCCGCAGAAGAAATTCCTCCTTATTTCAGTCTTAAATTGGCACTTCTTTATTCTAAGACTATATCCTCTGGTCCTAGACTCTCCCATGAGGGAGACATCCTCTCAGCATTTACATATTGCAAAAGATTACCTCTCATTCTACAAAACTCAAGGAGTAGAGTGCTTACTTGTTTAGCTTTTGCTTTTAAGGAAATCCCTCCAGGCCAGCAATTATCCAATGTGAACCTTCTCTGAACCATCTCCAATGAAATATTTCCTTAAAAGGAGACCAAAACTGCTCACAGTACTCCAGATGCAGCCTCACCAGCACCCTGTACAGGCACTGGTGATTTGCCAGCCTTTAACCTTCATTTATGATGGGGCAATAATTTTGTTGCTAATACCGATTCCTTCAATTCTGCCTCCTCACCAGCCCCTTGATTCCTTAACATTTCTGGGAGTCTCTTTGTGCCCTCTTTTGAGAGGATAGAACCAAAGCATGTTCAATTCTTCTGCGATTTCTTTGTTCCCCATTATAATTTCCCTTAGCCTGTGTCTGTAAGGGACGTACGTTCGTTTTTACTAAATTTGTTTTCTTCACACTTTTATAGAAGCTTTTACAGTCAGTTTGTGTTCACCCGAGTTTTACTCTCAAACTCTTTCTCCACTGCATGATCAAATTTTTGTTTTCTTACTAATTTCTGAAATGCTCCCAAATCCACAGGGTTGCTGTTTCTTCTGGAAATTTTAACATACATTTTCTTTAGATCTGATATTATCCCTAAGTTCTTTTGTAAGCCTTCCTCTATTTTTATGCTCGACACAAACGAACAATTATTGTAATTTGTGCACAAGTATGTACCATTGCCTATCCACTGTCAGTTTCCTTAATCAGATTTGCCGATTCATGTCACATGCCCTCATTGTTCCCTTTAGACACTCGATCCCAAGGAAACCCACAGAAGATTGATAATTTATCCTCTCACTGCACAGTATGCAGTGTAAAATAGCCCACTTTCTACTTGGTTCTTCAATGTATCAGTCTTAAAAAAAAAACCCATCATCACATACACACTGTAGGACGTCATCCTCCACGGTTTTGATTAAAATGCAAATTTAATTCACCCGTGAATACAGCTGTACTCTTATTGTATGCGTCTCTGATTTCTCAATTAATGCCTTCCCTTGTGTCTCAATTACCATTTGGGGGCCTGTGGACAACACCCAACATTTGCTGCCCCAAACACGGAGCCTTGCTGCACCCCATTAGTCATTGCCTACCACTTAGAAAAAGTTGTTTTTTCACGCTTTGGTGGACAGACAGAAAAAGATTCCCATCCATGCCAACATATTGTCCCATTCCATGTGGTTTAATTTTACCATTAGCCTCGAGGGACCTAATCAAAATCCTAAAGCCCTCCAGACCAGGTAACATCCCGGTAAACCTTCTCTGCACCCTCTCCAAAGCATCCATGTCCTTCTGGTAGTGTGGTGACCAGAACCACACACGCAATATTCCAAATGTGGTCTAACTGAAATTCTGTACAGCTGTAACAACTTGCCAACTTTTATAATAGAGATAACAAGGTGTAGAGCTGGATGAACACAGCGGGCCAAGCAGCATCAGAGGAGCAGGAAGGCTGACGTTTCAGGTCAGAAATCTTCTCTAAAGAAGGGTCCAGACCTGAAACGTCAGCTCTCCTGCTCCTCTGATGCTGCCTGGCCTGCTGTGTTCATCCAGCTCCACACCTTGTTATCTCAGACTTCAGCATCAGCAGTTCCTACTATCTCTAAGCAAAAGGAGGAGATGTTATCTGTTACAACAGAACGAAAAAAATAAGTGCAGATGATTCAGAATTGGACAAAATGAAGTTCTCAAAAAATTGGGATAAATTGAGTCACCTTATAGAGGAAAATCAAAATGACCTGAAAGAATTATTGTAATCACGTGAGGAAATATGTGGAAATAAGCTGGGAAGCACTAATCTGATAACACATGCTGTAGGTATAGGAAATGCTGTTCCAGTTAAGCAACATCCTTATAGACTTCACCCTCTAAAGTTGGCATAGGTTCAAGAGTTTGAATGCATGCTCAAAGACAACATAATTGAACTGAGTTGCAGCAAATGGAGCTCACCCATAGCAATGATGCCAAAACCAGATGGTACCCAACGATTGTGTGGACTCTCACAAGGTCAATGCAGTTACAAAAATCTGATTCATATCCTATTCCACCTTTGGAAGACTGTATTGGAAAGGCGAGACAGCAATTTGTACCTCAAAGTTGGACTTATTCAGATGATACTGCCAAGAACCTTTATCTGAAAGAGCAAAGGAAGTTTTCACTTTTGTGGTGTTGAATGGACTGTACCAGTTTGATGCCATGCTATTTGGTATGAAAAAATGTACCAGTCAATTTCAAAGACTAACCAAAAAGTTATTTTGGGACTACGCAGTTGTGTGGTGTTCACTGACTTGGGTACAGTGGTGGTGATCTTCTGTCAAATGTTCCTTCCACATGTGGAGCATCTATTGAAATTGGTCAAGCGACTTCGGAAAGCAGACTTGGTGATAAACTAAGACTGAGTTCGCAAAAGTTCAAGTCACATTCCTGGACCATGTTATTGGACATGGAAAGTTGGCCCATAAAATGCGAAAACAAATGTTACTGGAGAGTTTCTCCACACAATCGGCAAAGAGGAAAGTATTACGATTCCTGGGACTGAGTGGTTTTTATCAGGAGTTTGTACAGAATTTTAGCAGTGTGATTGCTCCACTGGCAGACCTATCGAAGAAGGGCAGAAAATTTCAGTGGACAGGAATGTCAAATGTCAAATGTGTAGCCCAGTATTAGCCACATCTAATTATGCAAAGCTATTCAAAGGTGGCTATCGAGGAGTGTCGGTGCTGCACTTTTGCAAGATGACGACAAGCTGATAGAAAGACCGACTGGGTATTTTTTTTTTTTTTTTTTAAAACATAAAACAGAAAATTGAATCAATGGTAATAATCCACAATTGAGAAAGAGACCTTGAGCTTGGTGTTGGTGTTGCAACATTTATATTGCCAGTAATGTGTAAGAGATAAAAATTCTAGCCTGTTTGGCTGAACTTATATGCTCCAGCTATTTAGTTTGAAAGTTATACACATGGCCACTTTGGTAACGTAATTGCCGACACGTTGTCGCAACTTTGAAGGAGGAAGATGGTGGCATTCAGTGGCAGGAAAAATGGACTGAAATGACCGTAGTAGTGAAGGTTTTCATGCTTAGTCAACATAACATATTATATTGTGTATGTACAGTGCAAGACTAAAGGTTTTAAAAATGAAGCCAACTTTATTTTTTTTGGCAGGGAGGTGGTGTGGTGATACTAAGGCTTGTCCTGGGATTCTTTCTTCACCGGGCCAACCCTCACGAAGAAAGATTGAGAGAGAAAGATGGTGAGCAGTCTAACCAGAGTTACTAGTGTAAGCAGTTCAAAGTGCCATGGTTTTTTTTTAAAATGGCTGGAACAACAGAAACAGCCTGAACGGATGGGGTCAAGCTCCCACAGAACCATGATTTTTAATTTAGTTTTTTCAGTAGCAGCAGTTACTGGGGTCTTGAAGCCAGGTTTAGAAACTGCAGTACATCTTTCCCCGTTGCTCTCTGTGTTAGAGTCTTATCTTGATGTTTTTTTCCCCCTCCTGGACTAGGGAATTGCCTGTAAGACAATCTATTTTAGTGAATTTGCCTTTTGCCAAGGGACGTTACTATATTGGAATAGTTAATTAGTAGTAGTTAATATATCTATTATTTTGTTAAGCATTGATTGTTCCAGATAAGCCAATTCTTATGTTTATTTTGTCTTATTTTTACACTGCAGTTAAAATACAAAGTCTGTTTTGGTTAACGTCAAGTAGTTTGATTAACTGAGTTGCATCTGGAATGCAACATTTTACAGATAAATGTAAGATAAGAAAAAAAAAGTTAGGGTCTAGACTGTCTTCTGAACATATTTTGAGGGGCTTTAAGTCTGATCCACAACAATTGGGCAATACGAATGAACAAAGATCTGGTGTCCCTGTGCATTCAGTCACTAAAGTGGGTAGGCAGTTGCAGCAGAAGCAATTCAAAACATAAAATAGTATATCAGCCTTCATTACAATAGGATTTGAGTTCAGAAGTAGGGAGGTCTTGCTGTAGTTACACAGGGCCTTGATTAGATCACACAGAGTACTGCATGCAGTTTTGTATTTCCCTTCCTGGGTGGGAAAACCTTGCCATAGTTGGAGTGCAGTGAAGGCTCATTAAACAAATACCAGGGTTGGCAGGACTGCTTTATGGAGGTAGGATTAGTGAATAAAGGCCCAGATGAACCAGAGTTTAGAAGGATGAGAGGGGATCTGATTGAAACAAAACTAACAGAACTGGACAATATTTTCCCTGGCTGGGGAGTCTAGAACCAGGGGGGTGAACCATTTAGGACAGATGAGGTAATATTTCTTCGCTCAAAGGGTACTGAACTTGTGAAATTCTACAGCAGGCTGTGGAAGCCAAGTCACTGAATATATTCAATAAACAAATAGATAAACTCTTAGATTTTAAAGGCATCAAGAGATATAAGGAGAAAGCAGGAATATGGCATTGTGAGAGAGGATCAGCCATGATCAAACTGACTAGCGGAGCAAGCCCAAAGGGCTGAATGGCCTATTCTTGGTTTCTGTTGTTTTTGAATTTGTCCACTTTGTCAGGAAGATCTCACATACATTCCATCCACCAAGTTTTTGCTCATTCATTTAACACAGTGCTATCCTTTTACAGATTATCTAGAAACTCCTCACAACTTGCCTTCCTACTACCTTCTATCTTAGCCAGGTTTGCTGACAAAACAACTATTCACTCCATTAAGGATTTAATATCGATCATAAACAGCTGGGGACCCAATATTGATTATGTTTCCACTAGCTACAGTTTTCATCCTGAAAGTGACCCACTGATCTGATGAATTGACTGCACAAATACAGGTTAAAAAGGAGTACGGTTTTATAGCCACTAGAGGGAAAGAAAGAGTTTCAACATGAATATTCAGTGGGATGTAACTTCTCAAAAAAGGACAGACAGGAAGGAAGGAAAGAGTGGTGGCGTGGCATTGTTGGGATGTAATAAACACAACAAGAAATAATCTTGAATCAGAAGAAGCAGAATCCATACGGGCGGAGAAAAGAAACAAGGGCAAGATAAGACTGGTGGGAGCAGTCCGCAGGCACGCTAACAGTAGCCATATGGTGGGATGGAGCATAATTCCAGAGGTAATGAGGACATGTAATAAAAGGCAGCACACCAAGTATGGTGACTTTAATCTTGATGTCGGTTGAGGCAGTCAGATTAACAGAAGAGGGCATGAGAAAAGATTCAGAGTACATTCAAGACGGTTTCTTAGATCTATGCTGTGTCCAACTGGGGGAGGAGACTATTTTAGGTCTGGTAATATATAATGAGACAATGCCAGTAAAAGATTCCCTCAAGGACAGTGAACCTAACATGATTGAATTGTAAATTCAGTTTGAAAGGGAACTTGGATCAGGAAAATTGTGCTAAGCTTATATAAAAGGGTTACTGACAAAAGGAATGAGGACATTGCTTGCTGGACTATACTGGTGAAGAAGCTTAGCAGCAAAAACCGTTGATGAATGGCAGACATTTAAGAAAACAGTTAATTGCTCACAGCAGCATATTCTAATAAGGAATAAGCAAACCATGTTTAACCAGGATAGCATCAGATTGAAAAATTAAAAAAATACAGGTGTGGCAAATACCTGTGGTAAGCCAGAGGATTGGGAAAGTCTTAAAAAATACAAATAAATTTGAGGCTGGGAAAATAATAATGCGGAAGCAGGGAATGGCAGAGTTCAATAAGTGCTTTGCACCAGTCTTCACAGTGGAAGACACCAATAACATCTCAAAACTACTAAATATTCAAGGGTAAAAAAGGACTGGAAATAAATACATAAATTATCACGACAGAAAAAGTGCTAGGGAAACTAGTGGGGCTAAAGCCAGAAAGTTCCCAACCATATCTGTCCATGAATCCTTAAGATTCGAGAAATGTCCCAGAGGATTAGAAAACTGCATTATTTCTAAAGCAGAAGGAGACAGAAAACAGCTAACTTTAGGCCAAAGATAGTAGGAACTGCCGATGCTGGAGTCTGAGATAACAAGGTGTATAGCTGGATGAACACAGCAGGCCAGGCAGCATCAGAGGAGCAGGAAAGCTGACATTTTGGGTCTGGAGGTTCTGAAGGTTCAGATTTCTGAAGAAGGGTCCAGACCCGAAACATCAGCTTTCCTGCTCCTCTGATGCTGCCTGGCCTGCTGTGTTCATCCAGCTCTACACCTAACTACAGGCCAGATAGCTTAATGTCCATTATTAGGAATACATTAAACTCTATTATAAAACACAACAGTAGGGCTTTTGTAAATGCATATGATTAAGCAAGCTTAGCATGCCTTCATGAAGGGGAAATCATGCTTGACAAATTAACAGTAATGCTTTGAGGGGATAAGAAGCAGGATAGTTAAACAGGAAGGGAGCAGATGTAATGTATTGTAATTTTCAGAAGGCATTTATAAAAAGGTACCCTGCCCAAATCCACTTAATGTAAGAATTGGAAGCAATATTGTTCCTGTTCCATCACGAATAGAAAAGTCAGAGTTGGAATAAGGGAGGCATTTTCAGGCTGGCAACCTGTAACAGGGATCAAGTCTGGGGCCACAATTACTTACAACGTGGATAAGAAGACAGTGAATGTACCGCCGTAGCCACGTTTGCACATGGTGCAGAAGTAAGTGGGAATGCACGTGGAGAGATCAGAGTCTGCAGAAGGATACAGACGGGTTAAGAGAGCAGCCAAAAACTTGGCAGATAGAATGTAATGTGGGGGAAAAAAATGAAGTTATGCACTTTCACAGGTCGAACAGCTGAGCTAAAGATTATTTAAATCGAGAAAGGGTGCAGGAAGCTATTGAACAGAGGATTTGGGAGATCTCATCCATGCATCATAAAAATTAGAATCCAAGTTCATTGGGTAATAAGGAAGGCAAATAAACTTTATGCCAATGGGAATGGAATACAATAGTGAGGTTTGGCTAAATCTATTCAAGGCACTAGTCAGACCACAGCTGACATACTGTGAACAGGTCTGAGGAAACATTTAAAAAGGAAAGATATACTGGCATTGAAAGCAGTCCACAGAAGGTTCATTAGACTGATACCAGGTCTTATGAGGAGGTTCAGTAAATGAGGACTGAACTCAGAATATAGAAGTATGAGAGGTGACCTTTATGAAACATACAAGATTCTCAGAGGACTTGATACAGTTGACGAGAAAAGGTTGTCTCCCCTTGTGGGAGAATCTAGGACCAGAGGGTATAATCTCAGAATAAGGGGTCACACATTAAGAGAAAGAGGAGGAGGAATTGGGCAGCACAGTGGCTCAGTGGTTAGCATTGCTGCCTCACAGCGCTAGGGACCCAGATTCAATTTCCCCCTCGGGCGACTCCCCGTATCTGCGTGGGTTTCCTCCGGGAGCTCCAGTTTCCTCCCACAGTCCAAAGGTGTGCAGGCTAGGTGGACTGGCCATGCTAAATTGCCACTAGTGTTCAGGGATGAGTAGATTAGTTGGGTTATAGGGGGATGGGTCTGGGTGGGATGCTGTGAGGGTTGGTGTGGACTTGTTCGGGCAAAGGGCCTGTTTCCACACTGTAGGGATTGTATGAAATGAATTTCTTTGAAGATGAATTTGAGGAATTCTTTGCCACAGGTGGATGCTGAGACTGGCTGATCATGTATAGCCCAGGCTGAGAGAGTCAGATTTTTCATCAATAATGGGAATTGAGGATTATGTGGTAAAGGCAGGAAAGTGGAATTGACAATTAATCAGATCAGCCATGATCTCAATGGAGTAGCAGATTAGATTTGATGGGCCAAATGGTCCCCTTCTCTTTGTTTCTCATCAATAACAGCCTTGGTTTCTTGTTAGTTAGATGGTCGCTTATCCATGCTAATATCAATCCAGTAGTGCAAGTTTTAATCTCGTGGTATCTTATCAAATGCCTTTTGGAAATTCAAATACAGTACAACTACCAGTTTCTTTAAATATCCTGCTTCTTCCATCTTCAGAACTCCAAATTTGTAAGACAGGATTTCCACATCACGAAACCATTGTAAGGCATTGTAGCACCATTACTATGTTCTAAATGCCCTGCTACTACCTCTTTGATAATGGATTCCAGTATTTTTTTTCCAATGACAGAAGTTAGACTAGCTGACATTATTTCTTGCTTTGTCTCCTTCCCTTTGCGAAAAAGCATGCGTAACACCTGTATTCAACTTGGAGAGCAAGATTACAACCAATGCATCCACTAACTCTGGAGTCACTTCTTTTAAGACCTTAAGCCACAGGTCAACAGGATCAGAAGAACTGCCAGCCTCATACTCCAATTGCTTTCTCCATTACCTCTCTTCTATTGTGCCTTTTTCTTTAAAGAGAGTGTCAGGACACGAAGAAGCCCTTTGGCCCTTCAAGTGTTGCTGACCTATATACACTAATCCACTTTCCAACACCTGGTTTATAGCCTTGGATGCTATGACATTTCAAGTGCTCATCCATGTATCTTTATAAAGGTTGTAATGTTTCCTGCCTCTACCACCCTCTCAGGCATTGCACCCCAGTGATTGTTTTAAATTCCATTTTAGTTTTTGCCTGTGGAATTGCTACTATTCTTGGATATTCTTGTTCCCTTCATTTGACAGAGTCAAAGTACTTGTTCAAACCCCAAACCATTTCCCATTATTTATTTACTCAGTATCACCCTCTAAAGGGACCAGTACTCACTTAAGCTACATTTTTTTCTTTCTCGTTACATATACCTGTCAAAGCACTTGTCATTTATTTATATATTTCTTGCTAGTTTTCTCACGTACTCGAATTCTTTTTCTTTTAAAATACACATTCTTTGCTCACGTCTACACCAAAGTACACTAAAAGACTGAAAGGGCTTGAATGGATAAATACTAATAGTTACTTTTTCTGGGTGGAGGATCTAGAATTAGGGAGTATAGCCCAAGAGTAAAGGATCAAATATTTAGGTCACAAATGAAATGTTCACTCACTCAAGGGTGTCAGATCCTTTGGAATTTTCTACCCTAGACAGCTGTGGAAGCTCAATCATTAAATGACCAAGTTGTGAAGTTGATTTTCGGAGCTTGAGGAAATCAAGGAATATGAAATTCAGACAGGAAAATATATTTAAAATCAAAAATCAACCATAATCTTTGAGACAGAGCAGGTTTGAGAGGTCAACAGGCCTGCTCCTATGTCCTATGGAGGTGGGCCAGACAGGGTTTTTAAAAATGTCTAACAGCTCTGGTTTGTAGCTTTCCAAAAAAGCTCAAGTATTAAATTTGACATTTCATGAATGATTCCCAGAAGTGTCTTTCAAAATCAGTATCAGCCTCTGTCCGTGAGCATTTAGAATTTTTATTTCTAGCCATCAACAAAACCCAGTTGTGTTTTGCAACTTTTGCACAGGAAGAAAGATTCAATTATATAGGAAACAGCAGACTGACAAGATCTTTAATAATGTGCTAAAATTCAGTAAAACAGTCAAGTGTAGCTTTATTTTGGTACGGGCACAAAAAGTCAAAATGGACCATATGAAATTAAGTCAGAGATAGTAGGAACTGCAGATACTGGAGAATCTGAGATAACAAGGTGTAGAGCTGAATGAACACAGCAGGCCAAGCAGCATCATAGGAGCAGGAAGGCTGATGTTTCGGGCCTAGACCCTTCATCAGAAATGAAGGGTCTAGGCCTGAAATGTCAGCCTTCCTACTCCTATGATGCTGTTTGACCTGCTGTATTCATCCAGCTGTACACCTTGTTATCTCATATGAAATTAAAGTACTTACGCATGTGGGCATATGTATTTCACATGTGGGGTCTTGATAGCTGTTAAGCCCTCTGCCCAGCCATACCTAGAAAATAATGCAAAGATAGTAGCTACAAACTTTACACAAAAATGTGAAATACTCTCAGCCAAAATGAACTCTAACTCACCCAAGGGGTAAATGTCATCAGTGAATACCATCATTCACTAAATAGCAAATTGTATGACTGTAAGTCACATTTTCTGAATCTGCTACCAGACTGTACACATTGTGCTCAGGGCAGTGATCAGAAATGGAAAACCATCTTTCCTTCCTAATTGAGAAGTGGCAAGGCCCAAGCAAAGTATGCTGGAAATGTCAGACTGATAGAAGATACATACCTCCAAAAATGACAATGTTTTATGTTTAACAAAATAGTTTAGGAAAGTTGTACATTTTCAGCAATAGACTAAGTTTCTGTTGCATGCCATCACACTTAAATGATACACAACATAAAACACAGTTGAGTGGCTGAGTGCTGGAGGCTAGCTGTAACAAGATACATTTGATCACCAATAATTAACAAGTAAGAACAGCATATGTAAATCTATTTAATATGTCCTCTATATTTCTTAAAAATAGATATTTCCATATATAAAGTCGAAACTATAGAGGTATTTCCCTTCTGCCCATCACAGGACCAAAATCCCAACATGTATTTTTTGACCTGTTAGCTGAGGAAATCCTCCAAGAGAAACCTTATGTATTATATCTTCCAGAGAAACCTGTTGCCAAACAAACCAAATAAAACAGATGAAAAGTCACCAGGAGCTCTGCAATAATGAATAAAAACAGGAAGTGATTTCAAAGAGATGAAAATATGGAAGCATCTGTGGAGACAAAGAGTTAACAGTTCAGAAGACTTATTCAGAACTCTTTCTTGCATTCATACAAGGCATTTGACAAAGTAAATGAAGCAGCTCTGGGCTGTGCTCCAGGATTCGAATAACCAAGGAATTTCACAATTCGGCAAACACTTCATAATATGACTCCAAAATGTCGAGTGGAAGACCTGAAACAGATGACTAGTCTGGATCGTTACAAAGCAAGGATGTGGGATTGTCCCCATACTACTTTTAACAAGTCAAGCTGCCTAGTGTAGATGATCGTTGTCTATTATTTAGCATTTCACAAACGTTTCACTGCTTAAAACACCTAACGCTGACAACATCTTTGTGTAATAGCAATTAGTATACTTAATTCTGTATTAGTTGTGACTTTTTCCTCTTATTTTGTTCGATCCTATTAAATTGTTCACTTGTCATCTCATTTCCAACACTGAAAATGAACTTCTACAGATTAATTTGTCCTTTCAGATGCCAAGTTAAAAACGTCTCCTTCTAGATGTTGTTTTCAACTCATTCGGTATTACACTGTTTACAGGTTTGCTTAGTTCCATGAATGGCAATGCTTGGGACTGAGTGGTTGAAAAAGGCACGAGTCTTTATGAAACTATTTACATTTAGAAATGGTGCATATTGCTTAAAGACAACCACAATGAGGTATTGCCATAATAAATTGTGAGCAGAGGCAGCAGCAAATTGGAAATTTGTTCATGTATCTGCTCTTTTAGAAGGCTGACAAAGAGAAACCTGGAATTACAAACCAGTTAGCCTAACATCGGTGGTGGGGAAAATTGTTGGAGAATATAAATCGAGGATAGGGTAACTGATCACCTCAAAAAATTTCAGTTAATCAGGGAGAGTCAGCATCGATTCACAAAAGGTAGGTCATGTCTGACAAACTTCAGTTTTTTGAAGAAGTGACAAAGGTGGTGGACAGAGGCAAGTCAATGGATGTTGTTTACAAAGACTTCCAAATAGCTTCTGATAAAGTCCTACACAGACTGTTAGCAAAGATGGAAGCCCATAGAATTTAGGACAAATTACTGACATGGATAGGAAATTGGCTGAGTGGCAGGAAACAGCTAGAGTAACGAGCAAGTACTCAAATTGGCAGGACGTGACTAGTGGTGTCCTGTAGAGTTTGGGTTGGGACCTCAATTATTTACAATATTCATTAACATCCTGGATAATTCCTCCCACAGTTCAAAGATGTATAGGTTAGGTGGATTGGCCATACTAAATTGCCCAGTAGCATCCAGGGATATGCAGGCTAGGGGATTAGCCATGATTAATGCAGACTTCTAGGGATAGGGTGGGGTGCTCCTCAGGATGGGCCACATGGCTTCTATCTACATGGTAGGGATTCTATGATTCTATGAAAGACAGGATAGATACTACTTCCACTGGTTGAAAATTCTAGAAGCAAGGGGCATAGTCTAAGAATTTGGGTCAGGCCATTCAAGAGAGATGTTAGAAAGAACTTCTACATGCAAAAGAACAGTGGAGGTTTGGAACTTGTTCTCAAAACAAGTGTCAATTCTATTTAACTTTAAATCTCAGACAGGCAAATTTGTATTTAAGTAGAGTTATCAAGGGATACGGGCTACAGCAAGCATATAGACTTAGGCCACAGATCAGCCATGATCTTACTTAATGGCAGAGGAAGCTCACGGGATTGAATAGCTTATTCCTGTTCTTAGCTTCTTGATTTATTTTTAATCTGTCTGTAGTTTGCAGAAAAACAATTTTTCAGGTTCATATGTGCAAAAAAGAAAAAAAAGACAGCGTATGCCTTGTACAGAAGAGATTAAACTCATTTTTCGTGTTGCCTTGGTCTCAACCCACAAAATATTAGCTAATACATAACAAAACATTATTGCTGAATTAACATTATAAAACAGTAATTTTGATAAATGACTTCAATAATTCTCCATAATCAGTGGTATCGTGCTTTTTCCACATTTTCAGTTAAATATTACTCAATTTTATATGGGAAGCACTCAAATTGTCAAAGGGTTTCTAGTGAATTTATAGATTATCCAAGAAATAATTATTATGATGTGTTTAGCATTAGGTGCGCCTGTATTTCCCCTCTCAGAGTTTGGCCAAATGCATGCTTATCACATATAAGAAAAATGGTCGTGGGGTGCCAAGTCATCATGGAAGCAGGAAAAAAAAAAAGAATAATAAAAAAAAACAAACATTCGCAGGATAAGAGTGTTGACTAGGCCAGCATTTATTGCCAATCACTAAGTGCCCAGACGGTTAAAAATCAACCACATTGCTGTGGGTCTGAAGTCACACGCAGGCCAGACAAGGCACGGACAGCAACGTCCTTCCCTAAAGGACACAAGTGAACAATGTAAGTTTCTACCTGTCAATTGACAATTGTTTCATGGTCATCATTAGACTCTTAAATTTCATTTTTTTTTAAAAATTTGAAGTCAAGTTCTGTCACCTTCAATAGCAGGATTCAAAACCCCAGTCTCCAAAACATTACCTGTGTCTCTGAATTAATAGCAATAAAATCATCTGGCCATCACGTCCTATAAGTGATCGACCCTGTCCTTAACACTAAAACTTGGGCCTGATCGCATATCTATACTGGTTCATGGGGAAATAAAAAGTACAGAATGTAGACATTTTTGCTCCATCTGTCGATGAGAGGGGCCAAGGGCAGTGCCAATCATTCTGAAGATGGGTAGCTAGCCAATCAGATTTAAGGAGTGGGACATGTGGTTCTCACACCACACTAGGGGTACATTTAGTGAATCAATGTTGAACAAAACCAATTTTCACCATACACCTGTGAAGTTATGTATTATACACAAGAATCGTTTTTAAAAATAAACTTACCCAGTGTCTCCCAATCCATGGAGAAAGATAACCTGCAGGTAAAAAGGAGAATAAACAAAATAAAGATTTTAAAAAAACTAGCAATAAATCTTAACATGAAGTAAATACCTTAAAAAAAAACAAGATTACTGCACAGAAAACAGGAATGAGATGGAATGGTGCAAAGAAAGAACAGGTCTGTAGTTTCCTCAATAAAACTGGTTCAAACATCTCAGGTACAATTAGAAATACTCTACCCATTATCTGAAACATCTTCTGCTTTATAAATAGCTTGCAATGCAAATTGACCACAGCTTGACGAGGGCAAGGGAGCATTTGAAATCCTGATAATTGACTTGACCATAAAGTTATAAAATGATAAAGCACAAAAGGCCATTTTGCCCATCAATGCCCGAGCTGGATTTTTGAAAGAACTATCCAAGTATTTGGGTCACTAATGTCCTTTGGGGAAAGAAACTGCTATCCTTACCTGGTCTTTGATATAACAAGGTGTACAGCTGGATGGACACAGCAGGCCAAGCAGCATCATAGGAGCAGGAAGGCTGACGTTTCAGGCCTATTCCATTTCTGATGAAGGGTCTAGGCCCGAGACGTCAGCCTTCCTGCTCCTATGATGCTGCTTGGCCTGCTGTGTCCATCCAGCTCTACACCTGGTTATCTCAGATTTTCCAGCATCTGCAGTTCCTACTATCTCTGATACGCTTAATTTGATGTTCAGTTTGTATTTTGCCAGAAACACTCACCCCTAGACCTCCCCACAGCCTTGATTCAATATGGACAGGAGTTGAATTCCAGAGATAACAGTGAATGTCCTTGATATCAAAGCAATTTTGTGGCAAACAAACTTAGTAGATGTTGATGGGAATTGAAGGAAAGCCTCAACACTGGAATCATACCTAGTACAAAAGGAAGATAGTTGTGGTCATTGGAGGTCAATCACAGCCCCACTACAGCAATACATGAATTCTTGGGGATATTCCCCTGCCACTGATCAGGAACTTAATGAATCAACTATACACATACAGTTGCTAGAACAGCAGGTCAGAAGCTGGTCCTATTCTGTAGGAAATGAATTATATCTTGCTTCCCCAAAGCCTTTCCACCATCTCCAAGACACGAGTAAGAAGTCTGACAGAACACTCTTCAGGTACCTGGATGAATGCAGTTACAACATTTGGAAAACAAAATTACTGATGACTTAATAGCTTGCCGGATTGACACCAAACACCCCATCTGAACTATTCATACTAATGCACCATAGCAGCATTATGAACGATGACCTACTACTCGCTAAGTTTCAATAGTATTACTTGCAATCCTCCTGGTCGGATTCTTGAAACTTTTCTCAGTCATATTTTCAAACCACCTTCATCCGTTCACACTTCACTGTGCAGTATTAGAATACTCTTTTTTGGAATTGTTGTTTCAGGAGGGTTTCCCCGTAAAAATCAACGACATTGGCTTAATCTTCACCTAGGAGTAATGTGGCAAAACAATTGTGAATTACTCTCTCAGTTAGAGATTCATAGAGTCTTGTAATTTTTTCTGCAGTTTCTTCGATGCATTCACATCCTTCCTACTATGTGGAACCAAAACTTGACACAGCTAAGAACCGACAAGTATTTTATATGCGCATGCCCAGTGCAACACAACATGTGTGCCTCTAAGTTTTTTGTCACCCTATGAGCTGTATGTCCTTGCTTATTATGATCTGCCTGTACTGTTCGTAAACAAAGCTTTTCACTATACTTGGGTACACTTGACATTAAATAATTAAATCAAATCTTTTTTCTTGTATACACTATGCTGCAATTAAGACCAGGATACTGTTGTTTTATTCACTGCTCTCAACTGGTCCTGCCACCTTAATGTGTTACACACATTGACACTCAGGTCTCTAGTCCTGTACCCTCTACAATTGTAGCTCTTATTTTACCTTGTCTGCTCATTTGCTTCCTACCAAAATGTATTACACTCTCTGCATGGAGCTTCATCTATCACCTATCTTCTGCCCACTATATCAGCTTGTCTATGCGCCTTTGAAGTTTCACGCTGTCCTTCACACAATTTACAATGCTTCCAAGTTTTGTATCATCCACATACTATAGGGTCCCAATATCAATCCCCACTGAGCTAGATGATAAACATTCCTTCAGCCCAAAATATACCCATTGGCCTTTATTCTGGCTGAAAGTTAGGAAACAATCCCATGACCACAACTGTACTCATTTTTATTTGATAAGCTACAAGTTCTCACAAGACTGTCATGTGGCACTGTATCAAAATGCCTGCTGAAAGTTCATGTACAATACAGCACGACCTGCATTGACTCCGCTACCACTTCATAATCTCCAGAAATTTAATTAAACACCATTTTCCTTTTACAAATCTATGCTGGCTCTTCCTAACCAAGCCATCTTCTGTGCAACTGATAATTCAGTCCCAAATAGCATAGTTTGAGTTTCAAGGAGAAACCACAATTATCTTATCTTATATATCACTGGTATTTTCATGTGACATTTGAGGGTTTGAAAGAAAATGAGTGCAACATCTAAAAAAGTAGAGAGCAGCTGTCCCATCTAACCTCTCCTAAACAGAAGTTATGTCTAATGCACAAGAGTCACTTCCTTACTACCTAGGTGTTACTTTCTCCAGGCAGAAACAAAAAAACCAAACATCAATATCCAAATTAGGAAAACATGTTGAAACTTTTCCTCAAATCCCCCAAGGCAATCAAAACTCCTTCAAGAAACTGTATTAAATGTTACTGATATTAATTGATACCTACCTCCAAAATTTGATCTTCCCCCAGGAAGGACCTCTAGGAAAAGTACACCACCTGCTTAAGTCAGCAACTTCTTGTTTCAAGCCTACTCCTTGATTAGAAAAAACACCTAATATCTAACATATTTCTTCCCTTGTGCAAGTAAAATGCAAGACCCTAGACCTTAGTAAAATTAATTGCTGAAAAGAGTTTTCAAATCTTCATGTAATCATTGTCAATGTCCTCAATCAAATTGAGGAAGTCTACACCTCCCTTAGGTAAATAGAATCAGGAATTTAACCTAAAGTAGCTAAAGTATTTTCAATGAAAAAAAACTTGGCCCTCCTCAAAACAGTTCCAAAAGCTTCAGTATCACTTAGACAGTAAACCAGAATTAGGCACAGCACTTTGTATGAGGTCTAACTCAAAAAGTCAAGAATTAACACAAAATGTTTCATTTTGTATGGATTGCTTTATGAATAATCCTTGTAAAGGGGCACCAAGAAATAACCCATTTCCCACAATTAAATTAGGGGAGAACCAAAAACTCATGTTGCACTTGCACATCAATGGCAAAGACTGGAGAACACGACAAGCTGCCGTTTTAAGAGGGAATGCTGCACTATTGGAGGTTCCATTTTGTAGTAGAGATGTTGAAGCAAGATGCCATCTGCCTGACCACATTCACAACACAAAACAGATCTGGTCATTATCACAATGCTGTTTTTGACAGTTTGCTGGGAGAAGTTTGGCAGGTACATTTACTATAAAGTGACTACTCTTCAAAAGTGCTTCATTGTCACAAATTTCTTTGCAGCTAGTCTTAATGAAAATGTTACACGATTACAAGTCATTCCTCTTTTCCTTTAGCTGCAACTTCTCAACATTGGTCATGAATGTTTAGAGATTCATGAATCATGTTTCAGCATTCATCAATTGTGTCCTTTGAAGTGCAAATAGGGGTAGGTGGTAGCATTGGTGGTATTGTTACGAGATCAGCAAGCCAGAGGCTCAAGCAATGTTTTGGGGTCCTAGGTTTGAATATTACCAAGGTGGGAGAATTTGCATTAAATAAGTATCGAGAATTAAAAAAGGTCAAAAGTTGACCATAAAACCATTGTTGAAAATACCTATCTGGTTTAATAATGTCCTTTAGGGACCTTACCCTGCTAACATATGACTCTAGACGTACAACAATGTGATTGAATCAACTGCCCTTTGAAGTGGCCAAGCAGCCATTTAGATGCAACAACCAGTAAAAATTCTTAAATATGAAAACTGTACAAGCCATCTGCTATTAACTCAGGCAGTAACGAGTGACAGCAGTTAGCTCAGTCTTGCCGGACTGCAAAATCTTCCTTATCATCTGGGGTCTACAGCCAAAATAGGGAGATCTAGCTTTGACTAGTCAATCAACAGACTGCGTGTAAGATGTGATTCTACGCATATAGTAATATCCCACACAGCACCAAGCTGGTAGGACAGACTCAGTAGGAGGTTGTGGCAAAGTGGTATACAGTGGGAAGGGAATGCCCTGGGAGTCTTCAACATTGGACTGTAGGAGTCAAAGATGTGCAGACTAGGTGGATTGGCCATGCTAAATTGCCCATAGTGTCCAGGGATGTTTGGGTTAGACATAGGGAAATGCAGGAATAGGGGAATGAGTCAGGGTGGACTTGTTGGGCCAAATGGCCTGTTTCCACACTGTAGGAATTCTATGAACTTCTATGAACACTATTAAGTCTTAGGTATCAAATATGATTAAGGAAACCTCCTGCTGATTGCAGGGAGGGGTGTAAGGTTTGTAGGCATTTTGCACAACACCCGCCCCCCCCCCCCAAACACCCCTTACCCAGGTTAAAGGAGCAGCACCAGACAACACTAAAAATGAAGTATCAACCTAGTGATGCTAAAAAAAAACAGAATTACCTGCGTGCCAACAGCACACAATCAGCAAGTGATGGAGAGAGCTAAGCCATTCCACAACTACTGAGATCAAAGCTGTGTGTCCTGCCACTTCCAATTATGAAGTGCAGTTCACAGTTAACTCACGAGAGGATACAGCTCCACAAAAATCCACATCCTCAATGACGGGAGAGCCCATCACATCAGTGCAACGGATAAACTGCACCCCTAGCCAAACTGTCGCTTACAATGTGAAAAATTGCCCAGGTACATCGTGTACACAAAAAGCAGGCCAACACAGACAATTACCAGCCATCAGTTTACTTTTAGTAATAAGAGAAGTGATGGAAGAGGTCATCAACAACATCTAATTCTTAGCAATAAATTGCTCAATGATGCTCAGTTTTTGGCTCTGCCATGGTGACTCAGCTCCTGACCTCGTTACAGCCTTAGTTCCAACTAAACAAAAGTGCTGAATTCCAGAGGTGAGATGAGAGAGACTGGCTTGACATCAAGGCCACAGTTGACAAAGTGTGGCATCAAGGAGCCACAGTAAAACTTGAGTCAGGGGAACCTCTCTATTGGCTGGAGTAATTCCTGTTAAAGACAGGTGGTTATGGTTGAAGGTCACTCATCAACCCCAGAACATCTAAGTGCTCACAAGGAAGGCTCAACCTTCAGCTGGTCCATCAATGTTCTTCCCTCCACTGTAAGGGAAGTAGTAAGAAACTTTGCCGATCATCGTACAACATTAAGCACAGCTTGCAATGACGAAGACTGAAGCAGTCCATGTTCACATGTAACAACACCTGGGCAAAAAGTCTAGATTTTTGGGCTGACAAGTGGCAAGTCAGAAATGGTCATTGTCTAACCATTCCCCTTTGACATTCTATAGCATTACCATTGCCAAATCCCACACAATATGCATCCTGACAGCAACAAGCGACCAGAAACTGGACTAGACCAGCTAAATAAACATGGAGGCTACAAGAGCAAGGCGGAGGTTAGGAATCCCGCAGTGAGCAAGTCACCTCCTGACTCCCCAAAGCCTGTCCATCATCTACACAGCGCAGGTCAGAAGTCTGATGGAATGCTCTCCATGTGCACGGTTGACTGTAGTTCAAGCAACACAAAGAAAAACAAACAAAACTGGACACCATCTAATTCAAAGCGCACTGCTTCTGGATGCACTGCCAATTTGTCTCAACACCACCGATACTCAGTAGTAGCAGGGCGAACCATCTATAAGCATAACTGAAATCCAACAAGTTCCTTTGACAGCACCTTCCAAACTCAATCATTACCATTTAGAAGAACAAGGGGGCAGATACCTGGGAACACTTATAAGATCCCCCTCAAGCCACTCACCATCTTCACTTGAAGAAGACTGTTTCTTCATAGTCACAAGGTTAAAATCCTGGAAGGAGTTCCCTCATGGCATTATGGATTTCCACTAAATGGACTGCAGCAGTTCAAGAAGGCTGCCCATCACTACCTTCTCAAGGGCAAATATGGATAGGCAACAAATACTGCTCCAGCTAGCAACACCTACATTATATGAATGAATTTAAAAAAAAATGCTTACTGATAACCCTCCTCTGTACATAACATTTTGCTTCAAGTTAAATACTGTTTGCCAGAAACAGCCTCATTCCACGAATTCAGTGCTGATCTCAGTTTCTAAGGCTCCTCAATAGTGATAACAGTTCAAACTACTCAACATTTTCATCAAGGTCACTGAACAAAGGGCTCAATACCATCATGCACAACAACACTGGTAGTCAGTCTTCAAGCAAATCCACATCCATTGATAAATGAAACTTTCTGCTAAAGGACATGCAGCCAATACTTTATCAATGGTGAACATTTCCCAATAGTTTTACACTTGTTATCTTGTGGAACAAAATGTGAAAATCATGCTTTCTGAAAATCCAGATAGGCATTATCTGAAAACATAAATATATCCAACTCAAGGCAAAGGACTGTCACAAGCGAAGTTTTAATTTCAAAAGGTACAAGAAAAGACTTGAGAGAAAAAAAGTAAGGAGATTTGAAAAAAAATCAGCAGACAAGAGAGTGTGAGAAAAGGAAAGGCATACCAAGAGATAAAAATGGATAGGAAAGAAAAAAAAAACTTAAGGAATATCAAAGTTAAAGCAACAGCTTTAAGTATTTTGTTGGAAGGAGTGATTTAAGGGGATTCTGGATTCATAGATACAGGGGAGAAAAAAGGTAAGTGACAAACTTTATAAATAAGTACTTTGTGCATGCAACAGGAACAGCATAAAGAGTGGTACAAGGAAAAGCAAAACAATATGGAAATTGCAGGTGCAGTCATTATTCAGTCATTTTTCCACAAGATTTGAAACTTGCAAAAACTACTGCCCTGTTTGCAAAGGGCAACAGAAACAAAAAAGGTAACGTAACAACAGCCCCATCAGCTCAACATCTGCCCGGGAAAGTTACCAGGATTCGTCATTATGGGCAACATGGTTGAGTAACAATTGGTAAATTTTTATTTTCTGGCAGGCACAAAATCATAGAAATGTACAGCATGGAAACAGGCCCGTCGGTCCAACTTGTCCATGCAAACCAGACATCCTAAATTAATCCAGTCCCATTTGCCAGCATTTGGCCCATATCCCTCTAAACTCTTCCTATTCATCTACCTATCCAGATGCCTTTTAAATGTCGTAACTGTACCAGCCTCCACCATCTACTCTGGCAGTTCATTCTATACACGCACCACCCTCTGTGTGAAAAAGTTGCCCCTCAGATCCATTTTAAATCTTCTCCCTCTCACCTTAAACCTATGCCCTCTAGTTTTGGACTGCCCTATCCTGGGGAAAAGATCTTGACTATTCACCATGCCCCTCATGATTTTATAAACTTCTATAAAAGGTCAGCCCTCAGCCTCTGACACTCCAGGGAAAATAGCTCCAGCCCATTCAGCCTTTCCCTATAGTTCAAACAGTCTAATCCTGGCGACATACTTATCAATCTTTTCTGAACCGTTTCAAGTTTCACCATATTTTTGTTAGCAGGGAGACCAGAATTGAACGCAGTATTCTAAAAGTGGCTTAGCCAATGTCCTGTACGGCTACAACATGACCTCAATTCCTACATTCAATGCACTGACCAATAAAGGCAAGTGTACCAAATGCCCTCTTTCCTACCCTGTCTATGACTAAGTGCGACTCCACTTTCTAGGAACTACAAACCTGCACCCTAAAGTCTCTGTTTGGTAACACTTCCCAGGACCTTACCATTAAGTGTACAAGTCCTGCCCTGATTTGTCTAACCAAAATATGCACCTCACATTTATCTAAATTAAGCTCCATGTGCCACTCCCTGGCTCATTTGTCCATCTGACCAGGACCCCATTGTACTGAGTGGAAACGTTTGACCTTGTTTGCTTGCAGGTTGGTCACTTTTGTTTAAATAAACTGCAGCTCATCAGCAATTGATAAAACAAATCAATGTAATCTGCAGATGACCAAAAACTGCACCAGTATAGGATTTGGGTGTTGTAAACATTTCTGATGCAGACATTTAGAATGCTATCAATTACTCCATTAATAGCTCATTGAAATTAAATTGTCAAATTTCTGCTTTATATTGACTTCGATTGGGAAGTTTACAACATTGTTAGGTTAGCCTGATAGGAATCTATTTTTGAATTTTATGCAAGACAGTGAAAAATTTAAGTTCCATCTGGCTTTGATGTGATAAAAACAACGAATGCCAAGGCCAGAAGTCTGTGATATATAAAACGATGTACAAATAGATTATGTATTTCCTGGTTGAAAAGTTTAGAATCGGGGCACAATTGAAAAATAAGGGGTATGCCACTTGGATGGAAGTTCAGTCTTTGAGTATATTTAAGGTACAGACTGATAGGTTTCTGATTTCCAATGGCAGAGAGTTATGGGGATGAGGCAGGTAGAAGGCATTTAAGTGTTTAATCAGCAATGATCGCATTGACTGGCAGGACAGGCTTGGTGGGCTAAATTGTTCACTCCTGTTGCAATGTATTCTTGAAGCAAAGCAGAAAATGGTGGAAATATGTGTTTAGGTAGCATCTGTGAGCAGTGAAACAGTCAACATTGCAGGTCAGTGACCTTTGAACAGAACTAAAGATTTACAAGCAGTTATGTGGACAAGGAAAATGGTGGAGGGAGAAAGAGGAGGACAATCCAAAAGGACTGTGTAAAATTGCAGGCTGGGGAGGATTTCTTACTCATAAGCTTCAGATTTAAGACAGTTAAACATCAATTTCTTCTGATGAAAATCTGTGAAATTTTTAACCACAGAATGCTGTAGAGGCTGGGTCATTACGTCTATTCAAGCCAAAGAGACAGATTTCTAAATCAGCAACGGAGCTAAGGGTTACGGGGGCAGGGTGGGGGGTAGAAGAAAGAAGGCAGAAAGGTGTTTTGAAAAAGTTCAGATTAGCCATGATGTCATCAAATGACAGCCCGAACTCAATGGGCCGAATTGCCTATTTCTGTTCCTAGTCTTATGGCATTAAGTATGAACTGCTCTTCAATTTGTGAAGGAGAGGTCACATTTGATAAATTAAGTTCTGTTTTAGATCACGACCACAATGGATAAGGGACTGTCTGTGGATGTTATTAAGTACAAGTCACTTAGCAACAAAATTCTTGCAGCCTGAATTGGAAGTTGATTGGGAATTAGGAGACAGATAGAATGGAAGGATCGAACAGGTTCTGCTCCCATAGATCTGTACTAGGGGCTCGGGTTTTCAGCATCAACATCAAGTTCTTGGATCACTGCTCAACTAATTGTATATTCAAGTTAGTAGATACCAGTAGAGGCACAATGATTTGTACAGACTGGAGCATACTTAACAAGGAGCGCAGATATGGGTGCACGGACCAAACTACATTAACATTTGAAAATATTCAAAGTTTTTTTGGAACTAAACTAATGGGTCACGGGGCAGGGGGTGATGGTAAATCAGGAGGGAAATTTGACAGTCCAATTACATGTCATTACAAGTTGGCTGTTAGGCACAAATCATTAATGGAATGTTGGCCTTCATTTTAGGGAGCTGGAATACAAAACCAAACGGGCAAGTTATGCTTCAATCTTATAGGCCTTTGGTCAGACCCCATTGGACTATTGTGTTCAGTAGAAGGCAGACCACAGGAAGAAAATAAAACAGTCTTAGAGTGCAGCACAGATTCACCAGAATGATGCAGTAAGTTAATTATGAGGACAGGATACATAAACTTGGCTTGTAATTCATCAGGTAAAGACAATTGAGAAATGAGCTGATTGAAATGTGAAAGATTCAACAGGGTGAAACATAGCAACAATTGCTTCCAGTGGGGGAAGCAAGGGACCACAATCTTAAAATTAGATAAGACAATTCAGGAGGGAAATCAGGAAGCATTCTTTTCCATGTAGCATGTAAAAGTGTGCTAGAAACACTCTTCAAAAGGCTGTGGTTATTGGAACAATTGGAGCATTCAACACTGAAGTTGATGGATATTTGATAGATAAAAGGGCAATTAAAAAGAGTCACAAACAATGGCTAGTAAAGGAATTTGAGATACTGAACCACACTAACTGAACGGTAGAACAGACTCGAAGGGCTACGTGTGTTTATACTAGTAAGACATTGTCTTTTCCAAAAGACTTAAGTTATTCTTCTTGTCTTCTTATTACGTTAAGCACCGATTGCAATTCGGTTAAGCATCATGCCTAAAGCTGGTCAAACTAAATCAGCTTACAGGTTTGCCATATCAGCCATGGCCCAGCTGATTGCAATAACACCATTTGAATCTGAAAGCCTAGTTCAGAGAAGGTTTTGAGAACTGCACTAAGACAGGTGGTTATTTTGGATAAAATATTAAAGAGAGAGGCTTCATCTGCTTTCAAGTAGAATTAAAAAGATCTCAGGAAAACTTCAAAAACAAAAGGTAGGAGGAGTTACCTAGTGTCATGGCCAGTTTTAATCCTAAAATCAGCATCACTAAAATTACACACGTTGTGATCTTATCACGTTACTGCTTGTGGGAAAATTGCAGTGGACAAACTGTTGGCCACATTCCTACATTCAAGGTATTCAAACAGGAAGCTGGAAGAACACAGCAAGCCTGGCAGCATCTGGAGGAAAGGAGAAGTCAATGTTTTCAGGTATTACCCTTCTTCAGGATTTGATATGGGGGCATGGGGAGCTGCAAATAAAGAGAGGGGGAAGGGAACGGTGGCGATATCTGGACACTGGTAATAGGTACAACCTGGTTGGTCGATCCGGATTCATCCTACGCTTGGTAGCTGGAAGGGAAGGGAGGAGGCAGGGCTGGAAAGGTTATTTTGAAGTTAGAGAACTCAAACGTTGAGTCCTCTGGGCTGTAGGGTGCCCAGGTAGAAGATAAAACGTATTGCTCGTCAAATGTGTGTTCTGAATCATAAGAACTAGGAGCAGGAGTAGGCTATCCGGCCCCGCTAGCCTGCCCCGCCATTCAGTAAGATCATGGCTGATCTTTTTGAGACTCAGCTCCACTTACCCACCTGCACACCATAACCCTTAATTCCTTTACTGTTCAAAAATTTATCTAGCCTTGCCTTAAACACATTCAGCGAGGTAACTTCAACCGCTTCACTGGGCAGGGAATTCCACAGATCCACAACCCTTTGGGTGAAGAAGTTCCGTCTGATCTCAGTCCTACATCTGTTTCCCTTTATTTTGAGGCTATGCCCCCTAGTCCTAGTTTCACCTGCTAGCGGAAACAACCTCCCTGCCTCCACCTTATCTATTCCCTTCATAATCTTATGTTTCTATAAGATCTCCCCTCATTCTTCTGAATTCCAATGAGTATAATCCCAGTCTACTCAGTCTCTCCTCATAATCCAATCCTCTCAATTCTGGAATCAACCGAGTGAACCTCCTCTGCACCCCCTCCAGTGCTAGTATATCCCTTCTCAAGTAAGGAGACCAAAACTGCACACACTACTCCAGGTGTGACCTCACCAGGACCCTATACAGCTGCAGCATAGCCTCCCTGTTTTTAAACTCCATCCCTCTAGCAATGGCAGACAAAATTCCATTTGCCTTTCTATTACCTGCTGCACCTGCAATCCTACTTTTAGCAATTTAAGCACAATGACACCCAAGTCCCTCTGCACAGCAGCGTGCTGCAATTTTTTACCATTTAAAACAGTCCATTTTGCTGTTATTCCCAAAATGAATCACTGCAACACTGCAGGAGGCGTTGTAGGGAGTTGAAATGGGCAGTGACTGGGACGTTAGGCTGCCTGTTATGGGCCAGATGAAGATGCTCATGAAATGGTCACCTAGTTTACATTTGGTCTCACCGATGTAGAGGAGACCACTTCAGGTGCAGTGGATGCAGGTGAAGCTCTGCCTCACTTGGAAGGACCCAGCAGCATCTGGCCCTGAATGGAGATGTGGGAGTTGGTACATGAGCAGATATTGCAACTTTAACAGTTACAGAGGAAGGTGTTTGGTGGGAAGTATGGCATGAACTAAGGGAATAGTCCTTGTAGAAGGCAGAGAGGGGTGGGGAGTGGAAGATGTTCTGGGTGGCAGGGTCTAATTGGAGTTGGTGGAAATGTTTGAGGATGCGGAGCTGGTGGGGTGGAAAGTGAAGACAAAGGGGAAGCTATCTCTTCAGGTTTCGGTGTTGGGGGGTGTTAAAGCTGTGGAGTCGGCAATAGATAAGGCACGGTGGAGAGCTGTCTCTCCTCTGTACCGATGCAGTCATCGATGTAACAGTGGAAGAATTGGGGAATAGTACAAATGTACTTACTGGAGCAGTTCATCCCTTATCCCAGTTTTCCCCAATTGCTCCATCGCATCTGCTCTGACGAGGAGGCGTTCCATTCCCTCTCATCCTGGATGTCCTTTTTTTTCCCCAAACAATGTTCTTTTCCTCTGTCATCCAGACAGCTCCCCACCATGCTTCATCCAATTCCCGCTCCACAACTCTAAACCACCTTCAAATATAAGATATATACCCCACCAGCTCCGCATCCAACGTATCATCCTCAAACATTTCCAACTCCAATTAGACACACCACCCAGAACATTTTCTCCTCCCCACCCCTCCTGAAATAGTTTTGTCTACATTGGTGAGACCAAACATAAACCAGATGACAGTTTTGCAAGCATCTTCGCCTGGCCCATAAAGGCCAGCCAACCTCCCAGTCACTGCCCATTTCCTCCACATGCTGCCTGGCCTTCTGTGTTCTTCCAAACTCACGCCTGTCCACCTTGGATTCCAGCATGTGGGTTTTTTTTTGTCTCTTTCCTACAGAGACAATTGAAAAAGCTGCTAAGACTTTGGGATATCAAGAAAGGTGCTGAATGATTTCAAGTTTTTCTTATTTCTAGTTCCTAGTCTTCATTATCCATATTTTCCTGAGCTTAGAGATGTAAGCAAGGAGCCCTTAAAAACATATGCCCTCTCTTTTCCAAGGCTCAGTTGAATGTCATCTAATCAGATTGCTTAATTTCTTTCAAGATTACAAAACCTAAGATGACATCCCAACTTAATTTGTTTCCAACTTTCTGCTAGTAGTCGGTAGAACACTACTTCCAAAAATTGATGATCACTACAAAAGATTCATTTACGATCCCCGGGAACACTTCAAATTCTTTAGTATTTAATAGTCTTCTGCTGTCTAATACAGTTGAGAAAGCTCTTAACGTTTCTGCCCCATTGTCTTGCATTTTTTCCCCAAATGGCCTTTTAAATTGCTCTGATAGTTTTGTTTCCGGCAATTGTACATTATATATGCGTTTTCCCCACAAAAATTGCATCTTTTAACTACGAACAGATTAGAAAGTAGAGTACAATTTATCATCGATGGCAACTACCGAGACCCATCAATAATATGTCCCTTCCCTTGCAATCAGTGGACACGCTTTCTCTGTACTGTACTGGGCCAACGCACAGTTCTTGTTATGCTGCAAGTCACACACTGGAAAGCTACACCCACCCTTTGCCCATCGCCTTTCCAGGTGAGACTCACCGCGGCCGTGGCTTTTTTTGCAGCAGGGACAATGGCAGGAACTGGCGCTGACATGTTGTTACCGCACATACACAATCAAAACGAAGGCGTCCAGCTAACCCGCAGGTCACCTCCACAGCACACGGCCCCAGACGCCGTTCTCCACACTCCTCCTCCTTCCGCCCGCGCTTAGGACCGTTACACCCGCCAGCTATCCCTCCTCCTCCTCCTCCTCAGCCGAATTTGACGTCCTTACAACGGAAACACATGTTACGCCATATGATTGGCTGAGCCCGATGTCAATCAGAGGAAACAATTGGCGGCTGGTTGACTGCGCAGTTGCCGTGGCGCGCTTGGCAAGTTGTGGTCGTCGACTGTGAACAATCCGTTTTTCTTTTCACTGCCCAGATGTATCCCTGATAAAAATGTACAAGTATTAGCGTCAATCAGAATTATAATAAAACTAGATTTGGCTGTTGGTCAGGCTTCCGGTATTTGCTACTTTCACGATTTGCATTTTTAAGCAATGAACTACACAGAAAGGAGTTTAAGAATCGCACACGTGAATTTTTTAAAACAAAATTCAGCAACTAGAAATTAGAGAACAAATGGGTCATCTGGAGGTTTTAGGGACTCGCCGCTTCCGCCCTTGTCGTAAAGACGCCTTGCTCTGACTTTTGCGACACAGCTGTCCGTCTTGACGGTTGGGAAAAATGGCGACGCGAGGATTTGGATCGACTGGGCTCGAGCTCCTCCGGCGGCTGCCGCGGGTCTCCCTCGCCAACCTGAGACCAAACCCCGGAGCGAAGAAGAAGGTGAGTGCACTATGAGAACTGGGAAGGAGGCATCCAGCAGCTGAAAGAATTAGCGAGGCTGCTGCTTCACAGCAGGAGAGAGAGATAGTCCTTTTTCAGCAGGGAAAAGGACGCTGAAATTGAGGTAGTGGGTGAATTTCCGCTCCCACTGTCACGAGTAGGAAGCCGTGAGTCGCTTGCTTCCAAAGCCTCATTTAGAAATTGATGACCACGATGGAGTGCAACTTAACCGCGTAATTCTGCTCACAAAATAATAATTGTAGCACGGAGAGTGGTAGAGGGACTGCTTGGCCCAGAGTGTCGGAATGATTCTGTAAGGGCAGCTCAGATGGTTTTCTACCCTTTCCCCATAACTTTGCAAATGTTCTCTTCACAAGGTTATCCAACTCGCTTAGACACTAAAAAAAAACAAAACTGCGGAAATCGGAAACAAAATCAGGAATTGTTGGAAAAACTCAGGTCTGGCAGCATCTGTGGGAGAAAGCAGAGTTAACGTTTCGGCTCTAGTATCCCTCCTTCAGAACTGATTGGAAAAGGTTGATATATATGCTGAAGAAGGGATAGGTGGAGGGGAAAAGTGTAAACAATAGATGGAGATGGAGGCTGGGGAAAAGGAGATAAACAGTTGGGCAGACAAGTGAATGAGTAAAGGTCAGCCTGGGAGCATGAATACTGTATGAATAGCTCAGTGAACAGGTCGAGTTCAGGTAAATGGCCAGAAGGAGAAGTCCGGGTGGAGGGAGCAAGTTGGAGGTGGGTGAAGAGATCTGTGGGACGGGGAGTGACTCCTGCCCAAAGAAATGGGCGCAGAGGTGAAGGTGAAAAATATCAGGTTCAATACTTTTAGGGCCAGAGCACCACCATCACCTATATCCTTACCCCCACCCCACCCCACCCCAGGCCCTATCATCACATGGCTGCTACTACAAGCAACCCATTATCAGCCACCAATAGTCCCCATTAGCTACTCATTCTCCCAGGCTGACATTTACCCATTCCTTTGTCTGCCCAACTGTATTTTTTTTCTCTCTTAGGACTCCTTCTCCACCTATTGTTTAATCTTTCCCTCTTTCTCCGTCTCTTCTCTAACACGCATACTGTACCAACTTTATCTTAGCTACAGTCAGTTCTGAAGAAGAGTCACTGCACCTAAAACTTTAACTCTGCTTTCGCTGCACATGTTGCCAGACCTGCTGAGTTTTTTCAACAGCTTATGATTTTGTCACTTCGACACCCACACTGTCAGAATTTTATAAAGCTATGATATGGAGAGAAACATCCTTAAATGTTTGAACGGGCTTCACTTGAAGTAGTGCCCTGGAAAATTGAATAAAAGTGTAGAAAAGGCTATAATTAGAGGGGTACGGGTATGGAGGGCTTGGGAGGGGTCATACAAAGACCTACAAAACAAAAGGAGCATTTCAGAGCAATTAATTTGATAGCAATAACTAGAGTGGGACTGGAAGCGACTGTGTGTACAAGGATAACAAAACAGCAGCAAACTGGGCATGGTAAAAGTACAAAATGAATGTATGTATGAAGCCAAGTACCAAGGGGCGTAAAACTTTTGTGGGGTTTGTGTATATATACCCCCAAACTGTAGGAGTGATGTTGGGAATGGCATAAAACAGGTAAAATGATAAAGGATGCGATAAAGGAACATCTGTAATTATGGGTAACTTATTAATCTGCATATAGAATGGAAAATCAAATTGGTTAAACTTCCATAGAGGAGGAATGCCTGGAGTGTATCCAGGATGATTTTCGGGATCAACCCATTGAGGAACCAAGTAAAAGCAGGCCATCCTAGATGAGGTATTGTATAACTGCAAAGAAATAATTGACATTACAGTTCCACAAGACTCCTCAGGGGAGTGACCATTATATAATAGAATTACTAATCACAATGGAGAGTGATGTAATTGATTTTGAACTAGAACTTTGAATTTCAGTAGAGGAAATTACGGTGGTGTGAGATGCAAGTTGGTTTTGATAGATCGGCAGTGTGGGTGGGTGGTGGGTTTGCTTGAAGGGATGACAGTGCAAAGTCAATGGTAGATATTCAAAGAGTGCATGGGTGAACTGCAACGACTGTTCATTCCTGTCTGGCCCAAAAGTAAAATGAGACAGGTGACTGGACCATGGCTTACAAGGAAATTTAGATACAATATTAGATCCAAGGAAGAGGCATAAAGATTGACCAGAAAAAAACAAGTGTGATGAGTGGGAGCAATTTATAATTCAGCAAACAAGGACAAAGGGATTGATTAAAAAAGATATTAAGAATAGAGTAGGCATAAAAATTGACTATAAAAATTTCCCTTGGTATATGAAGGAATAAAAATTGGTGAAGACAAATGTAGCTCCCTTAAGTCAGAAATGGAAATTACAATGGGGAGCAAGTAAATGGTTGACCAACTAAATAACATGCTTTGTCTCTGTGCTCACAAAGGAGGACACAAATAACACACCAGAAATATTGGGGAAATGCAAGGTTTTGAGAGATGGAGGAACTGAAGGAAATCAGTACTAGTGGGGAAATGGTGTTTGGGAAATTAATGGATTGAAGGCAAAAAGTTCCCCAGGACCTGACAATCTATATGCGACAATACTTAAAGAAATGGCCATAGAAATAGTGGATGCATTGGTTGTCACCTTTCAAGATTATAAAGACTCTGGAACAGAGAGAAAACTCTGAATTATAGACCAGTCAGCCTGATGTTGATAGTGGGGAAGAGTCTTGCTAGAGTCCATTATAAATGAATTAATAACTAAACACTTGGAAACAGTGACAGGACTGAACAGAGTTAACATGGATTTGTAAAAGGGAAATAACACTTAACAAATTTACTGGAATTCTTTAGGCATGTAACTTGTAGAGTTCATGAGAAGAAGCCATTGTCGTAGAATTATATAGCACGGAAACAGACCGTTTGATTCAAGTCGTCTACATCGACCAGACATCCTTAACTGATCGATTACCATTTGCCAGCATTTTGGCCCATATCCCTTTAAACCTTCCTATTTATGTACCCATCCAGATGCCTTTTAAATGTTGTAATTGTACCAGCCTCCCTTGGCAGTTCGTTCCACACACACACACCATCTTTTGCGTGAAAAATTTGTCCCTCAGGTCCCTTTTTAAATCTTTCCCCTCTCATCTTAAACCTATGCCCTCTAGTTTTCCTACTCCGGGGAAAAAGATATTAGCTATTCACCCTATCCATGTCTGTCATGATTTTATAAACCTCTAGAAGGTCGCCCTTCAGCCTCTGACACTCCAGGGGAAAAAAAGGCCCCAACCTATTCAGCCTCTCCTCTTATCTCAAATCCTCCAACCCTGGCAACATCCTTGTAAATCTTTTCTGAACTCTTTCAAGTTTAACAACATCTTTCCTAAACTGGTAGACCAAAATTGACTGCAGTATTCTAAAATTGGACTCACCAATGTCCCGTATAGCCACAACATGACATTCCATCTCCTATATTCAGTGCATTGGCCAATGAAGGCAAGTGTGCCAACTACCTTCTTCACTACCCTGTCTACCTGTGACTTCACGTTCGAGGAGCTATGCACCTGAACCCTAGGTCTCTTTGTACGGCAACACTCCCCACGGGCCCAGCACTAACTGTACGAGTCATGCCCTGGTTTGCCTTACCAAAATGCAACACCTCACGTTTATCTAAATTAAACTACATTTGCTACCCCTTGACTCATCAGATCAATGTCTCGTTGTACTCTCAGATAACCTTCTTCTTTGTCCACTACACCAGCAATTTTGGTGTCATTTGCAAACTTACTAACCATACATCCATTATTCACATCAAATCATTTATATAAATGATGAAAAATAGTAGACCCAGCACTGATCCCTGTGGCAGATTGCTGGTCACAGGCCTCCAGATAGAAAACAGCCTCTGTCTCCTACCTTCAAGCCAATGTTGTATTCAGTTGGCTAGCTCCAATGGACTCCATACGATCCAACCTTGCTAACAAGTCTACCCTGTGGAACCTGTTGAACATTTTACTGAAATCTGTATAGACAACATCCACCGCTCTGCCTTCATCAATTGGATGTGATGTATATAGACTTTCAGAAGGCTTTTGATAGTGTCCCACATAAGAGATTAGTGTGTAAAGTTAAAGATGGATAGAATGCTGGTTAGCAGATGGGAAATAAGGCTTTTTACCGAACAGTGGGGATCAATGCATGGATCCCAGCTATTAATAATATTGATTTAGATGAGACAATTAAAAGTAATATTCCCAAATTTGCTGAAGACACAAAACTGGAAGGGAGGCTGATCTGTGAGGAGGATGCAGCAATGCTTCAGTGTGATTTTGACAAGCTCAGTGAGTCGGCAAATACATGGCTGATGCAATATAACGTGGATAAACGTGAAGCTATCCACTTTGGGAGGTAAAACAGGAAGGTGGATTATTATCTGTATGCTATAAATTGAGAGAGGAGAATGTGCAACAAGGCCTAGGTATCCTTGGACATCAGTCACTGAAGATAACTGCAAGTGCAGGGGGGCGCAAAATCTCATAGAAACGTACAAAATTTCAGGAGGACTAAACAGTGTACATCCAGGATAGATGTTCTGAATGTTGGCCAGGAGGTGGGGGGCAGTGCAGGGCATCCGTGAATAAAGGTCAAACTCCAAGGATATAGAGTAAACCATTTAGGACTGAGATTAGAAATTTCTTTACCCAGAGAGCAGTCAGCCTGTGGAATTCACTACCGCAGAAGGCAGGTAAGGTCAAAACATTGTATGATTTCAAGAAGGAGTTGGATACAGGCAGTCCGCGAATTGCAAATTGGTTTTGTTCCTGAATCAGTTGGCAAGTGATTTGTACACAGGTTGGAATACAGGGTA
Source organism: Rhincodon typus (assembly GCF_021869965.1). Lineage (NCBI taxonomy): Eukaryota > Metazoa > Chordata > Chondrichthyes > Orectolobiformes > Rhincodontidae > Rhincodon > Rhincodon typus. The sequence continues at coordinate 62,933,668 of NC_063335.1, read as the reverse complement.
GGACAATATGAAGCAGCAAATCATAAGTCTAAGAAATATTTATATGTTGGCTAGTTAGAATTACAGCCCTGTATGGGTTGTATTCAGACTTCATAAATTGGGACCCCTTGTATAGCATTTGGGCCTAAGGGAATCAAAGGATAAGGGGAAGAAACTGGAACAGGCTGTTGAGTTAGATGATCAACCATGATTATAATGAATTGTTTCAAGCTTGAGGAGCTGGCTGGCCTACTACTCATATTTTCTGTTTCTTTCTTTTAGCCTTTATGCAGACATGGCTACAAGCAGATTAAAGTTGAGAACTAAATCCTCAGGGATATATGATTTTTTTTAAAAAGGACGGGCAGGAAGGGAAGGATTGTGGAGTAGCTTTGTTAGCAACAAATGGTCTTAGATTGGAAACATGTAGAATCTGTGCGGGTAGAAGTATGAAATAAAACGGAGAAGATGACACTGGTGGGAGTTGTCCATAGCCTGCCTGACAGGTGTTCTAAGAGAGGACAAATAATTCTTCATGAGATAATGAGGGCATGTAGAAAAGGTAGTACCTTGATCGTACATGACTTTGTTCTCAATGTTGATTGGGAAAATCAAATTGGCAGGAGTATCCATGAAGAAGAATTCAAAATGTATTTAGGACAGTTGACAAGAACAACATGTTGTACATCCAGTCAGGGAGTAGGTTATCTTAGATCTGGTAGTGTGTAATGAGACAGAGTTAATAAATGATGTCCAAGTAAGTGACCTCTAACGAACAGTGACCGTAACATTGTAGCATTTAACTTTCAGTTTGTGTAAGAAACCTGGGTTAGAAATAACTGTGCTAAATATAAATAAGGATCATTACGTAAGGATGAGGGTTGAGTTGGCTGGAGTGTACTGGGAAAGGGGCTTAGCAGAAATTGAGGAACAATGGCTGACTTTTGAGAAAATTGTTCATGGCTCACAGCAAAGATATATCACAATGAGGAAGAAGGTTTGTAGGATGGGAATAAACTGACCATGCTGAACCAAGGTAGTTAAGTATAGTACAAAATTGAAAAAATAAATGCAGTTTGACAAAGATTAGTTGTAAACCAGATGGTTGGCAAAGTTACAAGCCAACAAAAGATGACCAAAAAATAATTGAGGGAGAAAATAAGCTGAGGGCAAACTAACAAGTAATATAAAAGCAGACAGTGTTAGTTTCTTTGCATATACAAAAAGTAAGAGCAAAGCCAAAGTGAACAGAGCCTTTTGGAGAATGAGGCTGGGGAATTAATAATGGGAGACCAGGAAAAGCAGAAAAGTTGAATGAATACTTTACATTAGCAGTTATTGTCAAGGACATTGGTAGCATTCCAAAATTACTAATAATAAAAGCCATGCTGTGGAGGTAGCTAGACAATAAACACAGTAACTATCACCAGAGGAAAAAGTTCTAGAGAGGCTAATAGGTTTAAAGTCTGATATGTCCCTTGGACCTAATGGATTGCATCCTAGGATTTTCAAATAAGTATCAACAGAGATAGCAGATGCACTAGTTGTCGTCTTCCAAGGATCCTTAGATTCTGAAAATCCCAGAGGATCGTAAACTGCCAATGTAAGAACTTTATTTGACAGGGGAAGAAGACCAATAAAAAGTAAGCAACTATAGGCTAGTTAGCTTAACATCTGTAATTAGGAAATGCCAGAGTTTATCATAAAGGATGTAATAACAAAGCATTTAGAAATTCATAACAGAATCCAGAAGAGTCAACATGGCTTCATAAAGAGGAAGACATGCCTGACAAATTTATTCCAATCCATAAAGGGGACAGCAAAAAAGAATAGATGAAGGAGAACCAGTAGATGTAATATATTTGGATTTCAAGAGGTGTTCAATAAGATACCCCGCATAAGTCTACTCAATAAAATAAATACCCATGGTGTTGCGTATATTAATATGGATAGAGGGTTTGGCTAACTAATATAAGGCAGAGTTGGGATAAGGGTAATATTTTCAGGACGGTAACCTGTGACTAGCAGATTGGCATAGAAATCAATGTTGAGGCCACAGTTATTCATAACATGTATTAATGATTTGGATGACAGAAGTTTTGCCAAGTTTGCAGACAATGCAAAAATAAGTGGAAAAATCAAGTAGTGAGGATGACAAAACTAGTCTAAAGAGGGATATAGACATGTTAAGTGAGTGAACAAAAAGTTTGCAGATGAAATATAATGTGGAAAAATGAGGTTATGCACTTCAGCAGGAAGAATACAAGAACTGAATACTTAAATGGAGAATGACTACAGAAAGCAGCAGCTTGAAGATATTAGTGCATCTTTGTGCATGAATCATGAAAATCTAGCTTCCAAGATCAACAAGTAAATAGGCAAATGGATTTTGTTGGCCTTCATTTCAAAGTAAATTGAGTCTAAAAATATGGATGCCTTTCTGAAGCTATTAAAGGAAGCTAGGCTGAGCACAGCTAGAATAATGTGAACGGTTTTTGTTCCCTTATCGAGGGAAAGATACTAGCATTGGAGGCAGTCTAACGAAGGTTCACTGTGTAGATCCTGGGTACCTGGGATTTTCTTATGAAGACAGGTTCAGTAGGTTGGGCTTGCACTCGGATTTTTTTTAGCAAGAGAGGAGACTTTATTGAAACATGTAAGGTTATTAAGGGGATAGACGTAATAGACGTGGAGAAGTTGTTTCTTCTTGCAGGAAAATCTAGAACCAGAGGGTGTAATTTCAAAATTAAAGGTCCACCACCTTTGAAGATAGATGAGGAGGAGTTTTTCTGAGGGTAATGAATCTATGGAATTCTTTACCACAGAGGGCTGTCAAGGCTGAGAAGTATATTCAAGGCTATGATAGATTTTTAATCAGTAAGGGAATCGAGTGTTATAGGGAAAAGATAGAAAAGTGGAGTTGAGGATGATCAGATCTGCTAAAATTTCATTAAATCATAGAGCAGATTCAATGGTCTGAATGACCTACTTCTGCTTCTCCATGTTGTGATCGCAAATAAACGAGGAGATATTCAGAGAAGGGAAAACAAACCCGATAACCTTAGTAGTTCTGATAGCATCTGTGCAGAGGGAAAAACTGCATCAATACTCAAATATTGGACTTGGTGTTAATTGTTTCTGTCCACAGACACTGCCAAATGTGTTGTATTTCTTGTTACGGAGGGGGAATAGCCGAACCCCTCTGATAGTTAAGCCAAAACACAAACCACAATCTGCTATGACGGGATTAGAGGTTCCCTTCTAATAATTAGCCTTTCCCCTTACAATCTATTAACAGAGTGGTTAAAAGAAAGAAAATCCCTGATTTTCACTTTACAAGTAACAAGAAACAATTTATTTATTTAACCCAACAATGAACAAATTAACAGAATTACTAACAAACTGACAATTCCCCCCTTAGACTACTAACTACTTCCTAACTGGTCTAAATTCTATTGGAATACAGTTCAAATAAACAAGTCTCACTTATATAAACCCAATTAATAAGACAACAATAAATTACAAATTAATCTCTCTAAACATGCACAGACTGTGTATCTTCTGGAACTCTGCGCAAATGCCTTTCTTTTGCGAAGCCTGCTGTTAGAAAGGTTTCCCTGCAATTTTGTTGGAGAGGTCTGTAATGTAAACTGCCATGGTACTTTGGGTCTTTTTGGAGAGCTTAGGAGTTTGAGAGAGCCAGGCTTAAACCTCTTTTTGCTGCAGCCGAACGTTCACTCACTTTTTCGGATGGCAATTAGCTCTCTGCCAATTTTCAAAAAAATGCTTTCTTAAATACCACAGATGATGTAGCAAATTCTCACAATATGATTGGGCTCAGGCTGTCAACACCATCCGTTTTTAAATTTAATTGGCTTTGAACTGCTGAGTGTTTGGTTTAAATTAGTTGGCCAAATTCAAACTTATCGTCAAAACATCAAAACAAACTTAAGGTATCCATCAACAAAGCCAATTGTTACATGTTTCCATTTTAGAACTGTCTGTACTGTTGCCCATGTGCTCACAGACCTCTTTGTTTTACTCTGAGCTTAAAAACACTATCCTTCTTAAAGGGACCACACTTTGCTTTTTAATTCACGATTATTCTACCCAGCTTCATAGCACTCACGTCTTAAGAGAAAAAAAACATCGTTATGAAAAGAGGTAGTAGGAACTGCCGATGCTGGAGAATCTGAGATAACACGGTGTAGAGCTGGATGAACACAGCAGGCCGAGCAGGAAAGCTGACGTTTCTGAAGAAGGGTCTTGACCCGAAACGTCAGCTTTCCTGCTCCTCTGATGCTGCTTGGCCTGCTGTGTTCATCCAGCTCTACACCGTGTTATCTCATCATTATGAAAAGATGGCTTCATTTTTTTTAAAATCTTTAACACTATTATCATGAAGTACGTAATTCAGTTCTCTAAAGTTATAGCTTTCATACTAATTTTACATATATGTAGAACACTGGATTGTGTTAGTTCTATCTTATCTATGCATTTTCTTTAAACCCATAAAAATGTTGCAGATGCATTATCATGACCTGCAACATGTACAGTATGTAAGTGAAAAGCCTGTAACATAAGATTCCAACAAAATAGTCTCATATTTTTGTCGATAAATTTTTCCAAGAAGGTGAGAGGGTGGTGGTCTGTATACTCAACCGTCTGCAAAATATTGTTCATAACATAAACATTAAAATGTTGTAAGGTCAGTACCAAACTCAATAATTCTTTTTCAACAGTGGAGTAATTTCTCTGATGAATATTGAGTTTCTTTGAAAAAATATCCAATTGTCCTTTCAATTCCACCATCATCCTCCTGCATCAACACAGCTCCAACCCCTATATCTCTGGCATCGATAGCGACTTTAAAGGGTTTCAAGAAATTTGGTGTAGTTGAAACTGGTGCAATTTAAATTCTGAAATGCCCTCCTGGCATTGTTCTGTCCACTGAAATTTTGTGTTCTTCCTTAGCAAATCTGTAAGCGGTGCCACCATGCTACTAGTTTGTGCAAACGTTCGGTAGAATCCACTTGGTCCTAAAACTTGAAGCACCTCTTTCTTTGAGGATGGTCTTGGAAATTCCTCTGGCCTTCATTGCGTTCCTTCCATGATCGATGTTATGTCCTAAAAACATCACTTCTGCCTTCACAAATTCAGTTTTTGCTAAGTTTATAACCAGTTTTGCCTCCCATAATCTTTCAAAGAGCTCTGCCAAATGCACCGTGTGATCTTTCTATGAATGGCTAAAGACCACGATGTCATCTATATTGATGGCACAATTATTCAATCCTGCCACAACTCTGTTCATAAGCCTTTGAAATATGGCGGGTACATTTCTTCGCCCCAAAGAGCATTACTTTAAATTGATGTAGTCCATCTGGGGTTACAAACGCAGAAACGTCCTTTGCTGTCTCTGACAAAGGTACTTGCCAGTAACCACAGAGTAAGTCCAACTTGGTGATATAAGTGACTTGTCCAACATTTTCCACATACCCAATCCCAAGGCTGGAGGACTATGAGTCTGATTTAGTTACGGCGTTGACCTTCCGGTAATCCACACAGAACCACTGGGTGCCATCAGGCTTTGGAACAACACAATCGTTGAGCTCTATTCACTTTGATTTGGCTCAGTGACATCTTCTTGGAGCATTGCTTCTACTTCCTTCTACACGTGTGCAGCTTTAAGAGGTTTAAAGGGGTGTTGTTTTATCAGAACAGCATTCCCTACTTCAACTTCGTGCACTCTAGTACTAGTCCTTCCCATTCTATTCCCACGTATGTCCTCCTATTTCTGCAAGAAACCTTTCAATTCAGTCCTCTGTTCCTGAGACAGAGAGCTCACTATTCTATCCTATTCTCTAATGAATTATTTAACTTCCTTTGAGGCACGTCAAGATCAAATGATTCCGATTCTGATTCCTCACTCTGAGGGGTAGTAACTAATACCTGTTTCTCTGGTTCCCTGTCTATATATTAGTAGGGTTTTAGTATGTTCACATGACATACCTGATAAAGTTTTTCTTTATGGCATTACCATATAATTCATCTGACTCAACTTCTCAATCTGATAGGGACCACTAAACCTTGCTTTGAAGGGATCTCCTACAACTAGTAACAGCACTAATACTTTATCCCCATGGGCAAATGTCCAAGTTTTAGATTTCTTATCTGCTTCTTGCTTCATTAGATATTGTGCCACCTTCAGATGTTTTCTAGCTAATTCACTGACTCTGCTTAATCTTTCTTTCAACTCAGGTTCATAATCCAATTGTGAAATCTCTGACTTCGGTCCTATCAACTTTTCCTTAATTAATTTTAAAGGCCCCCTTTATGTCTGAACATCAACTCGTGGAGTAAACTGAGTCTATTCATTTAAGGCATCTCTGATGGCAAACAATATAAATGGGATACCTTTATCGCATCTGCTCACAGACCTCTTCTCTGTTTAATTCTTAAGCTTAAAAACCCTTTACCTCTTAAAGGGACCACACTTTGCCTTTTAATTCACGATTATTCTACCTAGCTTTGTAACATTCTGTAGCATTTTGTTTCTATTTCAGATCTCCAACTATGCATTATTTTGCTTATGAATGAAAGAAGTGACTTGGTTAAGTTTTATTTCATTGATTCTTTCATGAGATGCTGACATGACTGGCAAGGTCAGCATTTGTTGGCCATCTTCAATTATCCTTGAACCAAGTGGCTTATTAGGCCACTGTAGAGGATGTTTTAAGAATCAACCCCATTGCTGTAGTCCGGACTTGTGTCTTGGTCAGGCCAGGTAATAATGGAGATATCCTTCTTTAAAAGGTGTGAGAGAGCAAGATGGGTTTTATTACAATTGACAATAGTTTCATGCTCAACACTACTGAGACTAACTTTATATTCCAAGTTTTATTAATTGAATTCAAATTCCACCAGCTATTTTAGTTGAATTTGAGCCCATTAGCTAATTAGCTGGTTCTCTAGATTATTAATCAAGTGACATTGCCACTATGCTATCATCTCCTCTGAGGATCTTGGAGGAAGGTAGAGCTATAAAACGTAGCACATAGAAAATAGGAACAAAAGTAGGTCATTAAGTCTGTCATTCAATGATTATGTTTGCTTCTGTATCTCAAAGCTATACTCCTGCTGTCCCCCCATATCCATTGATGTGTTTAAAGTCTAGAAATCTGTCCATTTCTTTCTTAAATTCAGTGACTTGGCCTCTACCACCTTATGTGGTAGAGAATTTCAAAGCTTCACCAACCTTCGAGTGAAGAAATTTATCTTCATTCCTAAGTGGTCTATACTATATCCTCTGATCTTGATTATGTCCCCTTCTTCTAAACCTTCTTGTCAAGAAGAACATCATCCCAACACCTGTTTTCTGTAGTGCTGATGGTCGTTAACTCAAAATGATTAGTCTTGAATCCTCCTAGAATCACTTTACAAATAGCTTTAAAGTTATTTAAGGTAGTAATAAAAATGCTAAAGCCAAATTAGCAATATTTCTTGGCCATACTTTCAAATTCATGCAAGCCCAAATACAACTTTTCTCTGATTTCTGAAATGAGTATTCTTCTCCTTAGATATTTGTTGCTAGAACAGGGAACAAAAAAAGTTTCACAACTAACTATGGTGAAGAAAATATATATTGTTGGTAATTAACTAATAAATAATGCTCAACTTCCAGGAAAAAAGACGTGGCAGGGGAATCCATGGAGGGAAAAAGAGTGGCCGAGGTCACAAAGGGCAGACCCAGCGTGGAAATCGGCCACGATTAGGATTTGAAGGTGGACAGACTCCATTTTATATTGTTATTCCAAAATATGGATACAATGAGGGGCACAGGTTGGTTGAAAAAAAATAATTTTATTGACTATGCAGTGGTCATCCACATTACAAACTATTGGTATGCTATATTTTGGAAACGTGATTTTCATGGAAGACGTACATGCATTTCATTATACATGTAATGTACAATGGGATCATGCATATTTAAGTATTTTACGTAAATATATATCTATAAATACCTACCTGGGTTCATGTGTATTGATAACCTTACTGTGTACATGCTTATACATGTCAATGCCAGCATGTATCTGATTACATGTATATCAGTGCATACATAAGTGATTGCATGTGTGTATTTGTGCACATGCATATGTACCTACCTGCTGCATACGCATGCTTGTTGCACACTTGTGCTTGTTTGCAAGTGGCTGGGTATACAGTAATTCGTCTGTATCTACGAGGGTCCTGTTCCTGAGAGTCCCTGCGAATGATGAAATTTGCAAGCGCGGAGCTTGTTTGTAAAAAGGCTAAAAATCGCAGATACACAATTTTTGCCCACGTATGTTGAATTTTGTTGCTGCTTACTACTTGATGTATATAGGCAAATTAGCCATTCGTGATTTTGCAGGTACAGATAGTCACGTGTGTATGCACATACAAATATGTGCATAGGAACAGATAGTCATATCTATTTATATGTACATATGCATTCATATCATTATGTTCTAGTCTCTGTGCTGACCTTTGCCATGGAGCCTGGAATAAGAAGAGAGAGATGCTGTAAAGAGATAGCAGTGTAGTCAATGAAAGGTAACGGAGGAGGAAAAGGGAAGGCAAAAGGCTGAAGGGGAGAAACAGCTTGGAAAAAAGAAAATCCACATTCCATATCAGCAGTCAGTAGTCATTAGACAGTCTGTAAGTCAGTCTGTGGTCGATGAGGGGTTGTATGAATTTTTGAGCTTTATCCTTGCTCTCATGTCCTCCATCTTACTGTTCTGTTATTTGTTCTTGGAGCATGTATATTACGTGGTTTGTGTGATGCATCTCAATGCATTCTTGGGTGTTGATAATAGACTACCCAAGTTTCACAGTTTTTAGATGAATTTCAGGAATATGATAGCCTTGTAGCCTGCAACCTTTGTATTGTCTGAAGATGATGTTAAATGAAGACTTGATTGAGAAGCTTCCCAAAGAAGGAGCTCCCTCACTGGATTCGGTGATGCTGGGGTTCTGCTGCAAGTTCCAGTTTTGGCTGATTATTCAGATGAAACACCGGAGCTTGATAAGTTTGGGCAAAAACACCAAGGGTTGTTTTCTGTATCCTATGCAGGCGTATTTTGGCCGTAACATTTGATAGAACTCTCATTTCTGAATCACAAAGTTCATAATGCTGGGGTCCTAAGGCCCATTCCACAAATATGCAATTGGTCATTTTTGTGCTGTTGCTGCTAATCCCACTGTATGACAATTGCCTGTCTTGTCAATGCAGAAAACATACTGTAAAGCATTATGGACTTTCTAAACTTGTGAAATGCACTGTTTGAATGTGTAATTTCATGAACAGACAGAGAGGAAAGTGGAGTTTAAACCACAATGAGATCAGCCATGATATTATCCGATGGTAAAACAGCCTCAAGGGACTGAATGGTTTACTCTTGTTTCTAATTGTTATGTACTTGTTTGTATATCTGCGTACCTACGTATAATGGGTATTGATTTGCATTGAAGAACAGATGATCTATACCGGAATTGTCATTTCTTGTACAATATTTTAAAAACAAAATATTCTTAACTTAAATTTCTTCTCTCCAGTTATCGACGACAATACCAACCACTAAGTCTGAATCGACTTCAGTATTTGATAGATCTGGGTAGAATGGATCCCAGTGAACCTATTGATCTGACCCAGTTAGTGAATGCGAGAGGAGTTACTGTCCAGCCACTCAAACGTGACTACGGAATCCAGCTAGTAGAGGAGGTAATATAAACCAGCATTGTTCTGTGTTAATGGCACAAAGTCACAACTCTATTTCTCAAGTAGGGTCAGCAATTTTCCAGTTGTTGCTTTGTTATTTCAGGAAATCTGTCTTTATATGGAAACAATAAGAAACAAATCTGCCACGTTTTTAAAATTTGGGCAGATCTACGGATAGTATCTAAGTGGTTAGCACTGCTGCCCCACAGTTCTAGGGACCCGTGTTCGATTCCAGTCTGTCTGTGTGGAGTTTGCAGGTTCTCCCCGTGTCTGCATGGGTTTCCTCTGGGTGCTCCGTTTTTCTCCCACAGTCCAAAGATATGCAAGTTAGGTAGATTGACCTTGCTAAAAGAAAGTTACCCCATAGTGTCTAGAGATGTTCAGGTTACGTGTATTAGCCATGGTAAAAATGAGAACAGCTTGGCACCAGACACAATAAGAGCAACTGAAGTTTAGTGAGAATATAAAATGGGAATCAATCCAGGAGACCATTAAAATACTCAACTTTATAGCTTAGGGGAAGTTTCTGCAATTTTTTAATTATGTAACTTCTTTATTAACTGTTTTGTTCTCCTTGCTAACATATGAACAGCGTAAGCTAAACAAAACCATTTGTTTTGTTTTGGACAGTTGTTTCTTTTACTGCCATTAGATGGAAGCAAATGCAAAGTATTTTGTGAAATTGTAGACTATTCCTCTAGGAGGTTCTTTATAGTTTATCAAGAATATTAGGAATTGAGAAATCTGTTTGTATTCACAAAGGCAGTTGTTAATGTAACATTTTTATATAGATTACTACAAAATATGTCCACAGGTATAAACCAATAATTTATTACATTGATGGAAGTTACAAGATCTACTACAATCCCCACAGCTCTTGCTTAATTTGTTATAGGGTGCTGACAACTTCGTAGCAAAAGTAAACATTGAAGTCCAGTGGGCATCAGAACTTGCTATAGCTGCAATTGAAAAGAGTGGTGGAATTATAACCACAGGGTTCTATGATCCACGGAGTCTGGGTAAGCATCATTCTATTTACTAACGATTAGTGCATATAATTGTTTAAATCAGTCTTTCGCTGTGTCTGGCACCATCTGTGGAGAGAAAGCAGAGATAACGTTTTGAGTCCAGTGACCCTTCCACTCCTGCTCAGTTTCTCCAGCAGTATCTGTTTTTGTTTCAAATTTCCAGCATCCACAGTTCTTTGTTTTATTTAAGATTCTTTCACTGTTGAGATCATCTAAAAACTTTTTCGCTCTAATGCTTTATGCTGTTGATTCTTTGGCCTAGAAATTTGCAAATTTCATGCTTAATTTTCAGGATTTTAAAGATGCTTGAACATCAGATGTGGAAAGTTGAAAGCATGCTTGGAATAATTTTTAGTCTTGCAAAGGCAAACTTGGTGCCTAATGCATGTTGAGGTTCTCTATGCAAACTTACATGAATGCAGCCAGTTTATATACTTATCAAAAAATCCAAATGCCCTGTATAATTTCGTAGTAGGAATAGGTGTAATGCACTAAACTGCTCACAATTGGCGCTAAAGTGACGGACTTAGCATGACTGAGATTTGCGCAAGATGAGTAAGTATGCAGCATTACTGATCAACAGAAAATGGGAGGTCAAATGTAAGCATATAGAATGTTATTGGAAGGAAGTGATTGTAACAGGTATGATTTACACAGCCATTCATGGATTTTAGCAATAAACTTATGGATTTAAAAATCTGAACTGGTATCAAAAAAATTATGTATCAGCATGGTTAACCATTTAGCAATGTTTCTGCATTTCAACAGATGTTTTATGTAAGCCAGTGCCCTTTTTTCTCAGAGGACAACCCATTCCAAAACGTATGCTTCCACCTGAAGAACTGGTTCCTTACTATACAGATGCACAAAATCGTGGTTATTTAGCAGATCCAGCAAAAATTCAAGAAGCACGGATGGCACTTGCTAAGAAATATGGCTATACTCTACCGGACATTACTAAAGATGAGATGTACAGCGTTTTAATGATGCGTAAGGATCCTCGACAAATTTTCTTTGGGCTTTCTCCTGGGTGGGTGGTAAACTTGTCTGAAAAGAAAATTTTAAAACCAACTGATGAAGACCTGTGTAGTTACTATAGTTCTTGAAGCTGATAATGATGTAGTTGTAAATTAAAAGTCAATGATTATTTGCCAATGTGAGCTAAATTATGAATTAAAAGACTTTTTTGTTTTAAAATTCCTGGGTTATTTATTTGAGTTGAATTTTTCTGTTGAGTTTAAGTAGTTACTGGCATTATATGTTAAAATTTAGCTAGTAACTGGTGATACTGCTCATGGTGATTTGGAAGGTATACTGTTGTTCTATGGTTTAATGTACAATATGTTTTACATTGTATCCTTCTGTGCTTCTGCTCTTGGAGAAAAATTAAAATAAATTAATTTTTAATCCTTAGAGTGTATTGTTTTCTACTCATCTATTGTTTGTTCATTTTGTATTCTTTCTTTCGCTCTTTTTATGACTCTGATATGTTTCTCTTTTTTTCTATTGCTTGTGTAAGTTCTTTCCTTTACTGTGTCACTTCTGTATTTCTCTTAATTCGCCTGTATGATTCTGACGCTTTACTTGTAGTCCAGTTCCACGTGTTGTTTTTTACAGCTTAAGATGTACACGACTTAAAACCAAGAAGACGCTAAGAAATCACAACTAGAATTTAAGACCAGAAAGAATTGGTACAGGATGTAAATACCATGCAGTAGTGTTTGGGTTTTAAGGGATTAATTTTGGTTGAGGTGTGAGAACTGGTGCTAAGTGGTTGCCTTATCAAAAAGGCAAACTTGATTGGAATTTGGTGGTGAATTATTGATTAGCTGCATGTCTGGGCAATAAACTAGCCCCTAAACTATTGATGAGGCAAATCCCTGAAGCCTGTTGTTTCATGGTACTGAGCATTAGTAACAGGTTCTGATCCATCCCACTGGATCGGAGATGCCAATACAAATTCACCTTCACGTTTCAAGGCCAGCAGTACACCTGGACCTGTCTCTCTTCGGGATTCCGTAACTCTCCATCTTCCATTAAGGGTTGATCTTCCATTAAGGGTTGTTCCAGGTCCTAGAAATATTTTCAAAGCCAAAATGTCTAATACAATATGTAGATGACCTGTCACTACAGGTAGTTACTAGACAGGAACACCTTGCGTTACTGACAGAATTATTCACCCTATTAGCCAAACTATGACTGGGGGTCAACCCTAAAAAAGCCTAAATTATGAAGACACCGGTCTCATACTTAGGAACCACCATTACCTGTGGGAAACATGAGATTCAACAGAAGCACATTGGGACTGCATTACCTCTGCCAAAAACTCAGCCCACTGTGCTGTTTTCTAGGACTCGGAGTAATATTAAAACCATATTGACTATTTCATTACAAAGTATACGCCCTGATCCCAAATCTTAAGGACACACATGGAACTGAACAGAACAACATGTAAACACCATTTTAAAACTAAAGCAAAGCTTAGCACAGGCACCAGCCTTGTGAATCCCAGATCTTGAATTACTCTTTGCACTAGAGGTAGTACCACTGACATTCTCTGTAGCCATAACCTCGTATTCTTTGCTCTATTCTATTACCCTAATGCACTCTATGATATGATCTGCCTGTACTGCATGCAAAACAAAATGTTTTGCTCTACCTAGGTACAGTTGAGAATAATAAAGCCAATCAAATCAATGTTAAATGTATCCAAGTACACACCTCCTTGGCTCACAATTTCAACCACTGTGTTGATGCACACCAATGCCAAATTATAACTACCATCAATCCCAAAGGGCCACTTCTACCTAAATTAAAGCTGCAGCCATTAAAGCCTTTCATTGATGGGTCCTCCAGGATCAAGAATGGGACTAGGAACACAGGCTGTGACTTATGTGTTGAGGATCTTGGGAGAACCCCTGTAATGGAAATAGCTTTAAAGCTTCTCCAGCCATATGAGTGCTCAAGCTGTTGTGCTTGCTTCAATCACATATGTGGTAGCTGATCAGCAACAGTTCCTGCCATGGCTACCTACGGTAGACTTACCTGATGCTGCAGTTGGGTGGATGGGATCCTTTAGATCCACCATGTGAAATTTGTTAATTTTGGGTGTAATCATTAACTAATGGTGTAAATGAGCATAGGGATTACAGATGATTGATGGGATTTCTCTGAAAATGGGTACATGGCAGTGGGATGCCGAGTGCACAGCCTGGACAAAGGGTTAGAGTTTGGTTGACGATGCCCTGGAGGCGAGGCCAGACCAGGGAAAATTTCTAGAATATGAGGTTTAAAACAGACCAAGGGTGGCAGGAAAAGCCCTTCCCCCAGCATGTCCCACAAGCATTCCAGGTCCACATAACAGACTGGTGATTAAGCCCACAGGCAAAATTTTGGTCGACAATATCCACCATGAATTAATGCTGATAATGATAAATATATTGGGGAACTGTGACCTGTCACTAATAAGCATGAAAGAAGGGAATTCCATAATGATCCAGCTATAGCATATGGGGCAGGAGCGTCATTAGTTATATTACTTGATTTGGCTCATTTGGATAATAAACTCAGGGTCTTGGCCCAACAAGTGAAGCAAGCCTTGGAAGGAATTAAAGGAGGACAACCGACAGGAGACAACAGGACAATTGACAGGGAACCAGCTAGCCACCTCCTAATGACCATATTAAAAAATAGTGAGAAAATCATCAATCAGATCATCCAGGGTAAAATCATGGATGATAGCGGGCAGCAAAATTGCACCCTGTGTAGCAACCATGGGAACTGGATAGTTGAGCAACTGAGGGAGGATCTCAGACAGGCTAGCCAAGGTAAAGTATTATCCTGGATCAGCCATGAACATCTGTTCCAGAAAAGTGGACATGCCAACACTATCATGAACAAATGCATCTTTGAAAGGTAGATTGGAGAGGATGAGATCAAGTAGGGTTTCCTCTTCTTGGTTCCTTCACGACCTGCAGCCCCAAACCAATGAATAGATCCCAGGGACAAGCAAATTCCACCATTTGATGGAATCAAAATCCAAACTGTAGAGAATGGACACAAAAACAGAAATTGCTGGAAAAGCTCAGCAGGTTTGGCAGCATCTGTGGAGAGAAATTGGCGTCACTGGACCTGAAATGTTAACTCTGAGTTCTATCCACGGATCTGCCAGACTTGTTGAGCTTTTCCAGCAATTTGTTTTTGTTTCTGAATTACAGCATCCACAGTTCTTTCATTTTTTATTTTAAAGAATTAAATTCTGCATACCTGTTCATTTTTTCAGATCTCTGTCAGTACTGGGAGCAGGACCAAGGCAGCTGCCACTTAGCCTTGAGTCAACTCGGACTCAGTTGCTATCAGTCATAACATCAAAAAGGTACATTTTGCTGCAGGTGCAGAGGTAGTTTGATGCAGGGAGTGGAGGTGGTAGCAGTGGAAACTGTGTTTCAGCTACCTGAAGTGAATTTGTCTTAGTTTTTTGAACGTTACCAAATTATTATTTTTTTGAATTAGAGCAGCAAACTACAACCAAGATGAAATGCAAAAATATCATACTAGTTCTTGTTTGGAGCAGCAGGAGCGCGAGCCAGGGTGCTGATGGGAAGGTAAGGTTTTTTTTTCCGTATAAAAACTTAATTTGTGCAGCAGGGTCCTTCTTGTTTAGAGCAGCAGGTGCGTGAGCCAGGGTGCTGACGGGAAGGTAAGGTTAGGTTTTTTTTTCCGTACAAAAACTTACCTCATGCAGCAGCGGCCTTTTTGCTTTCAGCGGCAGGTATGTGGAGAGAACGCGAGCCAGGAAGGAACAAATATATTCGGGCATTAGCTAAACCCGAAACACTACACGTGTAGTGTCTCCCACCCATCCTCCTCCTCTAACCAAAAAAAAAGACTGTGCGGAGGGCCGGTAAGGTAAGGTTTTTTTTAACTTTTTTTATTCTTCTGGAAATTAGAGTAGAGGGAATGGAAGCTAGGGCAGTCGCACGCTTCTCTTGCAGGGTGTGGGAGGTAAGGGTCACTGCTGATGTCCCCTCTGACTTCACCTGCGAGAAGTGCACGCAACTCCAGCTTCTCACAAACCACGTTAAGGAACTGGAGCTGGAGCTGGATGAACTCTGGATCATTCGGGAGGCTGAGGGGGTGATAGAGAGGAGTTATAGGGAGGTGGTCACACCCAAGGTACAGGAAAAAGGTAGATGGGTGACTGTCAGGAAGGGGAAAGGGAATAGGCAGACAGTGCAGGGTTCCCCTGTGGCCATTCCCCTCAATAATAAGTATACCGTTTTGGATGCTGTTGGGGGGGTGACCTACCAGGGGAAGGCCATAGCGGACAGGTCTCTGGCACTGAGCCTGGCCCTGTGGCACAGAAGGGAAGGGGGGAGAATAGGAGAGCAATTGTAGTGGGGGATTCAATAGTAAGAGGCACAGACAGGCGGTTCTGTGGACGCGAAAGAGATGAACGGATGGTATCAGAGATAGTAGGAACTGCAGATACTGGAGAATCTGAGATAACAAGGTGTAGAGGTGGATGAACACAGCAGGCCAAGCAGCATCATAGGACAGGAAGGCTGACATTTCGGGCCTAGACCCTTCATCAGAAATGGGGGAGGGGAAGGGGGTTCTGAAATAAATAGGGAGCGAGCGGGAGGCGGATAGAAGATGGATAGAGGAGAAGATAGGTGGAGAGGAAACAGACAGGTCAAAGAGGCGGGGATGGAGCCAGTAAAGGTGAGTGCAGGTGGGGAGGTAGGGAGGAGACAGGTCAGTCCAGGGAAGACGGACAGGTCAAGGGGGCGGGATGAGGTTAGTTGGTAGGAGATGGGGGTGTGGCTTGAGGTGGTAGGAGGGGATAGGTGAGAGGAAGAACAGGTTAGGGAGGCGGGGACGAGCTGGGCTGGTTTTGGGAGGGGAGATTTTGAATCTTGTGAAATCCACATTGATACCGTTGGGCTGCAGGGTTCCCAAGTGGAATATGAGTTGCTGTTCCTGCAACCTTCAGGTGGCATCGTTGTGGCACTGCAGGAGGCCCAGGATGGACATGTCGTCTGAGGAATGGAAGGGGGAGTTGAAATGGTTCGCGACTGGGAGGTGCAGTTATTTATTGCGAACCGAGTATAGGTGTTCTGCAAAGCGGTCCCCAAGCCTCCGCTTGGTTTCCCCGATGTAGAGGAGGCCACAACAGGTACAGCGGATGCAGTATACCACATTAGCAGATGTGCAGGTGAACATCCGCTTGATGTGGAAAGTCTTCTTGGGGCCTGGGATGGGGGTGAGGGAGGAGGTATGGGGGCAGGTGTAGCACTTCCTGTGGTTGCAGGGAAAAGTGCCGGGTGCGGTGGGGCTGGAGGGGAGTGTGGAGCAGACAAGGGAGTCACAGAGAGAGTGGTCCCTCCGGAAAGCAGATAAGGGTGGGGAGGGAAAAATGTCTTTGGTGGTGGGGTCGGATTGCAGATGGCGGAAGTGTCAGAGGATGATGCGTTGGATCCGGAGGTTGGTGGGGTGGTACGTGAGGACGAGGGGGATTCTGTTTTGGTTGTTATTGCGGGGACGGGGTGTGAGGGATGAGTTGCAGGAAATGCGGGAGACACGGTGGAGGGCGTTCTGGACCACTGAGGGGGGGGATGTTGCGGTCCTTGAAAAACGAGGACATCTGAGATGTACAGGAGTGGAATGCCTCATCCTGGGAGCAGATGCGGCGGAGGCGAAGGAATTGGGAATAGGGGATGGCATTTTTGCAGGAAGGTGGGTGGGAGGAGGTGTATTCTAGATAGCTGTGGGAGTCGGTGGGCTTGAAATGGATTTCGGTTTCTAGATGGTTGCCCGAGATGGCAAGCTTCAAAATCTCCCCTCCCGCTACCGCATCCCAAAACCAGCCCAGCTCGTCCCCGCCTCCCTATCCTGTTCTTCCTCTCACCTATCCCCTCCTCCCACCTCAAGCCGCACCCCCATTTCCTACCTACTAACCTCATCCCGCCCCTTTGACCTGTCCGTCCTCCCTGGACTGACCTATCTCCTCCCTACCTCCCCTCCTACACTCAGCTTTACTGGCTCCATCCCCCCCTCTTTGACCTGTCTGTTTCCTCTCCACCTATCTTCTCCTCTATCCATCTTCTATCCGCCTCCCCCTCTCTCCCTATTTATTTCAGAACCCCCTTCCCCTCCCCCATTTCTGATGAAGGGTCTAAGACCCGAAATGTCAGCCTTCCTGCTCCTTTGATGCTGCTTGGCCTGCTGTGTTTATCCAGCTCTACACCTTGAACGGATGGCATGTTGCCTCCCGGGTGCCAGGGTCCGTGATGTCTTGGATCATGTCTTCAAGATCCTTAAGGGGGAGAGTGAGCAACCAGCAGTCATGGTACACATCGGTACCAATGACATAAGTAGAAAAAGGACTGAGAATGTGAAAAACAAGTACAGGGAATTAGGTTGGAAGCTGAAGTCCAGGACAAACAGGGTAGTTATCTTTGGATTACTACCAGTGCCATGCGATAACGGGGTAAGAAATAGGGAGAGAGTGCAGCTAAACATGTGGCTAAAGGGCTGGTGTAGGAGGGAGGACTTCCATTATGTGGATAATTGGAGCACATTCTAGGGAAGGTGGGACTTGTACAGTAAGGATGGGTTGCACCTGAACCGGAAGGGCACAAATAGCCTGGGAGGGAGGTTTGCTTGAGCTATATGGAATGGTTTAAACTAGATTGACAGGGGGTGGGGAACCGGATTTGTAATTCAGAGGATGAGGTATTCAGCCTTCCAACAGACACAACAGGGAGTGAGGTTGTTAATAAAGAAATACGATCGATGGAGCGTAATTGTGGACACAGGGATGGTTTAAGATGTGTATACTTCAATGCTAGAAGTATCAGACATAAGGCGGATGAATTTAGAGCATGGGTCAGTACTTGGAACTATGATGTTCTGGCCATTACAGAAACTTGGGTAACTCGGGGACAGGAATGGTTGTTGGAAGTTCTGGGATTTAGATGCTCTAAAAGAAATAGGGAGGGTGGTAAAAGAAGCGGGGGGGTGGCATTGCTAGTCAGGACTAATATAGCAGCTACCAAAAGGCAGTTCGAGAATGATGCGTCTACAGGGTCAGTTTGGGTTGAGGTCAGGAACAAGAAAGGAGCAGTCACTTTGTTGGGGATTTTTTACAGACCCCCTAATAGCGGAAGAGAAGTGGAGGAGCGGATTGGGAGGCAGATACTGGAAAGGTGCAGAAGTCACAAGGTTGTAGTCATGGGTGACTTCAACTTTCCAAATATTGATTGGAAACTTTTCAGTTGTAATAGTTCAGACAGAGCGGATTTTGTCCAGTGTGTTCAGGAAGGATTCCTGACAAAGTACGTAGATAGACCAACACGAGGAGAGGCCACTTTGGATTTGTTGCTTGGCAATGAACTGGGCCAAGTGTGAGACCTGTTGATAGGAGAACATTTTGGCGGTAGCGATCATAACTCTGTTACTTTTACAATAGTCATGGAAAAGGACAGGTACATACAGCAGGGTAAGGTTTATAATTGGGAGAAGGGTAATTACAATTCTGTTAGGCAAGAACTGGGTAACATAAAATGGGAACAGATGCTGTCAGGGAAGAGCACTATTGAAATGTGGAAATTGTTTAAGGAATGCATACTGCATGTGCTTGATATGTTTGGCCCTAGCAGGCAGGGAAGATGCCGTCGAGTGAGGGAGCCTTGGTTGTCAAGAGAGGTCGAACGACTGGTTAAGAGGAGGAAGGATGCTTATGTAAAGGTTTAGGAAGCAAGGAACGGAAAAGGCTCCAGAGGGATACAAGTTATCCAGGTAGGAGCTGAAGGTCTTAGGAGAGCTATAAGGGGGCATGAGAAAACCTTGGCAGATAGGATCAAGGAAAACTCCAAGGCTTTTTATACGTACATGAGGAATAAGACAATGACCGGAGAAAGGGTAGGGCCTATCAAGGATTGTAAAGGGAATTTGTGCACGGAGCCTAAAGAGATAGGAGAGGTCCTTAATGAATACTTTTCTTCGGTATTCACAACTGAGAGGGACCTAGTTGTAGAGGAGGACAGTGGTAGGCTAGAGGAGGTGGATGTTATTAAGGAAGATGTACTAGGAATTTTGAGGAACTTGAAGATAGATAAGTCCCCCGGGCCTGATTGGATTTATCCAAGGATTCTATGGGAAGCGAGGGAAGA
The DNA here is from genome assembly GCF_021869965.1 of Rhincodon typus. NCBI lineage: Eukaryota > Metazoa > Chordata > Chondrichthyes > Orectolobiformes > Rhincodontidae > Rhincodon > Rhincodon typus. The sequence goes on along the minus strand of NC_063335.1, from coordinate 62,913,728 downwards.
GATCGCAGGGCCTTTGGCGATGATCTTTTCGTCCTCACTGTCCACGGGTATAGTGCCAGAAGATCGGAGAGAGGCAAACGTCATTCCCTTGTTCAAAAAAGGGAATATGGATAACCCTGGAAATTACAGGCCAGTTAGTCTTACATCAGTGGTGGGCAAATTATTGGAAAGGGCTCTGAGAGATAGAATTTATGATCACTTGGGAAGGCACAGTTTGACTCGTGATAGTCAGCATGGATTTGTGAGGGGTAGATCATGCCTGACAAACCTTATTGAATCCTTTGAAGAGCTGACCAAACACGTGGATGAAGGTAGAGCAGTGGATGTGGTATACGTGGATTTAAGTAAGGCGTTTGATAAGGTTCCCCATGGTAGGCTCATGCAGAAGGTAAGGAGGCATGGGATAGGGGGAAATGTGGCAGATTGGATTCAGAATTGGCTGACCCATTAGAAGACAAAGGGTGGTAGTGGACGGAAAATAGTCAACATGGTGCTCAGTTATGAGTGGTGTACTACAAGGATCTGTTCTGGGTCCTTTTCTATTTGTGATTTTTGTAAACGATCTGGATGAAGGAGGGGAAGGGTGGATTAGTAAGTTCGCAGATGATTCAAAGGTGGGTCTAGTTGTGGATATTGCGGAGGGCTATTCTAGGTTACAAAGGGACATTGATCGGATGCAGAGCTGGGCTGAGAAGTGGCAGATGGAATTTAACCCTGAAAAGTGTGAGGTGATTAATTTTCGAAGGACAAACTTGAAAGCAGAATACAGGGTTAACGGAAAGATTCTTGGCAGTGTGGAGGAGCAGAGGGATCTCGGGGTTCATGTCCACAGTTTCCTGAAAGCTGCCATCCAGGTGGATAGAGTTGTTAAGAAGGCGTATGGTGTGTTAGCTTTCATTAATAGAGGGATTGAGTTCAAGAGCCATGAAGTTATGCTCCAGCTATACAAAAGCCTGGTTCGGCCACATCTGGAGTATTGTGTCCAGTTCTGGTCGCCTCATTACAGGAAAGATGTGGAAGCGTTGGAAAAGGTGCAGAGGAGATTTACCAGGATGTTGCCTTGAATGGAGGGAAGGTCTTACGAGGAAATTTTGAGAGAGCTAGGGCTTTTCTCTTTAGGACGACGAAGGATGAGAGGTGACTTGATTGAGGTGTACAAAATGATCAGAGGTATAGATAGAGTGGACAGCCAGAGACGAGGGGTCATAGTTTTAAAGTGAGTGGAGGTAGATATAAGGGAGACGTCAGAGGTAGGTCCTTTACTCAGAGAGTGGTCACGGCGTGGAATGCATTGCCGGAGAGGGTAGTGGAGTCAGCCTCATTAGGGGCATTTAAGCGGCTATTAGATAGACATATGGATGATAGTAAAAGGTAGGGTTGGAGGTTAGGTAGACCTTAGGATTAGGGTAAAAGTTCGGCACAACATCGTGGGCCGAAGGGCCTGTACTGTGCTGTACTGTTCTATGTTCTATGTTCATACATCCCAATTTAGGACAAGATCAAAAGACTAAGGACTTGCATTAAAATTTATTACCAATCACAATGGTCTAGCCATAAAGGGACCTATAGGGCCCAGGGTGCCTTGGTATTGCCTAAAAGCTGTTGGAAAGGTCAGCTGCAGAATGAATGAGTGGGAGGAAGGGAATTAGGAAAAAGAGCTGCTTACTGAGTTAATGTGTTGTGAGAATGTGATAATTAGATAAACCCTTGTCCCAAAAAGTTTCATTTCTTTTTGCCTATAGCCACTCTCATCCCTGATTATCCTTCAGGCCTCAGTCAGTTTGTGAGTATTGCAGCTACTGAAGAATTTTTAGTGATAAACGTTGACATTTCCTATCCAAAGTATAATCTGTGTCCTTGCCACTGATAAAATGTAAGCCTTTATAAGAAGGTTACGGTTCAAACTCTATATTTAATTCAAGGTGAAATGGAGGCAAAAAGGCCCTGTAATCTGCTTCAAATTCTGCTGAACAACAAGTTTGGGAGCAAGGGTTACCAAGGTGATCGGTGATAGATGCAGATTGCTCACAGCCGAGATTGAAAGCAAGAGCATCTGGAGTGACTGTGGACACACTTCTAGTTTTCAGCTTTTCTGACAAGAGAGATTACTCACAGAAAGTGAAAGATGTCTCACAGAGAGATGAAAGGTTATTGTGGTAATCAAGGAGAAAAACACTGGTGGAATACAGTGAATTGTTTAATTGTCCACCACCATTCATAACTGGATGTGGCAGGACTGCAAAGTTGTTAGTCTGATCTGTTCGTTGTGGAATTACTTAGCTCTGTATATCACTTGCTGCTTATGCCGTTTGGTATGTGTCTGGTCTGTTTGGTGGCGTCCCAGGCTGATGCGTCAGCTTCAGGTATGTCTGTTGCTACTCCTGGCATACCCTCCTGCATTGTCTATTGAACCAGGGTTGATACCCTGGCCTGATGGTAATAGTTGAGTGGAGGATATGCCAGGCCATGAGGTTACAGATTGTGCTGGAGTACAATTCTGCTGCTGTTGTTGGCCACAGCACGTCATGGATGCCAGTCTTGACTTGCTAGATCTATTCGAAGTCTGTCCCATTTAGCACAGTGGTAGTGCCGCACATCACGATGGAAGTTATTCTCAATGTGAAGGCTGGACTTCGTCTCCATAAATGTGTGGTGGCCTCTCTTACCGATACTGTCATGACTGAGGCATCTGTCGCTGGCAGATTGGTAAGGATGAGGTCAAGTATGTTTTCCCTGTTGTTGGTTCTCTCACCACCTGCTGCAGACCCAGTCTAGTAGCTATGTGTTTTAGGACCCAGCCAGCTCAATCAGTAATACTGCTGCCGAGCCAATCTTGTTGGTGGATATTGAAATCGCCCACATTTTGTGCCCCTGTCATCTTCAGTGCTTCCTCTCAGTGTTGTTCAACGTGGAGGAGTACCGATTCATCATCTGACAGAGGATGGGGTACATGGTAATCAGTAGGAGGTTTCTTTGCCCATGTTTAAGCTGAAACCATGAGATCTTATGACGTCTGGCGTCAATGTTGAGGACTACCAGGCCAACTCCCTCCTAACTGTATACCACTATGCTGTCACTTCTGGTAGTAGGACAGGACATATCTAGGGATATTGATGGTGGTTTCTGGGACATTGTTTGTGAGGTATGATTCTGTGAATATGACTGTGTCAGGCTGTTGCCTGAGACAGCTCTCCCAGTTTCGGCACTCATTTCCAGATGTTAGTAAGGAGGCCTTTGCAGCATTGGTCTGCCATTGTCTTTTCCCGTACCTAAGTGGATGCCAGGTGATGCATCCAATTTCATTTCTTTGAGACTTTGTAGACACTGGAGCAATTGATTGGCTTGCTAGGCCATTTCAGAGTGCAGTTGAAGTTAACCACATTGCTATGTGTCTGGAGTCACCTGTAGGCCAGACCAGGTGAGGTTGGCAGATATTCCAGAAGGATATTAGTGAACCAGATGCGTTTTTCTGACGATTGACAATGTTTTCATGGCCATCAGTAGATTCTTAATTCCAGATTTTTAAAAAATTGAACTGAAATTTCACCAATTAACATGGTGGGACTTGAACCCTTGTACCCAGAACATTAGCTGAACTTCTGGATTAATAGTCTAAGCAATAATACCACTAGGCCATCACCTTCCTCCATTTGCCATTTTATCAATCATAGTAAAGTATTGATTATCTTTTTTCTAGCTTAAAATGTAAGTTGCTTACTTGGTAAGATTCATGTTGTTCTAAGTTTACTTGTTTCAGTAAAGGTCTTGAAATTGACTTGTGCAATTCCTTTGCATTGTTCTCTGGGTATTGTCACAAAGTTGTCATATCATAACTATTAATCTTTGATTTCATTGACCAATTTAATACCTGGGATGTTCGTGCAAAATAAACCACCATTAAATGGGCCAGGACACTGTTTCAAAGTAGCTGTCAAGGCCTCCTGACCTACAAGATTGGCCAGATTTCTAAAAACCTCTGATGTGGATTAACAGGAGATATGTCTGAGTAGCTAGCCTACACAACTTCACACTTATCATTGTTTGAATAACTGAGCGAAGTAAACACCCAAGGACAATAAACAACAGCCATATTATTTGTAGATATTGCTGGAAATAGAAGAACATTTACCAAAACCTATTGAAATACTTCAACACATTTATGTGCAATGATAACTCGGTGGCTTTGACAAATAGTCACCAAAACTCCTTCAGTATTATGACTTGTCCCTATATGATTTGATTTGATTTATTATTGTCACATACACCTAAGTACAGTGAAAAGTATTGTTTTACATGCAGTACAGGCATATAATACCATACAAAGATCATAGGGTGATTAAACAGAGCAAGGAATACAAAGTTACGGCTGCAAAGAAGGTACTCAAAAAGCAAGATCAACATTAAATTTGAAATTTAAGAGGTCCATTCAGAAGTCTAATAACAGCAGGGAAGAAACTGTTCTTGAATCTGCTGGTATGTATGTTTAAGCTTTCGTGTCTTCTGCCTGATGGAAGAAGTTGGAAGAAATTATAACCTGGTTGGTAGAGATCTTTCATTATGTTGGCTGCCTTTCTGCGACAACAAGAAATGACATCGAGTAAATAAATGGAAGGTTGGCTTGCGTGATGGTCTGGGTGTGTTCACAACTTTCAGTAGTTTCTCATGGTCCTGGGCAGAGCAGTTGCCCGACCAAGCCATGATTTATCCAGATAAAATGCTTTCTATGATGTATCTATAGAAGTTAGTGAAGGTCCTTATGGACATGCCAAATTTCTTTAGCCTTCTGAGGAAGAAGAGGCACTGTTGTGCCTTCTTGATCATTGCATCAACATAGGTGGCCCAGGACAGATTGTTGGTGGTCGTCACTCCTAGTAACTTGATGCTTTCGACCATCTCCTCCTCAGCTTCATTGATATAGATAAGGTCATGCCCTCCTCCTTGCTTCCTGAAGTTGATAATCAGCTCATTAGTTTTGCAGACATTGAGGTAGAGATTGTTAACTTTGTACCATGTCACCAAGCACTCTATCTCTTTCCTGTATTCTGCCTTGTCATTGTTTGATGTCTGTCCTACAACGGCGATGTCATCAGCAAAGTTGTAGATGGAGTTCAGACAAAATTTGGCCATACAGTCATGAGTGTACAGTAGGAGGCTGAGTATGCATCCTTGCAGGGCATCGGTACTGAGAATTGTTGTGGGGAAGGTGCCATTGCCTATCTTCACTTACTGTGATCTGTGGTTCAGTAAGTCGACCAATGTGCCAATAGCCATCTATCATATGATTAAGCCCACACCCAATTTTTGTTTTGCTTTTTTGTTACAGAAGAGTAACTTCAAGAAAACTAGTAGATAGAATAGTAATAGCAGCTGGCTCTGGACAGTTTTCTGTTCAAACTCGAACCCTACCTCCACTACAATTGGGAATACAATATAGAGATAGGGAATATTAAAATAAAGCAACTTAATGTGCTATAACATCCATATTGGGAAAAAGAGGGCTTGCAGCCCATAAGAGAAGAACAACAATTCAATTCGACTGCAACCCTAATGGAACCTCAAAATCACCAAAGAAGCCTCAGAACATAGAACTCTTTTTATTTATGAACTTTAACTTTTATTAAGTTTTATACTTCACTGGAATGAGTTTGACCATAAAAATAACTTAAGTAACATGATATTTGAAGACACAGAAGACCCAAAGGTCACGAAGCAAGGATTCTTTAGTCCACTGGCATCAAATCATGAAAGAAGATTAATTAAGGAATTATTTACACGGAATTGAATAATCCTTTGCCTGCCTGCTTCTTCTTCCTGTGAGGCCTCATTTCTACAAAGACATCCTTTTTTCCAGAGAGGGTTCATTCACCTGCCTCACCATTACCACAGGCTGCTGTAGTTTGTGTTACACTTATTTTTGTTAAATCAAAAGGTCTAGCCTATTTCTTCATCTGGGACATAACAGACATAGCAAAGTACATATTAAATTTAGAAAACACATCTTTAAACAAAATTTCTGCTAAAGTCAACCTCAACGAATGTAATCACTGTTCCAGACTTGGTTTTAACAGTATTCAAATCATGTGTATTAAGTTATTAGTCTCAATGGGGATCATAGTACCATCTTCAATGATTTTTCCAAACTGTGTTCAATAGGGAGGAGTACTGATCAACTGAGGGGCGGCAAATAAGTTTCTTTGCTCATGTTAGACCTGATGGGGCTTGGAGTCATTTAAGGACTCGCTCCTTTCTGACCATAGCGTAGCTGCTACATTCTGGATTTGATGACGTTTAATGAAGCAGACTTGATTACAAGGTGAAGGAATCTCTAGGGGGCAGTGACAATGACATGAAGAAGGAGCTGCTCAGAGTTGATTGGAAAGGAAGCTTACTGGGGAAGATGGCAGAGCAGCAATGGCAGAAGTTTCAGGTGATAATTCAGGATGCTTCAGAAATTCACCCAAGGAAGAAGAAACATATTTAAGGAGGATGAGGCAACCACGGCTGACAAGGGATGTTAGGGACAGCACAAAGCAAATGAGAATACATACAATGGGGTGAAGATTAGGGAGAGTCCAGAGAAATGGGAAGCCTTTAAAAAAGAGCAGGGGGTAACTAAAAAGGCAATAAGGGGGAGAAGATGAAATACATGAGTAAGCTAGCTAGTAATATTAAAGAAGATTGCGGGTTTTTTTTAGATATGAGAAAAGGAGGTCAGAGGCAAGACCACTGGAAAATAAGACTGGAGAAGTAGTAATGAGGAACAAAAAATTGGCAGAAGAACTGAATAAGTGGAAGGCACCAACAACATGCCAGAAGTTCAAGAGAATCTGGGGACAGGGGAGAGTGTAGCAGTCATCACTAATGTGAAGGTTCTGGGGAAACTGAAAAGTCTGAAGGTGAATAGACCAGAGGCAGAAGACAGGAAGGTATAAGCTGATTAGCCCGACCATGGTTGTTAGTAATATTTTAGAATCTATTATTAAGGATAAGATTGTGGAGTACTTGGAAGTGCATGGTAAAATAGCAGAGTCAACATGGCTTCATCGAGGGGATGTCACGCCCAACAAATCTGTTAGAATTCTTTGAGGAGGTAATGAGCAAGTTGGACAAGGGACGGTCAGTATCTTATCACAAATTTTTGACACATGGAGAGTCTTTGACACTGATCCAGCTCCTTAGAGCTGGCTCTAAAAGTGAACAGAACCTCTGACATTCCTGTTTATGTCTGTCAGCCAGGGCTGTCTGATTGCGGCTGTTAATCTGGTCCAATCAGGGAACTCATATTCTATGAGGTCCACCTGGCTGACCTTGTTATAATCACTACATCCCTCTCCCTCTGTGTCCTCAGACTCAGGCTGGTTCTTTTTTAATTGCTGCTCCTGGGGCATTTTAGCGAGTCAGGTTGCTCCAACTCGTCTCTTGCGCCCAGATCATCTTGGAAGAAATTCATTCTCCTCTTCAGGTGGTAAAGCCGTCAAAGCAATGATATCAGCTATGTCCATCTCAGAAACGTGAAATATTCAATGCTTGACTGAGAGGGAGAAGTTGTGTGTTCTGGAATAGTTGGAAAGGCAGTCGAGGAGACAGGCAAGTTTGCTCTTGCACTGTTTGCGAGTTCACAGCTTTCGTATGGTCTGAATGCTTGGTCAGGACCGTTGCACCTACCTGAACTTTATACATCACTGGCTCCGACCTCTCGTCGGCCACGCATCTTAGCTTTGCAGGGCCATTCCTGTGGTTTTTACGCCAAACTTTGTCCTCAGAAGTAAACAAACTCTCTCGCTGAGCACACTCTTGTATCTGGCTTTGGAGTTCCTGATGTTGTTTCACCCTCAGCTCCAGGTCCAGGAAGATCAATTTTAACCTGGTTCAGAGTCTTCTCCCCATTGGTGACTCTGCTGGAGCTACCACTACAGTTGAATGAGGGTATGTTCTGATAATCAAATAGAAACTGGGACAGTTCAGCATCTAGTCAAGCTGTAGGCTGTTCCTTTAAGCCTGCCTTCAGAGTTTAGACTGTTCTTTCCACCAAACCATTGGATGTTGGATGGAATGGAGCTGTCCTTATATGTTGAATACCATCTGATTTTAGTAAATACTCAAATTCTTTGCTGGTAAACAATGGCCCATTAATGTGACCAACATTTTCCAGAGTCCATGTATTGCAAAAGATGCGTCCAGTTTTACCATTGTTGTCTCCGTGTTTGACGTATAAACTCTGTCTGTCCAATCTTTGAATGGGCATCCACAGTGACTTAGAACATTTAGCCCATGAAAGCACCTGCATAATTGACATGTAACTGAGTTCAGGGTTTAATTTGCTTTTCACGCAAATGTGCGGGAGCCACTGGTGGTAATTTTGTCCATGTTGGTACTCTGGGCACTGCCCCACCCATGCAGTTATGTCTGCATTCAACCCTGGCCACCAGACATAACCTCTTGCCTACATTTTCATTTTGGAGATGTCTGGATGTATCTGATCGTAACTTTTGCTCGGGACAATCACTCTTGTTCCCCACAATAATTCTTGTTCCCCACAATAATATACCATCCTCTAATGTGATCTGGTCTCTCCGGATCCAAAAAGGTTTCAATTCTGGTTGTGATGGCCCTTTGGTTTCAAAGAACAAAGAGCAAAGAAAATTACAGCAGAGGAACAGGCCCTTCGTCCCTCCAAGCCTGCGCCGATCCAGATCCTCTATCTAAACCTGTCGCCTATTTTCCAAGAATCTGTATCCCTCTGCTCCCTGCCCATTCATGTATCTGTCTAGATACATCTTAAATGACGCTATCACGCCTGCCTCTACCACCTCCACTGGCAACGTGTTCCAGGCACCCACCACCCTCTGCGTAAAGAATTTTCCACGCATATCTCCCTTAAACTTTTCCCCTCTCACCTTCATCACCACTTATCACCACCAGTTGTTTCAGTTTTGCCAGGACCAGATCTTTCTGTGTCCAAAGTCTGAATATGTCAGCTGTGACTGGAAGTGTGTCTAGAAAGTTTTAAACTATTACATGTCTCTTCCAGTGGCACTATCACCAGTGATGTATCTGCCAGTGGGAGGTGGCTCAAAGCATTTTCATTTGCTACTTGCCCACCAAATGATGTTCCAAATTATAATTATACTGACTTAGTATAGAGGCCACCGCTAAATTTGGCCTGAAGCTATTGACGGCACTGCCTTGACTGCTTTAAGTAGACCTAGCAGGGGTTTGTTGACCATTATTATCACAAGTTTATGTCCATAAAGGCATTGGTGGAACTTCCTGACTCCAAGTATGACAAGCAAATCTTGCTTCTCTATCTGGGTGTATTTACATTCTGCATTAGTCAAATTCCTAGATGCATACACTATTGGGCTTTCCTCTTCTTTGGGCCACCTATGAGCTAATACTATGTCAATGCCATACGGGCAGGTATTGCATGTCAATACCAGATCTTGCTTGGGATCATAGTGTGCCAACATCTTAGAGGATGATAGTTGTTTCTTCACTTCCCTAAAAGCTATGGCTTGGCTTCACAACCATTTCCAAGGTTGACCCTTTCTTAGGAGTTGATGCAATGGTGCCAGGACGGACACCAGGTTATGTGTGAACTTTCCATAGTAATTCACCAGGCCAAGGAAAGACCTAAGCTCTGGTACAGACATCAGAGCTGGGGCACATTTGATCGCCCTCTCTTTATCTTCCAATGAGTGTGACCCAGTCTTGTCAACTGTGTAGCCCAAGTAGGTCACTTGGGATGCCTGGAACACACATTTCTCCTTTCGAAGACATATTCCTGTCTAGGAGAAATGTCTAAGGACTATGCCCAAGTTCTCTAAGTGCTCATTATTGGTCTTCCCTGTTATTTGCACATCATCCAGATAAATGATGACCTGGGCTAGATCTAGCAAAATGTTTTCCATCATCCGCTGAAAAATTGCACAGGCTGACAATACCCTAAATGGCAGTCTCATATATTGGTATAAACCCTAATGGGTATTAATTTTTGCATACTTTTGGAATCCTCATTTAATTGCAATTGCAAATCTGCATGGCTCATGTCCAGCTTTATGAAGAACAGCACCCTCCCGTCTGCATTTGCAAATGAAACCTCTGTGTGAGTGATTGAGTGTTTATCCAGCTGCAAAAAGTGGTTTATTGTTTGTTTAAAATTCCCACAAAGGGGAACCAACCCCTTAGGCTTCACAATCGGTATGACAAGTGCAGCTCATTCCACAAAATGGATATGTTTGATGATTCCTTCACTTTCCATCCTTCTGATTTCTGCCTCTACTTTTTGCCTGTTTGGCAAATGGGGCTAGGCAGGCCTTGCAAATCATGCAATTGTTTCCTGGTCAACAAACAAGGTGACCTTATGTCTTTTGTTAAGTCCCTAGACCTTCCAGAAAATCTGGGTATTTAATTTTGGACTTCAGTCAGGCAGCCATTTTCTAATCAAAAAATGTTGAGCCAATCTAGGTGAGTCTTTCTCAACCAATTTCACCCCATCAAGTTTGGGCCCGAGCGTCTTACTACAATCAGTGGTAACTGAATCTGCTGCTTTTCATAAGAGACTGGAAGTGAAGTTGTACCCTTAATCTGTAAAGGTGCCCCTGTATACGTTCTCAGTCTAGCCGAGGTCTTGTGCAAACTTAAGAACTGGAGTCCAGAGTGAATTTTGTTAAAGACTGGTTCTGCAATCACTGAAACGGTTGCACCAGTATCAACCTCCACTAGAACTGGGTGACCATTTATCCACAAAAATAGAAATTGCTGGAAAAGCTCTGCAGGTCTGATAGTATTCGTGGAGAGAAATCAGAGTTAACGTGACCTGAAAAATTAACTCTGGTTTCTTTCTACAGATGCTGCCAGACCTGCTGAGCTGTTCCAGCAATTTCTATCTTTCTGTTTGATGTACAGCTTCTAAAGTCCCATTGGTTTTTATTGACCATTTGACCAGATGTTTATTTTCATTGGTTCTGGTTTGGATATTGCTAAGCAATTTAACTGTTCCAAACCAGATGTAGGTGGAGTTCCCAGGGTGTTCAGCCTCTTGCATAAAGACTATGAGTTCTGTTCCTCAGTTTAGGTTTAGTGGGATTCTTTTGCTGTCTTGAGTCCACATACTAGCAGCAATTACAATGGTTTGCTGGCCCAGATTCTCGAGAAAATATTAACTGTTTGGCTGAGGCTCAGCTTTGTTTTGGGGTTTTTCTGTGGGCTGACCTACAGTCCCTCTGTTCAGGATATGTCCTGAGTGCGACTATGCAATTACCTTCACTTAAGTGATAAAAACCGAAAGAACTGCAAATGCTTTAAATCAGGAACAAAAATAAAGTTGCTGGAAAAGCCCAGCAGGTCTGGCAGCATCTGTGAAGGAAAAAACAGAGTTAACGTTTAGGGTCCAGTGACCCTTCCTCAGAAGTGTTCTCTGTTTTTCCCTTCACAGATACAGCCAGACCTGCTGGGCTTTTCCAGCAACTGTATTTTTGTTCACTCAAGTGATGTTCCCCAAGCACAGTCGGAGTAGCGAGGGTGCCCACTTCCATCGGCACACCCTGCAAGTTATATGCTCCACTTGTGGGATTTTCCGATGATAAAGCCAGTTGTTGTGCCTGTAGTCCAGTTGGGCTTCAGCTAGTAGGTGCTTTTGCATGGTTACATTATTAATCTCACTCTCGTTGCCAATGAAATAATTTCACAGAGGCTGGTATTCCATCACCAAGCCACCCTTTATTTACATGTGGAGAGTCCATGACACTGATCCAGCTTCTTAAGAGCCAGTTGTCAGAGTGAATAGAATCTCTGAAACTCCTGTTTATATCTGTCAGCCAGGGCTCTCTGATTGGACCAGAGTGACAGCCCTAATTAGGGACCTCATATTCTATGAAGTCCTCCAGGCTGACTTCATTATAATTGCGACTGTACAGTAAAAATCTTTTATCTGATTTCCTCAATTAACAGACTTCAGCTGTCCTCAATATAAATTGAGGTATAACCTCAATTCAAAGCTCTTATGGCATAACAGTAATGTCCTTACCTCTGATCCAAAAGGCCTGGGTTCAAGTCCCACTTGTTCCAGAGGTGAGTCATAGCAGGTTGGTTTTATTAAAAAATCACTTCTGGGCGATGAGTGTCACTGGCTGGCCAGTATTTGTTGCCCATCTCCAGCTGCCTTTGAACTGGATGGCTTGCTTAGCCATTTCAGAGGGCAGTTGAGGGTCAACCACATTGCTGTGGGTCTAGAGTCATGTGTAGACCATACCAGGTGAAGATGGCAGATTTCCTTCCCTGAAGGACATTAGTAAGCTCGTTGGGTTTTCCCAACAATTAGCAATGTTTTCATGGTCATCAATAGATACTTAATTCCAGATTTTTTTATTGAATTCAAATTCGATCATAGAGTGGAATGGTGGGAATTGAACGCAGGTCCCCAGAACATTAGCTAAGTTTTGGATTTATATTCTAGCAATAATACTACAAGACCATCACCTACCCTATTAAAAATATTCAGGATGAAACCTAGAATTTAAAGATCAAATTACAGTTAAACATTAAATGGTAAAACAAACAAAATTGAATGTTTGGAAAGAGATTAAGAACTGCATTCTCATCAAGCTGCCACCACTCTATTCCAAAGTGCAATCATGTGACTCTAGAACCACAACAATGTGGTTGATTCTTAAATGTCCTAAAGTTGACTAGCAAGCCACATTGATCAAGGACAATTACAGGTGGGCAACAAATGGCAGCAATCCAAATGCCATGAAAGAATAAGAGAAAATGAATATAGGATGTACGGACCCTGTACAACTGCAAAAGAAACTTCATACTATTTCGGGAATGTTGCTGAAATTACCTAGAAGGCTATCCCAGCAGTCTACAGTAGAGCACAGGGACTTTGGTGGTAGGTGTGGGAGGATATATAAATAGTAAATGGGGATAAAGACTTTGAAGGAAATGTGGAGTAAAGGAGTACCTGTGGCAACATTCTAATGATCATGTATATAAAGAACTATATCAAATGGCAAAAACCAAAGGACTGAGACTCGTTGGAAGAAGGCCTCAGCGAAACCTTGGTCTATAATAGACCATAAGAAATAGGAACAAATGTAGCCTGTTTGGCCCTTTGAGCCTGCCCACCATTCGATAGGATCATGGCTGATTCAATACTCATGTCCACTTCCCTGCCCTTTCACCATAACTTATTACGTAAATAGTTCATGGGGAATAAATATTAAGTCTTTATCCTAGTCTTGTGTTCAACCCTTGTTTGTCTCAAACTACTAGAAACTTCAGATGATTTTATATACTACGATCTCTGCTGAGTTGAATAGTAGACAGTTTCAGCAACTTATGTTATGTTATAAACCATTTGTTTTAGACACTAGTGTGTTAATTTGTATTTTTCCTGTATTATGGGAACATGTATCATAGTGATTATAATTTGTGTAATATATACCTTAAATAAATTTACATTCTTAGTTAATTTTCAAATGATAATGCAGGTGACATGGAAGTAGTGGGGAAAATATGTTAATTGTGTCAATGAAAACAGGAAACAGATGCTTGCTTACTAGCAGTGATAGGACTGCAAGATTGAGTGGACGTGATGTTAGACAGGGAGCAGCTGTATCCTGGCTACAATGCTGTCTTGTTTTGCATACTTACAAATTGCATCAGAGTCTGATCTGCACTGAGCTGCAATTTTTTACTAAATTTGAATGTTGACTAAGCATGAAATGGTAAATAAGTCTTAATTGGTATGGTGTGCATTGATGCATTTTTAAAATCAATATAGTACCTGGTTTGCTGTAGGAATGAAGCCTATTGAGATGAGTATGACTGATTTAAGTATTGGGATTACTCGTATTTTATTTATACCTAAAATCAGTCTTAAAAGCTCCTTTTACGCCATTCCACACAAAAGAATCTTTATCAATGTAACACCTTAAGCTCTCCCATTTTACAACTTAATTTAATAAAGGGAAAAATGTAAACGACTCGCTCTAGCTGTGAATTTGACTTATTGAGAAAATAGTTTACTATTTGCTATAGTACTACTACATGCAAGTACAATATATTTTTATATAATTCTGGAAATTGAATGATGTTTCTTGCTGTAATTTTTCAGTGTTGTAAATAAATTGTGATTTTGCTTTTACTATTAATTTAAACAGCATTTATTATTGACTTAATTTAAGGTTCCGGAAGAGGTAAGTGTCTTGTAGAGGTCTTTGGGCTAGTTGTAAGGACTGTGCAAAATGCTAGAATTCTCTATATTCTAACAGCTTGAGTGATGTTTTGCTGTCTTTCTATCTTTCAGAGAAACCTAGCCTCTTTTAAAGATAAATAATATACAGAACCAGAGATAGTAGGAACTGCAGATGCTGGAGAATCCGAGACAACAAGGTGCAGGGCTGGATGAACACAGCAGGCCAAGCAGCATCAT
>NC_063335.1:62803623-62894288 GCF_021869965.1 Rhincodon typus | reverse complement strand
CTATGATGCTGCTTGGCCTGCTGTGTTCATCCAGCCCTGCACCTTGTCCCAATATACAGAACCATATGGTTTACAACTGTAACAGGCAATAAAACCTCAGTGATTGATTACATTTTACACAAATGAGAGTCTATTATTTACTCATAAAAATGAAAAATTTGGAGTCTCTTCTGGTGGTCATAATCCTTGATCTCTCAAATTTCTATTCTTACTCTTTCAGTGTATCACCTCTTAAGGTGTCCACCTTCTGTCCATACTGCTTTTTCTCAACTTCATTTTTCCTTTCATTGTTTAAGCTTAGCCCAGTGTGCCGCTCTTGTTTCTGAATCAGAAGCTTTTATAGTTAAGCCCACTCCAAGACTTCAGTACAATTAGTCAGGACAATTGCACATAGTAGGTGAGATGCAAACATATCAGTCAAGGTAGGTCATGTTTAGGGACTATTTGTCAAAGTTGGCGGTGGGGGGGGTGACAAAGGTCTTGTGTGGTTTCGGTCTAGATATCCATCTGTAGTTTCAGAAGGGGTTGGGAATGGGGACAGGCAGTGGGGGATCAAAGGGTCGTGGAGCCAAGCTGAGGAAGGTGGAAGGGGAAATGTGGTGGGTTCTCAAGGTGAATGGTGGGCAGGGGGAATGCAGAACAACACCAGAGGACATGGGAGGAATGTATATTTACTGTGCCAACCACCATGGCCTTCACAGGGCAAGTGCAAACTCTGGCTGTAATGCTGGGATTCGGGGGACAGGGAAGACAGTTGTAGATGAATTTCAATTAGGTGGGTTTCCACATTGAGGAGTAGTTGGGTTGAAGTGGACTCTTGGGGTAGTGTGAGGTAATGGGGACATGCAGACTCTGGGTCCACACCTGGCAGCCAGGCAGGGCCTGGCGCTGATTATATCCGCCACAATATATCTTTTTCCCTGCTCTGGATGCAAAATGCTACTGTAGAATGGCTGGAACAACATCCAGGGTAGGTGGAATCAGTGTCAGTTTGATAGGCAAAAGTTCAGGACCTCCATTTGCTGGATGACACAACATTGTGCTGACAAAATCATAAAGCAGCAATTTACACAGCAGAGCTACATTTTTACTGAAATCATTTCATATAAATTCAATTGATGCTGCTTAGGTGTCATGTGCTGGTCAAAAATGGTTTACAACATGCCATTATCAGAGTCCCTAAAATGTAGAAACAGGCCATTTGGCCCAAACCAACTCTCCAAAGAGCATCCCACCCAGACTCACCTCAGTAACTTATCCTCATATTACTCACAGCCAATCCATCTAACATACACATCCCCAGACACTATGGTCAATTTAGCACAGCCAATCCACCTATCCTGCATATTTTTGGACTGTGGTAGGAAACACACACAGCCATGGGAAGAATGTGCAAACTCCACACAGACAGTCTCCTGAGGTTGGTATTGAACCTAGGTCCCTGGTGCTTTGAGGCATCAGTGCTAACCACTGAACCACCATGCTGCCTGGAGAACTGGGGACAGCCGGGAATGGGCTTTATACCTGGAATCTTTGGTGTTCAACAGAGGACTGATGATGGGCTTTATGCCTGATGAGCTGGGGGCAGCCAAAGGATTATTGGTAGGCTTTAAGCCTGGAGAGCTGGGGGCACCCCAGAGACTGATGAACGGCTTTAAACCTAGAAAGCTGGTGGTGGGCAGACTGACAGGCTTTATACATGGAGGGCTGGGGATAGCCAAGGGCTGACCACCTGAGAGCTGGTGGTGGGCAGGGGGCTGATGGGCTTTATGCCTGGAGTGAGAGGTTTGTGCAGGGGTCTGATGATGGGCGTTATGCCTGAATTGAGGGGCAGCTACATAAAATTGATGGTTTAAGGGGGTGGCAATGATTTTTAGTTTTTATTTTGCAGGCTAAACGGACTATAATACTATTAACCTGGATCATGAGCGTAATGAAATTGCTCATCAAGAGATGCAATCCTGCTACAGCATCTGCCTTTTTGATCATGATTACTTAACAGGGCTCTTGTAGAAGCCTATGAAATCCTAATATGACTAGGCGGGGTAAATGCAGGAAGGATATTCCTGATGATCAGGGAGCCCAAAATCAGGGATAGCAATTTCAGAATATAGGGTAAGCCATTTAGAACTAAGGTGAGGAGAGATTTCTTCATGCCTGTGGAATTCTTTGCTACAGAAAGTGGTTGAGGCCAAAACTTTCAAGAAGGAGTCAGATATTCTTCTTAGGGCTAAAGTGAACAAAGGATATGTGGAGAAAATGGGAACAGGGTATTTATTCGGATGATCATTCATGGTTATAATGAATGGCCAAGCAGACTCAAAAAGTCAAATGGCCTGTTCCTGCTTCTATTTTCTATGTTTTTATGTAACGCTTAACTGGAGCAACCAATATTATACTTCTTGCATCAAGAAGTGGTGCTGACTCCCACTATCTACCAGGGTTCACATTTAAAGTAATAAAGGAACTACAACACTCAGCAGCTCATGCACCATCAGACCACTGAAACTTTATCTCAACTAGGAGAACATATACATCTGATCTATTGTTCCCAAATGGGTGCATTGGACAAGGACACAACCACAGAAGGTGGCTTCAGACACCTCAGAGGTATCTCAGGCACACGAATAATAGAACATATTATTATCTTTTACCCCACTCACTCTTTGACTAACAGAAATACAAATCATTCAGAACACTACAGATGCCCATCCCCTGAAGGGGCAGGATGGTGTCAGAGTGCACAGGGAGGAGGAGGGACAGCCACTTTGGGATTGTCATCCTAGAAGACTTGAGAGTTTCCTTGTCTCTCTGTCTCCCCTCTGCCAAGAGCCAATCGTCTCTATCAGGTTAGTCCAAGGTGGATACATCTGCACCTGTGCAGGAGATCCTAGCAAGCCAGAGATCTTCAGGATCCATACCACCAGTGGATACATCCAAAGCCATCCGAGGCAAGCTGGCAGAGCAGCCAATAGACTTCCTTGAGTTTAGCTGTGGCCATTGAGATAGCACTCTGATGTAGTAGCAGCAGAAGAAAGATTCAAAAGCCTTAATCATTTTGGGTGCTCAGGTATGGATGTTGTGGAGAACCAAAGCACTTTTCACAAATATAGCACTTTGTATGACATTAGGGTAGTGTAGTTTCTTTCTATATGTTAAGGCTTCAGATTGGTTTTGTTTCTCTAATTTGTTTTACTTATGGGTTCCAATAGTTTAATTAGATATACAAAGGTTGCTTATAAATGAGTAAAATCTGATGCTGTGCCATAAGCTTCTACTTCTTTAGCTTTTTCTAGGAAACCTTTTGCTTCTGAACAATATCCACCTTGGGTTTTGGAAGAATCTTTTTTTCCAGTGAGGATCACCTCTATGTGGGGGCATGGTGATATCACGTATGGCTTGATAAGACTAGGGGTACAGTAGTTCTGTTAGATCCCTTATTCAATTGGGTATGATCAATCACTGGAGTATCCACATCCAGACCTTTGCGTTCAGCATTGCATTTTTTAGCGTGTGCAGCAAGAACATCACCAGGCCTTAGTTTGAGAACACCTGCCATCTCCACCATTTAATGTCAGAAAGGGACACACTACCTCTTGATCACAACATTTTTTAGGAACTTTGTCACTTTGCAATATGCATGTCTTTGACATTCTGGGCAGGCTCATGCGTATTCTTGAAGCATACTCTCAAGTTCCAGACACTAGCCTTGCACGATTTAATTGTGTTCTCTTGGTCTAATGAATAGCAAACCATTTTCCGAGAACTCCAATGGGCGCTGAGACTATAGGTGATTACATGTCCAGTACATGGCACTATCACCAGAACACTGAGGCTGCCAGTCTCTATGAACTTTGTGAAGTACAATTTTAAGTCACGTATGTGGGCTTAGAGAGTCATTCAGCATTGTATAGGCCTTCCATATCTTTGCAATAGATGAATACCATTTGGTCACTGATGTTCAAGGAATAGAGACGCAGCCCCAGTGGATTTTTGCATAACTCCATACTTATGCTCTGGTATGGAAAACATTTAGGAGGTCATTGCAGCAAAGTTAACAAAATAACTTTGAGTGTCAAAGAAAGGAGAATAAAGTCTAAACATTAATAATAGCCAATGCCCTTCAGGGCAAGAATGTCTCTCAACCACAGTTGACTCCTAGTCATGGATGTCCACGGATGTTAGCATAAAATCATTCCGTCTCAAATCTAAGTGGTATGAGGTTCTCACAGACCTGTCTGTCCATCTCACTATTTTCCTGGCTTCTTCAACAGCAGCAGTATCAGCTTCACCTCCCTCAGTTTATCTGCCAAACTCCCTTTTGTCCTCCTCTGAGGAGAACTATAGCTGATCCATCTCATCCTTGCTAAGATTTGCTTAGCAAATCCAAGAGGATATGTTTCCTGAGACAGGTATCCATGAACTCATGAATACACTTGTGGTGAATGATTGCAGTATGCATTTGAGGTTTAAAAGGAGCCACTGGGGAGGAAGTTGACTCTCACTGTGATCTTTGGTTTTACAATTAGAGTACTTTATTCCAAGCTGCACGGCTGCAGATTTCCCTGCAAGAGGTGGCAGATGATGGTGATGCCATTCTAATTCATGCAAAGATGTCTCTGGCATTGACATTCAACCACCTACAGTAGATAAAATACTTTTGGTAAACTCTCTTGTTGTACGCTGCTCAATGGTGCTGAAGGTCCTGGTTCCCATTTTCGGATGCAGCTTCATGCTTCATACTTGAGCCATCTAATTTACATGATCTATGATTGTTTGCCCTATTCCTCATTCAGCCATGTGCAAGACATATGTGGCTTTGAACATTTCTTGCATGTAACACATAGCTCACTTTGACTCTTTGTGGTCTTCATTATCTCCAGAAATTTATCACACTGTTAAAAGGCTGCTTTAATTTGTTTAAGGAAACTCAGTGACCAGATTGTGTACCAGATCAAAAGCAAAGAGGAAAGGTTTAATGTACACTGTCAAGTATCCTGAGAAGTACGAAGACATATATTTCAGGAAGTCAAACAATGCATGGGAATGCACAATAAACAGGAGGGTATCAAGAGGAGTAGAGGGCAACGGAAATCTTTGAGTTCACATCCATAGGTCCCTAAAGGTGGAGCAGTAGATAAGTACAGGGGAGATTTTCAAGAATTTTGCCAGGACTTGAAAATTGCAGCTACGAGGAAAGATTGGATAGTAGGGTCATTTTCCTTAGAATGGAGGAGGCTAACGGGTGAATTAATTGAGGTGTCAAAAATAATGTAGGACTTGGTGGACAGAAAAGATTTGTCTTTCCTAGTGGAGAAGTCAATTGCAAGCTGTCAGAGATTTAAGGTGATGAGTAGAAAGTTTAGAGGGGAATGAGGAAAAATCTTTTTCACACTGAATGTTAACTGTATATTGTTAACTGTATGTATGTTAACTGAATGTTGTTGCCCAGTTGGTGGTTGAGTCATAAATGCCATTTCATTTAAAAGCAACCTTGGACTGCAACTGAAACACTGTAACCTACAAGAGTTCAGACCAGGTGGTAGAAAATAGGATTAGAATGGATGGCTAGTTTATTTAGCCAGTACAGCCATGATGTGCTGAATTTGCTTTTCTGTGTTGTAATGTTTCTATAGTTCTAGGTTCAATGGTTCATCCTGATGCGCAGCAGCAGTGCATACCATTTACAAGATACATTGCAGTAACTCACCAAGGCTTCTTCTAAAGGACTGTCTGAAAATGTGATCTCTGTCATCTAAAGGGACAAGGGCAGCATATGCATGGAACCACCACTACCTATAAATTTCCCTCCAAGCTTGACACCAACCTGACTTGGAAGTATATCACTGGTCCTTTACTGTTGCTTGTTCCAACTCCCTTCCTAACAGCACTGAAGGTGTCTCTACAATCCAAAGACCGCAATAGCTATAAAAGACAGATCACCATACCTACTCTTATAAAATACCAACTTTGGAACAACTAAGTCTGAGATTTGCAGATGCAAAATTCTTCTCAAAGAGCAATATCAAACATGGTTACTGGTCAGTATCATTATATCTTGCATAGGAGCCCCAAGAGCTCCCTGCATTCTGTACCCATTTGGATGATACTATTTTTGCAAAATTCCCTTTGGGTTGTGTGTTAACGAGGATGTCTTTCAAGCTAACTAAATTGCATCCATTACAACTGGATTCATTTTTATTGCCGAGATAACAAGGTGTAGAGCTGGATGAACACAGCAGGCCAAGCAGCATCATAGGAACAGGAAGGCTGATGTTTTGGGCCTAGACCCTTCAACAGAAAGGTAATCTCATTTTTATTGCTGATGAAATTGCTACGATAGGAAAAACAAAGCAAGAATGAACCCACTTTGCACTTGGCACAAAATGAAAAATTTGTATTCAAAAGTCAGAAATGCCACATCAGAGTTTCAGAGATGAACCTTTCTGGTTCTATTTATTTCAGGGTGGGCATATGTTTTGATTGAAGTGAAAAGATTCAGAAAGCCATGCCAACTCGTCAAGACAAGAATAATTTTTGAAGATGTGTAAGTCTCTTTAACTTCTTGTTACCAAACATTTAGAAACGAGTATCATCTTATTTTTGAGAAATTTATCAAGTACCCAATTTTTTGGCAACTGCACAATACTTCAAGCTCAATTGTCACATTTCCTCTAAGCTCTGCCTTTACTTAATTCAGCACAACTAGAGACATCACTAAGGACACTGGTCCACAATTTATTTGTAAGCCATTCCAGGCTATGTGTGTGAAATGGAGTGCTGATCACACGATTTATTCGCCTCATTATCCAAGGATCAATGATCCAGTTGAACATGATTTGCACAGTCAGAAATATAATCCTCAAAAGTATTATCACTGGACTGTTAATCCAGAGACCCAGCCAATATTCTGTGGAACTGGGTTCAAATCCCACTATGGCAGAAGATGCAATTTGATTTCAATAAAAATCTAGAATTAGGAGTCTAATGATGACCACAAAACCATTGTCAATTGTCAGTCAAACACATCTAGTTCATTAATGTCCTTTAGGGAAGGAAGCTGCCATCCTTACTTGGTCTGGCCTACATGTGACTACAGACACACAGCAATGTAATTGACTCTTAACTGCCCAATGGGCAATAAGTGCTGATCTAGCCAGTGATACTCTTATCCTGTGAATGAATAAAATATAATTAGATAAACCAAGCCAAATCTACAAATTGCAAAGCTATATTTGACAGCCCTACCCAAATGCAATCCCTCTATCACTGGTGGAGCTCAGGTTTGGCACAGCTAGTTGTATCAATTAATCAACTGTCATCCAAAGTACCCTCCCTGAAATTAAAGAGCAGATACTAAAACTGCAAGAGAAGATGGTCAGTGAGTGCTGGTAAAACTCAGGCAAAATATCTGCTGCTGGGGTTTCCCGAGTTTCTGCCTCACTTAGTTTTTGCTCCTAATTTACAGTGTCCGTGGTTCTTTTAGTTTTTATTTAGTATTTAACTCACTGCACATCTCTTCTAGGCATTCCCTCAACTTGAAGAAGTTCTGTTCCTCTCTCTGACAGGATTTCCATTCCAATCTTCCTTCTTCTCCACCGACATTAATTTCACTGTCACGCCTGGTGTTTGACAGGGTAGGGTAACAATCTATATCATTTCACCAGGCTTCTGCAAAGTACTCAAAAGTTATGACAGGAAATTGGGAAAATCTCCATGAAAAGTCCAGGTGTGAATACAAGAATGTTGGGGAATTAAGAGAAAATGTTTCTATACAGTATCTCTTCATGTATGGAGTGCACTACTTTTTAAAGAAAGGACATGAAATTACTGGGTAAAATTAACAAATTTTGTAATGTGCCAGTACTAAAATGGATAATCTCTGTGGAGTTACTTCCCTTGGTCTAAAAAGATTCTACCAGTCAATCACCAATTGCCTGCCTCAGATAAATGCAGTTGGCCTGTGTAGTGTAGGAGCCAGCAAATGTCTCACTGTTTTTAACTGGTGAGTTGCCTCAGAGTGCCTATTTGACATTAATAATTCACAAGTCATGGACAAATGACATTTAACTACTAAGTTCAGATGTCTGCAATGAATGGGTTAATGCAATGGTGATTACAATGCCTTGCCACCTATTTGTTGATAAGACCATGAAGAAGCAGGATTAAAAACAGAAATTGTTGGAAAAGCTCAGCAGGTCTGGCAGCGTCTGTGGAGAGAAATCAGAGTTAATGTTTCGGGTCCAGCGACCCTTCCTCAGGTCGCTGGACCCGAAATGTTAAATCTGATTTCTCTCCACAGATGCTGCCAAAACTGCTGAGCTTTTCCAGCAACTTCTGTTTATGTTTATGATTTACAGCATCTGCAGTTTTTTCAGTTTTTACTTAGGTGCAGAATTAGGCCATTCATTCCAACAATTCTGCTCTGCCATTCAATCATGGCTGATATGTTTCTCAACCCCACTGCCTTCTCCCTGTAACCCTTGATTCCCTTACTAATCAAGTACCTATCTATCTCTGTCGTAAAAACAATGGCTTGGCTTCCACAGCCCTCTGCAGCAATGAGTTCCACAGATTTACCACCATCTGACTGAAGAAATTTCTCCTCATCTCGGTTCTAAGGGGTAGTCCCCTCACCCTGAGGTTGTGCTCCCAGGTCCTAGCTTCTCCTATAATTGGAAAAATCTTCTCCATGTCCATTCTATCCAGGCCTCTCAGTATTCTATGTTTTAATCAGATTGCCCTTTATTTTTCTAAACACTATCGCATACAAACCCAGAGTACTCCTCAATGAGATCCTCCCTTATTCTTCTAAACACCATTGTGTACAGAACTGCTCCTTTGCTGACAAGCGATTCATCCCTCGAATCATTCTTATGAAACTCCTCTGGACCTCTCTAAGACAAGCACACCCTTCCTCAGACACAGAGCCCAAAATTGATCACAATATTCCAATGCATTCTGACTAGAGCCTTATACAACCTCAGGAGTACATCTCTGCTCAATTGTAGACCTCTTGAAATCAATACCAATACTGCTCAAGCCTCCCCAACTACCAAGTGAATTTGTCTGGCAGCATCTGTGGAGAAAAAATCAGAGGTAATGTTTTGGGTCCAGTGACCCATCCTCAGAACTGATAGTGGCTGGGAAAACTTCAGGTTATATGCAGAAAATAGGGATGGGGTGGGGTAGGGAGTAAACAGTAGGATAGACCCTAAAGAGAGAGAAGAGCAGTTGGACAGACAAAGGAATTGATATCGATCTGGCTGGGAGGGTGAATAGTTTTTAATGGGGACTGTTAGATCCTAAAAACAGGTGTTGTGTAATGGCAGGCTATATAATAACAAGGCCTGGTGTGTGGGGTAGGAGGCTGGGACATGGGAGAGTTTAGGCCATAAAATTATTGAACTCGATATTGAGTCCGGAGGGCTGCAGGGTCCCCAAGTGGAAAATGATGTGTTGTTCTTCTAGCTTGCTTTGAGCTTCGCTGGAACACTGAAGCAAGACAGAGACAGAGACGTTGGCCAGGGAGTATGGTGGTGGCCAACATTAGTAGTTAAGGGTCTTTTTTGTGAGCAGAATGTAGATATCTGCGAAGCGGTCACCCAGTCTATGCTTCGTTTCACCAAGATAGAGGAGACCACATTGTGAGCAGCGAGTGCAGTAGACTAGATTCTGGGAAGTGCAGGTGAAGTGTTGCTTCACCTGGAAGGTTTGTTTGGGCCCTTGGATAGTGGGGAGGGAGGAGGTAAATGGGCAGGTGTTGCACCTTCTCCCGGTCACAGGGGAAGGTGCTGTAGGGCTGTGGGGGTGTGTTGGGGATGAAGGAAGTGTGGACCAGGGTGTCCCGGAGGGAACGGTCCCTGTGGAAGATGGACAATGAAGGGGAGGGAAAGAGGATGGTGACTTCTTTACCTTACCTTCAAATATTAAAATTCTATTTGACAACTCAGTTGGATAACTGTGTATTTTCTCCATTTTTTGGTTTAAATTAATCTGTTTTAGATTTCCTGAAGCATGAATACTTCAAATCAAATTTTGAGGAGGTGTGATTTTTAAGAGCTGACATCATGTGGCTCACACCAGTAACAACTTCCTACAATGCAGCCTGGCAGCAGCCTTTCCTGTTATGGCAGTTCTGTAAAGTCAACCAGAAATCTGTTATTGTTTATATAAATGTCTCAACAAACATAGGAAATCAAATTGAAGCTGTCACAGCTGATAATTTTCAGTCTATAAACATATCACAGATTCTTGTAATCCCAAAAGGGGAGAAAATTTTTTTACAAGATATGCAGCAGTATCACAGGACTGAAAAATTCACTATGTCTGCACATTGGAAAGATTCCAAAAACTAAGATATATGATACAAATAATCAAAATATTCTGATTATAAAGTGCATCCATATTATAGATACCAAGGTATAGAGCTGGATGAACACAGCAGGCCAAGCAGCATCAGAGGAGCAGGAAGGTCTAGGCCCGAAACGTCAGCCTTCCTGCTCCTCTGATGCTGCTTGACCTGCTGTGTTTATCCAGCTCTACACTTTGGTATCTCAGATTCTCCAGCATCTGCAGTTCCTACTATCTCTCTCCATATTATAGATGATTGTTCATAGCTCTAAATACAGGATTGACCAGTTTTTTGAATTGTAATCTGATCACTTGTTTTGACAGTGAGAGGATTGCACAACATTGTCTGTTTGGTTCAGCTGTGTTCAAAGGTTGAGCATTCAATCCTCACCTGATATTTACGTTCATGATTGAATCAGATACTCTGATAGAGTGTGGAGCTGGAGGAGCACAGCAGGCCAGGCAGTATCAGATGAGCAGGAAAGCTGACATTTCGGGTCGGGACCCTTCTTCAGAGATGGGTTATCTCTGACTCCAGCATTTCTTACTAACTCTGATAGAGTGCTGTGTTGTTGGTGCTGCTGTTTTATTCTGTTAAGAATAGGGCCATATTAAGGCATTTATGGCCAAAAGTGAGCCTTCAGCTTAATGCCACCCACAATTCACATTCAACAATGAATTATTCACAGGTACTTGTTATCTGCAGCCTACCCTCATTCATATCAGACTCTTTCTGTTCTGCAGCACAATGGTTCCTCAGTGTCATTAACTAGATTGGATGCTCTGCTTGGGCACCTCCAGTGAGACTTCAATACCTGCATCTTTACAAAATCAACCAGAAATTTCAAGTGGTTGAACATATAGTGCCTTCATTTTTTATTAACCAGCATTACATTTTCCCCACGGATAGTTTTGATATGTTTCACAGTCAGTACGTCAGTACACCTTTAGGAGACAAGCTTGCACAATCACTACTATAATAATAGCACATGACCTAAATATATTAACATTTCCTGTTCCACATTACTCTGGGATTATTTGAAGCATAATATGCAACGGGAAAAATGCTGCTGTGAAGTAATGTAATAATACTAGCTGAAGTACTTGGGTGAGTGAGAAACTTCAGGAAAATGCTAGCAGGGTCTGAGTGGCAGGGACAATGGTGCAATTTGTGGCAGAATCATAAGAGAGGTCCATGATGCTTATCTCAATGTCAGGAGCATCTCATACTATATTTTATGTTTTTGACAAGCAGCAAGGCCAATCACAGCAACAAGTTGTCAATTAAATGGATTATTGTGCATTTCTTGGCTCTTTGTTGTCATTGTGATCATTCACTCTGAACATGTTTGGATGCTCACAGGATCCTTGCCTTGCCTTGGTGTGCTTTGTCCTCTCAGCTAGAGATACCAGGCTCATATTACTTCTGTTTTGCTGTGCTATTTAGTGCAAACACAAAGGCAGGAAGCTGGTCATGGTTGTCAGCAGGCCTCAGTCAAGTCAAGGGGATTAATTTTATGTCAGGGAGTCCCAGTGTAGAAATTCAAGGACATCAGTCAGGATTCTCTCCACACAATGGGTGAGAAGCCAAATGGCACATAGCCCACCACCCATCTCATCTGTCAGCTCCATTGGGGGCTGTTCCCTCCTAGAATTAGAACAAGGCCGAGGAGTGTAAAAATGTGGGTGGCACAGCTGTTACT
This sequence comes from Rhincodon typus, assembly GCF_021869965.1. Taxonomy (NCBI): domain Eukaryota; kingdom Metazoa; phylum Chordata; class Chondrichthyes; order Orectolobiformes; family Rhincodontidae; genus Rhincodon; species Rhincodon typus. Next base: position 62,882,232 of record NC_063335.1, on the reverse strand, counting down.
TTTGATGCAGAGGCATCCGAAATGAGTGAATAGATAGGGTAGAGGACATGGAATGTTAGTGGTGTTGTGGTGGCTGACAGTGAGTGAGGGAATAGTGCAGGCAATAATGAATGTTGGCAGAGCATGAGCCTGGTTGTGTGGTGGGTACAGTGGCAGAGATAGAATGAATGTGAGATATCTGAGAGATGATGGTTACACGTATGATAGGAGAGTGGAAAAGATCATTCCTACTGTGCTGTACATTCCTCCAGACACCTGTGACTGCTTTAACCTGGGTATCAATCTTGGGACAGACCTCTTTTACACCAACCAGTCCAGCAAGACTTCTGAGATCCTGCCACAAATTAGGCTGCTGATTTCCCGCATCTGCCATGTCTAGGGCAAATGCAGGAGCATGCATAACAGCTCTAGAATGAAGTACGTGTTCAGGTGCACAACAAGCTTTCAAAGATGATGCACACTCAAGTTTGCCAATTAAATCAGGATATCAACAAGTAGTGAATTGTTCTGGAAATGGCATATGATAAGCAGGGCTAGAGTTGGATATGAGGGATACTATAGGGTCAGGGAAGGTAGCTATTGAGATGTTTTTGGTAAGATATGTGAGAGAACTCACTATAATCCTTTTAGATTCTATATGTCTTGTAGCAAAAAACCTTCCAAAAACCCCATGTCAACCTGAACTTAGCCAAATATACATACATTTCAGTCCAGTATGATTAAGTCATGCCACAGTAAAAGGATGAAAGGGAAAGAATGATCAGGAGCTAGCTGACAAACCTGTACAAAGCAAGGAAGGCTGATGCACCACGCACTAATTTATAATTTTTTAAAAAACTGTGAGTGATATTCTTACACTTACATATACAAATAAGATCAGAATAACCATTCAGCCTCTTAGCCTGATTCACCATTCTATAAGCTCATGATTAATCAGCTTGTATTTACATTTCCACACTCCCATCTACCCTCCATAACTCTAGAAGTTAATGCTGGCTAACAAGAATTTAGCCCCTTCTGTCTTAAAATGTTTGAATAACGCTAAAGCATTGGCTTCTGAGACAAAGCATTCCAAAGTTGTACAACTATCTGAGAGAAAAATAATGTGTTCATCTCTGTCTGTAAAAGGGTGAGTCCTAATTTTAGTACTGTGCCCCTTAGATTTGGGCTGAAATACAAGATAAAACATCTGAACAACAAGAAGAAACATCCTTTCCATGTCCACTTGTCAAGGAATTATATGCTTCAATCAGATCATCTCTTCTAAACACAGTGGAAACAGGCCCAACTTGTCCAAACGATCCTCATAATGACATCAGAGTAAAATATCCCCTAGGAAGTAGCGATTATAACATGATAGAATTTAATATTTTGTTTGAGGGTGAAAAACTTGGATCAGAAACAACTGCATTTAACTTAAATAAAGAAAATTACAATGAAATGAAGATAGTGTTAGCTAAAGTGAACTATGTGGATAGATTAGCAAGAATGACAGAAAGCAAGCAGTGACAGGCATTTAAGGAGGTAATTCATGACACTCAACAAAAATATATTCCAGTAAGGAAGAAAGACTCACAGAGGGACAAACAAATCAAAGCTAAGCAAGGAAGTTAAGGAGAACATTAAGTGGAAAGAGAAAGCACATGAGGAGGTGAAAGTGATTGATAGTCCCAAAGACTGGAATAAATCGAAAATCCAGCAGAAGAGGAATAAAAAGATATTGAAAACAGAAACAATAAACCACAAGGACAAGTTAGCGAAGAACATAAAAACTAACAATAAGAAATTCTTTAAATATATACCAATTAAGGCAGGAATCAAAGTGAACGTAGGTTTCTTAGAAAATGAATCTGGAAGAAGGTTATAGGGAAACAAGGAAATAAATGGAGGAGTTAAACTGATATTTTGCATTATCCTTATGGTGGAAGATCCTTCAAAACTCCCATTAATACTACTGAATATGGGGGAGAAATTAAGTACCATCACCATCATTAGAGAAGTAGTATTAGACAAAATAATGTACCTAAAGGCAGAAAAAACCCCTGACGCTGATGGATTTCATCCAAGGATCCTAAAAAAGAAATAGCTATAGAGATAGTGGATCTTTTGCTTATAATTTTCTAAAAATCCTGGGATTCTGGATAAGTACCAGATGACTGGAAAAGTGCCTGTGTGACATCCATATTCAAAAATAGGAAGGGGGACAAAAAGTGGGAATTGTTGAAAAAGTATTGGAACGAATTATTGAACTAATACTAGTGCATTTGGAAAATCATAATCTAATCAAGCAGTCAGCTTGGTTTCATGAAAGGGAGGTTGTGTCTATTTGATTAAAGTTTCTTGAGGGAACCTCAACAAGAGTGGATGGAGGGGATGTGTTGTATTTGGAATTCCAGAAGGCATTCAACAGGGTACCTCATGAAATGTTGTCGTAAGATAGGAGCTCACTGTATTGTAAGTAACATGTTAGCATAGATAGAAAATTTGCTAATGGGCAGGAAACAGTGATTGGGGATAAGGGATTATTCTTCAGGTTGGTGAGCTGTGACCAAGGGGTTCCATGAATCAGTGCTGGGACCGCAGTTGTTTATAATACATATTAAATGACTTGGAGGAAAGGAGCAAATATATTGTAGTCAAATTTGCAGATGACACAATAATAAATGGAAAAGCGGGTTGCGAGAAGGGTAACAAACTATTTACAGAAAAATATTGTTAGATTAAGTCAGTAAGCAAGAAGTTGACAAATGGAAAATAATGTGAGAAAATGTGAAGTTGTTCATTTTGGGAGAACAAAAAAGCATAGTTTTATTTAAATGGAGAAGTATTGCAGGACAAAGGGACTTGGAGGTATTTGTGCATGAAGCACAGAAATCTAGCGCACAAGCGTAACAAGTAATCAGGAAGGCTAATGGATTGTTGGCCGTCATTTCAAGGGGTCAGAGTATAAGAGTAGGGAAGTCCTATTACAACTATACAAGATGCTGTTGGGTCCACAAGTGGAGCAGTTTTGGTCCCCTTATTTAAGGAAAGATATTATTTCATTGGAAGCAGTTCAGAGAAGGTTCACTAGGATACTAGACAACAAGGTGCAGGGCTGGATGAACACAGCAGGTCAAGCAGCATCATAGGAGCAGAGAGGCTGACGTTTCGGGCCTAGACCCTTCATCAGACCCTTAAGGCATCTTTCCCTGCATTCACAGAAGGTGTAACACCTGCCCATTTACTTCCTCCCTCCTCGCTATCCAAGGGCCCAAACACACCTTCCAGGTGAAGCAGCTCTTTACCTGCACTTCATTCAATCTAGTCTACTGCATTCGCTGCTGACAATGTGGTCTCCTCTACAATGGGGAAACTAAGAGCTGACTGGATGACTGCTTTGCAGAACATCTATGTTCTGTCTGCATAAAAAGACCCCAAGTTTCCAGTTGTTTGCCATTTCAACATACCACCGTGTTCCCTAGCCAAAATCTCTGCATCAGGCTTGCTACAGTGCTCCAGCGAAAATTAGTGCAAGCTGGAAGATCAGTACCTCATTTTCTACTTGGGAACCCTGCAGCCTTCTGGTCTTAGTACCAAGTTTAATAATTTTAGGGCTTGAGAACCTTTCCCCATGCTTTCCCGAACCCCCCACACACCAGGCCTTGGCATCACATAAACTGCTGTCACACACTATCCATTGTCAGTCACCAATAGTCTCCATTAGCAGCTATTCATTCTCCCAGTCTGACCTTTAACCACTTTTTTGTCTGTTCAACTGTGTTTCTCTCTCTTTGGCTCTATCTCCACCTTTCATTTACTTTTCCCCACCCAATATTCTGTATAAAAACCATCTTTTCCTACCTACCATCAGTTCTGAAGAAGGGTGAGTGGACCTGAAACGTTAACTCTGATTTCTTTCTGCAGACGCTGCCAGACCTGCTGGGATTTTCCAGCAATTCCTGTTTTTGTTTCAGATTTCCAGCATTGGTGGTTGTTCTGTTTTTTAGTCTATCTGAGGTTGATAATACACCAATTTACATATACAATTTAAGAGCCCAAGAATGAGGTATGCCTTACACTTAATTAACTATTGTATATTTAATTACTTAAATGCCTCACATCAAAAACATCCATAAATGACATTGTGTAAACAGCAATTTAGCCCTGTGTGATAAACAAGTGGAAAATGAACTACACTGCATTCCCAACATAATTGCTCCTGTCACCAAAGTGTTCAGATAATTATCCCAATACTAACATTAATTTCTGAACTTGTATTTATGATATATTTTAATTTAAATAAGGCTGTTGGATATGTTCCCAATAAAAGGCATGGGATACATTGACATTTCAGCATATTTATGGTTATAAAGATGAACATGTAATTAGAACATATCTGTTAAATATGTAATTCAATTCTGAAATGGTAACAAATGCCTTCTGCTGATAAAATGTGAATTTTGTTCAGTAGGAACCATCTGTTGGATGGTTACCATGACAATCTCTCTTATGAATTCATTCAGTAAGAAAACAATTTTTTAATTGTTTGCTTTAAGCTGACTTAAACTCCTTCCTATGCCACAATGAATACGCTTTAATCAATAACTTTGGAGAATGATGTCATAAATTATATATCTCAATCTGGTAGGTGATTTCTGATTCTGAATTCACCATTTACTCCATGAAAGTAGGACAATAGTTTTTGTTTTTGATTGCAATCTTAAAATAATCATCTGACAGTGTTAAGATGTTTGATTTGTTTGATTGTGTATACAAAGTTCATTTTAGACATCTATTGATATTTTGAATTCTGGAAGATTTGTATTTTACAGTGTTCTGTAATCTCTGCTTGAAAATATTGATGTGATTTTAAAAAAAACACCTTGGAAACAAAAGGTTGGTTTTTGTTGGCATGCTTTTGCATGAATGAGGCTTGTTGACAAATTCAAGGCGGAATGCTACTTGAAAAATGTACTCTGAGTATGTTGCATGGTTTTCTGAACAGACATTCAAGACGAATACAGAACTATTATATATGCGACTAAAGTGGATAGCTCCGAAGGATGAGCGTGGGAATCGCAATTTGTTCATTGAAATGTAAACATCCACTAACTGTACTGTTCGTTGGCTGGACACAAAAGCAGGGGGCCAACATAGTGAGTGGCTAGCACCACTTAAAGTTAGCCTACATTGATTAAAACTATCATGAAAATCATAAAGGGGCTTGTGGCTGGAATACTTGCTGGCAGTTGTAGTTGAAGAGAATTTGACTTAAAAGAATGAGTAAAAGCTTAAGAAGTACAGACACAGGTTCTAAAGCTTCTGAACTTTGCACTGGTCATAGCGGAGGAGATGGAAGGATCAAGAGTTCTCCAGCACTTGTAGGTTGGGGAAGGAGGTCCTTCAGTTGAGTGGAAGTAGGAGCAGGAACTGGTCAAGGTTGTTGCCATCATCAAGTGTTGAATCTGTGGATGCAGCTGCCTAAAATGTTCAAATACTATACACAACTGGTCAAGATAATTTTGTGCATTTTCAAACGTCATATCCTACCAATTATATCATTGACCTCAGCCACTGCTCAAATCATCACACCTGTATCACTCACTAACTGTAAACACTATCAATCAGGCCTCATCCCCAACATTCATATGCCTTATCTCCCACCTCCAATTTTAACACTGACGGAACCCTCACATCTCAGAATACACGCACTGCCAGCCATTCAACCAACTACATCAGCCCAACAAATTCTATGACTCTTAACTGACACAATCCTCTCTGTTCTACAGGACAAGGCACCACACAACTGGAAACAGCAGGAGCTAACCAATGCTAGATATGTACACTTGCAAGTTCTTAGTCCTATTCAGGAGGTGTTGTTGACTATTATTGGGATGCCTACTGCTGAAGCCAATGGCAGAGCTGAAACTATTGATGAAGATGGTATCCTTATACCTAATCCTCATTCTTGCATTTCAGCCCACCTTTCTCTCACACACTCTTCTGATTAACAAGTTGCAAATGGTATAAGCAAGCATCTTATTTACCTCAGGTATATAATAGTGGACAGAGAGAATGAAAGCTGTGAGACAGTTAATGAATGAGAGCTGCTGTTACTGATATCACACTCAGTTGAGTTCTTCATGATAATCTAAGTAGAAAGAATGGTTTATATTTCCTCCTATATCTTCATCATTCTCTTTGTGCTCATTTTCTCCTTGTTCCTGCTTTGCAGTGACTTGCCACATAGCTGGTGATTAAGAAAGGGCTGTCTAGTTACAGTGGCACAACTGAGTAGCACTCAGTAGACCATGCCAAATCTTGACAAGGAATACTGCAATGGTGCTTCAGATCAGACTAAATAGTGGAAACATTATCTTTGGAAAAGTATTATAGCATGACAGCTGTCATACTGCACTATCTGCTTTCAGGCAGCTCTGCTGGTCACGCCAGCAATGCTGGTTTGATTTAAATATACAAAGCTAGATCTTAAACTCGTTGCAGGACCTTTCTCTCAACTTAGCTGAAAACCCATTGTACATTGTGACTGTAGAAATTTACATTTGCTCCGTAAAAGAAATCAACACTTGACAGCATCATCCTTGCAAACATCCATCTCCAACCTCCCTTTTTCCTTTAAAGTTCTTGAGCATGTTGTCACCAAAATCCATTTCCATCTTTCCCAGAACTTCATGTTTGATCTTCTCTAACGGGTTTGGCAATCCTATTGTGATGATGCTGTGGCTTTCAAGAGGGATCATTTTGTCCATTTTTTTGAAGAAAGGTTGTAAGGCAGAGGTATCAACTGTTTCTAAGAAAGTAAACAACTTGTGAGACCCTAAGGTTTTTGTTTAATTTGGAACAATGGAAACAGCCTAGGTGTGGCCAGTGCGCACAGATCAGGCTCTCCAGTTTCTTTTCAGTTTTTAGGTTTAGCTTTCAGAAGAAGCTACTGGAGTCTCAAAAGAGTTGGAAGCTTCAGTGAATGCCTCCTGGCTGTTACTCGCTCTGAATTTTCTCTTGATGTTTTTTTCCTCCTGGATTAGAGAACTACATGTGAGAATCTGTGTCTGAATTTTCCTTTTTTTTTGCCAAGGGGTGTGTTTATGGGATGTTACTATATTGGAACAGTTAATTAGTAATAGTTACTGTAGCTATTATTCTATTGTTTCCAATAGAGTTCAGTTATTCTAAATTCCTTCTTCTTTAGATGTATTTTAACTACAGTGTTTAATTAAATTGTGTTTTGCGTAACATCGAGTAGTTTGACCAGTTGCATTGCATTTAGAATAGATGCTTACATTTGCCTTTAAAATAAGAAAATGTTAGGGTCAAGGTTCCTTCTAATCCATAACACTATCATAGTGCCAAAACATCTCTTATCAATGACATAAATATCATCCTTTGTGATTGACAAAGATGAATGTTTCCTCTTCATCTCCCAGACCTGTCTGCAGCCTTTGATGTCGTTGACTACACCATCCTTATTCAGTGCCTCATTACTGTTATCCAGTTGGATGAGACTATTTTAACCTGGTTCTATTCTCATCTGTCTGATTGTAGCTGGAGAATCGCTTACAATGGTCTGTCTTCCTGTCATCACACTGCTATCTCTGGCGTTGTCTAAGGTCCATTCATATTTCTCATTGATTTTCCATCCCTTTGCGACATCAACCTAAAGCACAGCATAAGTTTTCACATTTATGCTGATGGGATCCAACTGTATATTACTATTCATCTTTTCACCCCTGCACTGTTGCTAAACAGCTTGCTTATCTGACAATGTGTATTGGATAAGCAAATATTTCTTCTAATTAAATATGAAAAGACTGATGCCATTCATTTTGGACCCTGTTTCAAATTCCATCCATCTTCCTGACAACAAGCTGAGGTTAAACTAATTTATTCTCAACATCAATGTCATATTTGATTCCAAGATAAGCTTCTAACATCATGTTTCAGGAAAAGGGACATTAAATGCCCAAAAGTTCTAGTTTTGAGACTCTATTCCATTGGCACTAAACATAAGCAGAATTCAGAGAGGACGCATTGGAAACTCTGAGACAACACAGTGTGGAGTTAGAGGAACACAGCAGGTCAGGCAGCATCAGAGGAGCAGGAAAGTTTGCGTTTTGGATCGGGATCCTTCTTCAGATTTTTGAAGAAGGGTCCCAAGCGGAAATGTCAACTTTCCTGTTCCTCTGATGTGCCTGACCTGCTGTGTTCCTCCAGCTCCACACTGTGCTGTCTCTGATTCCAGCACCTGCAGTTGTTTACTATCTCCACATTAGAAACTCTTTTGTCTCTGCTTTAATGTTCAACTTCATCCTTCAAAGTCTGTGCCTGTGCTAGAGGTGAAGCCATATCAGTCTCCTGGTGTGGCCAATTTCAGTTCCTCAGCTGTATGGTCCATTTCTGCTGTACACTTTTCTGTCTCTGTAGACATGATTAAAGATGTTGAGAGTTATTCAGGATGATTAACTATAACAAAATCATCTTTAACACCCACAGGGTAAAAGTAACTGATCTGGATCTTGTTGATCACCCAAAAGATTGGGAAAATGCCGGAATCTAACAGAAAGAATATTATAACTGAACAATTAGAAAATAATGATATGTTTGAGCAGAATTGCCATGGATTTATGAAGGAGAAATCATATCTTACAAACCTGTTAGAGTTGGTTGAAGTTGTAACTAGCAGAATAGATAAGTGGGGAATCAGTCGATGTAGTGTATTTGAATTTTCAGATGGCTTTTGAAAAAGTCCCACACAGAAGTTAATAAACAAGATTAGAGCCCAAGGGATTAAGAAATTGTGCTGACATGAGTTTGTAAATGGTTAACAGACAGAAAACAGAAAGAAGGAGTAAATGAATCATTCTCAGTTTGGTAGATACTGACACATGGGATACTGCAAGGATCAGTGCTTCAGCCCAGCCATTCATTATCTATATCAATAGGTTAGATGTTGGGAGTGTAAAATTTCCAAGTCAACTGATGACACAAAACTGGGTGGGATTGAGAAAGCAGAGAAAGCGAAGATTGTTCAAAAGAATTTAGGCTAAGTGAATTGGTAAGGACATGGCAGATGTAATCAAATATAATCCACTTTGTCAGTCAAAAGAGAAATAGGTACCATTTCTTACAAGGCAAGAGATTGTGAAGAGTTGATGTCCGAAAAGGGATTGAGGTGTCCTTGTTTATAAGTCACTGAAAGCTAACGTGCAAGTACAGCAAGACATTAGGAAAGCAAATGTTATATTCATTTTTACTGGAAGAAGATTTGAATACAGGAGTAAAAGGATCGTATTTAAATTGTGCATGACCTTGACTAGGCAACGCCTGTTATATTGTGATAACAAGGTGTAGAGCTGGATGAACACAGCAGGCCAAGCAGCATCAGAGGAGCAGGAAAGCTGACGTTTCAGGTCTGGACCCTTCTTCAGAAATGTTATTGTGTACAGTTTTGATCATTTTACCAAATGAAGCATAGTTTTGCTATAGAGGAATGCAATTAAGGTTCACTAAACTGATCCCCAGGAGATGGAATATTCTACGAATAGAGATTGAGGAGACTGGGCCTTTATTACCTTGAGTTTAGAAAAATGAGAGGTGATCTCATTCAAACATGTAAAATTCTTTCAGAGTTTGACAAGGTTACAACAAGAATGATGCTTTCCATACAGGATGGTGAATCTTTGGAATTCTCTACTCCAAAAGGCATAGGTTTAAGGTGAGAAGGGAGAGATACAAAAGGGTCCAGGTGGGCAATGTTTTCATACAGGAAGTGATGAGTGTCAGGAACGGGCTGCCAGATGCAATAGTAGAGGCGAGTATAATTTTGTCATTTAAGAAACAATTAGACCGGTACATGGATGGGATAGGTTTGGAGGGATACGGACCAAACGCAGGCAAGTGGGACTAGTTTAAATTTTGAAAACTGTGCAGCGTGAGTAAGTTGGGCTGAAGGGCGTGATTTCATGCTGTAGACCCCAATGACTCTATAACTCTATAAAAAGTCTGTGGTGTTTAAGTCATTAAGTATATTCAATACAAGTCTTGATTGATATTAAAGATGTCAAGGGATATGAAGAAAGTGCAAGAAAATGGCATTGAGGTAGATCAGTCATGATGTAGTTGAACACTAATGGCTTGAGGGCGTAAAATAACTTATTTCTGTTCATATATCTTACGCTCTTAAAAAAAAAGAAATTCTAAAGTTTGGTGCCTAAATTGTGAAATCCGGTTGTCTACACCAAAATGTGATATAGGTCAAAACGTGCTGAACTCTCAAAAATTGCAGTTCAGTGACTATTTATGTCATGTCCTCAAATACACAAACTACATGAAATAAGGATTTCTTCATGAGTTGAATTTGTTTAAGAGGCTGAAAGTCACTGACAGCTCAAAGGAAAAATCAAACTGGTTGAGATCTCTGGTTCAAAAAGCTAAAACAAACAGTTAGGAGCTCAGCTTCAAAATCAACCCAATAGCTGGGAGCTGCCAAACTTTTTGTCTTCCCATGGCTGCAGCACAAATTTCCACATCTCTCTTAAAGCCACCCAAAATCTCAAGTAACCATAGCCACAGAAAAGCCCATGCACGATACCAACCCCACACTCCACCCCCGCTCCCCCACTACCGTCATCACAAATGACATCAGAGTGAGTCTAGAACCACCACAGCAACTGCAGGGATCAGTACTGACGTTGGTCTCTACAACCTCAACTGTGTCAAAAGCCCGCTGTAATATTACCTGATTTCCCCTGCCTCAGCTTATCTGTTGCTGAAACTCTGTTATATCCAGACATGGCAATCCCACAGCTCTATAGCTGACACATTCCCCTTCTTAATCTTGAGGTCATTCTAGACTTTGCCATTCCTTTATCAAATCTCTGTTTGCTGACCTACATCAGCTCCTGATCAACTAATGCCTTTAGTTTTAAATTATAATTTTCAAATTCCTTTCTGGTCTCCCTTCCTTCATATCTCAGTAATCTCCTCAAGTTTTATGCTTCTCCACTTCTGCCTCTCGTGCATCTCCAATTATAATTGCTCCAAATTGGTGGCTCGGGTCTCCAGTTATAGAATCACATGTCTGCCTTGGTCTCCTCCCTTAAGACACTCCTTAAAACTTAACATTTTCACAAAGCTTTTTAATCAGTTCATATGTCTCCTTATGTGACTCAGTCATTACTTTGTTTTATAATGTTCCTGTGCATTAATTTGGAATGTTTCATTACTTTAAATGTGCTACAGAAATTATATTGCAATTGACTGATTCATGGGCTAAAATGAGTTTTCAAACTACTTAGCCCTATGCTGGTTGTCTATAAAAGCCCAGGAAAAAGGCAACTGTAACCTAAGTTAAAATCAATAGATGGCACTGTCAGTCCTAAAATTCCAGTATAATATAGAGCAAACATCCTCATTTCATGGAATGAGTACAAACTGTTTTCTAAGGAAGTAGTTTAGGGTGACTTCAGGAGGGATGGGGGATGAGGGCAGGAGAGGTGGGTGGAGTTAATGTATATTGTTGTTATAATCCACAATGCTGTTTAATTTTAAAATTATTTTCCTTTTTTTTCCCAAATCCCTGTAATCCCTGTAATCTCTTCCACCCCAAGACTTTCCACATTAACTTTGCCCTCCAGTTCCAGTAGACTGTGCATCCCCAATTTTAAATGCTTGGCCACTATTTGTCAGGTCTTCAATTGCCTGGTGCTGAGCTCTGGAATTCCCTCCCTAAAGTTCTTCACCTCAATTTTTTCCTTTCTTGTGCCCCTTAAATGTTGTTGACCAAGCTTTTGATCATCTGACCTAGTTTTTTCCAAGGGATTCAACGTCATAACTTGTTTTTGAATGTTTCTGTTCAGTGCCTAGGGACATTTCATTCAGCTAAAATGTCTATGTTAATATAAAAATGCTGTTATTTCAGCCAAAGTTTGATAATTGTAGAATACAAAGCACAATCAGCAACTACTTGAGTTCTAGAGCCAAGTGCTTCAGTCCATATCCATTTGCAGCAAGGCTTGGTCAACTTTTAGGCTTTGGCTGATAAGTAGCAAGAAAATTTATGCTACACAAGTTCCCAGGCAATGACCATTTTCAACAAGTGAGAATCTAACCATCTCCCCTTGACAGTAAATGGCTTTACCATTATTGAATTCCTCAAAATCAATATCCTGGTGATTATTGTTAACCAGAAACAGAACTGAACCAATGATACAAATGCTGAGGTTACAAGAACAGATCGGAGGCTAAGAATTCTGCAGTGAGTAACTTATATCCTGTCTTTCAAAACCATCTAAAAGGCACAAGTCAAAAGTGAGATGGATTTTCTTCACCTGGCTGGCTGAGTGCAGGGAACACTATATACAAAAAGCTTGACACCAGTCCACTTCATTTGCATTCCATCCAATGTTCAACAATGAGAGATAGTAGGAACTGCAGATGCTGGAGAATCCGAGACAACAAGGTGCAGGGCTGGATGAACACAGCAGGCCAAGCAGCATCATAGGAGCAGAGAGGCTGACGTTTCGGGCCTAGACCCTTCATCAGAAAAGCTTGGCCTGCTGTGTTCATCCAGCCCTGCACCTTGTTGTCAATGTTCAACAATCATTTCTTTAACCCCCAAAGCTCAGTAACAACAGTGTGTACCATCTACAAGATGCATTACAGTAACCAGCCAAGACTCTTAGACAGTATCTTCCAAACTCACGACAACTACAATCTAGGAGGACAAGGGCAACAGATGCATGGAAACAGCACCACTTGAACATCCCCTAAAAGCCACACACCATGCTGACTTAGAACTATGTCATTGTTCCTTCACTAAGTCACATTCCTGGAATGCCCTTCCAAAGAATATACTGTAAGGGCAGCGGCAGTTCAAGAAGACACCTCACCACCACCTTCTCATAAGCAGTTATGGATTGCAATAAATGCTGGCCCAACCAGCAATACCACCATCCCATGAATGAATAAAGCTAAAATTACATTCAAGTTACAAAGAAAGTGTCCATTCTTGTCATTGCTAACATGAATACTGCAGAGTGACAGCAGCAAGTCAAAATTAAAGCAAAAGGACCTGATAAGTCTCTTTCTGATGCACACTTTCAAGATCACAAGAAAAGTGTACATTAGAATGCTAACAGTAAGACACCCTTGAAAAACAACTTCCAGAGCAAAGTTGTTTGATGTGCTGTTTATGTTCAAGAAGCAAGGAACTAAATTAGTGCTAGGTAGAAACAGCAAAATAGACAAATGATAACACAAACGCTGAATTTAAAGGAGATTTCTGACTTCTGCTGGTTTCATTTGGCCTATAGGGATTCCCAATTCTCAAACATCAAGAGGGCTATAATAATGAGTGGTTTAATCAATATTACCAATTATACATTATCACCCAAAATTAAAGTTAACCCAATAAATGTTAATTGTGAGTCTTCATCTGATTGCATCTTTCCAATAAGAAGAAACAAATTTACACAAGAGTAATTTGTAAGGAGTCCAGACCTTTAGGGAAGTATGAAGTCTATGTGCCACCAGATCCATCCATATCTAGTTCTAAAATTACGCACTATCTTGTGATGCAACAGAGATGAAATTCTGTGGGTAACAGTCATGCAATCTGGGTGATATGGCTGCCATGGTTGAATAGCTCAGTGTATGCAACTTATGTAGCTGGGAGAGTTGTGTGAATACTAACTGCGTGAGGATATAGTGAAATGTCAACGTCATATCAATTGACTAATTTATAGAGATTCTTGACAGATGAGTAATGTGGGTGTGATGTGAAACTGAAGCTAGTGGTTTGCTAGGATATATTGTTGAAAATTAATTCACTGACCTCAACAACACCAAGGACTTCAGCTATTCAGGAATGCAGCTCACCACCACCTTCTCTCATGGGCAACTAGAATCATAGAGTTATAGAGTCATATAGCATGGAAACAGACTCTTCGGTTCAACTAGTCCACGCCGACAATGCTTCTAAACTAAACTAATCCTGCCTGCCTGCATTTGGCCCATATCCCTCCAAACCTTTCCTATTTATGTATTTATCCAAATGTCTTTTAAACGTTGTAACTGTATCTGCATCCACTACTTCCTCTAGCAGTTCATTTCACAATCTTTGTAAAAAAACTTGCCCATTGCGTCCTTTTTAAATCTTTCTCCTCTCTCCTTAAAAATGTGCCATCTAATTTTGAACTTCTCCATCTTAGGAAAAAGACCTTGGCTAGTCACCTTATCTATGCCTCTCATGAATTTATAAACGTCTATAATGTCACCCTGCAACTTCCTACGCTCCGGTGAAAACATTTCCAGCCGATCCAGTCTATTTTTATAACTCGTCTCAGTCCTAAGTAGTTTACTCTATATCCTCGGACTGTGACCCCAGTTCTGGACTCCCCTGCCACCGGGAACATCCTTCCCGCATGTACCCTGTCTTGTCTTGTCAGAATTTTATAGGTTTCTATGAGATTGTCTTCATTCTGAACCCCAGCAAATATAATCCTAGCAGATTCAACCTCTCCTTATACTTTAGTCCTGCTATCCCAGGAATCAGCCTGGTAAACATTTGCTTCACTCCACTCCTCTACAACAAGACCATCCTTCCTCAGGAAAGGAGACCAAAACTAAACAGTATTCTAGGTGTGGTTTCACCAAGGCTATGTATATTTGTAGAAAGACATTCTTGCTCTTGCAATCAAATCCTCTTGCAATGAAGGCCAGTCTTTACCATCTGCTGCACCTACATGCTTGCCTTCAATGACTGGCACATAAGGACCCTCAGATCTCAGGGTACATTCCCCGATTCAATTTATAGCTGTTCAGATAATAACATGCTACCAAAGTGCATAACATCACATTCATCCACATTATACAGCATATGCCATACTGAAGTCAATGCTACAGTTTGGTCAGTAGGCTCTGCCAATATAATTGGCTTCCCCCACATGCAGGGCACCATAGGCTGTACATCCTGTCAACAGTGCGGGATCATAATGTGACTAAAACCATTAAAAGGAAAGGGTTCCATTTTGCTTATGTTCAAATCATCTGAGCTCATTGGCATCACATCTTAGAGGTCTGCATCTCCTATCCTGGAAGCTGGCATTTTAATGATATCCTTGATAACTCTCAGATACTGTTTCATTCCAAGTGCTGGATACCTTACGAGTATGGCTCCTGCAAGACAAGTGCTACCATCTCTGACCATGTCTGGTGACTCAGTTAAGGAAACTTAAGCCCGCAGCACATTCTTCCACCAGGACCACTATGAAACAGTCAAGAGGCCTCTATGAGTTGAGGCTCTGAAGCTTGAATAGATATGGGGATGGGGTGCCTTGAAGTATCCTCCAGACAGAGTGTCACATAATCCTAACAATGCTGTTCTCTAAATAATTAAATCAGGCAAAGAGAGGATGTGATGGACACTGAACAGCTGAGTGATCAGCAGTAGCATTCTTCTGAGAAGGAAGATGAGGACAATGAGCAGGAGGAATATAACCTTCTTCACAATAGAGCAGTAAGTATCAGCTGTAATAAGCCAGGCAGGATTTAATTGACTCCCACTTACAATAGATCTGAGTTGGGTGAAGACATAATTCATTGACTCTAAATTTGTTGCTGCTCCAAAGGCATGCAGTCCTTGTTTGAACCAAAAAGCAAATGCATCTTTGTTTTTAAATCCTTATTTCTTTGTCGATTTTCCTGTTCTTTAATCAAAGTTAATGTTAACAATGGTTTGAAGACTTCACAATTTTTGTTGCTTCCACAGTCATAAAATCATAGAAGTTTATAGCATTGGAACAAGCCCTTTGGCCCAACATGTCTATGCCACCCAATTTTCATAATTAATCTGGTCCCATTTGACTGTGTTTGGTCAATTTCCCTCCATACCCATTCCAACCATATATCTGTCCAAATGTTTCTTAAATGACAAAATTTTACTTGCCTCGACCTCAACATCTGGCAGCACATTCTAGACACTCACCACCCTCTCTGTGAAAAAAAAATTGATCCTTTGGGTGGTTTTGTACCTCTCTCCTCTCAGCTTAAACCTATGTCCTCTAGTTTCAGACTCCCTTACCATGGGGAAAAGGTGTTGGCAATCTGTCTTAACAATGCCTTTCATGATTTTATAGACCTCTATAAGGTCACCCCTCAGTCTCCTATGGTCCAGGTAAAAAAGTCCCAGCCGATCCAGCCTCTCCTGATAACCTAAATGTTTCAGTCTATGTAGCATCTTAACAAACCTATTCTGCACTCTTTCTAGTTTAATAATATCCTTTCTATAGTAGGGTGACCAGAATTGCATGCAATGCCCCAAATGTGGCTTTACCAATGTCTTGTACAGCTGCAACAAGATGTTCCAATTCCTATACTCAATGTTCTGACTGATAAAAGCAAGCATGCTGAAAGCCTTCTTCACCACTTTGTCTACCTGTGACTCCACTTTCAAGGAGCTATGAACCTGGTCTCCTAGAGATGGGCAATAAATGCTGGCACAGCCAGCAATACTTATTACCCATAATGAATAAAGCTAAGTTAGATTCAAATTGCCAGGAAGATGCCTATGCACATATTCTTGTTACGATCAACATGAAAACCTCAGCCTGCATGGTGTTTGAGATTTGATCCTGGCAGTGACTGTCCAGCAATTTCCTCCTTCTGTCTTCTGAACATGTGGCTAGAAAATCTGCTTGTCTTCTGCAGATAAAGGACCTTTTCCTTCATTCTGCTACTCATGCAACGGCATCCAGTTCAGTATCCTAAAGCCTTTCTTCTATGTGGTGTCATTGCTCAATACTTTCCAGGTCAGATTATCTTCCTGTATGACTGGCAGCTCCTGCATAAGTTGCAATGCACCTTCTTCTCTTTAAGCAGTGTAGATATTTTCTAATCAACCTGTTCAAAATTGTTACTACACATCCCTGGGATCTGAGACTTCCTGGCTCACATTACCACTGCACCATAAGATCTCTACTCTTTAAACAGTGTAAGATAGCTGTATGTAGTGCGAGCTGCTTGCAGTCTTGGCCTCCTGCTGAAGTATCCAGCCAATCAACAGTACCATTAAAATTGGTGTGCTGCCTGCATTGCACACATAGATCACTCATATATCACGATCCCCATGCTCATTTTTGTGCCTGTATAAATTTAGCTTCTTACTATTCACCATTCATTTACATTATGGCAGGGCACAGCAAAATCCTAAGTTATTCCCCTTCATTTTGCCATGTTGTGATCTCTGAGCTGTCTTGGTTGCCTCTCAAAAGTAAAATGGAAATCAAACCTTAAACATTAAGGCCATTATTAGAGAGCATACATCTTTCTCATGTAGAATTAAAATATCGGTCAGAAGGCAGTGTTGAACTTTTTCAGAAATTTGTAAGCTTATAAGGTAACTGTAGCAGGTTAAAAACGATGCCATTCTTATAAATAACCTGACTATAAGGCTGCAAAAGAAACAGTTCTGAAACTGATTACTTTCAAGTAGCAAAAACAGAAGCTATGCAGTTCCAACAGCATCTGTGAAGAGAAATCAGAGATAACATTTTGGGTCTAGTGACCCTTCCTCAGAAGGGGGTTCTGAAGAAGGGGCACTGGAACCAAAACATTAATGCTGATTTATCTTCACAGATGCTACCAGACCTGCAGAGCTTTGCTAGTTCTTATACAGAAGTTAAAATCCTGTTGATAACTAAAAGCGAAACACTCATTGAGGCTTATCTTACTTCATAATCAGTCGAAAGAAGGGTGAAACCTTCCTCTCACCCCCCAATTTGTTATAAAGGAGCAGTTAAATGAAACCAAATTCTTTCAGTCACTCTATAATCAACAAATAACTAAATGTCTAACTCTAGCAGTGAAGAAATTAACAGAACTACTAACAAACTGAACAATTTCCCCCTTAACTGTTAACTATTCCTGAATAAGACAAAATTCTAATGGTATGCTGTTCCAATAAATACAAATACCACTTATATAAACCACTATAATAACAAAATAAAGTAAAACTTAATCTCTCGAAGTTACAGCTAGCATATGCCTTCTGGAATGCTCTGCACACTCTTCAGTCAGGAATGGCTTTCTCTGTCAAATTTTGTAGCAGGAATATTAGCTACGAGTGCTGCTGTACCTTTAGTCAGATGATGATTTTCTGAGAGCTTAGAGAATTCTGAGAGCTTAGAGAATTCTGAGAGCCAGTGATTTTTTTCTTTAGAACTGATGGTTGTTATCTCTAAGAGATGGCAATTGCACTCACACTGATTTTCCAATACCCTCTAATTTTATGCCCTTCATGATCTATCCGTTTCTTACAATAGGATTGGTCCTAGGTTGTCAAAACCATCAGATTTAAATTTAATTGGATTTTAGTTTCTAAGTACTTGATTTAAATTAATTGGCTAACTTCAAACTGGTTGCCTTAATAACAAAAGAAACTAATGCCTGAGTTAACCGCATAGACATTTGATACAATGTTAGGAGCTCTCTGTGCACCTGCACACTTTTTAAAGCTGCGAGCCTAGCAAAAATACATAATCTTTTAAAGGGACCACACACTCATCCCCCCCTATAATTTTACAACCATCAATATTTTAAAAACACTAAAATTCTAACATCCTGCCTTCCAATCCACAAGTATTCTACCCAACTTCACAACACAGCAATTTCAGTTTTTGACCAATTAACGTTTTCTTTGGCCCAGTGAGACTATATTTTAGATTTTTGTCCTGTTTCTGTTGTGATGGAAATGGCAATAGAATGGAAAATCATGGCACCTTACACTTTCAGGATATGTGTTGGGATTCATGCATGCACATTTTGTAGCGGCAACTGCCTCAACTCCTATGATTTTGGTGTCTTGCATGACTAAAACATGAAGCATGCAGATTTGATTTAGTGGTATCAGAGCTAAACTTTGTGAATTCGTTTGTATAGCCAGGGCACCCGTTTGTTGAGGGTAAGTACACCTTGAGAAAGTGAGATGCCCTTTGTGGGAGGGCCAGTGCCCCCTGAGAGATGTAACATGTCCTTTAGGGATTGTTAAAAGAATGTGCAAAATGTGTGAAATTCTCATTGAATTGTGAAGCTCTCTGAAACTTTCATGTGTTGTGACACAAGAGCTATGAGGGCCCATCAGAGTAGATGGAGGGGAATAGATTGGAATAGAGGATATGGGGGGTTATAGCGGGTGGAGAGGACTTATGGATTGGTATGGAGCATATGAGGGGTCACTGCAATTTTTGGGGGCATAAGTTGGCATGTTGGGTCAGGGAAGGCATATTTTGACATTAGTGAGGCATGGAAACTGTGTGCAGAGTGTGAGAGGACGTGAGGCAAGAGGTTGATGTTTTCTTCCTTTATTAAGCTTCTATGTAGCTCCCCTGTGCACCTGGCAAGCTCCACACACATTCCAGGATTAGCCATTCCAGTTCCCAGGGAGTCTGTTACCCCAGAATGAAAATACAACTTCTGGGTTACTTTTCTCTGAATTTAGTTTGCAGACATTGGAATTGTCCTAGCTGCGGGCTCATGACCCAGAAACAAAAATTTAGTCTGAATTCTTCTGCCATTCAGCTTCACCCATTTTCCACCCTACCACAGATTTTCCTTTTGCCTCTGTCCCCCATGTCTTGCTTAAACATGGAAACTAGGAGCAGGATTAGGATATTTAGCCTTTTGAGTGTTCTGCCATCAATACAATCATAATTGATTCTCTATCTCAATGTCATATTCCCATTTTCTTCCCATACATTGTGATCATTTTAAAACTTAAGATTTAATCAATCTCTTTCTTGAATATGTTCAGTGATTTGGTCTCTGCAGCCTTCGGTTGTAGAAAATTTCATAGTGCCCTTTGAGTGAAGGCATTTTTCCTCATCTCAGTCCTAGATGGACTATCCTGGTTTCTGAGACTGTGTCCCTGGTTTTAGATTCCCCAGATTGGGAAAACATTCTACCTGAATTTAATTTGTCCAGCCCTATTAGAACTTTATATATTTCAATCAGATTCTCTCACATCCTTGGTGAATACAATGCAGCTGAACCAATTTCTTGTCAAAGGACACTCCTGCCATCACCAGTATCAATCCAATGAACCTCTGCTGCACTCCCTCTATAACAATTATATCTCTCTTATGTGGGGAGAACAGAATTGCCTGCTTGGGCGAGTGTGGAAGATCCACATGTGAATGTGAAAGAGCACCAGATGGGAATCTCGCACAAGTGAGTGGTGAGAGGCCTATTTATGTGCCTTATCATGCCATTATTACCTAAGCTTGTCTCATTTATATGCAGTTTCCCATTATCCCACCAACCTGATAGTAACTAGACAGTGACCATTCCCGACATGAAATTCGGTACAGCTACCTGGCAATTTCAGCTTAGCACTTGGGCCTCCATTTTGGACAGCTATTATCAACATCTCAGGGCATCTTCCATGATTGCAATCATCAGCAACCCCATCCAGGGAGGTTGGCACAAACCAAAACTAAGCCTCTCAACATCCTTATGCAATATCTCTAATCCGCTTACAGTGCAGTTCTGTACTTCAGTGCTGCATTTTGAGCACACTGGCATCATCCATTGTTTCCTGCCATCAGAACATTTTGTGCTCAGAGATCATAGAATCATAGAATCCCTACAGCATGGAAACAGGCCCTTCGGCCCAACAAGTTCACGCCAACCCTCAGAACACCCCACCCAGACCCATCTCCTTAAACTCATCTAATCTACACATCCCTGAACACTAGGGGCAATTTAACATGGCCAATCCACCTAGCCTGTGCATCTTTGGACTGTGGGAGGAAACCGGAGCACCCGGAGGAAACCTACACAGACACGGGGAGGACGTGCAAACTCCACACAGTCAGTCACCTGAGGGTGGATTCTTTCCCGGGTCCCTGGTGCTGTGAGGCAGCAGTGCTAACCATTGAGCCACCGTGTCACGCTATAAAGGCATCCAACTGACGGATTGGATATGGGTGCATCTTTTGCTTTCTTGCTTGCTTTCTTTGCATTCACTTGAACCTACTTGATTGCTTACAGCATCTCTGCCTTGCTTTGCTTTTTAATCCTTTGCCTCCACAGCCAGGCCAGAAGGTTCACAGTACTTCTGTCTAACCTCGCTATTTAGTGCAGACACAAAGCCATGCAGCTTATCATGGTTTTCAACAGCCATCAGTCAAGGGTATGGAGATATTGCCGTATGGCACTGGGCTAGTTCAATCTCACAAGTGTATCATATGCCAGCATCTTACACTGTAAGTGCACTACATGTGCTTGAATCAAATGGCCATGTCTCAAAGTATGGGGTGGAGTGGGTTTGAACCTCAGTCAGACCAAGGGTGACAGCCTTCAAACAAGTGCCACCAAGTGGCAAACTGACTGTGTCCAATCTCTTGGACTGATATTGGATGACACCCATAACTTACTGTGAAATGACCCCGACTGAAGGTTGTCTCCCTTGGAATGACTGAGGCTCCTGGTCAGGATCAGAGGGTCTTTACCGCTGCAGTCCTCTGGCTCCAGTGCAACCAGTCAGGTAACTTGGCTAGGTCAGTTGGGAGCCACACACAGATCAATCAGGAGTCTAATCAGTCATCTGTTGGAGCTGTCTGCCCAAGAGGTTCGACAGTAGGCCACGGTCAGTCATGGGGTCAGCTCAGTGAAAGTCAATGGGAAGGTTTAATAGGGACCTTTGCTGTGGTAAGGAAGTTAGGGAAGATGGGGAATTCAGTTGAGGGGTTTGGAGACAGCATGCTGGGATCCAAAGGGACAATAATCGTGAAAGAGAGAATCTCAACATATAAGAGGTGAGATGATAGTTCATTGGGCAATATTGGTTACATCCACCTTGGCTTTGTCTATGGGACAGTGCAGCATGATGGTTGGTATGACTAAACTGTGGACTCTATTGAACATTTGGGGAAGAGTACCACTTCCTTAGACAGCATTCTAAGATGGGATGAGGTGAAGGATGAATTACCTCTGTAGCTTTGTTTATGAATAGCATCGCATGTGTATTTGCAATTAAGTGTCAGCAGCCAGCTATGTATCCTGAGAAATATTATTTCTGGTTCGCCTCCCACTACATGCACAGTGAAGAGTATGTCCTGACTGGTAGTGCTTGATCAGGAGCACAGCTGGTTTCAAAAATGGTGCTGGCACCAGGGAACCTGGCAGCTCTGGTGTTGACAAGTATTTCTGTTTCTGGTGAGTAGGAAAATAGGATGTGTAGGGCACTGTTGAGGCTTGGAGGATATGTAATAAGGTGAGTTTTGGAGATTAGTGTGAGAAATCTCACTAGAACTCATGGAGTGAAACACTTTATGAAACTTGTCAAAATTAACATTTCACTGATTTTTGTAAAATTCAGATTGATATTTCGAAAGTAAGTCATTGGCTGTAAATGGCTTTGAGGTGTTCATTGTTCATGAAAAGTATTATATAAATACCAGTTTTGTTTTATTACTCACTATGAGAAATCCTGAGATTGGAATATCTTATTACAGATACAATGGATGTCCTTCAGATAAAATTCCTAAATATAGACAACAATGTGCACTTACTTTACAGGTCTGTATCCCTCACTATGTGAGAAACAAATTTGTGGTGATCATGAACGTATAATACTGTATTACAAACACCCTGCACACACTCAGACCACACTACATCACAGACTATTTTGTTTATGTTTTCCCTATGAGTCACAAATAAACTGTTCATACTAATGTGTTGAGACATGCCCAGAGCAAATTGATTGCACCTAAAAGGAGTTACACTGTATTATTAATGAAATGAAGCCTTTCATTATTACATTTTCTATGCAGCTACTAAAATATATTGGTATCAGTCATCAATTTTGTGAACATGAATTAATGCACATTTTAAATCGTGAATAATATAAATCAATGTTTGGAAAGGGTAAGAACCATACCAGTTCTACTTCATTTAAGTATGTATTTAAAGTCAAAATTTGATTTAATAGTGTCGATACAAGGTTTTCAAGAAATGGATTGTGGATCTCATAACTAAGTCACAAATACAATGATGGTTAATAAATTAAAGTCAAACTAACAGTCAGGTCGACGGCAATCACAATTATTTATGCACAAAAGATACACAGCTTCAGGTGACAGGCAGATGGAGAGTGGGGATTAAAGGCAGGAATCCTAACAATAGTGACAGAGACGTTATGTTTTGCAGTTAGCCTCATGTAGGTTGCTATCTGCCTCACCATTGAATATATTAATCATATGTTGCCGGATTTACGTGGTAAAGATGAACTAAATTTGCACTGTGAGTTGCCTTTACAAGTTCACTTATTGTTTGCTTAAAAATTGAATACTGTTAAAATTTTTAAGACTGAAAATTAAGTATTACAAATGTAGAGCTTTGTTTCCTCAGATGTTAATTATTGGAGATTGTAACAATATTATTTTTTTGTTTACTTTTCCTGGTCGTCTCTTTTAACTCTTTCTCAATACAATCTTTCTTTCTGTTTTTATTGGCATTTTCTAAACTTGATGTACACTTCCCTTCTCAGTCTTTGGCACTTCATGATCCTTTAGTCAGGTTGGTTAAAGAGACAAAAATAAAGAAGTGCAGTTGCTGGAAATCTGAACCAAAATCGAGGAAGTGCTGGAGAATCTCAGCAGCTCTGGTAGCATCTGAAGAGATAAAATGTGTCCAGTAATGAAGGGTGTCAATAAGTTAACTCTTTTTTTCTTCACAGATACTGCCAGACCTGCTGAGTTATTCTGGTTAAAGAGATATGCTATCACTTGTTCTGAATAATCAGGCCCTGATGACCAGTTACCCAAGCTGTTATCAGCTTGCACTTTCAACACCTTGTCATATAAAAAGTCTTAAAACCTAAACATCCATGGTGCATAAAATAAGCTTTTACAATAAATTATGAGTCAATAAAATCCTTTCTGTACTTCTTAGCTAGCTCCTCATTTAAAACAAGAATAAAGGAGACAGAGGTATCTGAAGGTAAAAATAATATAAGATAAATGTAATATAAAATTAATGAATTTCAGGCTTGCCATAATGTTGAACTGTTTTTCCACCACTTCCATCTTCGCGACCACTTCTTCAAGCAGGATTCCACACAACCCCACCCAGTTCCACTGATTTCTTCACCCACTTCCAGTGTTCACTATCCACTTGGACCCCTTCCTCTGGCCTTTTCATTTCAATCCCTTCATTGTAAACTGCCAGCATGACATTGGCCGTCTGAAGTCCTCTGCTCCTGTCACTCACAGTAACCTGTCCACTTCTGAAATTGCCACACTTCGCTCTCTTAGGTCCACCCTAACTTTGTTATCAACCCACCAACAAAAGTGGTGCCGAGATAGTCTGCTGCACTGATCATTACACTGTGGAGGCTCAACGCCAACTCTCGGACATTTCTTCCTACCTCCTCCTGGACCACAACCCCACATCCAAACATAAGGCCATTGTTGCCAGAACTGTCACCGACCTCATTACATCTGGAGATTTTCCCCCCACTGCCTCCAACCTTATAGTCTTCCAATGCCGGATAGCTAATTCTACCTCCTTCCCAAAATCCACAAACCAGACTGCCCCAGTAGGCCCATCGTATCAGCCTGTTCCTGCTCTACCCATCTCAGTTCCTCCTACCTTGACTCCATCTGTCCACTTGTCCAGACCCTGCCTACCTACATCTGCAATTCCTCTGATGCCCTCAGTCATATTGACAATTTCCAGTTCTCTAGACCTGACTGCCTCCTGTTCGCCATGGATGTCCAATCCCTCTATACCTCCATTACCCAGCAGTCTTGGAGCTCTCGGCTTCTTCACTGACCAGAGACCTAAACAATCCCTATCCACCACCACTCTCCTCTGCTTGGCTGAACTTGTTCCCTCACTGAACAATTTCTCCTTTAATACGTCTTACTTCTGCTAAGTCAAAGGAGTGACAATGGGCACCCTCATGGGTCCCAGTTATGTTTGCCTCTTTATGGGATATGTGGAACAATCCTTGTTCTAGTCCTACATTGGTGTCGTCCCGCAACTCTTCTCTCAGTACATCAATGACCGTTTTGGTGCCTCTTCATGCTCCTGCCTGGACTGTGAAAAGTATGTTCCTTTTTGTCTCCAATTTCCACCCCTCTCTAACTTGCACATTGTCCATTTCTGACACTTGCCTTCCTTTCCTTGACCTCTCTGACTCCATTTCCGGGAATAAACTGTCCACTGCCATCCATTACCAAGGCACTGGTTCTCATGGCTTTCTTCACTGCAGCTTTTCCCATCCCACGTGATGCAAGGATTCTACCCCATTCTCCCAGTTCCTTTGCCTATGTTAAATCTGTTTGAAACAGTGTTGCTGACATGGCTTCCTTCTTCCATAACAGTGGTATTCCGCCCACTCTGGTTGACAAGGCCTTCAACCACATTCAACCTATTAGCCGTGCTTCTGCCTTTGCCCCTTCCCATCACTCACAACAGTGTGATCGGGCTCCCCCTTGTTCTCACTTTTCATCCCACCAGCATCCGCATTCAAGTGATCATTCTCTGCCATTTCAGACAACTCCAGCAGAACGCCACCATGAAACACATTTTCTCACTTCCCCTGTGTTCATTTTGTGGGTATCGTTGGCTCTGGGACACCCTTGTCCATTTTTGGACCACCAACACCGCCCCTCTTTCCCATGGCATCTTCCCATGTAACTGCGGAAGTTGCAACACCTGCCCCTTCACCTCCTCCCTGCTCACCATCCAATGGCCTAAACAGTCTTTCCAGGTGAAGCAGCATTTCACCTGTACCTCCTCCAATCTTGTGTATAGTATTCACTGTACTCAATGTTTCTCCAATATAGAGTAGGCCACATTGAGTACACATTGAGTACAGGTGACCGCTTTGCAGAACACCTCTGGTCCATGTGCAAGCATGACCCCGACCATCCCGTAGCCAGTCATTTTAACACAGCGTTCTGTTTGCATGCCCACTTGTCTGTCTCTTGGCATGCTGCAATGCTCCAGCAAAAACTGGAGGAGCAACATCTCATCTTGAAAGCAAGCACTTTACAACCTTGTAGGTTCAATATTAAGTTCAACAACTTCAAATGGTGAACCCATTCCTTCTCTTTCTCTAGCTTTTCTTGCTATATTCTCTGTCACCATGCCCCCTCTCCCCTTCCCCCACTCCAGTGGAACAGTCTGTTCTTTCCATTCCAGCAATCAGAGACTCCATTGTTCTGCCATTCTCACATCCTGATCACGTAATCTGAACTATCAACATTCTTTCTCTCACCCGCAGTCTAATCATGCCTGCCCCTCCCACTATTACATAAATGCTGCCCCCTCCTCACTTCAGCTTTGGTGAAGAACCATCTAGACCCGAAACATTAGCTTGCTCTCTCCATGGATGCTGCCTGACCTGCTGTGATCTCCAGTATTTTTTGTTTTCAATGCAAATTCCTGCATTTGCAGTAATTTGCTTCTAAGATAAATATAAAATGAGGAGAAAATGCTTAGACAGATAACTGATCATATTTGAGATAACAAGGTGTAGAGCTGGATGAACACAGCAGGCCAAGCAGCGTCAGAGGAGCAGGAAGGCTGACGTTTCGGACCTAGACCCTTCTTCAGAAGAATTTCAGCCTTCCTGCTCCTCTGCTGCTGCTTGGCCTGCTGTGTTCATCCAGCTCTATACCTTGTTATCTCAGATTCTCCAGCATCTGCAGTTCCTACTATAACTGATCATATTGTTATTTTTATAGGATAGTGAAGAATCTTATAAATCTTGCTGCATGTTTGTTTTCTCTGCTGCTTGATATGACAACTGAAATCAGACACTTACAAAATGTTCAGAGGATGCTAAAAACTAAGCATGATTTATCAATTTCAGTTCATTGGCAGTGTTTATAAATTTTCAAACATCAAACTATTAACACTTCTGTTGTAGCATTTCACATTTCTGTTGTCATTTTCATTCTTAAATATTCTGATCACTGACAACAATGACCGTTTCAAATATTACACCATTTTCTTAAAAACAGCTTGTAAAATTTGAACCATATTGCGCTTTCTGGAAAATGTGAAGTATAAAGTATTTGTATTTATGTAGCATCTCTCATGTGCTCAGGACATTCTCAAAGCATTTCACATTAGTTAGTTCATAAATTAAACTTTGAAGTGCAGCTACATTCGTAATGTAAGCAAATGTAGCAACCATAAATATACAGCAAAACCTACAAAATGGAGCCTTCAGAATGATTCTTGGAATGCTGTCAGGGGCCATAATATTTAAAGAATTTGGTGCTTTCAGCCATTTCAGGTGTTGGATGACTGAAGAATATTGGATGATGCACCAAAGAACTCTTTTGTTCTTCTAAGATTAGGTCATATAGGAACTTGGACCTCCACCAGTGAGGAACATCCTCAGCTTTAACATCTCAAGTGAAAATTTGCATCTGAGAAGGCTGACCTCTTTCCATTTTGAGGTCAGAACACAAAATACTCAGAGCGGGGATAGGTTCTCAAGGCTGACATCCTGAGAAATTATAGCAGCCTATGAGTTTTAACCATGAAAAGGCAGATGAAATTCCATAGGGTGTTAGTCAAGTCTTCTGTAAATACAATGACTCTCTTATAAAAATACCGTAATTGGTTATTTTCAAGAATTTTCGGGATTTTATGGGACTCACAGGGGCTGTTTGAGAGATGGAGGAGAACAAAATTTTGGCAAGTGGCTGAGGGATGGAGTGCCTATCACTTTTCCTGCTGTGGCATTTTGCCAGGGCTGGGCAAGATTGAGAACAATCTTTTTGCCCATTGGCAAATTGTGCTACTTAAATGGCCAATTAAGGGACCTAAGCTTTAACATTTTATTGGTGGTGTGTGGGCCTTCTGACATGCAGAGAGATTATCCAATCACCCTGTGCACTTAGGTGGGGTTCTGTTCCCTTGCCTGATTGGTCATTCAGAAGTGGAATTTGTCCCATGTATTAATAATTAATTAATCCCATGGCAACTCTCCAACCTTGCCAACTACCATCTCCTGCAGTCTGTCACCATGGTCTGCTTGATTGGGCCCAGTGATTCCTAACCCAACTTATCTTGATGTGAGTCTGGTAATAATTGCAACTCAATGCAGTGACCACTGTGCCTGGTAGACTTGCTGGGACAAGGAACTGCTGGGCCTCCAATGCTGGCCGCACTTAAAAGGCCACAATCCCTCATTGCAGCTCATTACCTGTAAGCTGTGTCAGTAAACCTGACTAGGGCTCCTTCAAATCCATGCGGCAGTGTTTACTCTGGCTTTTCTGTCCAATGTTAAGGCCACCAAAGCTCCAATAAAATTCTAGGTTTTGTTTCCCTGTGGGCCCTACCCTTAGTTATTTCCCAAGACTGAAAGAACACTAAATAATTGCATTGCCATAAAATCATGGGTTTTACATCTTGAATTTCCTGAGATGCATTCACTGCAGTTCTACCTCTAAATCAGCGCCAGTTTATGGACTCACAAGTAAGATACCACATTTTATGTTTCCATTACAATCCTTATTACTTTTTAGATGCTGACGTATATAGGGTTTTGTTCTATGAGTGTACAGCACTGTTTTCCACACGGTCGATCATCACCTATATCTAGGCAATAAATGTCTTGCTATTTCATTCCAGAAAATCGTAACTGTGCTAAATCATGTTCTGTCCCAAGTTGTACACATGCAGACTTTCCAGTGAGGAAGCCTAGATTACAATGACAAGCTACAACCCCGACATATGATTTTCCCTTCTTATCCTAAAGTTGCTAAGATCAATTGTAAAAATTACTTCAGCTTCCCCGACATCAAACAATGAGGATTTAATCTGGAGTGTTCATGGTCTATGTGGCTGAAGTCTATGTTTGGTCATGTACTAATCACCTGAATTGTTGAGTTTCAGTCTCTTTATTAATTTGCCATATATATTGACTATCTGGATCCTGTTGTTGTTGATCAAATAAACCTTATCTCCTATTTGTACCCTGAATTATTGTAGACTTTTGTTATCTTTTGCTTGCTATTATTGAAGACAGTTAAATAGAAATGACTGAGGGAGAACATGTGAAATTCACTAAACATTACAACAAAACCTGTCAAATTCTCACAAAAAACAAATGAAAACCAGAAGTATGTCAGAAGGGCAAGTTGTGATTGAACTCTTGGCCAATCAACACTGTGTTCTATTATAAGTTAGAAATTATAAGCAAGTTTATTTGTGGGTCACACAAGAATTTAAATTATTGATTGCTGTTACCAAGGAGATTAAGGTGTATTGCAGTGAGATTGGACCATAGAATTAAAATAGCAATAGGCCCACAATGATGATTCACATTTATGAAAATATCTTTTTAAAAATTAACACTAATAACAGCAGATTTAAATGACTGGGTCTGGCATCTATTGAAAAGAATTAAAAAGTACATATTATTGAAAAGTACAAAGGGTTAAAGAGAATTTCAGCACAGTAGGGTAGTTTAAATTTTGGAACACATCATCATGTCAGCTACAAAGGCCAACCTCAAGAATAAACCACAACATAATGGTTACTTTTCAAAAATCCATTGATACAGCAGGAATTATTACACAGAAGTAACATAGACTTGAAGTAACACAGACTTTTTGTTGAGAAATCCAGCTATGAAGTTTATTTCTTTTTTAATCATTCATGGGATGTGAGGGTGCTTGGTTGGGCCAACATTTATGGCATTTGAGAAGGTGATGGTGAGCTGCCTTCTTGAACCGCTGCAATTCATTTGCTGGAGGCAGTCCCACCCATTTTGAACGAACAACCCTGAAGGAATGGCTAATGCTTTCAAGTCAGGATGGTGAGTGGCTTGGAGGGGAAGCTTGCAGGTAGTGCAAGTACTGTATAATATGCATTGCATTTTGTGAATGTAAATGATACCTCTATATTGTGATAGTACTTCTCTTCTATGTAAAACTTTTAAAATTTCAGCAACTTTGCATATTGGTGATATCTGAATATGCAAATGTGTGATCTGAGAAAACTAAGTTCTTAGTATTAGTTCTGAGAGGTGTAATCACTAAACTGCAACTAAAATACAGTCATTTTTAAGGTCTGAAGGGTTACTCACTGAGATTAACTCAATTGTAGTTAAACCCTTAAAAATGGTCCTTTTTAGAAGTAGAAATCTGTATTATTATAAATCTAAGCGTTGTCATTTTATTTTCCAAGGAAGTAAGATTTAGACAGTTTCATACGCAAACCAATTGTTTAGCTGTAGCTGTAAAAGTCATTTGCACGTGCAGTCATATTAGAAAGAATATGCAATGCTTATAACCATGGAGGTCTGAACGATAAAGGGATGGAATTTGGGACTTAGGATGGAAATTTAGGAGATGTGTTCTAAATTATATCAACCTTACCTACAGGTTTTTTTTTCATTTTTACATCCCAGTGGAATTATATGCTTTGACATTTTAAAACCAGTAAATAGAATAGAATTAATTTTCCACAGAAGGCAATTTGCAACACATTTAAGCATCTGATTCTAGCTGTTTTTTCATTTGCTAACACCTATGCTGGTGGCACCGGTACCACATGACTCTTTCACTCTACTAGTGGGACCTTGATCAGATGGGCAGGTGGACCAAGGAGTGGCAGATGGAGTTTAATTTAGATAAGTGTGAGGTGCTGCATTTGGAAAGGTAAATCAGGGCAGGACCTGTACACTTACTGGTAAGTCCTGGGAAGCGTTGCTGAACAAAGAGGCCTTGGAGCCCAAGTTCATAGTTCCTTGAAAGTAGAGTTGAGGGAGACTAGGCAGTGAAGAAGGCGTTTGATATGCTTGCCTTTATTGGTCAGTGCATCGAGTACAGGAAATGGGAGGTCATATTGAGCCTGAATGGAACGTTGGTTAGGCCACTTTTGGAATACTGCATGCAATTCTGCCATAGGAAAGATTGTTGTGAAGCTTGAAAGGGTTCAGAAAAGATTTACAAGGATGTTGCCAGGGTTGGAGGGTTTGAGTTATAGGGAGTGGCTGAATAGGCTGGGATTATCTTCTGTCGGAGGCTGAGGGGTGACCTTACAGAAGTTTATAAAATCATGAGGAGCATAGATAGGATGAATAGCCAAGGCCTATTCCGCAGGGAAGGGGAGTTCAAAACAAGACTGCATAGGTTTAAGGTGAGAGGAGAAATATTTTAAAGGGACCTAAGGGACAATGTTTTCTTGCACAGGGTGGTGAGTGTATGGAAAGAGCTAACAGAAGAAGTGGTGGAGGCTGGTACAATTACAACATTTAAAAGGCTTCTGGATGGGTATATGAATAGGAAGGTTTTAGAAGAATATTGGCCAAATACTGACAAATGGGACTGGATTAATTTAGGGTATCTGGTCAGCATGGACGAGTTGGACCAAAGGGACTGTTTCCATGATGCACAGCTCTATAACTCTATGACTCTAGTCTTGGATTCAAACATGAAATTTTATTTTTGAACTGCAGCAAGTAACATGAAGCCAAGACATTAGGACATTGTTGATAAAATCAAGAAATAATTTATGACTGCTCAAAAGACCCATTGCATTTACTATTAATTTCCAGTGCATTGTAGCACAAAATTCTTAAAAGCTAAATAGGGTATGATGCAGAATGGATATCTCTCCCAGCTGCAGAACCAGGGGACAGACTCTCAGAATAAGGGGTAAACCATTTAGGACTGAGATGAAGATGAATCTCTTTATCCAGAGGGTAGTCAGTCTCTATCCTGAAGGGCTGTGGAAGCTCAGTCACTGAGTATATCCAAGAAAGAGATTAATGAATTTCTAGATATTAATGACATCAATGGATATCACAGGAAATAGCTTTGAGGTAGATGTTTACTCATGATGTAAAATGGTGGAATTGCCTCAAAGGGTTGAATGGTCTTCTCCTGCTCCAATGTTCCTATGCTCCAAATTACAGTTTTGAGTTCAGAGCAAAGTGATATAGCTGGTATCGTTTAGTTGTGAAGTTACTGAGCTGATGGTGATTGACATAGTAGCAAATGCTATGAGATTACTTTGATGGATTGTCTCACATCTCCATTCAGAAAAGTAAATATTGAATCAGTTCTAAAGTTATTGACATGATTCCCAAACTGGCTTAATCCATAAAAATCATCAATTGAATGTGACTGTTGTAACCTCAGATTTCCATGAAGGTCAAGTCACCATTGACTTACCAAACAAGAAGGATGATTTCAAAAGACGACTGGTGTTGGTTTAACATCTCACATGAGGGGAAAGGTTGAGAAGGTGAATCCTCAGCCAGTGCAGGAATCGAGCCCATGCTGTTGGCATTACTCTGCATTGCAAATGAGCTGTTCAGCCAACTGAGTTAACTGACTCCCAAAGGTAAGGTCACTATATTCCTACCAGATCATAGAGCTGCTTTCTAATTAGAGAGACGCAACTGATGGTGTCTTAATCTGAGTGTCTCTACATCTCAGATGAGGAGAGAGGTTGAAAAGGAGAATCCTTCATGGTAGCCTCAGCTGGTATGGGAATTGATCGCATGCTGTTGGCATCACTCTGCTTCACAAACTGGTCGTCCAGCCAATTGAGCTGACCAAAACCCTTTCAATGATTACAATTAAGATGTATATAGCTGCCACTTTAATCAAAGATCTTTTCAATGTAAGGATCATTTTATATATTACCTTAATACATTGTGAGAATACTTCAGCAAAGGGATTTAGAAGGTTTGGATTCTGACCCAAATTCTGCCTCTCCTTCTATTGCATTGTGTAGCTAAAAGAAAACTTCAGTTTCAATAAAAGTGCATGAATCAAACCCTCCATGCATGTTGTCTTCTTCATTATTACAAATTCTAACATAGCTTGGCATAAAGGGGCACAAAGGAAACCATTGATTAAATACATGTCTGGAGCTCTGGAGTTTGAATCACAGCTCTGATACTAAATCAAGAGCTGGAATGTACAATATTCTAGGAATTTCAGGGTACAACCTGACCAAATTTTCATCGTAGTCACAAAGTAATTTAAATTGGAAAAATGTAGGTGAGGCTGTGTACATATTAATGCTATTCTTGGCAATAGGAGATAACACCAGTCACGTTTTATTACTGTAAATATTTTTTATAGATTATGCAGAGTCTGGCAGTGCATTGATTAACTTCAGAAATATTTCAAACATTGACTTCCCTAGTGAATGATACTGAGGGGGATATTATTGGGAATTAAATAATTAATTAGTTAACACACTTTCATAGTTCCCACCCTTAAGATTGCTCCAAAATATTTGTGGTAATCCTAACAAATCAAATGCAGCTGTCATGTATCTCTTTATGTTCAGCAATGCTTCATTGTAAGAACAATGTGATGCTACAGCTCTGAGAGAAAAGCTGTAAAACATCTCAATTTTTGGTGAACAACTCATAATTTAACTCCTATGGATGTCAAAGTTGTGATATTTATTATAAGCCAATTGAATGTTGAAGAATGCTGCACCAATGTCCAGAACCGGGACTGCAAGCAGTCCACAAGTTCTCCAGGTTATGGGGCCCAGGACTGGGCAAGTTTGGAGATTGATCTCACAGCAGGAGTTTTGGAGGGGTAATGTGAGGACTGAGGTAGTGGAGAGGGTGTTTTAATCAAACCAAGAAAAGGCATATATAAAAGGCACTATTACAATAATCATGGGGGATCTTCAGTATGCAGGTGGACTAGGAAAATCAGGTCATCACGGATCTCAAGGAAAGGAATTCATGGAATGTCTATGAGATTTTTTTTGGAGCAGCTTGTGGTAGAGTGAACAGACAATTTGGAATTGGTGATATGTAATGAGGCAGACTTGATTAGGGAGCTGAAAGTGAAGGAACCCCTAGGGGGCAGTGACCATAATATGATAGAATTCACCTGCATGTTTGAGAGGGAGAAGATTGAATCAGATGTAGTGGGAATACAATTGAGTAAAGGTAGCTACAAACACATGAGGGAGGAGCTGGTCAGAATTGCTTGGAAGGGAAGCTTAGCAGGAAAAGAGTGGAGCAGCAATGGCAGGAGTTTCTGGAGGTAATTAGGGCAAGGATGGCAATGTAAGGGACCCTTGGATAACGAGGGAAGTTGTGAATTTAATCAAAAGGGAAAAATAAGCATACATAATGTTTAGAAAGCTAAAATTGGACCGACCTGTGAGGAATATAAAGAAAGCAGGAACGAATTCAAGCAGGGATTTAGGAAAGCAAGAAGGGATCATGAAATGACCTTGGTAGTTAGGGTTAAAAAGAATCCCAAGGCACTCTATACAAATATTAAAAATAAGAGGATAACTAGGGGGAAAGTAGGACCATTCAAGGATAATGGAGAGAACTTGTGCCTGGAGACAGAGGATGTGGGTGAGTACTTTCCATTTGGTATTCACAAAGGAGAAGGATATGGAGGATAGTGAGATTTGTGTGGAGCATGGTAATATGCTAGGGCATTTTGAGATCAAGAAAGAAGTAGTGTTGGGTCTCTTGAAGAGCATTAATGTGGATAAGTCCCCAGGACCCGATGGTATCTACCTCAGGATTTTGCGAGAGGCAGGAGAAGTGATTGCTGGGGCTTTGACCAAATCTTTGTATGCTCGATAGCCACTGGGGAGGTCCCTGAAGACTGGCAAGTAGCTAAAGTTGTTCCTCTGTTCAAGAAGGGAAATAGAGTTAATCCAGGAAACTACAGACTGGTGAGTCTCACATTAGTAGTTGGGAAGCTATTGGAGAATTTATGTGCATTTAGAAAAGCATAGCCCAATAGGGACAGTCAGCATGGATTTGTACCAGGCAGGTCATGCCTTACTAACTTGATTGAATTTTTTGAGGAGGTGACAAAGGTGATTGTTGTCTACATGGATTTTAATAAGGTTTTTGACAAGGTCCCTCATGGTAGGCTCATTCAGAAATTTAAGATGCATGGGATCCACAGTGACTTGGCTGTGTGGATTCAGAATTGGCTTGCTCATAGAAGGCAGGGAGGTAGTGGTAGAGAGGTATTTTTCTGGCTGGACGACTGTGACTAGTGGTGTTCTACAGGGATCCGTACTGGGACCTCTGTTGTTTGTGATATATATAAATGACTTGGATAAAAATGTAGATGAGAAAGTTAGTAAGTTTGCAGATAATACAAAGATCTGTGGCTAGTGTAGAAGGTTGTCAAAGGATACAGCGGGAATATTGATCAGTTGCAGGTATGGGTGAAGAAATGACAGATGGAGTTTAAACTGGATAAGTGTGAGGTGCTGCAATTTTAGAGATCAAATGTTAAGGAAAGGTATGCAGTTAATGGCAGGACCCTGAACAGCACTGATATACAGGGGGATCTTGGAGTTCAAATCTATAGCTCGCTGAAAGTGGCTGCGCAAATATATAGGGTGGTGAAGAAGGCATATGGCATGCTTGCATTTATTAGTCAAGGAATTGAGTACAAGAGTCAGGACGTCATTTTGCAGCTTTATATGACTTTGGTTAGGCCATACGTAGAGTATTGCATTCAATTCTGGTCACCAAAAAAGGGGAGGTGATAGCCTAGTGGTATTATCACTGGACTGTTAATCCAGAGACCCAGATAATGTTCTGGGAACCTGGGTTCAAATCCTGCCATGGTAGATGGTGGAATTTGAATTCAATAAATATCTGGAATTAAGAATCTAATGATGACAATTAACCCACTGTTGATTGTCAGGAAAAACCCATCTGTTTCACTAATGTCCTTTAGGGAAGGAAACTGCCATCCTTACCTGGTCTGGCCTACATATGACTCCAGATTTACAGCAAATATGGTTAACTCTTAACTGCCATCTGGGCAATTAGGGATGGGCAACAAATGCTGCCTGGCCAGTGACGCCTCATCCCGTGAATGATAAAAAAATTACAGGAAGGATTTGGAGGTTTTGGAGACATTATGGAAGAGGGTTACCAAGCTGCCTGGATTAGAAGGTATAAGCTATGAGGACAGGCTAGAAAAACTCAGTTATTTTCTCTGGAATGGCAGAAGCTGAGGGGAGACTTGATAGAATTCTTTAAAGTTATTGATACATGGATAGGTTTGACGGTCAGAATCTTTTTCCCAGAGTTGCAATGTCTAATACTAGGGGGCATGCACTTAAGATGAGAGGGGGAAGATCAAAGGAAATATCAGGAGCAAGTTTTTACATAAAGAGTGGTAGGAGTCTGGAACGTGTTGCCAGGGGTGGTTGTGGAGGCAAGTATGATAGAGGCATTTAAGAGACTTTTAGATAAGCACATGAATATGCAAGGAATGGAGGGATATAGGCCAAGGGCAGGCAGAAAGGATTAATTTTATTTGGCGTCATGAATTGAAGTGCCTGTTCCTGTGTTGTACAGTTCTATGTTCTAATTAGGGAAGCACAGCAGAAATTCATCCTAAGGAAGAAGAAACACATAAAAGGGAGGATGAGGCAATCGTGGCTGACAAGGGATGTCAGGGATAACCTGAAAGAAAAAGGAAAAGCATCTAATGTGGTAAAGATTAGTAGGAATCTAGAGGATTGAGAAGGCTTAAAAAACAGAGGATAACTAAAACAGCAATACATAGGGGAAAGATGAAATATGAGAGTAAGCTAGCTATTAATATAGAAGAAGATATAAAAGAAGGTTGAGAGGCTCTGGTCTGATCCTGTTTGGAATATTGTGAGCAGTTTTGAGCCCCCATATCTAAAGAAGGATGTGTTGGTATTGGAGGGGGTCCAGAGGAGGTTTACAAGAATGATCTCAGGGATGAACTGCTTGTTATATAGCTGTTGCAGACTCTGGTTCTGTACTTGATGGCGTTTAGAAGGATGACGGGGGATCTGGTTCAAACTTACAGGATACTGAGAAGCCTGGATAGAGTGAACATGGAGAAGATGTTTCCATTGATAAGAGACTAGGACCTGGAGAGACAGCCTCAGAGTGAAGAGAAGACCCTTTAGAATTGAAATGAGGAGGAATTTCTTCAGCCAGAGGGTGGTGACTCTGTGGAACCCATTACCATAGAGGCCTGAGGAGGCCATTTATTGTATTTAAGACAGAGATAGGTAGGTTCTTGATTAGTAAAGAGATCAAAGGTTACGGGAAGAAGGAAGGAGAATGGGGTTGAGAAACATATCAGCCATGATCAAATGGTGGAACAGACTCGATCAGCTGAATAGTCTAATTCTGCTCCTATATCTTATGGTTTTATAACCTCACCAGCAGGCTACAGTTCAAGATATTTGGATGACATTTTCTGAAAATTGACTTCAGGTTCTCAGATCAAGAATATTGGATTACCTTATGTCAAGAATTATCTTTTGAAATAGTTCAATCAGCTTTAATGCACACTTCCACTACCATTATCTGAACAGAATGGGCCATTTTTTAATGAAACTTCCTTGTAAAGTTCCACCATTGGGGTTAGGCTATTGATTGGCTTCAGTATTTCAAAAGGTGATTTTATTTCACCTGACTCTCCGGTTTAAGACTTTACTGATTTTCTTCCAGTCCACGGTGAATATGCATAGATGTCATAGATTTGAGGAAGTTACCAAAAAATTGATGAGGGCAGAGCAATAGACATTGTTTACTTGACTTTAGTAAAGTCTTTGACCAGGTTCCACATGATGGATTGATTAGTAAAGTTAGGTCACATGGAATTCAGGATGAGTTTGCCAACTGGATACTTAATTGGCTTAATGGCAGGAGACAGAGAGTGGTGGTGGAGGGTTGTTTTTTGGACTGGAAGTCTGTCACCAGCGGTGTTCCACAGGGATCAGGTCTGGGTCCTCTTTTGTTTGTCATTTACATAAATTATTTGGATGGAGTACAGAGGCATGGTTAATAAATTTGTGGATGAAACCACAATTGGTGGCATAGTAGACATTGAAGAAGGTTTTCTAAGATTATAAAGGGAACTTGATCAAATGAGTCAATGGGCTGAAGCATAGCAGCTGGAGTTCAATCTGCACAATTGCAAGATATTGCATTTTGGTACAATTAACAAGGGTAAGACTTGTACAGTTAATGGTAAGGGCTTATGAAGTGTTGTAGAAGAGAAGGACCTAGAGGTTCAGGTACATAATTCTTTGAAGCTTGTATTACATTAGGATCTGGTGGTTAAAAAGGCATTTAGCATGCTTGCCTTCATTGCTGAATCCTTTGAGTATAGGAGTTGGGATGTCATGTTGGGGTTGTACAGGACATTGGTGAGGCCTCTTCTGGCATGTTGTGTCCAGTTCTGGTCACCAAGTTATAGGAAGGATATTATTAAGCTGGAGAGGGTTCAGAAGAGATTTACCACGATGTTGCTGAGCATGGAAAGTTTGAGTTATAAAGGCTAGATAAGCTAGGATTTTTCTCACTGGTGTGTAGCAGATTGAGAGGCAGGCTTATAGAGGTTTATAAAATAATGAGGAGTATAGATAAGGTTAATGTTAGTTGCCTTTTCTCTAGGATGGGCGATTTCAAGACTAGGGGCCCATTTTTAAGCTGAGAGGAGAGAGATTTAAAAAAGACATGAGGGGCAAGTTTTTTACACAGAGGGTGATACACATGTGGAATGAACTTCCTGAGGAAGTGATGGATGCAGGCACAATTATAACATTTAAAAGACATTTGGATAAGTATATGAATAGGAAAGGTTTGGAGAGATATGGGCCAGGAGCAGGCAGGTGGTACTAATTTAGTTTGGGATTATGTTTGGCATGGACTAGTTGGAACAAAGAATTTTTTTCCATGCTGTATGACTCTATGGCTGTATGACTCTATGATACGTGTTTACAGAACATGATAAGAAATATGAGAACTTTTGCTATGAAAGGTGGTCACAATGATCCTTTAACTGGCAGTTTGAGCCTGAAGCAGTATTGCAGAGTGTACCTGATCACAGGGAGCAGCAAGACTTGTACATTCAGGAGAGTTCTGCACATGTGCTGAAATACTGGAATGATGTTTTAACTTTGCACAAGCTCTCAGAAAATTCTTTGTCCTCATTGAGATTCAGGATTTATATCAGGACCAACAGAATTCATTAACGATCATTGACTCATATTGTCTTTCTTCACTGTAAGATTCATGGTTGTAATGGAAAGAGTTCCTACAGTCTCATCAAAATGTCTTCCAACGCAAGGTATATTGTTCATGCAGCAGATCTTCATGATTTGCAATCTTTTGAAAAAGTGAATAAGGGAATAAATATCCTGCAGTCTTCCTGTCCTTAAATTGAACATATAGGACAAAAAACTGAGGATGTCATTACACTGTTTCCAGAGAAGAACTATGATCCTTATCAGCCCTTCATTGTTGATGCAGTTTCTTCATTCATTCAACAATGGCCATGGATTATTTTCCAAAAATGACAATGAGAATGTCATGAGTCAAAATAATAGTGTGTGAGGATTAGAAACATAGAAAATAGGAGCAGGAAAAGGCAGTTTGGTCCATCCCTTATTGATCTCCCACTCTATTTCTACACCCCCAGGGCAGCTGAGCATCTCCTGGTGCCATAGATTTAGCTCTCACTGCATTTCCCTATTTTACCCAGCAGGATCCAAAATGGAAAATTTGTTCAAGAGGCAGTTAGCCACAGGGGATACTGCATTATTTGCCAGGTTCTTTCACTCTGTCAGGTGATCAGCCTTCCCTTTCTGCCTGAGTACGTTTTACCACCTCATTGTATGTGCTACCACAAAGAGATCAATATGTAGATATTCCATGCTGACTCCAGCCACTGCTCTACATTTGAAAGCAGATCTCCGGTGTCTGCAGGTGGAGATACTTCTTGGATATGTGGTCAGTCTGGATCCTGGAAGTGGCGCTGACTTCCCACATCACAAAGGAGTATTTCACCTGATTGAGCTATCGTGTCTTCACTTGCACTTAAATGACTCGCTTTCTGTTTACTTACTCTAGTTTAAAATATAATAAATACATAGCAATGGCCTTGCCTTATTCCATATAATTTTAAACAATCTAAAGACCAATTTTGATTTTAAAGACTGGACCATAGAAATACTCACCTTGTTTTATATGCCAATGTTACCATTCATCTCACTTTGGCTTCTGGTCCAATCAGATGAGCTTATGTTTCCTGTGATGTCACTTTTGATTGTTTTCAAAATTCAGCCTGTTCATGCACCTTTTCAACTTATGGTCTTCTTGAGGTTGAACGAAAAGAAAGAAGAGTCTAGCCTCTGACCTGTACTCATCCCTCCACCAAAAGACCTTGTTCCTCCTCCCCCCCACCAACCCCGCCCCCGAGGTGACTCCTCACCATCCCCTCCCCAACTCCATCCCCAACCTCCCTTCCCTTCCCCTTACTCCCATCCCCTCCCCAAATCCCTCCCCTTCTCCCCACCACCTCCCCTCACAATAGTGTTTATATTTTCCCCAAATCACACGTATGTGTGTGTGTGTGCGCGCGCGCGAGCGTGCATGCGCATAGTGAAGCATTAAAAAAGACACTGTGCAAAAATTTTATTCTATATTTTCTACCAACAGGAAAACACCCATGTGGCTAGTGAAAAATTAACAAGCAAAGCCTGATAAAGACAATGTTTACATGAAAAAAGTAAAGGGGGTAGGGAGAGAATCAGGCATCAAAGTCAAAATAGAGTTGGAGAGGGGAAGAAGGCACTCTATCACCTGCAGTGCCCACCTCTCCTTAAAGACATTGAGAGAATTGGTGGACACCATGTGCTCCATCCCCAGAATGTAATAGTGGAAGAGGGGCAAGCGGACTGCAAAGATGACCCCCTCCACCATGCTGCCTGGACCTGTTGTAGTCAATCTGGCCAGGTCCAGGAGCAGACCCACGAAGACGTCCTCCAAATTGCCCATTCCCTTGTGCACCGTGTGCCCAAAGATTGGGAACGTGGGACTGAAGTGCAATCAAACACATAACAGAAGGTTTGTCAAATATTTAAAAAAGGAGTTGAAATGCCCACAACCAATTTATCCATAGTCCATGGACTCCACAGTGCTGTAAAATAAGTAGTAGGACTGGGAGTCTGTGCACCACCGCAATCTGTGGTTGTAAGGCACTGCTGCTTGCAAAACCCTCCACCCCAGGTCCCCAAAGGAGGACTCCCACATACAGACACACCTGTTCTTACCTGTTAGCCAGAGCTCCCTGATTGGACCAGATTAACAGCCCCAATCAGGGAATTCATATTCTATGAGGTCCACCTGGCTGACCTCATTACAATCATAACATTTTCATAGTGAATTTCTCCATTTGTATTAGTTTTCCAGTCATTTTCTGCTGTTTCTTAAAATAAAAACCACCTAATCCTCTGGACTAGCATGAACCTTTACCACTTTGTAAGCCTTAGTTTTGAATAGACGTTTTGAATGGCTCAGATAGTATCCTGAGTTGATTAGCTTTGTGGTTCTGCTTTTTGTTTTAGCCTTGAGCTCCTCACAATTCCTTAGTAGAACATTTTTTCCTAGTCTTACACATGTCATTTATACCTATGTGGACAACAATAACTAGATCTTTCTCCTTTCACTCTAAATTCTTCTTTAGCCCAGAAGAGATATCCTGAACCTTGGCACCAGTTATGCAAAATGACTTTTGAGAATCTCTGTCTTTTTGCTATTCCCCTTACTATAAGTTATCCTCTATTACTACAACACTTGAATGGCACTCTGTATCATGGTGCTTTTGGTGAGTTTGTGCATCTGCCCTGAAGTCTATGCCATTGTCCACATTGGGAGCAAGAAACTCCAATGAATTGCACTGACAAACCAAAAGAGATTCTGGAGTATTATCCATTATTCACTTGCCTGTCTTCCTGCGGCATGGCACTTCAAATCTGATACGTTGAAACCCTTTTTTGTCAAAATAGACTTTATTCATAAAAAGATTTTCTGTACATAAACAGGTCCTAAAGCAGTCTTTGCATGTTAAGAGAACAAAAATTGGATCTTATATGGAGAAAATATCAGAGTTAATGTTTCGGGTCCAGTGACACTTCCTCAGAACAGGAGGACCCGAAATGTTAGCCCTGATTTTTTCTTCACAGATGCTACCAGACCTGCTGAGCTTTTCCAGCAACTTCTGTTTTTGTTCCTGATTTACAGCATCCACAGTCCTTTCAGGTTTGATTGGATCTTATATTCTACAATTGCTAAGGCAGAAGGCATTTCATAGTTATGCAGGATGCTATTTACATACATTTGAGGCAATAAGAGGTTCCGACAACTAAACAGATCCTGATTTGTGCTTCGGTAGAAAGACCCTAGATTGTGGTTTTTCCAATTCTGATAAGTTGAAACAATTTGAAGGGGCTTTCTGCTATTGGTTTATATCTTCCACTGCTGCTGCCCTTCTCAAACAGATCCGTACTCGCAGTCTTCGTCATACTGATGCTGACTTCCTACCATTTGGAAAAGCCACTACTTAATAAAATGAGTTCCTGACCCACTTATGGTCACAATCTCTTGTGCAAGGCTTAAGTTCAGAAAATATTACCAAGAATTTTAAGTCTGTTATTATTAAGAGTTCCAACAATGATGGCAATTTGTTGGAATGAAATGCTTCATGCTTATGAAATTTTTCAATACCAGAACTGTTGTTTGTTTGTAATTAAGATAATTATATTGTTTAAAGTCAGATTTTCCTGTGGCAACTCTACTTTGCATCAATCAAGTATAACAGCAACTAAATGGCACTCACTGATTTTCAGTGGTAGGCAGACAGAAGGGTGTCATTTTCACAAAAGTGAATGAGGGCTAGTGCAGCAGTAACTGCCTTGCTATTTTAACAGACAAATATAGCCCAATATGTTGTCACTCTATGTTGCGGCAGAGTATTTCTCCAGCTCTGAGAAGATTTGGTGAACAATTGGAAGAGCAGGCAAATCATCAGCTGGTGATTGAAATTTGGGGCAGTATCTTTATTCATATAAACACAAGCCATAACAAGACATATGACTCATCCAAATTCAGTTCATTTCAGACTGAAGTAAATTTGCTGCTAAAACAGAGTGCTCATCCATGGTGGCAAATTGAACCCTATGTGTGCGGCTGATGTGGCTTGTGACATCGGTAGGCCATGACAGACTTTAGGAAGTGTCTTTTTTGTTTCAAAAGTGCACTTTATTCATAAAAATTTCTTTATATACATAGTCACCAAAGCAGTTTGGTTCTGTACAGTAGCATATGAAGAAACAAACAAACATTGGAGTTTGACTCAATCCAGCAAATAAATCAAAGACATTTCTTATTTGAACTATACTATATTTACTACATTTGAGGCATCAGGAGGGTACAATAACTAAACAGACCCCCATTTAATTTTGGCAGAAAAATCTTAGGCTGTCGTCTTTCCCCATTGCGCCTTGTCGGCAACTGCCTCATGCTTTAGTGTGTCCCTCAGCACAAACTTGGAATGTGCCAGTCTGCAACGTTTGATCAAAATCAACTCCTTGCTCTGTAAGAACAACAGGTTTCGGGTAAATCAAAGAGCGTTGATGGTAGCGTTGATGGTCCTTCAGGCACAGTCGATTTTTGTCTTGGTGTGTGCCCCACGGAACAGACTGGACAGCAGAGTCCTGTGTCGTAGAGCTGTTTGGGATGAACCTCAGCAAAAATCACTGCATCTTCCTCCAGTATTCCTTTGCAAAGGTGCATTCCATAACGAGATGTGTGACAGTTTCTACTCCATTCCCAACCCCCCACAGCTGCTTCGAGGTGGGACATACAATCCAGGAGTACATGAAGGATCTCATGACTACTAGCCAAGCGATTTCTTGGTGCCTGTTGGAAAGTTATGGTGATGAGGCATTCTGCCAAATGACTTTGACAATCTGATCAGGGAACAACCCATCAGGATCCACCCTCTCCTTTTCCTGCAGTGTTTTGAGGATGCGACATGCTGACCACTTCCTGATGGACTTGTGGTCAAATGTGTCTCTCTTTGCATATTTTTCCATGAAGAATGGGTGATATAGAACTACTTGGAGCATTCCATAGCAATGAGGCCAGACCCACCTTTCTCAATACTAAGGATAGGTACAGCCTCAGTATATAGTGTCACTTGGTGTTTGTGTACTGAAGGTCTGTGCACAGCTTGATTCAGCTTCACACAAAAGTGGCTATCAGAATGAGGACAGTGTTGGGTATGTTCTTCCCCCCTTATCCCGAATTTTGTACATGGTGTTCCTGCAGACATGGTCCATGTTAGACTTCCAGATGAAGCGGAATATGGCTTGGGTGACTGCAATGGCATAGGTTCTGGAAATGGGCCAGATATGCGCGATGTACAACAACAGAGAGAGTGCCTCACTCCTGATGACCAGGTTTTTACCCACAATAGAGAGAGAGCGGTGCTCCAAAAAGCCCACTTTCTGTCGCACTTTGGCAATATGCTCCTCCCAAGATTTTGCACATGCCCAGTCCCTCCTACCATATCCCCAGCATCTTCGGGTAATCTGTCCTGATGGCAAAGGGGATGAAGTTCCCAAAGAACATGGCATCCCTCTTGCCTTAATTTAACTTGGCTCCAGAGGCCAGTTCAAATTGGTCGCAGATGCTCATGAGTCTATGCACTGACAGTGGATCCAAGTAGAAAACAGCGACGTCATTCATGAACAGGGAAGCTTTGACCTGCAAGTCTCTGCTGCCTGGAATAATCACCCCTCTCAGCTTGCATCTTTCCTGATGGACTCAGAAAAAGGCTCTATACAACACACAAATATAGCAGGAGAAGGTGGGCAGCCCTGCTTGATTCCAGATCTGATTGGGAA
This sequence comes from Rhincodon typus, assembly GCF_021869965.1. Lineage (NCBI taxonomy): Eukaryota > Metazoa > Chordata > Chondrichthyes > Orectolobiformes > Rhincodontidae > Rhincodon > Rhincodon typus. The sequence goes on along the minus strand of NC_063335.1, from coordinate 62,837,484 downwards.
GCTTTCTGATTCTCATCCATTGATAGACTTTCGGAAGTATTGCATAAGAACTGGGTGATTTCACCAGGATGACAGTGAGAGGGAGGCACAGGTAGAGCTGAAGGCCAATGAAGTGGAACTTTGGGGTGTCCATGGAGTAGGTGTCCTCAGCTGTAACTCTTAGTACAATCCAGGCCTATAGAGAAAATTCAGATATAACCTTTGCAAAACTATCAGAGTTGCTAAGAAGCAATACCGGACCAAGTTAGGGGCCCAAACCAACCACATGGACTCCTGCCACCTGTGGCAAGGCCTACACAACATAAAGGGGTTCAATACAAAGCAAAGCAAGATACCAGACAAGAACACATCCCACCCTGAATTGCTCAATCGTTCTACGTTCACTTCTAGCAGAGTGCCTGCAGCTCAGTGTCACCTGCCCCGACAGCCCTGAATGTGCCTGTTTCCTCCGTCACCGCTGCAGATGTCAGATCAGTCTTCCTGAGAGTCAACGGGAGAAAAGTGCTGGGCCCAGGTGGCTTCCCAGCCATGCACTTAGATCCTGTGCAGACCAACTGGCGGAGGTCTCCACTGACATCTTCAAATTCTCCTGGCTACAAGCTGAAGTCCCCACCTGCTTCAAGAAGACCACCATCATCCCAGTACCAAAGAAAACATAGGCAACATGCCTGAATGACTACCATTGAAGTGCTCCAAGACGCTGGTCATGGCCCACATCATGTCCTGTCTCACAGCCTGCCGTGATCCCCTGCAGAACAGGTCTACAGTGGATACCATTTTCCTATCCCTACACTAATCCCTGGAACATTTGCACCACAAGGACACCTACGTCAGGCTCCTACTCATTGGCTACAGCTCTTCCTTCAACACCATCATCCTTTCCAGACTAATCTCAAAACTCTGAGAGCTAGGTCTCAGCTCAGCCCTCTGCAACTGGATCCTCAGCTTCCTGACCCACAGACTGTAATCAGTGAAGATAGACAACAACACTGCCCCCATGATAATCCTCAAAACTGGTACCCCACAATAATGTGTTTTCAATCCCTTACTGTCCTCCCTGTACACCCATGACTGCATAGCCAAATTCTGAATGAATGCCATCTACAAGTTTGCTGATGACACCACTGTGGTAGGACAAATATCAAAGAACAATGAGTCAGAATACAGGAAGGAAATAGAATTTTTGGTATCGTGGTGCAATGATAACAACCTCTCTCTCAATGTCAGAAAAACAAAAGAACTAATCAATGACTTCAGGAAGAAAGGAGGAGGATGTGCACCTATCTACATCAACGGAACTGAGGTGGAGACGGTTGAGAGTGCCCAATCCCTAAGAGTGACGATAATCAATGATTTATTCTGGACCTTCCACGTGGATATGGTGGTTCAAAAAGCACAACAACACCTCTTCTTCCTCAGGTGGCTTAGGAATTTTGGCATGTCCATAAGGTCCCTCACCAACTTTTACAGATGCACCATTGAAAGCATTGTATCCGGGTGTATAACAACTTGGCACAGCAACTGCTCTGCCCAGGACTGTAAGAAACTACAGAAAGTTGTTTGCACAGCCCAGACCATTACAGAAGTCAAACTCCCATCCATGGACTCTGTTAACTCTTCTCATTGCCATTGGAAAGGTTGCCAACATCATCGAAGATCTCTCCAACCCTGGTAATGCTCTCTTCCTACCTCTTCCGTCAGGCAGAAGATACAGAAGCTTGAATGGACCTCTCGAACTTCAAATAACGTTGATTTTGCTAATGTTGATCTTGCTTTGCGCACCTCCTCCACAGCCTTACTCTGTCTAAGCACCCTATGATCTGGATGGCCTTGTTTGCTATGATCTGCCTGTAGTGCTTGCAAAACAAAGCTTTTCAATGCACTTAGGTACATGTGGCTACAATAAATCTAATCAAATCAAATAAAACCAAATCAAATTATACCCTGGTCACCCGCTGCCTCGTGCTCCAGCTGCTGTGCTGCCTGGGGAAGGGTCCTTTCTGGAGCTGTGACAGGGAATGGGGACTGAACTGCAATGATGCTGTTTGCATTGTCTTTATTACAAAACCCTCCTTGTTGTTCACCAAGTGAATATTTACAGTTATCTTTATTTTCTAATTTTTACAATCTGTTTTCATATTCCTGGTTATTTTATTCAGATTGAGATCACTCTTACAAGTGCTGTCATGTTGTAATGATGTTTTGCATATTTCCGTGAACCAATGCTTAGTGGCTTGACTGTGCTCTGCAGTGCCATTATATGGGCAGCACCATTTTTGTTCGTGTCAGCTGCTTTTCCGTGTTTCTGTGCAAGTGCAATTGCAATGGCAACTAGTGATGGCATTTACAATCATGCAGCTCCATCAGTCTTGAGAAAATTTGCCCTGACAGTTCTGAATGAAATAAAAAAAATGTTGATTAAGTTAATCATTTTATCTATTTCTGCTTGTCTGTACTTAAGTGTTTTGCCATTATGAATCTAGTTAGTCCCTAAATTTTAACTAATTCGATTACATTAAGTGAATTAAACTTTATTTTAGGAAATGCAGATATATTTTGTTTTCATACAGGTGTGGCTATGTTCGATGAAAGAATTTAAGAAATAGATCACAGTCAATTCAAGCAGTATTCATTCCCATTCACAATGATATGTCCAACTACAGTTAGGGATTATATGTTACAGGCAGTCCCCAATTTACAAACATCTGATTTACGAACAGTATCCTGTACAGGGTGCATTAATATTAATTTTAAAGGTCCAATGTTTTTCCTCATATTTAAGGAAGGCTATTTGATATTGTCCTGGACTGTGTTCTGACTTGTGTTCAAATTGCCTTGTAAACATGCTCAAGAAGGGAAACTGTTCACAACCCAGTGACTGCCGGTTTTATAAAAACCAAGTGTTGTATATTGTTGAGTTGTGCCATTCAACATCACTTTTTGAAGCAACAAGAGGGTGAATACAAGATTGAGTGGCGTAATTACTTCTCTGTGAAGGTTCCTTGCTAATTAAGGATCAGGATTGAGTTGAATTACATATTCATTCTTTCAAATATTGGTACTAGCTTAATTAGTCAGAAGCTAAGAGTAGCAATGGATTGAAGGTGTTTGAGAGTCTTTGAGCGGAGCCACTACCTGCAGTGCAAGTACAAGGTTTCATCAAAACTAGAGTTTGACTTGAGTACTGTGGTAGTGATTATATCACTGATTGGCTATCCAGTAACAACCAGAACACACAGAGTTTCAATCACATGTATATTTCAACATAGGCAAAGTTTGAAACCTTTGCATTGTACATATAACTAAATTGATAAATTTACTTATACATAAAGGGTATTAATTTTTACCAAGGTTCAAAGGAACTATGTGCCATTTTTAATTACCAGCACAGTATTTTACTTTCTTTCAGTGCATCAAAGTTGATCTGTTTCAAAAATTGCAAAGACACTTTGGACATGCATGTCAAAGCAGTTATTTGTTTTGCTGTGCCAGATGGTTAGAGGAGAAATCAACATTTATAAAAAATAAGCAATCATACATTATAAAGTTGCTGAAAAGTAAGCTACCGGCAAAATGAAAATGGTATACTAAGCCATTTGGAGAAGCATTAACTTAAAATTCTTTGCTATACATCTTCATTTAACTTATATATATATCTTTTTATGTGACACCATCCCAATGTATCAATTATTTTATATAATAATCAGCTTTCTTCCTTATCAAACTTACTAATCAAGCTAGACATTGAAAAAAATTTGACATGGAAACCAGAGCAGGCGCATGGCTGATTCAGGCCACTGCTTGTTCTGAATGATGTCCTGCTGTGTTCAATCAAACTACAGCATAGGGCATGATCCATGTGCACCAGCTGCATTCACCAACTGTCTTCCACAGACATTGGCATTCGGCAATTGCCGACTCCTCATTATCATCATGGTACTTCTCCAATATATTGCTAAGGCACTCAAGATGCATGGACTTACAGGATGCACCAAAAACTTGTGTTGGAACAGTGTGGAAGGGACACTTTGCAAAGACAGCCAGGAGTACAGCTCACAGGTTGGACCAGGCTGCATCTCAGTGCTGCTTGCTTGCTCTTTTAGTACTTGCTCACTTAGTACCTACCCTGCTGCTATCTCCATCCATGCCTTTCCCTAGTTTGCCTTGCCATGTCAATTAGCCCAGTCACATAACCAGGGAATTTGTTTTGCTGCTCAGTAGTCTTCAGTCAAGGGAGCGTACATCTTGCTGTATGGAAGAGTGCAACATCAATATCACACCTGCACCATGTACGAGCAGACTATACAACAAATATGCTGCATGTGCAGCTAGCAGGCAGCCAAATCTCACAGTCCTGGCGAAGTAGTCTTCACTTAAATCCATGGAGGGAACTGTCAGTCAGGGGGTCCTAGCACAGTAAGTCAAAGTCAGCCTCTGGCATCGGTCCAGGGGATTGGCCATGATCAGCCAGTTGGATTGGATGATCTTGGTCAGGGAATCCATGCCTCTGCAGTCCAGGGAGAGGGTCATAGCCTGCCCTGTTTTTCTGTCCACATAACTTAAGAAGAAAAGTGTGGACATGAGTGTCATAGGAATGACAAATTTGTCTTTGTGACTGGGGGCTAATGGTGGAGAAAGATGGATGACAATTGTGAAGGGGGGAAATGCTATCTGTAAGAAGTGAACAGAGAAAAGCATGGCTTGGAAGGGGTCAATGTGGGAGGGAGGTCATCCATGATCAGGAATACTCTGGCTTCAAGGGAAGGGACAGTATACACAAAACAGCAAATTCAATCACAATCCTTTGACACTTGTGAACAAAAGTGCCCTCAATAGGTATTAGGAGCATAGGAATATAGGAACAGGAGTCGGTTATTTACCCATTCAACCTGTCCTACCATTCTGTATGAACATGACTAATCAAATACTTCAGTCTCTTTTTCCTGTCCCATCACCATAACTCTTTATGCTATTGCTAATCAGAAATCTATCAATCTCTATCTTGGGCATGCTCAAAGGATAAGCTTAAATGGCCATTTGTGATACAGAATTCCAAACATTCACAACCTTTTGAATAAAACTGAAGTCTCCTCATCTTAGACGTAGGTAGCATCCCCATTAATTTTAAATTGTGCTCTATGGTTTTAGACTCCCCACCAGGGACAATATCTCAACAAGTTCTGAAGAAGAGTCACTGGACCCAAAATGTTGACTCTGCTTTGTCTCCACAGATGCTGCCAGAACCTACCAAGATTCTATGACAATTTCTGTTTTCACTTCAGGTTTCCCGCATCTGCAGGCCTTTATTTTTTGTTTAGGGAAAACATCTTTCCTGCATCTATTTTGCAATCACTTTAAGTATCTTAAAGTTTCAATGAGATCACCTCTCATCCTTTGGAAGCTTAGGGAATACAGGTCCAGTCTGTTGGATCTCGCTCCATAGCGTAGTCTCACCATCACAAGAACAAATCAGTTCAATCTCCATTGCATGTCTTCTATGATAATAATATCTTTCCTATGCTAAGGAGACCAAAGCTACACACAATACTCCTGGCACAGTCTAATCATCTTCGAGAAAACTGAAGTAAGAATTCACTGTTCCTGTAATCAAATCCTCCAGCAATAAAGGTTAATATTACATTAGCCTTCCTAATAGCTTGCAGAACCTGTACATTAGGTTTCATTGATTTATTGATAAGGACACCTTAGTCTTTTTGTACATCTAAACTCTTGCCATTTCTAAACACTTACCATTTAAGAAATAATCTGCATTTTTGTATCTTCTGCCAATGTGGACAACCTCACATTTTTCTCCATTATGTTAAACTCACTCCAACAGCACTAACAAATCTCCTTGCAAGCATATCAGTCCTAGTTCCGGCATAGTAGGAACTGCAGATGCTGGAGAATCTGAGATAACGAGGTGTAGAGCTGGATGAACACAGCAGGCCAAGCAGCGTCAGAGGAGCAGGAAGGCTGATGTTTTGGGCCTAGACCCTTCTTCTGTGTTCCCAAAGCCTCATAAATCTAATGTCCTACACTAGTTCTCCAGCCATGTATTCAATCAATTTATCATCCTGTTCTTATGTTCACTAGTACATGACACTGTGAGTAATCCTGGGATTACTGCTCTTGAGGTCTTGCCTTTTAATTTCCTTTGTAACTCCTTGCATTCAGGACCTCATGCATATGTGTGCATCACTCCAGTAGACTCTGAGGGTGCTGAGTCTCCATGACATCTACCAACCTATTCATGGAGAGAGAATAATGGTCATGTGACTTGTGGCACAACTGTTGCTTGTGGGCAGTGAGGGCTATTGTGTCTTATATGCCACTGCTACTCCTTCCAGTGCAATTGGATGATATCACAAGATTATCTCTTGCCAGGAGCTGTGAAGCTGTTTGTTTTCTGACAGTCTTTTGAATGCTAATGGCTTGGGGTATTTCTTTCTTAGTCAGCTGCGGAGAAGTTGCAGTGAGATGCTTATCAGCTTGTGGTCCCACACTTTCTAAAATTTGATACTCCCATCGAGGTGTCAGTACTAATGGTTTTGTGTGGCAGAAGGCAGTCTTGCTTGTGCTTCCTCTGACGCCTTGCTATTTTTAGGTCCAGGAGGTGGCTTTTGTTTGAGTTGGGCATTTCCCCATGGAGGCAATGGAGGTGTTGGCTGCAAGACACAAGAGAGACAGAAAATAAATTGTAGCCAGTGGTTGGTAGTGGTGTATAATGAATTAGAGTCACGACAAGGTTAATTTGAGAGTTTCAGTGGAATGAAAAATAGCACCTAACAAAAAACTGAAAGAACTGCAGGTGGTGGAAATCAGAAACAAAACATAAGTTGCTGGAAAAACTCAGCAGGTCTGGCAGCAGCTGTGGAGATAAATCAGAGTCAGTGTTTCAAGTCCAGTGACTCTTCTTCAGAACTTTTCTGAAAAGTAGCTGCTGGTACATGGATGTCTCAGCATCTCCGAAGGAACAGTTGTGGTTTTCTCCTGTGAATGCCAGATTCTTTGCTCACAGGGACTTTGGAGCCTATTACCAGGCACTCTTCCACCCATATGGGTTTTGCCTGCCTATGAACTGTTTTTTTCCTGGAATGAGAGGAAAAGAGGAATTGAGGGTGAGGTGGAAGTGGGTCACCTGGCTGTTAGTCCTGTTGCGGATATTTTGAAAGGTGAGAGAGGAGACAGCACAGAGGCCATGCAGTGTTTGTAATGTGTGAACTTGGTATGGGATAGAGAGTGGGTGAGGGCAAGTGTTGCAGGCAATAGTAAAAATGGCAAAGCATAAGCCTTTGTGGGAGCTGTGTGCAGTGTCAGAGATAAAATGAGTGTTAGGTAGCAGAGAGAAGAGTTTAGCACTTACTCTGGCACAATGTTGGAGGTCATTGACTTTCTTACTGCACTGTTTCACTGTACTGCCTGACCATGGACAGGACATTGACTTGGGTGATGACCTATGACCAGTGCCCAAGTGGGAACCCTAAACAGGCTGCCAGGTGTGGTCTCTGCTGCCTATCCTCTGGTAAGAACAAAGCCCTCCTTTGCATCAACCCCCTCAACTAGAAACCTCCAACCTGTGTTAGAAACCTCCAACTCCTTGTCAGAGAATTGTGGTGCCATCTTCCACTGGCAGCTTCAGAATGCCAGTGCTTGTTAGAATGCACAGCGGCCTTCTAAAAATGGCATGGGGGCAAGATGTGTCTGTCTTTTGGTGGATATCCACTGAGCGGTGAGCTATTCTGGGAATGGTGCATGGTAAAGTGGGGCCAGAAGTTGACATGATGAATGCCATAGGGTAAGCTAGATAATTAATGAGCAAAGGTTAGTAAGGTCTGGCAAGGGAACTTGGTAGGCCTTATGGTGAAAAAAAAAATTTGATGCATCTGGGACTTAGCCAAAAAGCAAAAGATTCCGCATTGTTACTGGTTTTGCACTTGAATTGTTGTGACTATAATCTAACGAAAAAGTATTGTCTAGGTTATAGCATCCCTCCCTTTCCACCCTTTTAACTCTCCTCATTCCTGGACCACAGCTTGTCACTGCAACTTAATACTCATTGCCCTCAAATCATACAGTCAGTGATACAGGTCAGTCATTTCAAGTCTTTCTGTTTTTTCTGTTTGCTTTACTCTTGCATTGGGAATAAAATTAAATGATCCCTCTTTAAATAAAGTACATCCATTTCCTCTCTCATATAACAGTTCACTACAACATGCGAAATGTCCTTAATATCTTCATCACGAGCTTGGATTCTTTCACAATATAATTGTTCAACTCAATGCTATGGTATTAATATATTCGTAATATTTTTTATATGAAAGAAAAATTGAGTTTATGTGAGCTCTTCCTTGTCATGGCATGTATTCTGTTGCATCCTCCATTCACTATGATTGCACTAAATGGAATGATGAGTCTTGATCAAGATTGAGGCCTGTGATTATGATCATTGGCTGAATGATTGTAGGAAGGAGATTTGTTCCAGGGAGCATTGCACAAATGCTTTGGTAGAAACTTTACAATGTTGCAAGATCTGCAAGATGCACTGCAGGATGCAGAATTTCAATAAGGCTCCTCATATAATACCTTTCAAACCTATGACTACTTACATCTCGAAGGACAAGAGCAGCAGATAAATGGGAGTACCATTACCAACAAATTCCATTCTAAGCCACTCACCATTCTGACTTTGAAAAATGTCACCATTCCTTGAGCGTCGTTGGGTCAAAATCTTGGAACTGCCTCTAATGACGTGGTAGGTTTACCTACACCAGCAGTTCAAGAAGGTAGCTCACCACATCTTCTCCAGGGCAACTAGGGATGACAATAAATTCTGATCCAGTTGGCGATGTCTACATTCCATAAATGAATTTTTAAAAATTAATCACACTTCTCAAGTGAAGCAAGTCTGGACGAGTCCAATGTGGGCGTCTATGACAATCAGGAGTGAATCTACAGGTATCAACAACACATCCTGCTCCTCCTCCTCTGATAAATGGGCCACCTCTATCTTCCTCTTGAGCAAACTTGAGTTGTCTCTGCTGTGGCATGGCATTAAGTTGCAGCAGATAATAATCCTGATGACCCTTACTGAAGCATATTAAAGGACACCTCCAGATTTGTAAAGACACTACAGCCTCCACTTAAGCAAGCCAGTAATTTGCTCTACTATCGCCCTAATGATGACATGGCTTCTATAGTTACTGTCTACAGTAAGCCCAGCTGCCACATAGTGAGTGGGTATCCCTTCTCCCAGTACACAAATGTTTAGTGAAGGTAACATCTTTCTTTCTCTTCCATTTCTCTTATTAGTTCCAAGAACTGAAGTTCTTTCAGAATCCTTTTCTACTGCCTCCTGCAATGAAGCTTCCCATTTTATACTTCGTCAGAGTGGATTCCTAGATGGATTACTGACAAGATTAGATGGGCTTATTGCAAAATACTCCATTTAGTGTGGGAGTTCTTTTTCTAAACTTTTGTTGAACGCACAAGTTTTGATATCAATCTACTTGTTGGACTTTTGCGCAGTTTAAATGGCCATTTTTCATCATTTTTAACTAATTTCTTCCTTAACATCTCTCGAGCTATTTTTCTCACACTAGTTGTATCCTCTCTTCCATTTCGTTCCAGCTCTTAACCACATTAACTTGCCAACAATTTCATTCATGAGACCTGCTATAAACCATTGACAATGGCCTTTCAGTGCAACTGCTCTTACCCCTCTGTCAGAATGGTCATCAGACGCACTCCTCTGCTCCCACATCTTACTGGACATATGCATTTCAACAAGCATCTTTGTGAGTTAAATGAAAACTAGTGTTATCTTTTCAAGTTATGGATCTTTGTTCAAATTAGGCAAATTTGTCTAAGAATAATGATTCATCTAGCCTGGTTTTCATGAAAATAAGCTTAAGCAGATTCCAGTTAAAAATGAACTGAACAAACAGAATGAACTTGTGACCTTTGTTAATTGCAAATTAATTTTATATTGATATATTCAAACCCTATTCCTAATTTCTAAATCTTTCAACTTTATACCAAGTTGCCTTTTTAATGCCTTAATTTGTTTTCTGTCAGATCTAATGGGATTGTTTTGGGAAAACTGGAAGAGATTGGGATAATACTGGAATCTCAACCTAATCCCACTTTCAGGGGATTTAACTGCCTGCATTCCTGAAAACTCACCTTGCCACCCTGCTTCTTGGAAATTTTCCTGACTATTGTATCTGAAAATCTGTAAAATGCTGAATGGAAAGCCACAGTACTTTTCCTTGAGCTTATGTTGAACATCATTAGGAAAGCATAGGAGGCCAAGAACAGAGAGAGGCCAGAGTAAGAACTAAGTGAAGAATTAAAATAAAAGGCAATCAGAAGCTTGGGCCTCATACTGGCAGACTGACTGGAAGTATTCCACAGTGACTACACTGTGTGTCGTCTCCACAATGTAGAAGTGACAACAGAATGCATGTTGCATACTGTATCCTAAATTGAAAGAAGTACAAATAAACTACAGTTTCACCTGAAAAGAACTTGAGTGATGAGAAAGGAGGAGGTAAAAGGGGAATAGATGTATCTTCTATGCTTGCCAAAAGTGGAGGGGTTGGTGAGAGTGACTGGGGAGTGGATCAGGGTGTTAAAAAGGGAACCATTCCTTTAGAATGAAGGAAGAAGACAGAAAGGGTGCACATTTATTTAATGGTGGCGTCACACTTAAGGTCAGGAAGATTGTCGCAGTAAATCTAGAGGCTGATGAAGTAGAAGGTGAAGACATGGAAGATCGCATCTTAGATCTAGGAGGAACAAACAAAAAGGCATGACAGCAGAACTTCAGGAAATGGAATTGACATAGTCTGTTAGAACAGTGATAAAAAGATTATCATTCTCACCATGTTATAATCTAATGTGATGCCTGGGTACCAGCCACTGCTCTTTGGAATCAAGTGTTGCCACAATTCTCCTTATTGCGCTAGTCCAAAGGGCTATTCAATAGTTTGAAGCAGAGGAAAGGCCACAAATAAGTTACTTATAAGAGACTCTTACATTAATTAAGGAGATGTAGTTTCTTAAATTGCAGTAACTACATATAACTACATGAAGATTATATTAATTCTTAAGCATTATTAACTATTATTAACAAAAGGTAGGTAAAATAAGTATACCTCTATCGGGAGCCTGTGCCCAAATTCTGTCTGTCCAAACGACTCAATGTTTCATCCAATGGCTGTATGATATACCAGAGCAGATGAAGCTTCTGTTTAGCTCATAGATTAACCCTTGAATATGCACTACTTTCGAGTCATAGAGATCTGCACCACAGATAAGAAGTTCCTTCAGCCCATCTTGACCATACCGTATGAAAACAACCACCTGCCTATACTAATCCTATTTTCCAGGACTTGGTCCATAGCCTTGTATGCCTTGCCATTGCATGTGCACAACTAAATAGTTCTTAAATGTCATGGGTTTCCGCCTCTACTACTTACAGGCAGTGAGTTCCAGATTCGATTTGCCCTCTGGGTGAAAAAGTTTTTCGTCTAATTTCCTCTAAAACTTCCTCCCTTTACCTTAAATCTATGCCCACAGTTTGTGATCCCTCTATCAAGAGGAAAGGTATTTTCCTGTCTATCATGTAATTTTAATGCCTCTCAATTTTGTCTCCTCTTAATCTCCTTTGTTCTGAGCAAAACAACTTTTGTCTCTCCAATCTCTCTTCATAACTGAAAATCTCCAACTCAGGCAATATTTTTATTTATTCGTTTGTGGGATGTGGGCACTGCTGGATGGCCAGCATTTATTTCCCATCCTTAGTTGCCCTTGAGAAGCTGGTTGTGAGCTGCCTTCTTGAACCGCTGCAGTCCCCCTGCTGTGGGTTGACTTACAATGCCATCAGGGAGGGAAGTCTAGAATTTTGACTTAGCGACAATGAAGGAATGTTAATATATTTCCAAGTCAGGATGGTCGTGGCTTGGAGGTACTTGAAGGTAGTGGTGTTCTCAGATATCTGCTGCCCTTATCTTCTAGATGGAAATGGTCATGGGTTTGGAAGGTGCTGTCTGTGGATCTTTAGTGAATTTCTACAGTGCATCTTGTAGAAAGTACATACTGCTACTGCTGAGTGTCAGTGATGGAGGGAGTGGGTGCTTTGTCCTGGATGGTGTCAAGCTTCTTGAGTGTTGTTGAAGCTGTAGCTATCCAGGCAAATGGGATTATTCCATCACACTCCTGACTTGTGCCTTTTAAATGGTGGACAGGATTTCAGGAGTTAGGAGGTGAGTTATTCGCCACAGTACTCCTAGCCTCTGACCTGCTCTTGAAGGCACTGTGCTTATGTGGTGAGTCCACTTGAGTTTCTGATCAATGGTGACCCCCAGGATATTGATAGTGGGGGCTTCAATGATGGTAAGGCCATTGAATGTCAATGGACAGTTGTTACACTGTCTGTTATTGGTGATGGTCATAGCCTGGCATTTGTGTGGGGGGAATGTCACTTGCCACATATCAGCCCAAACCTGGATATTGTCTAGATCTTGTTGCATTTGAACATGGACTGCTTCATCATCTGAGGAGTCGTGAATGGTGCTGAACATTGTGCAATCATCAGCAAACATCCCCACTTCTAACCTTATGATGAAGGGAAGGTCACTGATGAAGCAGCTGAAGATGGTTGGGCCTCGGATACTACCCTGAGGAACTCCTCCAGAGATGTCCTGGAGCTAAGATGACTGACTTCCAACAACAATGACCCTCTTCCTTTGTGTCAGGTTTGAGTTGAGCTAGTGGAGAATTTACCCCTGATACCCACTGATTCCAGTTTTTCTTGGGCTCCTTGATGCCACACTTTGTCGAATGTGGCCTTGATGTCAAGGTCTGTCACTCTCACCTCACCTCTGGAATTCAGCTCTTTTGTCCATCCTTGAACCAAGAATGTAAAGAGGTCAAGAGCCTAGTGGCCCTGGCAGAACCCAAATTGGGCATCGCTGAGCAGGTTATTGCTCAGCAGGCGCTGCTTGATAACACTACTGATGACATCATTTTACTGATGATCGAGAATAGACTGATGGGGCAGTAATTGACTGAGTTGGATTTGTCCTGCTTTTTCTGTATAGGACATACCTGGGCAATTTTCTACACTGTTAGGTGGATGCCAGTGTTGTAACTGTTCTGGGACAGCTTGGCTAGGGGAGCTGCAAGTCCTGGAGCACAAGTCTTCAGTACTGTTGCTGGAATGTTGTCAGGGCCCGTAGCCTTTGCAGTAGCCAGTGTCTCCAACCATTTCTTGATATCATGTAGAGTGAGTTGAATTGGCTGAAGACTGTTATCTGTAATGCTGGGGACAAGTGGAGGAGACCGAGATCATCCACTTGGCACTTCTGGCTGCTGATTGCTGTGAAAGCTTCAGCCTTATCATTTGCACTGATGCGCTGGGCTCTTCCATTATTGAGGATGGGGATATTTGTGGAGTCTCCTTCCCCAGTGAGTTGTTTAATTGTCCACCACCATTCACGATGTGGCAGTAGTGCAGTGTCTAGATCTAATCTGTTGGCTGTGGGATCGCTTAGCTCTGTCTATCACTTGCTGCTTATGCTGTTTGGCATATCAGTGGTGTGGCTTCACCAGGTTGACACCTCAGCATCAGGTATCCTTGCTTCTGCTCCTGGCATGCCCTCCTGCATTCTCCTTTGAACCAGGGCTGATCACTGGCTTGATGGTAATAGTTGAGTGGGGGATACGCTGGGCCATGAGGTTACAGATTGTGCTGGAGTACAATTCTGCTGCTGTTGAATGCCCAATCTTGAGTTGCTAGATCTGTTCGAAGTCTGTTCCATTTAGCATGGTGAGAGCGCCACACAGCATGATGGAGGTTATTCTCAATGTGAAGGGAGGACTTCCTCTCCACAAGAACTGTGTGGTAGTCGCTCTTACCAATACTGTCACGGACCGATGCATCTGCAGCTGGCAGATTGGTAAGGATAAGGTCAAGTATGTTTGATCCTGGTAAGTCCTGGTTTTAAAATTATCAAATCCTGTTACATTCTGGTAAATGTCCTTTGATCCTCTCCAATGCAATCACATCCGTACTATAATGTGGATTACAGAATTGCACACAATACCGTAGCTGTGGCCTAACCAATTTTGTGTAATTTTAACAACAGTAGGTCATTCTATGAGGAAACACAGACTTATCAGAAGCACAATTCATAGAATCATAGAATCCCTAGAGTGTGGAAACAGGCGCTTCGGCCCAACAAGTCCACACCGAACCTCAAAGCATCCACTCAGACCCATCCCCCTGTAACTCACCTAATCTACACATCCCTGAACACTATGGGCAATTTAGCATGGCCAATTTACCTAACCTGCACATCTTCGGACTGTGGGAGGAAACTGGAACTTCCGGAGGAAACCCACGCAGACACAGGGAGAATGTGAAAACTCCACACAGACAGCCACTCGAGGGTGGAATCAAACCCAGGTTGCTGGAGCTGTGAGGCAGCAGTGCTAACCACTGAGTCCTTATGAAAGGTTTTATTATCAGAACCAAAATTGAGAAAATAGAATAAAGAAATAAGGTATGAGGAGTAAGTGGGCTTGTAATGAATACTATTTGTACATGATATTTCAGCTTACTGTTATCTTCTATCCATCTCTCCTCAAGGAGCTGATAGTAGATTGGATAAAGCTCTTGAAGAATGATTGGGAGCATTAAGTAAAGATAAAAGAGAAAGGAATGAAATTAGTTGATGAACCTTACTCTTTGTGAATAATTATCCTCTGTATCACTAAAATTCTTTCAGTCTATGTTGTGTTAATTGATCAAAACTCTGATCTTAGGAGCAAATTAATGCAGATGCTCGAATCTGTACTGAAAAGGAAAAAATGCTGGAGATTATAAAGAGTTAGGCAGCATCCATGGAGAGAAAGTAAGCTAATGTTTCATGTCTACATGACTCTTCATCAGAGTTCTTTTCCTTCTCTTACTACTAAAACATATCAAATATCAAAGATTTAGGATGAATTAGTTATGGAGTTTTAATTTTTTTTTCTATCTAACAGCTCGCATCACAACAATAATATTGACCTGGAATGTTGTCAGGACCCGTAGCCTTTGCAGTAGGCAGTAGCCAACTTGGAACACATTTTAGATTAAGGTTTTGGTAAAAATAATTTGCTGTTAGAAATTGGAATCCTGCATTACAGCACAAATCAAACAGTAGACGTTTTTAAGAAAATCTCACTTCTGGACTTGTATAATTTCCTCAGTGAATATTAGTTTTAACTGATTTTTAAAGATAATGAAAATATGATGTAAAACAAAGCACTGAGCTTTCCAGAATTCCCAAGTGTAAGAAAATGTTTCATTAACAAAGTTAACATTTCTTTTGTGAGATAATGAAGAAAGCTGCTATAGTCTGTTTCCTTGACTCTATGCACTACACAAGCCAATGTTTGAAACATTGACGCAACAGTGTTTTGCAACACTCTCAGTTTTTCCTGTTTGATGGGGAAGAACTAATTCCAATACAATGACTCACTCACTCATGGGCCAAATTAGTGAATTAAATCCAATTTCTGTAGCATTCTGACTTAATTACTTTAACAGTTGTGTTTATTTAACAAATGATTTCTTCAAATAGCAGATTGATGTGCAACTCTGGGCATTGTACAAGACAATAAATAGAGATTTCATTGAATCCAGACCTTTGCTACTAATTATTTGAAGTTACTTCAGAAATAGCAAAAACATTTCATGCCAATTGGATGAGCAGTAACATCTGATGTGATCCTTCATGTGGTTACCCGTTTCCTCTCTGCTTACTAAGGTCTGAAAGCTGTAGGTTGGAAAGTGATAAAAATGTAAAATGAGATATTTTGTGTTAAGTTTATCTTATCTTATGATTTTTTTTCTAACAATTAAGTGCAGGTCCCAATGAATCGTTAAGTCACTGTCAGGTTCTGGCACAGGGATAATCTGTCTCAAATGGCTTCTTAATAAGTTTAGCTGGCATCCTGTTGCCAGTGATCAGCATTCTCATGCTGTGTGTTTATCACAGTGGAGACAGTTTTCTCAATGGTGAAAATCAATCATCATTGATTTGGGTATTCATGCCCAATTCACCCAGTTGATGATATCACATAAAGAAAAGTATGACATCTAGTACACGAGTGAATGGGGCAACTTACAGTGAATCTGCTTAACCAATTAAATTTCAGGAATGGGAAATAAACACAGGAAGAAATGAGAATGAATAGAATTAAAGGGGATGAGGTTAGTTCAAATCAGCTACAGAAGGACAAATAAAGAGAGGGAAAGAAGGATTGGATTCAGAGATAGACAAGAAGTAAACAAATTTTTAAAAATTGATGTTAAAAAAATTCTTAAGCAATTCGCAAGCTTAGGAAATGAGTTTCCACAATTATAGTTATTTTGAATCATAATAAGTTGATTAACAATTATAAAGAGTACTTATACATGTAATTCCTAGTCGTATATACTTTGCAGCAAGTTTAATTTGTATTAAGCAAATACAGCAATTTCATGACTTCCCAAAACATTCTACGGGGGAGATAGACACTAAGGTTCTGTTTCCATGGAACTAACAGTGGAGCAGCACAACTCAGGTAGCCAGTCAGGCATAAATAATGGAACATAACATTAACCTCATTGTTACCTTGATTAAAAATAAAGCCTGTTGTATGTAGCAAGATAATGGTGCGAAAGATCATTGTCCGAGACCATAAGACCATAACATATAATAACAGAACTAGGCTACTTGACCCACTGGGTCTGCTTCACCTTTGGATCATAGCTGAAATATTTTCAATTGATTCTCTTCATTCTCTTGCCTTCTCCCCATAACTTTTGATCCCCTTACTAATCAACAAGCTATCTACTATTAAATACTTAATGACTTGACCTCCACAGCCTTCTGTGGCAATGAATCTTACAGATTAACTACCCTCTAGATGAAGAAATTCCTCCTCATCTCAGTTCTAAATGGTTGTCCTTTCACTCTGAGCCTGCACCTTTGGGTCCTAGACGGTTCTACTAGTGGAAACATCTCCATTCCAGTCTACCCATGCTTATCAGTATTCTGTAACTTTCAATGAGATCTCTCCTGATCCTTCAAAACTCCATTGAGTTCAGACCCAGAATCCTCAACCACCCTTCATATGTCAAGCCTTTCAACTACTCAGATACTGCGGAGATTACAATAATACAGTAAACTTCTGTTATTTGAGGTATATATTTTCTGCCTGTTTATCAGGAGCGCTGATTCACAAGGTACCAGTTAAAACAAAGTTTGCCGTAGTTGTGGTCCCAACACTGTCCCATGTAGAACTCCATGGTTCACTTGCTGCCATCCTGAAAAAGACCACTGATCCCCACTCTTTACTTTCTGCCAGTCAGCCAATCCTCTAACCATACCAGTATCTCACCCCTATCACCATAGGTTCTTATCTTACTTAGCAGTCTTCCATGATCTCATCACACGAGTACCAGCTTAGATGCTGGTACTACACATTCTTTAGAAGCTGGTTTAGAGAAGGGATCTTCCTGAAGTATACCACTGGCCATATATGCAGCATTGGAGTCATTACTTGGCGAAGGTGAGGTTGTGGGGAGGATAGTTGGGAGTAGTCTCTGTGGTAGGAGTTGAAGACTAAGAGGATGACCCTCATGCCAGCTCATTGGACAGTGAGATCACATACTGTCATTGTTACTGTAGAATCAAGATGCTAACTTTGATACAGTGGGGTTAGCACCTGAACAGTGGCCACAGTAACTCCTAGCTTAATATTTTTAAATTTCTATTGTTCCATCAATGCATTGAAATCACTTCAGGTTAATTATTCTTTTGGCTGACATTCTTAAAGGGTTAAAAGCAAAGAAACTAGAAAGAGAGCCAAACACCAAGGCTGAAATAGTGGAAGGTTCCAGGTTTCAAAGAAACTGATTGAAATCCAGGTGACCTTCAATCCAGGTGGCATCATTGCTTCATATTTAATCACTTGCTACAAGAATTTCAATAAATTCATCTATTTAATTGGTAAAGTTGTATTTACTACAGAGACCATTAAAACATGTTTGTGATTGCATGCAGCTGACTAAGTGCTTTATAACTAATGATAAATCAAGTTAAAGCACCACTCGATCTGCATCCAGCATTGGCGGTGCGAGACGACCTGTTGTTCAGTGAGGAAACTAGCATTCAGCAAAATTAATTCTGTAGTTTCTCACCTCATGCAGTGGCACATTAAAAAAATAAAAATAATAAAATGCCTTGATTTATTGTTCTCTATACATGGAATGTATGAATAACGAGTTACATGGTTCTTTTCATGTTGAGCAATTCAACTGACTGCAAATCTTTATCAACCGAAGTCTGAAATCAAATTTCAAACTTGACTTTTTTGTAGCATGTTATGCACTATTTATTTTGATGCCTTGAATTTCTCCATGCTGGTTAATTTTTGATCTCACATATAAAGCTGTATGGGGTCTTCAGTCAGAAGTCAAGTGTCTGTGCATGTAGTTGACTAAATAAAATGCAGATAAAAGCAAAATACTGTGGATGCTGGAAATCTGAAATAAAAACAGAACTCTGGTGGCAGTTGTGGAGAGAGAAATAGAATTAATTGTTTTGAGTCCAGTCTGACTCCTCCTTGGGACTGAAAGGAGCTGCAAAATAATGGCTGTGAGTGACAGAAGGGGAAGAGCAGCAACTGGATAAGATGAAGAGCATACCATGGAACAAAAGATGAAGGCAGTAACAATTGTGGTAAAGAACGTATTCACCTTTCATCTTGCCCAACAAGCTAGAAGTTGGAATAATTCAATAAGGAAACCAGAGTAGGTATATGCAGATTCAAAAGAACAAAGGACAAAGAACAAAGAACAAAGAAAATTACAGCACAGGAGCAGGCCCTTCGGCTCTCCAAGCCTGCACTGACATGCTGCCCATCACAACTAAAACCCCATACCGTTCTGGGAACCATATCCCTCTATTCCCATCCTATTCATGTATTTGTCAACGTGTCCTTTAAAAGTCACTATGTTATCTACTCCACTACTTCCCCTGGCAGCGAGTTCCAGGCACCCACCACACTCTGTGCAAAAAAATGTGCCTCGTACATCACCCTTAAACCTTGCCCCTTGCACCTTAAACCAAGGCCCCCTAGTAACTGACTCTTCCACCTTGGGAAAAAGCTTCTGACTGTCCAATCTGTCCATGCCTTTCATAATCTCGTACACCTCTATCAGGTCGCCCTTCAACCTTCGTTGTTCCAGTGAGAATGCCCTCATCCTTCAATAAATGTAACCATTCTGAACCCATACAAGATAGCTGGTGTAAATCATCTACGTTATATCATGCTGCTTATGATATATGATTCATGTCCTCATCAGGTCATAGGGCACAAAGTCAAACAATATTGTCATATGATGCCTCTTAGTCATATCTTTGTTGATAGTCTTCATTTGACTGCTATCTGGAACTACTCAGGTACAGTTTAGTAAAGTTATCAAGAAGATAAGAATGCTTGTAACTCTGTAAATACTTCAGTGAGTAAAGTCAGATAGTGAAGAGTACACCATTTATATTTTTTAGCAGTGTTTTAAGTGGATGCAAGGTGAAATTATGTAATGGGCTTAGTCTGATTTGTTTTTCTATTTGACCACCGCTTCAAATACCAGTGGCTCCAAAATATGCAGCAGCTCTAGCTCATCCTTGCACATTGCAGGAGAGACTCCAAAAGAATTGCCACAAATGAGAACTAATTGTCAAAATGCTGTTTCATGGAAAGATAATATTCCA
The DNA here is from genome assembly GCF_021869965.1 of Rhincodon typus. Taxonomy (NCBI): domain Eukaryota; kingdom Metazoa; phylum Chordata; class Chondrichthyes; order Orectolobiformes; family Rhincodontidae; genus Rhincodon; species Rhincodon typus. The sequence continues at coordinate 62,817,667 of NC_063335.1, read as the reverse complement.
CAGCTGGTGAGAGACTTCTTCTATTCACCTCTATAGATCACCTAATTCTATCAAATACATATCATCAGCATAACTGCTGTTCCAGCAGAACAAGGGAAATAATTTCTTGAAATATCTGCCTGATCGTTTGGAGATAGCAATGTTGTATATTTACATTTACAGTTTTGTTATCAAGTCTTTGGTTGCTGATAAGGCAATGAATTGTAAAATGTGAACCACCAAAAACACTTATGTTGGCTTTATTCAGTTGCATTGCAACTAATAGTGAATCTACAAAATCCTGTGTTGGTTATTTGATTTAGAATCACATGGATAGAAATTGCTTGTCTCTGAAATCAGTTGTCATTCTGACTCAGAGCAGAAAGGCCAGATGACCACCTTATATTAGTCCTGGGCCTCATTATTGGAGACTACCCAATTTTGTCTGGTGCTTAGTCCCTGAACAGACAAGTCCAAGAGTCTGGGGGCAATCAGAAGGGTGGGTTTGGAATTGCAGCTTCTATTGAAGAGTCAGGATGAGCAAACCGGCTGCTTCTGACTGTAAGATAAAGCAGTGTCAAATGTCAAAGCTTTGGGGCCTTTTATTTGAACAGCATTCAATGATCAAGTTAAGGACTGCTGATTAGAACACATATGGCCCTGAAATACTAGTTGGAAATCAAGGGAAGGCAGTGGCACAATGGTACTACCACTAATAATCTGAGAACATGGATTTGATTGATATCATGGCAGACAGTGAAATTTTAATTCAATAAAGTCTGGAATCTGGAAAGCTGGTTTAACAGTGACTATATAACCATTGATGATAGTCATAAGAAACCATCTAGTTCCATAATGTCCTTTAGGAAGGAAATCTGTTGATCTATATGTGATTCCAGATCAACAGATCAGCAATGAAATTGATTCTTATCTGTCCTCTGAAATGGCAAGCTACCCATCTCCAGGGCAGTTAGGGATGGGCAGCAAATGCTGGCCTAGCAAGGAATGCTCACATCCCATGAACAAATTTTAAAAATTATGAATTCAAATTTGAATTGGACGCAGGATTCATTCTACTATTGCTGCATTTTGTCCCTATGTAGTTTGATCTACTCCAATTTCCACATTCTTCTTCTATATCCCTTTATGTTGCTTTTTAATTACTCCATCAATTTCTTTATAAATAATGTTGCTGTCTCTGCCTTAATAATCACTTGTGACAAAACATTTTGGGATTAAATTTTGAATGTTCCCCCAATCAATTACAATAATTTTGGAGCCAGGGACTGAAGAGCAACATAAAAGCTTTGAAGCTCCAGTAGCTTTGCATTCATGGTGAAATGAAGTATCAAATTTATCTTTTTAGTGAACCAACATGCTATCAACCCTTATTTTCCACACACTTCTTGGGATCAAGGAAGAATTTGATTTTCACTTTGCTTTGCCTCAGTTTGCCTCATCTCCTAATATACTGTGACAGAAAATGTGGAACCCGAAAGCCGCTATTTGCAATCAATGTAATAGTGACTTGATATAATGGGACATCAAAGGAACCATTATTTTATAGAAAACAGGTTACACTTCTTAACTTTCCATTTTCTTGTTTCAAAGCCTGAACAATAGTGTCATTTCCATACAATCCATGCTCAGATTCCTGCTAAATCTCCATTGCTGCATCTCTTTAGGACACAGCAGGCTGTTTTCTTATCACTTCAGTCTATGTGAACTACAAAGAACTATTTCGCAGTTATTCTAAGAGATTTCAACACCTGCCTGAAAGTTCGCAAGTGCTTGAATGGTTGGTTTTTATCATTAAACTGGTGAAGTTAAATTTAAGGTGAACAAGAGTGAGAAAATGATTAATGGTGGGTTATTTTGCAGATCAGGACAAGAAATAAAGATAAAATTAAACAGTTTTGTGATGTTATAAGTAGTGCTCAAATTGGATTAAAAACCTAAAATAATAATAGATTGGGAGATAATTAAACATCAGATACAGATATTAGGTCCTTTGCATTTTCTAATTTCAGCATTTCACCAGAATTATCAGGACAACACTTAGTTTGGATTGAAACTCAGCTTTAGCTTCTTTCACACAAAAATAACAAAAACTAGTTTCTCTCCTAATATATGCTTAATTGGTGAATCAGCAACAACAAATATTTTAGCATTCTTTTTATTTCTGTTTGTACTCAAGTTGTGAATAAAATTTGTAGACGTGAGAAAGAGAAAAAAGGGCTTCAGATGTAAATTGTTGCTGCAAGGCTTTTTTAGAATTAGGTTTGCATATCTAAGTTTTCAAATGTGATTTTTCTAAAGCTGTAATGTATGGAAAATTGTTAACATTAACACTCATGCAAGATGGTGGCGGGGTAGGTCTCCTGAGCCAGAGCTTGTCTGTTCTGGTTTACATGGACTTCAGTAAGGCCTTTGACAAGATCTCACATGCAGGTCTGGTCCAAAAGTAAGAGCCCATGGTATCCAAGGCAAGTTGGCATATAGGATACAAAACTGGTTTACAAGGGGCAAAGGGAGAATGACTGAGAGTTAATTTTGTGATTGGAAGTCTGTGACCAGTGATGTACCACAGGGATTAGTGCTGGGACACTTGCCGTCTGCCATGTACATTAACCACTTGCAGGGCACTTCTGCCTCCAGAGAATTTCGTCCATACATCTAGAAGCAGGGAGTAAACAAAACAGGCTCTAGAGATAAATAGCACCATTTTTTTCAATCTCACTGTGGTTCAGACCACCCGTGAAATTATGCCTTTTTTTCTGCACGGTGGCACAGTGGTTAGCACTGCTGCTTCACAGTGCCAGGGACCTGGGTTCAATTCCACCCTCAGGAAACTGTCTGTGTGGAGTTTGCACATTCTCCCCCGGTCTGCGTGGGTTTCCTCTGGGTGCGCCGGTTTCCTCCCACAATCCAAAGATGTGCAGGCTAGGAGGAATGGCCATGCTAAATTGCCCATAGTGTTCAGGGATGTGTAGATTAGGTGGGTTATAGGGGGATGGGTTTGGGTGGGTGCTCTGAGGGTCAGTGTAGACGTGTTGGGCCAAAGGGCCTGTTTCCACACTGTAGGAATTCTATGATGATCTATGATCTAGGTGCATACATGATAAAATAGTCACACATAAAGTGTGTTTGGAGCCAACCCTCAGGGGCAATTAGCCTTTTTTAATCTAGTCTCATTATCTTGTTCTTGAGGTATGCCTTACAGGAAAGAAGAGTTAATAGGTTCCATTTTCTTACACTGATACTTTCATAGAATCTCTACAGTGTAGAAACAGGCCATTTGGCCCATTGAGTCCAACCTGACCCACTGAAGAGCATCCCATCGAGACCTCCATGCCATCCCTGTAACCCTGCATTTCCCATGGTTAATCCTCTTAACCTACATAACCTGGATGTTATGGGCAATTTAGCATGGCCAATCCACCTAACCTGCGTACCTTTGTGGGAAGAAACCGGAGCATCCAGAGGAAACCCATGCAGACGTGGGGAGAATTTGAAACTCCACACAGACAGTCACCCGAGGGTGAAATCAAATCTAGGTCCCTGGTGCTGTAGGTAGCAGTGCTAATCACTGATCCGCCATACCACCCCATGCCATCGCTGTTATATTATATTTTGGAGGTTATGTCATATTTGTGTAGAGCACTAGTTCCTCCACACTTGGTGTACTTTATCTAGTTCTTGGCATCACACTTTGTTAAGCATGAGTTGTCATTAGACAGGATGGAGTCATAGAGTCATACAGCATAGAAATAGGCCCTTCAGCCTACTATGTCTTTACTGACTAATAAACACCAAAGTATACTCATCCTATTTACCTACCTTGGTCCATAGCCTACTAAGCCCTAGTATTTTAAGGACTCATCCAGAGGCTTCTTAACTGTTGTGAGAGTACATGCCTCGATCACCCTCTCAGGCAGCATGTTCCATATTTCTTCAACTCTCCGGATAAAAAAAAAAATTCTCAGAGCTCATCTAAACCAATTGCTCTTCACATTAAACTTGTGCCCTCCGGACTTAGACATGCCTGTCATGGAGGAGAGAATCTCAAAATCTACTCTGTCAATGCCTCTCATAATTTTGTATTCCTCATTCAGATCCTCACTTAGCCTCTTCTGAGCCAAGGAAAACAAGCCCAACCTATCCAGTCTGACATACTTTAAAGGTTTACAAGAACCTTTAAGGGATGAGAATCAATGTAATGTGATAAATTGGAGAAACTGGAGGAGGGTGTTCTCCTTGAAGGAGAAGAGATTAAGTGAAGAATTGATTGAGGTTTTCATATTTTATGATGGGTCTAAACAGGGTAGACAGGGAGAAATATTTAGTGTTGATTATGGAATTAGATATAATAAGTCACCAATTTATGGCAATTGTCAAAAAAGCTCCAGGAACACAAGGTACAAGTTTATTATCTAGGGGAAGTGGTCAAGATGTGGAATGAGTGCCTGCAAGAGTGGAGGAAGAAGATTTATTCAGAGCATACAGAAGAGAATTGGCTGACTACCTATTGTGATACAGAGATCTGAAAAGCCCCTTATGAATCAGTGATTGTTTGTAGATTGAATAATGATTAAAAGTTTAAGCTAAAACCTTGAAAATGGTGAAGTGTGTATAGAGAGGATTATTTTAGTCCTGTTTGCATATAGAGCATTCAAGCAGCTTCAAATATAAAATGTCATTTCTACATAATTGTACTTGCAAATAGGCTTATGAAGACTGATTGAACAATTTCACATTTTTAGTTTAATTAAGGGCTCATCTCCATGATGAGAACTGTGGTACAATTACACAGGATAGCAAATAAAACATTGTGATAACAAATGTGGCTTACCTTGAGCGTCAATCCCAACCTTGAACCGACTTGCCTAGTATGTGGTTTAATAGTAACATAAATTACACCACCAGTGTTACAAAACATCCAGCATTTTAATTACAAGTGAAAAAAAAACATGTTTTTCACTCCACTTGACCACACAGGATGGATGGTCAGGTTTTCCCTCTTGAGGAGCCTTTACCCTTACAAGGCAAAGTAGGTTTCATCAAGGCATCATGTATGGTCAGGACAAAAACCTACACTGTAAATTTGGTCATAGCTCCCATTTCTTCAAAATATTAAATGGTATTTGTTTTCTGAAACATATTCACTAATAGAGAGAAATCTTGTTATTTGATCATTTATGCCTGCTAACAAAACTTTTTCTCTGTTCAATCTAATCTCCTCTTCTCCTGAAGTTTCTGAATCCTGCTATGGTGCAACTGTACATTTCAATTGTTGCTTGACAAATCATTCAAGTGACCAGTCTTCATGTGAGACTCTTGATTTTACAGACACGCTGGTCACATAACCATCACAATTCAGATGCTGATTCACCTGCAGATGTAAGTACTTTTGAGAAAGTGTTACGAGAACAATGATCAGGAATTTGTACAGCCTCTCTTCAGGCCATGCTGGCATCTTTCAAAATTTCTAACACTTCTTATCGCAGTGGAATGAGGTCAATGATAACACTTATACTGCTGTGGCAAATATGTTGCAAAAATTGTATGTGTCTCAAAGCAAAAAAAAACTCAGTTAACAGCTCATACATCAGTCTCAAAAAAACAATTTCATAAGGACCAAAGGGTTGCTCTCTCATCAGAGAGAGATGGCTAATGGTGGTTTAACCTAAGATTACCACTCCCCAGACGAACAGCAAGATTGAGACCTCAACCAGTACAGGAATTGAACTCATGCTTTAAGCATCATTCTGTATTGAAAACCAGCCATCCAGCCAACTGTATGTTAGTACAGTAACAGTATTCATGGGATAGGCTGAGCTAAGTGATCCCATGAACAAAAGACTAAATGTAAACATGAATGGTGCTGGACAATTAAACAACTAACGGCAGGATGAGGTTCCACAACTTTTGCCATTTTTAAAGATGGGGAAACACCACACAAGTGCAAAAACCATGGATGAATGATTTGCAACAATCTTCAGGCCAAAGGATCAATTTTAGCTTCCTTTGGAAGTCCCCAGTATCACAGATGCCAGCCTTTAGACAATCTAACCCACTTCACATGATACCAAGAAATGTCTGAAGGCACTGAATTTTACAAACACAGTGGGCCCCTGACAAAATTTTGGCGATAATCCTGATGACTTGTACTTCAGATCAAGCTGCTCACCTGGCCAAGCTGTTCCAGTAGAGTGACAATGCTGGTATATATCCAAAAATGTGGAAGATCAGTGAGTTCACTATCGAGGGCACCTGATCTAAAACCTTTCAACATTTCCTCCCTCTACCATCAAAGTTTACAGTGTAAACCCCTTTGTTGGGGTTTTTTTACAGACCCCCTAATAATTGCAGAGAAGTGGAGGAGTGGATTGGGAGGCAGATACCGGAAAGGTGCAGAAGTCACAGGATTATAGTCATGGGTGACTTCAACTTTCCAATATTGACTGGAAACTTTTTAGTTGCAATAGTTTAGATGGAGCGGATTTTGTCCAGTGCTTTCGGGAAGGATTCCTGACACAGACCAACACGAGGAGAGGCCACTTTGGATTTGGTGCTTGGCAATGAACCGGGCCAAGCATCAGACCTGTTGGTAGGAGAGCATTTTGGCGGTAATGATCATAACTCTGTTACTTTTACAATAGCCATGGAAAAAGATAGGAACATACAGCAGGGTAAGGTTTATAATTGGGGGAAGGGTAATTATAGTTCTGTTAGGCAAGAACTGGGTAACATAAATTGGGAACAGATGCTGTCAGGGAAGAGCACTATAGAAATGTGGAGAGATAGTAGGAACTGCAGATGCTGGAGAATCTGAGATAACACGGTGTAGAGCTGGATGAACACAGTAGGCCAAGCAGCATCATAGGAGCAGGAAGGCTGACGTTTCGGGCCTGGACCCTTCTTCAGAAATGGGGGAGGGGATGGGGGTTCTGAAATAAATAGGGAGAGAGGGGGAGGCAGACAGAAGATGGATAGAGGAGAAGTTAGGTGGAGAGGAGACAGACAGGTCAAAGAGGCGGGGATGGAGCCAGTAAGGGTGAGTGTAGGTGGGGAGGTAGGGAGGAGATAGGTCAGTCCAGGGAGGACGGACAGGTCAAGGGGGCGGGATGCGGTTAGTAGGTAGGAGACAGGGGTGGGGCTTGAGGTGGGAGGAGGGGATAGGTGGGAGGAAGGACAGGTTAGGGAGGTGGGCCCGCCTCCCTAACCTGTCCTCTCACAAACTTTATTGAATTCTTTGAAGAGGTGACCAAACACGTGGATGAAGGTAGAGCAGTGGATGTGGTATACATGGATTTAAGTAAGGCGTTTGATAAAGTTCCCCATGGTAGGCTCATGCAGAAAGTAAGGAGACATGGGATAGGGGGAATTGTGGCAGATTGAATTCAGAATTGGCTGACCCTTAGAAGACAAAGGGTGGTAGTGGTTGGAAAATATTCAACATGGTGCTCAGTTATGAGTGGAGTACCACAAGGATCTGTTCTGGGTCCTCTTCTATTTGTGATTTTTGTAAATGATTTGGATGTAGGAGTGGAAGGGTGGATTAGCAAGTTCACGGATTGTATGAAGGTGGGTCGAGTTGTGGATAGTGTGGAGGGCTGTTCTAGGTTACAAAGGGACATTGATAGGATGCAGAGCTTGATTGAGAAGTGGCAGATGGAGTTTAACCCTGAAAAGTGTGAGGTGATTCATTTTGGAAGGACAAATTTGAAAGCAGAATACAGGGTTAACGGAAAGATTCCTGGCAGTGTGGAGGAGCAGAGGGATCTCGGCGTTCATGTCCACAGTTCCCTGAAAGCTGCCACCCAGGTGGATAAAGTTGTTAAGAAGGCGTATGGTGTGTTAGCTTTCATTAGTAGCGGGATTGAGTTCAAGAGCCATGAAGTTATGCTCCAGCTATACAAAAGCCTGGTTCGGCCATATCTGGAGTATTGTGTCCACTTCTGGTCGCCTCATTACAGGAAAGATGTGGAAGCATTGGAAAAGGTGCAGAGGAGATTTACCAGGACGTTGCCTGGAATGGAGGGAAGGTCTTACGAGGAAAGTTTGAGAGAGTTAGGGCTTTTCTCTTTAGAACGACGAAGGATGAGAGGTGACTTGATGGAGATGTACAAAATGATCAGAGGTATAGATAGAGTGGATAGCCAGAGACATTTTCCTAGGGTGGAGGTAGCTATTACGAGGGGGCATAGTTTTAAAGTGAGTGGAGGTTGATATAGGGGAGACGTCAGAGGTAGGTTCTTTACTCAGAGAGTGGTCAGGGCGTGGAATGCATTGCCGGAGCGGGTAGTGGAGTCGGCCTCATTAGAGGCATTTAAGTGGCTATTAGATAGGCATATGGATGATAACATAAGGTAGGGGTGGAGGTTAGATAGACCTTAGGTTTAGGGTAAAAGTTTGGCACAACATTGTGGGCCGAAGGGCCTGTACTGTGCTGTACAGTTCTATGTTCTATCTACAAGATGCATTGTAGAGACTCCCTAAAACTCCACGGATAGCACCTTCTGAATGCAGAGCCTCTGTCATCCAAAAGGACAAGGGTAGCAGATGTATGGGCAAAGCATTAACGACAAGTTCTCCTGGAAGTTGCACGTCATTCAAACTTGGAACTACATCTTTGTTCCTTTCCCGTCAATAGGTCAAAATCCTGCATAAATAGTGCACCTATACCACACGGACTGCAGTGGTTCAAAAATATAACTCACCACCACCTTCTTAAGGACAATTAATAATGGGCAATAAAGGCTGGTTGAATTGGTGATGCCAATATCCCTTGAATAAACATTTTAAAAAATTCCATTCGATTCAGATAAACTGTTAGCTGTGTAATTGGTTCAAAGATCACAAAGTTGCTCGTGCCTGAAGTTTGCTTGTCACCGGTTCTAGAAACAAATAGTTTAAATCCCTGAAGTGATGTCACTGGGGAAAGATTGTTTTGAAGAATTGTCTAGTTCCTTCTTGCTTAGTTGTTAGCTTTCATTCTTGTTAAAAAAACCTATAGACAGCTTTGCAACAACAATTTTCTGTCTAGCTTGATCTGTTATTTTTGTTTCTGCGCTTGATGTTCTATCAGTAATGTACAAGTTTTGTTATTTTTCCTGTAATGTTTGTTGGAATGCAGGTGTAGTTTATTTTTCTTCTGAAGTGGCAGGAAGGGAAATCTGGAAAAATGTAGCTCATATGTCATTAGCAATTACTCGGCCAGTACGCGTGGTATCGGTGCGATGACAGTTAACATAAGCTTGGGTTAACTTTCTTAGTAACAAGACTTTGTCCAAAGGAGTAGCCAAATAACACATTTGCTACCCTAGATGATAGGCAGAGGCAAGGCGTCCTGAATTCCACGATTCTTTCCAACTTATTCGTTTGACTAAATGCGTAAGGAAACAACACACCCTAAGGAGGAGACTGTTTCAGTTGACTTTAAAAAAATCTCTTTGAAAGATCTGCCTCCAATAAAATTAGTGGGTCATTAAATTCACCGGACTCTAATTGAAGCATGAATGCCTGTGCCAAACACTTAAGTGTGTGATCTAATTACAGAATGCTTACTTAATTACCTCATTTTAGCTCTCCAAACAGCACTATAGCTGAACCCATGAACCACTGAGAAGTTCATTTGTATAAATTTATGAAAAGAAACATCAATTACTTAAAATGACAGTCTCAAGTCACATGGGGTGATCAATAATTTAAAGAATAATTTGCTTGATGTTCTCATTTATAGAATCATTGATTTTAATTTCTATTGAAACCTTATAAGGTCGACTGGATGCACAGATCTGAATTTCATTAAATTCAGAAGGGCTGTTTGCCTTAGCCAAAATGGTGTCAGAGCACCAATTCCATCCATCCTGTACCCAAACTCACCATAATTCACAAGGGGGAAACAGTTGTGGGTTGTACGTTGCAGTTACATAGTTCACAAAGTGGGTTTTATATAGATAAGTGCAGTTGTCTTCTGTTGAATACAATTTTTTGTAACCAAAGTTTCTGAAGCAGTAAAAATGGGCTTTATACATATGAGGAGATCAAAACACCTGGAGCTCTTTAGAGAGATCAGTTGTCCTCTTGAACAGCTTAGGCACCTCTTTTGCAGATATCACAGATATGTGCTCACACTCTACGGAGTTAGAGGGTGATGTCGCTGATCTTGGAACACTAACATTTTTGCCCCTTGTGACTCAGACTCTCAAGTGGTATAAAGGCAACTATACCAGATAAATATGCATTACAGCAAAATAGCTGCAAAATGGTACTTTTGAACATCAAGCCATAGGTAGACCTGGGGTGGGGGCAGTAACCAGAAGGAAGAATGCCAGGAGTTGAAGTCAGTGGAGTATGCACCATGGAGGAAGAGGAGCTCAGACCTTTGAGAATAGGAGTTGAGATATAAAGTTGAGATTGTACAGGACATTGATGAGGCCTTTTCTGGACTACCGTGTCCAGTTCTGATCGCCCTGTTACAGGAAGGATATTATTAAGTGGGACAGTACTCAGAAGAGATTTACCGGGATGTTGCTGGGAATGGAGGATTTGAGTTATAAGGAAAGGCTGGATAGTCTGGGACTTTTTCCGCTGGAGCGTAAGAAGTTGAGGGGTAACGTTATAGAGATTAATAAAATCACGAGGGATATAGATAAGGTGAATGGCTGATGTCTTTTCTCTAGGGTAGGAGATTTCAAGACTAGGAAGCATATTTTAAGGTGAGAGGAGAGATTTTAAAAAGACACGAGGACAGTTTTTTTTACAGAGAGTGGTTCATGTGTGGAATGAACTTCCAGAAGAAGTGACGGATGCAGGTACAACATTTAAATGTTGAAAAGAGATTTAGATAGTACATGGTACATAGTAAAAGACCTATTAGAGACAAAAGGTGTAGGATGTGCTAGGAGCCTGAGCATGTGGGTGATGTCTCAAATGAATACTTCTTGGATTTCAGTTGGGATAATGAGGTTCTAGAACATGTTATGGATGAGGTATTAGAAGTTTTAGTGGGCATAAAGGTGCTTTTCATAAGAGCCTGATGAGAGTATCCCAGGCTGCTGTAGGAGCCAAAGGAGGAGATTGCAGGGGCTCTGGTGGATATATTTAATATTTTGCTGGTGCCTGGTAAAGTGCCAGTTGATTGGAGGATAGCTAATGTGGTTCCTTCATTCAAGAAGGGCAGCAGAGATAGACAAGGTAATTACAGTGGTTGGTTGGCTCACCGAGCTGGTTTGTTAGTTCACAGACGTTTCATTACGCTGCTGGGTAACATCATCAGTGCAGCCTCTTACGAAGTGCTGTTGCATTTTCCTGCCTGGTATTTAAACTCTGGGGTCTGTTGGAATTGGTTACGTCATTTCTGGTTTTTCTTCGCAGTGGTGTATATATTGGGTGTAATTCTGTGCATTTATTGATGGCCTTTTTGGTGGAGAACCAAGCCTCTAGAAATTCCTGTGCTTGTCTCTGTTTGGCTTGTCCTAGGATCTTCATGTTGTCCCAATCGAACTGATGGTTCTCCTTATCCATGTGAATGGAGTTGAGTGAGTACTAGTTAGAAGTGTTGCTAGTGTTTCTCCTGCCAGTGGTATGTTAATTGAAGTGAATAGGGCAGTAACATCAAAGGACACCATGGTCTCGTCCTCGTCTATTCTTATTTCTCACTTGTAGTTACTCTGCTCTTGCAGGTACTCCAAGTAATACTACATGTGACCCTTAATGAGTTGGTCATTGTCTTCTAGTTGGAGCTCACAGAGTTGAGCATCCAAGATGAGGTGGGGCTCGGTACTGCCATGGACCCATCCACTCTCATTAGATCAGGAAGCTCTGGCAGACTGTTGCATATGCGCTGCTGATGCTCCAAATATTGCCATAAGGCACTACCACAGCTAGAATACAGTGAACAATTTTGGGCCCCTTATTAAAGAAAAGACATATTGACATTGGAAGGTTCACTTGGCTGATATCAGGTAAGGAGGGATGGTTATGAGGAGAGGTTGAATAGATTGGGCTTGCACTCATTGGAGTTTGGAAGAAGGATGGTAACTTTCTTGAAATATGCAAGATTCTTAAGGGACTTAACAGGATAAGTGTGGAAAGGTTGTTTAACCTTGTGGGAGCATTCAGGACCAGAGGATATAATCTCAAAATAAGGGGTCACAGATTTAAAACAAAGATAAGGAAGAATTTCCATTCCCAGAGGTGAACCTCTGGAATTCTTTACCTCAGAGTGCTGTTGAGGTTTGGTCATTAAGTATATTCAAAGCTTAGATAGACTTATTAGATGGCAGGATTCTTGGCAGTGAGGAGGAACAGAGGGATCTTGGGGTCCATGTCCATAGATCCTTCATAGTTGCTACCCAAGTTGATAGGGTTGTAAAGAAGGAGTATGGTGTGTTGGCTTTCATTGACAGGGGAATTGAGTTTAAGGGCCGTGAGGTTATGCTGCAGCTCTATAAAACCCTGGTTAGTCCACACTTGGAATATTGAGTTCATCTCTGGTCTTCTCATTATAGGCAGGATATGGAAGCTTTAGAGAGGGTGCAGAGGAGATTTACCAGGATGCTACCTGGACTGGAGGGCAGGTCTTATGAGGAAAGGTTGAGGGAGCTAGGGCTTTTTTCATTGGAGCGAGAAGGATGAGAGGTGACTTCATAGAGGTGTACAAAATGATGAGATGCATAGATAGAGTGGATACCCAGAAACTTTTACCCATGGCGGAAATGACTATTACAAGGGGACATAATTTTAAGGTGATTGGAGGAAGGCAAAGGGAGATGTCAGAGGTAGGTTCTTTACACAGAGAGTGGTGGGCATGTGGAATGTGCTGCCGACAGTGGTAGTGGAGTAAGATCCATTAGACACATTTAAGCCACTCTTGGATAGGCACATGGATGATAGTATAATGTAGGGTATGCAGGGTAGTTTGATCTTAGGAGGATAATAGGTTGGCACAACATCGTGGGCTGAATGGCCTGTAATGTGCTGTTCTATGTGTTACGTTCTTATTTGTTGTATTGGTTTTATTAATTTTAAAATCATTATGGCAAAAGATAGACCTGGTCCTCAAGTTAAAGTTCTAAATTGGAGCAAGGCCAATTTTGACGGAATTAGACAGGAGTTTTCAAAAGTTGATTGGGAAAGCTGTTCGCAGCTAAAGGGATGTCTGACAAGTAGAAGGCTTCCAAGAGCAGGAAAGCAAGAGTTCAGGGCCAGAATATTTCTGTTAGCGTGAAGGGCAAGGTTAGCAAAAGTAGGGAACATTGGATGACTAGAGATATTGATGTTCTGGTCAAGAAAAAGAAGGAAGCATATGTCAGGTATAGATAGCTAAGATCAAGTGAATCCCTTGAGGAGTGTAAGAAGTGTAGGAGTACATTTAAGAGGGAAATCAAGAGGGTAAAAAGAGGGCATGAGATAGCTTTGGCATAAAAGAGACTCCAAAGAGATTCTACAAGTATATTAAGGGCAAAAGAGTAATGAGGGAGAGAATAGGCCCCTTAAAGATCAACAAAGCCATCTACGTATGAATCCACAGGAGGTGGGTGAGATCCTAAATGAATATTTCACATCAGTATTTACCATGGAGAAAGATATGGAAGCTAGAGAACTTGGGGAAATAAATTGTGATGTCTTGAAGAGAGTTCACATTACAGAAGAAGAGGTACTGGAGGTTTTAAAATGCACATAGGTAGAAAATTCCTGAGACCTGACCAAATGTATCCCAGGTCATTATGGGGAGCTATGGATAAAATTGTGGGACCCCTAGCGGAGATTTTTGCATCAATGACATCCACAGGTGAGGTGCCGGAAGATGGGACAGCGGTTAATGTTGCGCCATTATTTAAGAAAGGCTGCAAGGAAAAGCCAAAGAACTACAGACCAGTGAACATAATGTCAGTGGTAGGTAAGTTGTTGGAGGGGATTCTGAGAAACAGAATCTAAATGCATTTGGAAAAGCAAGGTCTGATTAGAGATAGTAGGAACTGCAGATGCTGGAGAATCTGAGATAACAGGGTGTAGAGCTGGATGAACACAGCAGGCCAAGCAGCATCAGAGGAGC
>NC_063335.1:62687419-62803223 GCF_021869965.1 Rhincodon typus | reverse complement strand
TAGTCAGTTCGGCTTTGAGCATGGGAAATCATGTCTCAAAACTTGTTTGAGTTTTCTGAATAAGTGAAAAAAAAATTAAGGTGGAACAGTAGACATTGTCTACATGGACTTTACTAAAGCATTTGGCAAGTTTCCGCATGGTGGACTAATTAGTAAAGTTAGATCTCATGTGATTCAGGGAGAGCTAACCAATTGGATACAAAATTGGCTTGAATGATAGGAAACAGAGGATGGTGGTAGAGGGTTATATAGAATCCCCACAGCATGGAAACAGGCATTTTGGCCTAATAAGTCCCTACCAATGCTCTGAAGACCCTCCCAACCAGACCTGGCCCCCTACCCTTTCACTGTATTTCTCATGGTTAATGTACCTAACCTACACATCCTGAACATTATGAGAAATTTAGCATGGCTATTCCACCTAACTTGCACATCTTTTTACTGTGGGAGGAAACTGAAGCACCCAGTGGAAACCCAGGCAGACATGGGGAGAATGTACACACTCCACACAGACAGTCGCCCAAAGCAAGAATCAAACCTGGGTCCCTGGTGCCGTGAGGGAGCAGTGCTAACAACTGAGCCACTGTGCCTGGTTGTTTCATATGGAGGCCCGTGACCAGTAGTGTGCTGCAAGGATCATGTCCACTGCTGTTTGGCATTTATGTAAATGATTTGGATACAAATTTAGGAGGCATTGTTAGTGAGTTTGTGGATGACACCAAAATCGGTGGTATAGTCGGCAGTGAAGAAGGTTATCAAAGATTACAAAGGGATCTTAATCAATTGGGCCAATGGGCTGGGGACTGGCACACAGTTTAATTTGGATAAATGTGAAGTATTGCATTTTGGTAAAACAAACAAGGGCAGAACTTATATAGTTAATGATAGCGCCCTGGTAGTGTTATTGAACACAGAGAATCTAGGGATTCAGGTACATAGTTCTATGAAAGTTGCATCACAGGTAGACAGGGTGGTTAAGAAGGCATTTAGCATGCTTGCCTTCTTTTCTCAAACCAATGAGTACAGGAGTTGGGACGTCATGACGTTATACAGGCCGTTGGTGAAACCACTTTTGGAGTACTGTGTACTGTTCTGGTCACCCTGCTACAGGAAGGATATTATTGAATTGGAGAGGGTTCAGAAGAGATTTACTGGGATGTTGCTTGGGTTGGAGGGTTTGAGTTAAAAAGAGAGGCTAGATAGGCTGGGACCTTTTTTCATTGGAGTGTAGGAAGTTGAAGGGTGACCTTACAGAGATTTATCAAATCATGAGGGAAATAGGTTAGGTGAATAACAAAGGTCTATTCTGTGATGTGGGAAAGTTCAAAACTTGTAGTATATTTTTAAGGTGAGAGGAAGAAGATTTAAAAGGGACCTGAGGGGCAGCTTTTTCACACAGAGAGTGGAATGAACTGCCAGAGGAAGTAGTAGTTGCAGGTACAGTTATAACATTTAAAAGGCATTTGGATAGGTATGTGAATAAGAAAGGTTTAAGGAATATGGGTCTAACATATAAGTGAGACTAGTTTAGTTTGGGAGACTTGGTCGGTATGGACCTAAGGATCTGGTGCCATGCTCTATCACTGTATGACTGTATGACTGTAAATGATTTGGCTGAGAAAATGGGTATAGTTAGTACGTTTGTGGATGAGAAATTGATGGTAGAGTGGGCAGTGAGGAAGGTTATCTAAAAGTACATTGGGATCTTGATCAACTGGGCTAGTGGACCAAGGAGTGGCAGATGAAATTTAATTCAGATTATTGCGAGGTGTTGCATTTTGTTAAGACACACCAGGGCAGCACTTATACAGGTAATAGTAGGCTCCTCGGGAGTATTGTCGAACAGAGAGAATTGAGGGTACAGGTACATAATTCCTTGAATGTGGTGTCACAGATAGGCAGGGTCATGAAGAAGGCATTTGACGTGGTTGCCCCCATTTTGCTCAGATCATCGAGTATAAGAGTTGGGACACAATGTTATAGCTGTACAAGCATTGGTGAGGCCACTTTTGGAGTACTGCATACAATTCTAATCATTCTGCCACAGGAAGGGTCTTATGAAACTGGAAAGGGTATAAAAAAGATATGTAATGATGTTTCTGAGACTGAAAGGTTTGAGATCTAAGGAGAGGTTGGATAGGCTGGAACTATTTTCTCCTGGAACATAGGAGGCTAACGGGTGACCCTATTGGTATATAAAATCACTAATGTGTGGATAAGGTGAATAGCAAAGGTCTTTTCCTCAGGGTAGGCGAGTGTAAAACTAGAGGGCATAGGTTCAAGGTGAGAGGAGAAAGATTTAAAAGGGTTCTGAGGGGCAACTTTTTCACATAGAAGGTGGTGCTTATATGGAAGACTCAAAAAACTCAAAATGAAGATTAAATGCTGCTTTATGTTAATTCTGTTAAAAACTTCTGAAAGATGGATACTTATGAACCAGCAAATCTTGTTCATGTATATTAGTAACAATTTCATCAACCCAAAAACATGAGTCTGCTTCTCATTTAAATGCGACTGGAATCAGTTCACAATAACCCCAATGATTCTGAATTAAACTGAAAGAGCAAAAGATCTGCATTTATGTAGTACCTTTCACAACCTCACTATGTCTCAAAGTATTTTACAGCTAATGCTACATATTTGATCAATTTTTGTCACCTTTTTTTTGGTTTGAATCCAGATGGGGAAAACTTTTACTTTGGAAACTAATTGCTTTTTGTTGTACATGTAGCTAAATGGAGTCTGCACCCCACCATTTGGAAACATGGCTGCCAACACCTCTTTAAGTGTAGAGCTTTACAGACCCTGTTTGATCCAAAGTTGTGGAGGAAACCACTTGCTGGTATAACTAGGAGAAGTTCTTGCGTTGAACAAGAAGTGGTTTACTGCAACAAACATGGTTTACTGCACAAAATTAACGTCTTAACATTTGAAGTCTAGTCTCGAGTCTGATATGAATACCGAACTTGAAACGTTAATTCTGTTTCTCTCTTCCCAGATGCTGTCAGACCTGCTGAGTTTCTCCAGCTTTCTCTCTGTCCATTTCAGATTTCCAGCATCTCCAGTAATTTGCCTTATGTTGGCAACCATGTTTCCAAATGGTGGGGTGCAGATTCCATTTAGCTACATGTACAACAAAAAGTAGTTTATTGTGCAAAGCCAGAGCCAGAAATCACAGGCACTGGTGCTTCACCTGGATTTAACCCTAGAACCTATTCCTGACCCCAAATCCGGTCACGGAAACCCTGCCCTCAAACTGAGAACAGGCAGCAGAGTTGCCACTTTCAATCTGAGTACAGATGGCAAAACCCCAACCCATGAAAAGTTGGCTTGCCCCAATATGAGCACCTCACCCCAGTTCCCATCTTGAGAACAGTGACTCCTCATGCATCCTGGCCCAAGCTCTGCAGGTCTTTAGAGTTCTACACCCTGGTTATTGGACCTTGATGTAACTCTCTGTCCTGGACACTGATTGCATGTGAGCAACTGTTTTTTCTCTTTTGCATCAGTAAAGAACTAAGGGACATAATTTAAAAATTAGCAGTCTTCCTTTTATGACAGAGGTGAGGAACTCTTTTTCTGACGGAATTTTGTGTGAGGTTCGAATTCTCTGCTTTAGAAAGAGGTAAGTGGTCCAGATGAGGCCATTGAGGCAGACAGAAAATGAAAGTTATCAGGGATAAATGAGAATATGGAATTCTAAACATCAACAGATCAACCACAATCTTATTGAATGGGAGAACAGATTCAAGGTGTTGAGTGCCCAACTTCTGCTCCTAATTAATACATCTATAATCATTCATATTTGTAGTTACAGGTTGATATGGTAGGCTTTCTAAAAAAATTGTTCATTGGTTGAGGGAATTGATCACATTTATTGCTTATTCCTAATTGCCGTGGTGAAGCTGGACGAGATGCCTTCATGAAAAGATGTAGTCCTTGGAATATAGAAGGCAAGTTGTTCAGAAAGGTGCTCTCCAGAATTTTGTCCAAACAACAGTGAAAGAACAGCAATATATTTGTAAGTCAGAATGGTGTGTGGTTGGAGGGGAAAATGTGATGGTGTTCTGAATCACCTTCTGCCCTGTCCTTCCACATGTTATATATCGTGAGTTTCAAAGGTACTATTGAAAGAAGCTTGGTGAGTTACCACAATGCATCTTCTCAATGGTATGCAATGCTGCCACTATGCATCAGGGGTGAAGGGAAAGAATATTGAAGGTGGTGGATGGGGTGCCAATCAAAGAAGTCTTGCATAGGTTCAAGTTTCTTCAGTGTTACCAGAGTTGCACTCATCCAGGCAAATGGAGATTATTCCATCATATTCCTGATTCGTCCTTGTAGAGAGTGAAAAGACTTTGAGGAGACAGGAGATTAGTTACTGACACCAGATTCCTATCCTCCAAACTACTCTTGTGGCCACAGTATTTATATGGCTGGACCAATTAAATTTCTGGTCATAGGTAACCCGGTGCATGTTCATTCATACTGGGACATTCAGTGATAGTGATGCTATTGAATGTCAAGGGGTAACAGTTATGTGTTTTGTTGTTGGAGATGATAATTGCTTGGCACTTATGAAATGTTTACTGGTTGCCCTTTGACTGGCTGTTCCTTGACTTTAGTTAGCTTAACTCCTACTATTTGACGAAAATTAAGGCCAAGACATGCATTCCTATTCAAGATTGAGAATTCTTGATTGTGCATCACATTTTTATACCCCAACAAAAACAGAAATTGCTGCAGAAACCCAGCAGGTCTGTGGAGAGAAAACAAAGTTAACATTTTGAGTTCAGTAACCCTCCTTCAGAACTTTCTAGTATGTGGTATTCCCTAAATTGAGAGCTAAATGAAAGTCACACACACTGCCATCATATAATATATTAAGCTAAATCATGACTGCACCTCACCATGTGGTTGCCACCATCCTCTGCAGAGGCCTACATCACCTACTTGTGTGATAGAGGAAAATCACTGGCTGGTCTAATTAGAAGAGGCTTTTGCATTGACCAAGAAGTAGTTTATTCCATATTAGCAGTTAGTTACTAGTTGATGTGATAGACATTGTTACAGAAATGTTGAGGTGATCGGAGACATTAGGTCTCAGTCCTTTGAGATCCTAAGCTATACTGCATACAGTTCAGAAGGATGTGGGGGGATCTAATTGAAACTTTCAAAATACTGAATGGCCTGGACAAAGTGGATGTTGGGAAGATGTTTCCATTGGTGGGAGAGTCTAGGACCCGAGGGCGCAGACTTAGAGTAAAGGGAAGACCTTTGAGAATGGAGATAAGGAGAAACTTCTTCAGCTAGAGCGTGGTGAATCTATGGAATTCACTGCCACAGAAGGCTGTGGAGGCCAGGTCATTGAGTGCATTTAAGACTGAGATAGATAGGTTCTTGATTATCAAGGGGATCAAGGGTTACGGGGAGAAAGCAGGAGAATAGGTTTGAGGAACTTATCAGCCATGATAGAATGGCGGAGCAGACTCGATGGGCCAAATGGCATAATTTCTGCTTCTATGTCTTATGGTCTGATGATCTTAAGTCCATATAACATCATCGTACCGGTGGTGCTTATGGCATTGATCATTATTATCTCCTGCAGACCCAAATTTATCACTTTAGGGCAAGGCTTATAAAGTGTGAAAACAGATTGAGTCTACTTCCAGAAGGTGTTTTCAAACCTATTGTTTTAAGCGCCTTTAAGTGGTCTCACATCAAATTTCAGTGAAAAAAACCTGACCTCATTAAAGACTAAATAAACAAAATATGACCAGTCAAGCCAGATTTCAATCTGGGATCTGATGTCCATTAATGACGTCAGCTGGGATCATAACAATGCGTCACATAGATTCAACAACATAACAAAAACATCTCCCGCTCTTCTGCCTTCACTCCTCTTTCGTCACAAAACAATGACAGTGTCCCCAGTCCTCACGTTCCACACAGCAGCCTTTGCTACTAAAGGATCATAAGCCACCATTTCTGTCACCTCCAGCGGCTGCCACCACCAGAAACATGATCCTGTTCCCTGCCTTGTCAGCATTCCACAAGGACAGTTACGTCCGGAACACCCTAGTCCCCTCCTCCATTTCTAAAACCTTCTCACAGATCCGTAGAGCATTCCCATGCAGTTGCAGAAGGTTCAACACTTGCCTGTTTACCTCCACCCTCCTCACTATCCAAGGCCCAAACACACCTTCCTGGCGAACAGCAATTTAATCAATTTAATTATTCAATCTAATCGACTGAATCGCTTCTCACAATGTGGTTGCTGCACACTGGGAGGCCAAAATGTGGACTTGTCAATGCTTTGCCAAATATCTACACTGTCCATAAAGATGGCCCCGCACTTTCAGTTGTTTGTCTCTTCAACACACCACTGCGTTCCTCTGCCAATATTTCTATCTCAGGCCTAGTGCAAAACTCTAGCAAGGCTCAATGCGAGCTGGAGAAACAAAACCTCATCTTCTACCAAGGTCCCTTACAGTTTTCAGGACTCAGCATTGAGATTAACAATTTCAAAACATGAACGCACTCCTCTATGCTCATTATCTTGCCCCCACACCCCTTGGTCCTATTTTATATAGGCTACTGCCAGCACAGCCAACCCATTTTTAAACATTTAAACTTCTTGCTATAACCCTACCTAGCAATTATTCCTCTCTTGGCTTATCATCAGCAATCTGTTTCCTATGCGAAATAACTCCACAGAAACCAGCATCCTGTCACCAAGTCACCCTTTACTTACATGTGCATAGTACTCAACACTGGTCCAGTTCCTCAGAGCCAGCTGTCAGAGTGAACAGAACCTCTGACACTCCTGTTTATCATTAGATCAGTTTAACGGCTGTAATCAGGGAACTCATAGAATATAGAACTCACCTGGCTGACTGCACCAAAATCACTACAATATGCCTCTTTCTTTCTCTTTCTCACTGCATCATCTTCATATACTTTATTCTCACCACTGTCATCAGCATAAATACGACCATTCCCCAGCTATTTGCAGTCTTGATGAAGGGTCTTGAGATGTTAACTCTGTTTTCTCTACACAGATGCTGCCAGACCTGGTGAGTTTCTTCAGCAATTTTTGTTTTTGTTTATAATAAGAGCCCCTATTTACCTCAAGCCTCTAATGTTATGAAATGGTCTAAGGGGTTTTGTGAAGCATTATGGAACTTGTGAAGCAGAATAGAACAAAATTTTACACTGAGGTACAGATGAGATAATAGGCTAGATGACTAAAACTTGGTAAAAGATGTAGGTTCGAAGGAGTGTCACAAGGAAGAAAGTGAGGTAGAGCATGGAGAGGGGTAGGGAGGGAATTTTAGAGCTTTGGGCTTAGGCAACTGAAGGTATATAACTGTTGATGAAGCAATTAAAATAAAGAATGCTTAAAAAGCCAAAATAATATGAGCACAGATATCTCAGAGGGCTGTGTATGGGGTTGCACGCAATTAAAGATATTGGTTGGGATAAGGATATGGAGGGATTGAAAAACATCACAATGTTAAAATCAATACTTTGCTTGACAGTGAATCAGTAGATGAATGAGCATTTGTTTGAAAAAAACTCATCAAATTCTATGTTTGGATCAAATTTAATCAACATTTCGTCTCATATTTATGATTTTTGTGGACACAAGGTATAGTGATCACCATGGCCCAGTTCAGACCACTCATGGCTCTGAATGAGCAGGTTCTGGACTATTTTCAAGTCTATTTTGTGAGTCTTACGTACATAATCTAGGCTGAGACTTTAGTGTAGTACTGAGAAGTGCTGGTTGGACATCCTGTCTTTTGATTAAACTAAAGTTAATTTACCCATTTACGTTAATATAACAGGCACCACTGAAGATAGTCCAATTTTTCACCTCATATCGTGTCCAATAATTTTTCCTTAACCAACAAAACAGATTATCTGGTCATACAAATAATCATATGATAGTACAGAACTTGAATATTGCTAAAAAATATAATTTTGTCAAACCTTTGCTTTTATCCTTGAACCAGTATCCTTGCAAATTGTCCTGATGATTGCAAGTAAAAAAAAAAACACTGATTTGCAGCTATATTGGTCATTATCACAGTACTGATTCTGGGACCTCGCTGGACACATCTTGGCTGCCGAGTTTTCTATATTACACGGTCAACTATACATTAGAAGTACTTCATTAGCTGTGAAGCACTTCGGAAGTCACAGACATCATCATATGTACAAAAGTCTTTCTTTCCATAGTCCTATTCTATTGTGTAATCTGTATAGTTACACCGTCTACGACAGCATGAAGCAAATTCATTTTAAATGGACCTTGGTATTTCCAGCAAGTGTACATACATTCTCACAGTGTTTAATAATTACAATCAGATTATCTTTCCATATAGAGTATGTGGTGCAAACAAATCTTCTTTCTTGCCAATTTTCTGACAAAGTTTTATTATATATGTCCCCACATATTAGTCTGTTTGAAAAAGATATTTGACAAACTATGTAAATTAATAACAAAACTAAAATTCAAGCAAGCTTGATTACATTTCTTCTTTAATTATTTTATACTGCAATATTAATTCTATTCAGTACATAAATGATGGATAGGTTTAAAAAAAATTATTTTCATGATGTCATACTTCTTCATTTAGCCGGATAACAATGTTGCTAACAATAAACATTTTATTTTAATGATACATTGGTTAATTGTGCATGAATACCGTGTCACAAATAATAAGACATGAACTTCACTGACTGACATTTTCTTGACAAGTACGTATTGCTATGATTTGATTAAATAGCAAAAATATTCCACTGAAGAAATTATCTGTTTATTTTTCTTAACATTTTCTCTGTTCCTGAAGGCATAGTATTTTGCTAGCTTACAGTTCCATAGACAAAGGCTGTCTTTCAGAAGCTCACTGACATGGACAGTTTTTATACTGGAACAAGGTAGTGAGAAGGCAGGTTGACTTTTGATTGGTGAAAGCATTGCCCTGAAAAATGAACTGGAGAATGGCTGTCATCTGTTTTATGGAGTTGAAAAAGGTGCAACAGTGTTCTTATTTTTTTGTCCACAAACTACAAGACCATTTGTATCCTTCTATAAGATGTGCTCCACTGGATTAATGCCCAAGAAGTAAGGAGCATAATCTACTCTCCATAGCACCAAACCACCTAGTTCAACTTTTGCAAAATATTGAATCAATGGATAAAACTGATCAACAAGATTTGCTAAGATTATTGAAATGATTGCCTGAGATATGGTCAACTGTTCATTGACTTGAGAGTGATGATCTGTAACGACCAATTATCAACTTTCAGAACTTTACGGAGCAGCCATTTCCAAATGCATGGACATTGAATACCCCCCAAAAAAGAAGGTATGCCTAGGCACCACCCCTTCCCGGAAGGTTACTATGTTTCACAGCTTAGCAAAGGATTCCCGAGACCCTGAAAAAATAGGCATGGAGGCAGAAAAAGCTCCCTAATTAGCCACGTAAGTAATTGTGCTCCCAGCCATTGTCTGATCTGCCAGTTTTCTCACTCCTCTGACAAAATGGCATGACATTGGGCACACCTGGGCCATTTTCCCAACCCTTTGCAAATTGTCTTACAGAATACCAGCCCCTCTTTTCATAAAGGAAGCGATGATGGCAATTAGCATCCCTAAAATACCTCAGCTCAAAGTTAGCACTGTTGCCTTACAGTGCTTGTTAGGTGAATTGTCCATGCTAAAATGCCGTCCAGGGATGTGCAGGCTAGGTGGATTAGCCATGGGAAATGCAGTGTAACAGGGTTAGGGTGGGATGTTCTTCAGAGGGTGTGTGGATTTGAAGGGCTGAATCGTCTGCTTCCACACTGTAGGGATTCTTTGAGTAGTGATAGAGTTGAAGGTGAGCATTGCGTCAGTTGACATGAACTCATAATCAGAGCTTTTTCTAATGGAAATGAGGTGTGTTTGATGTGAGTTTGAGTTGGTTAATTCTGATGGCAATCTTTGTTTGAACAAATGGGAATAACTTTCCAGATCATTTCTGGATATTTCTCATCATCCGTCAAAAAAAAACTGCATTCAGCAATTCTGTGAACACCCTCTTTACAAATGTTAAATAAGATTTTGAAAGCTTTTCTTCCTCTGGATCAACTATTGTACCAAATCAAGAGGCCTGTTTCCAGATAATGATTTGATTTCTCCACCAGTAATATTATTTGGATTTGCTCTTGCTGTTTTACTTCTGTGGGCCTTTTTCATATTTTAGTTTTTTTTAAACTGAGGCATGAGACATGGACATCGCTGGCTGGCCAGCTTTTATTGCCCTTCCATAGTTGTCCTTGAGAAGATGGTGATGTGCTGCTTTCTTGAACTGCTGTAGTCTGTGTACTGTAGGTTGACCCACAATGCCCTTAGGGAGGGAATTCCCAGATTTTGACGCAGCAAAAGTGAAGGAAAGTTGATATATTTCCAAGTCAGGATGGTGAACGGCTTAGAGGGGAACTTGCAGGTGGTGGAAGTGATTGTGGATTTGGAAGGTACTGTTTAAGGATTTTTAGTGAGTTTCTGCAGTGCATCTTGTAGATGGTACACCCTGCTGCTACTGTGCATCGTTGGTGAATGGAGTGGTGCTTGTAGATGTGGTGTCAATCAAGCAGACTTCTTTGTCCTGAATGATGACAAGCTAAAAGAGTGTTGTTGGAGCTGAACCCATCAAGGCATGTGGGGAGTATTCCACCACACTCCTGACTTGTGCCTTGTAGATGGTGGAGTGGGCTTTGGGTTTTCAGGAGGTGAGTTACTCACTGCAGTATGTCTAGCCTCTCACGTGGTTATGTAGCGACAATGTTTTTGTGGTTAAATCCAGTTGATTTTCTGGTCAATGGTAACTCTAATGATGTTGTTAGTGGGGTTTCAGTGATGGTAACACCATTGAATGTCAAGGAGTGATGATTAGATTGCCTGGCATTTGTGTGGGACAAATGTCACTGGCCATTTGTCAGTCCAAGCCTGGATATTGTCCAGATCTTGTTGCATTTGAGCATGGCCTGCTTCATTATCTGAGGATTCATGAATGGTGCTGAACATCGAGCAATGTGAACACCCCACTTCTGACCTTATGATGGTGGGAAAGTCATTTATGAAGCAGCTGAAGATGGTTGGGTCTAGGTCACCACCTTAAGAACTCCTGCAGAGATGTCTGGAACTGAGATGACTGACCTCCAACAGCCACAATAATCTTATGTGCCAGGTATGACTCTAACCAGTTTGCCCCTGATAAACATTATTCCAGTTTTATTAGGACTCCTTGATGCCACGTTCAATTGAATGTGGCCTTGATGTCAAGGGCTGTCACTCTCACCTCACCTCCGGAATTCACCAATTATTTCCATGTTTGAACCAAGGCCGTAAGCAGATCAGTAGCTGAGTGGCCCTGGCAGTACCCAAATTGGGTGTCACTGAGCAGGTTATCACTGAGCATATGCTGCTTGATAGCACTGTTGATGATACCTTCCATCACTACTATTGATCAAGAGTAGACTGATGGGGTGATAATTGTCTGGGTTGGATTTGTCCTGCATTTTATTTTACACATTTGTGGCGTAAATGCTTGGCGAGGGGAGCAGCAAGTTCTTGAGCACAAGTCTTCAGTACTACCGCCTAATATTGTCAGGGCCCATACCCTTTGCACATCCAGTGTTTCCAACTGTTTCTTGACATCGCTTAGAGTAAATCAAATTGGATGAAAACTGTTATCTCTAATTCTGGGGACACTAGAGGAGACTGAGATAGATCATACACTTGGCACTTCTGGCTGAAGATTGCTTCAGTATTACCTTATGCACTTATGTGTTGGATTCTTTCATCATTGAGGATGGGGATATTGTTGAGCTTTCCTCCTCTAGGGAGTTGTATAATCATCCACCCCTATTCCTGACTGCATGTGGCAGGACTGCAACTTAGATCTAAACTGTTGATTGTAGGATCGCCTAGGTTTGTCTATCACTTGCTGTTAATGCTGTTTGGCATGCAAGTAATCCTGTTTGGTAGTTTCACTAAATTGACACCTTATTTTCAGGTGTGCCTGGTGCTGCTCCTGGCATGCCCTCCTGTACTCCCCATTGAACTGGGGTTGATCTCCTGGGATCATATAAGGCATATATCATGTCCTCAACTCAGCTGCAGCAGCAATTGTTTATGAGTCTGTCTAAAGAGGAACAGTGATGGAAATGAATCAATTGAGATGACAGTGGAACCATAGGATTCACACCCACTTCATAATGCAGAAACAAATGTGAAAAAGCTTACTACCAGCTGGAAAAAAATGGAACATGTTTGTCCCACTCATAAATATGTCTGAACACCTAGAATCCACAAGCAGTGGCCGTATTTAGTTTGTTAAATATGCAAAAAAGAATGTCAAACTCAGCATATGAATTTGACTGATCTCTGACAAATTTGACAAGATACAAAATTATCAGTATCTACGGCAGCTATATATAAATTTGTGCTAAACTATTGTACAATATTTCTCAAGAATACAGCTAAAAATTTCCAACAAATGAAAGTTGGCAAATTATGACTCACACCCTCAGTACTTGGGATGAGCCTTTGCAGTAATTAAGAGAAGCTGATGAATCAGTTCTATTGTATTTATGCAAACTTTATGTCAATACTACCTGAAGGAAGTCAATCCAGTATAATACAATGGGTTAAGCATATGTAATGAGATGATACCATTGCCTAGATTAGAGATTGATTAAAGTCTCACCGAGGAACAATCCCAGTTTACACGTATTCTATTGAAAACTTTTGGGTTCTGCAATAGTTTTATATATAATCAATTTGTTAGCACACTCAATAATAGAAATAATCCTCTAAATAAAGGTGCCTTTCATCTTCAAAAGGCCAATTTAGATAAAGTGAGATGAAATTCGCTGTAAACCTTTGTTGTACTTAAATTTACGCTTCAATCTCAGCATGCTTTTACAGCAAAATCCAAAGAAGTGTTCCACACAGGATAAAGTTTGAAGGTATGATTCAATCTTGAAATAAAGTCTCCATGAATTGGGTGCAAAATATAAACAGCAAAAAGTGAATTTTCATATCTGCACAGTTTTGGATCTTCAGTTATGCTGGAATCAATGGCACTTCAGTTAAGGAAAGATCCAATTCAAGATTTGCTTTAAACAAAAGTGTCACACTCATATTTTCAAAACAAAAACAGAAAATGCTGGATAGATGCAGCATCTCAGAAAACACATCTGAAGAGAAAAGACAAATATACCTAACCTTGAGATGCTATAACCTGACTTTCACTTTACAATTTCTCAGATTTATGGTGTGTTTCCAGCATTTTCTATTTATATTACAGAATGTCAGCATTAACAAATTTTGCCTTTTATTATCTACACTGTCTTGGAGTGAAAATTACTCCTGGCTATTCCTCACAGGCGCCAACGTTTGTCTTTTGTGAAAACGAAGATTTTTGAGGAAGTGGATTCAAGATTTGCAGACTTTATGACACTTGTGACATTTTCTGTCGTGGGAGATGTCTGATTGTGTTTTATTAGTTCAAGTCATGCCTTGGTTTTTTGGGCACTCTCGTTGTTTTCTTCATTTTGTTATCATTGGGCCACAAAATGTTGGGATCATTCCCACAGTTTGCCTCATTTGGTATGTTCCAGAGCAATGCTCTCCAAGAGTTAGTGTCAATGTTGCATTTCTTCATGTTGGCTTTCAACACATTCTTGAAATGCCTTTTCTGTCCTCCTCTGGTCCATCTGCCCTAACTAAGCTAGTGGAAGCAATTAATCCATGACAGACTCCTTTGACATTGAGACAGAAATCAAATAAGGTGTGTAATCAGTTGGGCTCTTTCTAGTTGGCCTGTGTCATCTGACTAAAGTTAAGCTCCCTGCTGGAGCACAGCCTATTTACTGAATGCAACTATTTCATCTCAGACAACACCAAACAAATACAGGGGCCACCCTGACTTCAGTCATTGAGACTTAGTATAATGATGATGTTGCAGGAATGTCCAAAGAATCCAGACGAGGACAGAAGAGGTGTTTCAAGTATGTGCTGTATTTATTGAAGCATATTAATAAGATGGCACTCACACTCAACATTCAGAAGAACAAGTTTTTCATCAGCAAGCTTCAAACCCACTGATGAGGACTCATAATGCGTGTTTGGAAACTGAAGGCAGAGTCGAATCTTGTCATTGATACCTGCCCTGTTGACAGCAGGCTTCTAAGGTTCGGAATGTGGTCCACATTGTCCAAGATCTTGTGGATTTTGGTAATGGGGGTCAGTGCAATGTGAACAGCTGGAATAATTTTGCAAATAACAGGTTGATTGTAAAATATCCATAACTCTGATAATGTCACAAGGACCTCAGTCTGAGGTATCTAACATTCAGCTACTTGCTGACCGTTTGAAATTAGCTGCACATGTAGTGACATTGGATCAAAGAATCTCCCCCACACAAAATCTGGACTCTGTACACTATACTGATCAAACAAGCCTAGAACTCACAACTGTCAAACTCTACCAGGCTCCATCTAGAATGAAAGCTATCAACTATTTATAATCTACATTAATGACTTGGATGCTGAGATAGAAAATACTATAGCCAAATTTGTAGTTGACACTAAAACATATGGGATAGTAAGT
The DNA here is from genome assembly GCF_021869965.1 of Rhincodon typus. Classification (NCBI taxonomy): domain Eukaryota; kingdom Metazoa; phylum Chordata; class Chondrichthyes; order Orectolobiformes; family Rhincodontidae; genus Rhincodon; species Rhincodon typus. The sequence goes on along the minus strand of NC_063335.1, from coordinate 62,788,555 downwards.
TGTAATGAAAAAAATAAGAAGTTTATAAATGGAAATAGATAGTTTAGGTGAATGGGGCAACATTTACAGATGAAGTTTAATGTGGATAAGTGTGAGGCTATCCATTTGGTCGGAGGAATGAAAGGCAACTTATTATCTAAATGAAATGAAACTTCAGAGTGCAGAGGGATGATGGTGACCTTGTGCACGATTTGCAGAAAATGAGTATGCAGGTACAGCAGGTAATAAGGAAGGCAAGTGAATTTTGGCATTTATTGCTAAATCTGTAGAATACAATAGTAGGGAAGTGTTACGTCAACTGTATAAGGCAATAGTGACAAAGCTCCTCGAGTATTGCATACAATTTTGGTCACCTTACTTGACAAGGATGTAATTGTCTTGGAGGCAGTTCAGAGGAGGTTCACTAGATTGATTCCAGAGATGAGGGGTTAGTCTTATAAAGTTTAGAAAATTGAGACAAAATTTCATTGAGTTATATAAGAGGCTAAAGGGGAAAAAAGACATAAAAGTAATGTTTCCTCATGTCTAGAATCTAGACAATCTAGAATGTGAGGCCGTAGTTTTGGGATAAGGGGAGCAGGTTTAAATCAGAGATAAGGAGAAACTAGTTTTCTCAAAGGGAAATGAATCTGTGGAAATCACTACCCAAATTGTGGATGATTCTGGGACAATTGAGCAAATTTAAGGAGATAGATTTTTAATTGGTAATGTGTTGAATGGTTATGGAGAGCAGGCAGGAAAGTGAAGTGAAAGTGAAAGATAAGATTAACCATGATTATATTAAAAGCAGACTCGAAGGTTTGAATTGTCTGTTCTAGCTCCTAGTTCTTATATTATTATGTTCAAACTTAGCATGTGTTTTAAAGTCATTCTTTCAAATAGACTCAAAATAATTCTGTTAGATGATACTGTCCTGTCTTTTACAAAGTTGATTCTCCTAAATGAACTGCTGTATTGTAAGTACCATAAACCAGATTCTTCATGAGAATGGGGACAAGATATTTGAGTATGAGAATATTGGCCTTATCTAATATCCATACCATCTGTTTACATATCAATAGCCATTCTCACTGGTTCACAATGACAAATAAGCATCTTGACTAATCTTTGTCCTTTTTGCAGGGGAATGAAGCCTGTTAACTGCTCCCATCATTGCTCTGAATAATCACAACTAATTTACTAATCAGGAACTGATTCTGAGATTTTTTTACCTATTTACGTCAAGGGCATGTAAGGTGTCAGATTTATTGATCATACATCTTTAAGATGTAACCAGATCATCAGCAGGATCATGCTGGGGCAGAAGCTTGACTCTGGAAACTGGTATAGTTCAAATCAAGAATAGATATTCGAGAAATATTGGAAAACTGGTGTGGAACTAAGATACACTTGGATGACAAAACTCAATTATGCAGCAGTTTACATAATGGGGAGGTCATGGTAATAGTAATGTTACTGGCCTAGTGATCCAGAGTTCCAGACTAATATTTTGTGGTCACAGTTTTGCAGCCCAACTTGACAGATGAAATTTAAATTACAACAATAAAATCTGAAATATGGCATGGGACTATGATCAGTTGTTGTAAAAGCCCATCCGTCTCACTAATATCCTTTAGAGAAGGAAATGTCATCCTTCCCTGGTCTGGCCTACATGTGAATCTAGTTCCAGAGCAATGTAGTTCACTCTTAGCTGCTCACTGAAAACAGCCTAAAATGCCATTCATTCAAAGGCAGTTAGAAATGGGCAACAGTTGCTAGCATTGTGACACCTAGATTCTGCGAAAGAATAGCAGGACATAATTGCTCTGTATATCACTCTGATGCTGCTAAACCCAACCAGTTCATGAATTTACTAGTATAAATATTGGCAGCCATTGTTTTTTTTAAATTGCTCAGTGGCTTTTAAAGTTTTTTATACAGCATGCAGAGTGACCTTTACAAAAGTCAATCTAAGAACGAGTTTAAATGTAGCATTCCTGACCTGCTTTGAAGATCTATTTGTTGACAGATTGGATAGATTCTAGTTGATAATGTGCTCTAAGATCAGGTTCTATTTCATTGTTTGGATGCAAATCTCCTCCTGTTGGAAAACACTCATCTGGTTTATCAAGTTTGTGGTACAATCAGATTTTATTTCCATAGCTTTTGCTCTGTAATAAATCACCCTTTCTATTCATTTCTTTTCCTCAAATGTAGGAACAGTTATTACCCACTATATTGTTGACCAATTTATATTTTAGGCTGAAACAAAGCAGTTTTGATCGAACTGTAGGTATGTCAATGTCTTTGCAATCTGAGAGTTTTATATATCCTCATCAGGACCTTACCAAAGAATGAGATGTATTTATAACTGTTCTGGAGTGAGGCAACCACAAACATTATATCAAAATTCTAACAATCAAAAGTGCCAAAGAATTCTAATTTAAACAAATTCACCTGGAAACAAACTAATCATTCTGAATGAGATAGTAAGTACTGCCAATGCTGGAGTCAGAGATAACACATGTGGAGCTGGAGGAACACAGCAGGCCAAGCAGCATCAGAGGAGGAGGAAAACTAACGTTTCAGGTCAGGACCCTTCTTCAAAAATGAAAGCTGACGTTTCGTGTTGGAACCCTTCTTCAGAAATGGCCATTTCTTCCAGCTCCACACTGTGTAATCATTCTGAATTCTCCCTTTTCATTATTTGCTCTCACCATTCTTTGTGACCTGAAGTGTTTGCAAAGATAATTTGACAAATAACAGTTTACGTTTAAATGAATATTGTCAAACACAATATATAAATACATATATTATCACTATACAAATTTTGGACTGTCAGTGCTGTTGGCGTAAAAAATATCCATAGCTAGACTCCAGTAGCAGCTATTAACTCATCTACTTTCCTCTTAAGCAATCTAGCAGGATTGAAGGAGACTTGCTTCCATTCTGTTTCACTGATATCTGAGATAGTTGATCATTCCAATTATGATATGTGGTCAATGATGCCACATGGGTTCTAAAGAGCCATACTTCACAACAAACTTCTGATCACACTACAAAATTGAATCTTGCACTCAACTGGATAGTAATCAACATCCAGAACTTTGGCTATTTTTTTCTCCTCTAACTAGATAGTAATACTGATCTTTTAGGAGCTCGTACTGCTGCTTTGACTGAGGTCACTTAGCAGCTGTCCATTGTGGTGTGTGCCTTTCAATACAGTTGTAATCTGAGTCAAGTGCTAGATTTAGTGAGAGTTTGAGTTCAGCACAAAACTTTTGAACTGTTCAAAAGACATATATTCATGTGATGACAACAACTTACATTTATTTATATATTGCTTTAATGTGTCCCAGGCACTTCTGGAGCAAATGCTGAACAGAATTTGGCACTGAACAATTATTACTGCAGTAATGAGAGAGCTAGACTCTTGTGAGTGAACAGCAACAGGCTTTTTTGAGCCTAACTATATACTGAAGTGGGTATCTTATCTTTTCAGTTTATTCATTCATGGGAGTTGGGTTTTACTGCCTAGGCTAACAATTTGAGGTGCATCTCAAGGTTTCTCACTAGCTGTCTTAGTGTTCATTCACATTGTGCATATTCGATATTCACAGCATCTTCACCTTCCCTTGCCTTGCCTATTTGTGCTTTTCCACCTTGTTCAGAACTTAAGGGCTCCCAATTGTTCTCTCCTGTCTTGTTGTTTAGAAGAGACACAAAAGCAGATAGCTTGTCATGATCTTCAGCAGTTATTGGTCAAGGGTTGAAGATGTTGTACAGCACCATGCTATGTCAACCTCACATATACATCATATGCGAGCAGTAAGCAGACTGTACATGCTTCAGCTAAATGACCACATCTCAAAGGGGAATAGTCCTCAGTCAGGTCAAGACAGACTGCGTTCAGTCAGAGGGTACGAGCATGGTCAATGTCCAAGGCCTTGGATATGGTTAGTCAGCTGCTCAGGTCAGTCAGAGTCAGGTGGTCCACGTCACTATAGTCCAGTGAGTGAGCCACAGTTCTACACTTCTGCACTGTTACTACATTACATGACTGTGTACCTGATATCCTGCATTGGATAAGCAGAAATTTCTTCCAATCAAACATTGAGAAGAATGAAGCCAGCCGTGAACTGCTCAATTACTAGCCTATTGCTTTTTCTCATCATAGAGATTGACTGAATGGGATTTAATTCCCTTTTCTTCATTGGTTCCCCATTCAGCTCCAATCAATAATTCAAATTTCCCACAATGATAAATGTGTTATTCTTGTCAACTTAATCCTACTGCAGACTTCCTCTTCCATTTACTTCCTACAATTTGAAGATTTGAATATCTCCAATTACAAAATGTACTGCACCAGCAGTATTATTTCTGTATCCCTTCCTTCTCTACATAAGCCCTTTCTACATCATATTTTCTATTTGAAATCAATGTTGCCATTCAGCCTCCTGTTTTTCCATTTTCATCCATCCTAAGTATATCATATATCTACATATAAGCATTGGAAGAAAACTGGACCTGAAACGGACTCATGGTGGCAGCGGAGTCAAGTTTAGGCTGGTGTGGTATTGGTGGCTCATGGCGGAGCACTTAACAAGAAGGACTGTAAAATTGAAAACTTTTTCTTTATTCTTCTGTATTTATATTCTATGCTTTGGTTTACTTTTCTGTGTTTTAAGATGGTGCTGGACAGTATATTTTGTAACAAAATGCATATGACAAAAATAAATCAAATCAAATCAAGGATGTTGTGAAACTTGAAAGGGTTCAGAAAAGATTGACAAGGATTTTGCCAAGGTTGGGCGATTTGAGCTACCCGGGGCAGGCTGAATAGGCTGGGGTTATTTTCGATGGAGCTTCAGAAGCTGAGGGGTAACCTCATTGAAAGTTATAAAATCATGAGATTTACAGTCATAGAGTCATAGAGATGCATAGCAAATAAACAGACCCTTCGGTCCAACTCATCCATGCTGACCAGATATCCTTAACAAATCTAGTCTCATTTGCCAGCATTTGGTCCTTATCCCTCTAAACCCTTCCTATTCATATATCCATCCAGATGCCTTTTAAATGTTGTAATTGTACCGGCCTCCACCACTTCCACTGGCAGCTCATTCCATACGTGCACCACCCTCTTTGTGAAAAAGTTGTCCCTTAGGTCCCTTTTAAATCTTTCTCCTCTCACCTTAAGCCTATGTTATTTAGTTTTGGACTCTCCCACCCCAAGGAAAAGACTTTGTCAGTTTACCCTATCTATACCCCTCATGATTTTATAAACCTCTATAAGGTCACCTCTCAGTCTCTGATGCTGCAGGAAAAATATCCCCAGCATGTTCAGCCTCTCCCTATAGCTCAAACCTTCCAACCCTAGCAACATCCTTGTAAATCTTTTCTGAACCCTTTCAAGTTTCACACCATCCTACCTACAGCAGGGAGACCAGAATTGCTTGTAGTGTTCCAAAACAGGTCTAACCAATGTCCTGTATAGCCACAATATGACCTCCAAACTCCTATACTCAATGCATTGACCAATAAAGGCAAGCAAACCAAACACCTTCTTCATTATCCTATCTGTCTATGACTCCACTTTCAAGGAATTATGAACCTGCACTCCAAAGTCTCTTTGTTCAGCAACACTCCCTACAGCCTTACCAGTAAGTGTACAAGTCCTGCCTTGATCTGTGTGTTCAAAAGGCAGCACTTCACATTTACCTAAATTAAACTCCATCTGCCACTCCTCGATGCATTGGCCCACTGAACCATCTAGATCCTACTGCATTCTCTGTTTTGTTCCTGCCTGCTCTGACTGTTTGATTTGCTCCTTTACCCAACTGTACCAGTCTCAGACTGATCTCCTTCATCACTATCTTCTTCAGTACACCTCCGCCTCCCCCAACTAGTTTAAATCCTCCCGAGCAGCTCTAGCAAATCTCCCTGCCAGTATATTAGTCCCTTCCCACTCAGGTGTAATCCATCCTTCTAATACAGGTCACTTCTGTCCCAGAAGAAATTACAATGATCCAAAAATGTGAATCATTTGCCCCTGCACCAGTTCCCCAGCCATGCATTCATCTGCTCTATTCTCCTATTCCTACACTCACTGGTTCATGGCACCAGGCGTAATCCCAATATTATTACCCTTGAGGACCTCCTTTTTTTAAATTCCTGCCTAATTTCCTATGTTCTCTCCTCAGAATCCTGTCCTTTTCTCTTCCTATGTCGTTAGTTCCAATGTGTACAACAACCTTATGTTGGTTCTGTTCCTCTGTTGCTTCTGTTGGTGTAGAATATTCTCTCCCCTTTGAGAATATTCTGCACCCTCTCTGAGATATTCTTGATTCTGGCACCAGGGAGGCAACACGCCATTCTGATGTCTACCTATCAGCCACAGAAATGTCTGCCTGTGCCTCTGATTAGAAAGTCCCCTATCACAATCGATCGCTTGGAACCAGAAACCATGCTGTCAGTGCTATGTCCCCCTAAGAGCCCATCTCTCCCTATATTTTCTAAAACAGCATACTTGTTTGAGATAGGGATATCCACAGGAGACTCCTGCACAACCTGTCTCCTTCTTCCTTTCCTGGAGGTAACTCATCTACCTGACTGTATCTTCAGCTTATCTCCCTTCCTGCAACTGCCATTCATCACACCCCCTAGCTGCTGTAAATTCCTCATTTCTTCTAACTGCTGCTCCAACCGATCCATGTGATCCAATAGGATTCGCAATAAAGCACATATCCTGTAGACATAATCATCATGGAAACACTCCCTAATCTCCTACCTCTGAAAGGAAAAGCACATCGCTCTACCAAAGACCATCCTTGCACCTTAACAATCTACAGACCCAGAAAATAACAGTTTTACTGCTCTAATGCACTGCTACATGCTAACAGTAGTACCTATGTTTTTATATTTTTAAAGTGTAATTAAGAGTCAGATCTGAATAAAAACATAAAATCAAAAAAGAACCCACCCTACTCACCACTGTAGATTTACAATTCTTGCTTAGCTGATGAATCCATTATGTTGAATACTATGTGGAAGAAGCACTGAAGACATAGTAGGCATAGAATGTTCTCTGGTAAGACAATTTCAATGGCCATCATCAACAGTGGTTTGGTAGCACCTGTACACAACAAGCAGTCAAGTCCTGATGGAAATATCTATCAGACTGGGCCAGTAGCAGGTTGGGACAGAATGATCAAGAAGAAAAACCCTCTGAGGAAGGGCACTCGACCCGAAACATTAATTTTGATTTCTCTCCACAGACATTGCCAGACCTGCTGAGCTTTTCCAGCAATTTCTATTTTTTCCTCATACCGACCAGTCTGCCTGTCACAGATGCATTTGTCCATGATAGTATTAACAAAATTGATCACCAGACAGTCCCAGTGGTGATAATTGCAGTGGTAGCTGTCACTGGATTCAAAATGACATCTACACATAATTATACAGTCATGGAGACACAGAGGCATACAGCATGGACACATACCCTTTGGCCAAACTCATCCATGCCGACCAAGTTTCCTAAACTGAACTAGTCCCATCTGCCTGTGTTTGGCCCATATCCCTCTAAACCGTTCCTATCTATGTACCTATCCAAATGTCTTTCAAATGTTGCAACTGTACCCACCTCTACCACTTCCCATGGCATCGCATTCCACATGTGTACCACCCTCTGTGTGAAAATGTTGCTCCTCAGCTCCCTTTTAAAACTTACCCCTCTTAACTTAAATCTATGCATTCTAGTTTTGGACTCCCCTAACCTGGGGAAAAGACCTTGGTGATTCACCTTATCTATGTCCCTCATGGTTTTATAAATCTCTATAAGGTCACCCCTTGGCCTCCTACACTGTCATGAGCCTGTAGTGTGTGTCTTCATGATATTTGGGCTCATGGGACAAGATGTCCCATGAGATATTGTGCTCCAGACTACAGGATTTGCTTCTTTAAAAGTGCCCAAAGATGGAGACCTTGGGCTCCTCCCATGGCTACACCTGGCTCTGGATTGATGAATACTAGCAGTGGAGAACAAAAAAAAAGGAATTGCATTGAGAATCATCAGAATTTGAGTGATCACATTTCATCAGATCTGTCCTGTGTGCCCATTGGTGATCAGAAGGATAGTTAGCTCATCCTTTTTATACCTAGCCAGTGCAGCCTCACAGTGTGCCAATGGTCACCCTCATCCATGCCAATCATCACCATCGTCTACACCTTGGCTTCTGTGATGAAACTGAGATCAGGAATTTCTCCATTATCCTTCCACTCTCCTTGCCATTGTATGTCTTCCTGGCCTGTGTGAAAAAACGTGCAGAGTTAGCAACAAGTTAAATAACCTAAGTCAACGAGATATTGCATCCAAGCACACAAAAAAGGCAATATTCCACATGCTTTGGTCTCAGTTTCCATGTAGCACAAAGGCTGAATGTGTGCATTCACTTTTATGGCACATAGTTATAGAGTCATGGAGTCACAGAGGCATACAGTGTGGAAACAGGTCCTTTGGCCAAACTCGTCCATGCTGACCAAGTTTCCTAAACTGAACTAGTCCCATCTGCCTGTGTTTGCCCCATATCTCTCTAAGCCTTTCCTATCTATGTACCTGTTCAAATGTCTGTCAAATGTTGCAATTCTACACCCCTCTACCACTTCCTAAACCGTCTCATTCCACATGTGCACCACCCTCTGTGCAAAAAAATTGCTCCTCAGCTCCCTTTTAAATCTTTCCTCTTAACTTAAATCTATGCACTCTAGTTTTGGACTCCCCTACCTTGTTCACATTCATTTTGCTGACTGCATGGAGGTCCCTGCTGAAGAGGCAATGCTGGCATTCACCGTTTAGAAGGGAACAGGTTGCTGACCTGTTTCTGGTACTAGGCACAGGGCAACTGCATGACCACATAGTTGCTCACCTCCACTAGCAAAGCCAGCATTTGTTTACCATCTGTAATTGCACCAAGACTGAATGGCTTGCTAGGCTGTTTCATGGGGCAGTTAAGAGGCACTGCATTACATTGCTCTGGGTCAGCCGTCATATGTAGGCCAGTCCAGACAGAATAGCATATTTCCATCCCTAAAAGACAGAAGTAAATCAATGGGTTTTTACAACAATTAATGATTATTGTCATGGCTAAGGTTGACATCATATTACAGATTTATTAAATAAGTTAAAATTCTACCAATCGCAAAGCTGAAATTTGTACCCATACCCTCAGAGACCATTACCTGGCCCTCAGAATACCAGTTCACTGATCACTATAACATCATCTCCTCAGTAGCCCAAGTTTTGTTATTTGCACAGATTGGAACTCTTTGAATCAGAAGAGTTTTGATCCGATAGGTGTATATCTATTGTCAATTAACTTTAAGTAACTTACTCTCAGAACAAAATTATTATTTTTGTGGGCAGGCTAAATTTTAGAACACATAATGCTCTCGTGGGTTCCAGAGTCTGTTAAAATCTAAAAAAATTCAGAACTGAATGTTTGGATTTTCTGTTACACAAGCTAGTTCACACTGCATAACTAACTATCTCTGAACTAAATTAAGTTTATTTGAATAATTTTAAAACTCAATCACATCCATATGCTAACAGTGATCTCATCAGAAAACAATTGTGATTTCACAACCGAGAATAGTTAGGTTGAATAACTTCAATAGTTAAAGCAAATAATGATACATTTAAATGTGGGAGAAATGAATGAGGAATGTGTGTAGTGTTGATGAAGTAGGATGAAAGAAGGCTAGTGTAAAGCAGAATGACAAACATCTGTGTGGTAAATGTCAATGTACATAATTCAGTTGCAGTTGTGAGGTGGTACTTAAGTGGATAGATTATGGCTTTCATTTTCATTTTACTGAGGTGGGACCACTTGGATCTATCCATTGGTCTACAAAAACTACTGAAAGGAGACTGAGCTGGATCTATAAACAATCTTAGCACTTGAAAATTATTGGTGAGGATCAAGTCAAGCAATCTATCACATCAACAATTGAGCTGCTTTCAGTCACTAATAATTCAAAAACATTGATAAAATGACTGTGACTAAAGCCACAGTGATAGATCACATACCACCTTCGTCTATCAATTAAGACAAATTTCAGATATGCTTTTGAGGTGATTGATAATGACACATTAACAAGGTCTGATGCCTTGTTTCTATCATGCTTCTTGGCCTAGCATGTTTGAAAGGAAATACCTGGAATAATTAATTTATTAGTGACAAATTAGCAAATAATAACCAGAAATAAATCAGTTATCAGTTGCATCAAGTGGCTGGTTGAATTGATATATATTGTATCCTTGAAATCCTTGGAATCCATCAGCAACATTAAATCTGCAACACAAAAATTCTGTAGCTTTCTGACTCAGAAAATATATTGGCAGTACTGAAGTGCATCTATTATATGTCAGTAGAATGGATGATGTTCATCTACTAATAAATATATACATGGAGAGCTTGATGGTGTCATTAGTTCTGCTGGGCAGCCAATACGAAGGTAAAAGGATTTAAGCAAGTTTGATATTATTTCAAGCCAGTGTACAGATGACTGATTCACTTGGCACTGAAGTCTCCACAATGAAGCATGAAAATTTGAAGAATGGATGTCAAATTACCATAGAGAAGTGCCTTATGGGAAGGAACACACATTAGCAAATGATAACCTTTGATACTTCCACTGCAACTTCAACAATGCTGTACTTATATTGGACTATATTCCCATTTGAAGACTCTTAACTGATGAGCAGCAGGTGAGAACCACTGGCAATAACACAATGGCAGAGGAGATGCATATTTTTGACTCCTGACCTAAAATTAGGCTAATACTGTAGAAAATGTAATACTTAGCGTACTTGAATGCATAAGAAATCTTAGGTTTAAAACCTATCTCCCCTGTGCTTACTGACCTACATTTGATAACAGCAAAGCATTAATATTAAAACTTTAATTCGTCACCAATTCCTAACTATGTAATTTGTTTAGCCCAAAAAATCCTCCGAAATCATAGTGGCCCTCCAATTCTATCCTCTGGCAGCTGAAGCCTCATCATTCCATTATTGGCAGCTGTGTCTTCAGCCATCTAGAATCATAAAGTCATAGAACCTCGACAGTGTGGAAGTAGGCCATTCAGACCATTGAGTCCAGACCACCACTCCAAAGAGCATTGCATCCAAACCTACTCCCCATACCCTATCTCTATACTCCTGTTATGAATAATCCACCTAACTTGCACGTCCCTAGACACTATGGGCAATTTAGAGTGGCTGATCCACCTAACCTGCACAGCTTTCGATTGTGGAAGGAAACAGGAGATCCTGGAGAAAATGCACGCAGACACAGTGAGAATATGCGTACTCCACACAGACAGTTACCCGAGGGTGGCCCTAAGCTTTAGAATTCCATTCCAAAATCTATTTTTCCGCTATCGTAGGATATTGCTAAATATCAACCCTTTTGAACTAATCTTTGCACTCCAAAAACTTGTGAATTCAAACAAGCCTGTTGGACAATTACCTGGTGTCATGTGACTTCTGACTTTGTCCACCCTAGATCAACACCGGCACCTCCACATTATGTCTACCATCTTTTATGAAAAATGGGTTTCCCCTGTTTTCAAATGCAGGTTGTCAATTTGTGATCTGCTTATATAAAGTCTCTCTGAGGCAACAGCTCGCAATCTTGGTGCTGCTTGTTCATTTGAATTATAGCTATGTTCAGCTGGATGTAATCTTCAGTGTTGACTGGCTGGACAGCCTGGCCTGCCTAAAAAGAGGAACTTCACTCAGTGGAAAAAGCTGCTGCTGACTGGTTGGAAGGAAAATCATCCCAGTTAGGGCAACAAGTAACAATGAGAGGTTCGGGTTTTCAGATGTGGCATTGAAGGGAAGGCTTTAGTCTACAAGACGTGACAAGCTCTCAAGAAACTTCAGAAGAGAATGGAAGCAGGTGAGGACTCAGAGTCTGGCCCTGGAGAACTGACAGCAGTGGTACAATAATTTCATTGACCTCACATGTGATCCAGCTTAATGAATTCATCTTCACATGATACCTGCTATGCCTACACCACCAACCTCTCACACTGCTCAATCCACCATACACCAAACTTTCATTCAACAACACTCAAGCCACATCACTTCATAAGGAAGTATTGTCACAATTGTCAATATAAACCAACAAGTTCCCAAATCTAATCTATTCTATGATTACTAAGCTTATCTCAGATATGATGGCAGAAAGAAAGTATATTAAACTTTAGCATCTCTGAACTGAAGAGGAAAAGAATCAGCAAGGATTTATCTTCTGATATTAACAGGTAGCTACAGCATGAAAGTACTTCTGCACGGTTTGTATGTTTGGCACTTAACTGAATAAAGTATTGAAATGTGCTGTGATCATCTATGGGGTAGATTAATTTGTTTACTCTCATCATCTGGGATTACATATCGAGAATAGAGATTTGGTTGACATTTGAAAGTCCACAGGTTCTAAAGATCTGGCAGCTGTTGATAACAATATAGTTTTATGATTTTGTGTATTGTCTAATGAGACAGGAGAATCTTTTTAAAAAATGGTAATATGGCTGCCTTCGAACAACATAAAGCATGAAACATTGGTGCCATAAAGCTTTGATTGATAGATGTTATAGAATTCACTGCTCCCCCAAAATTAAATACACTTAGTTTCTAGATGACACACAGCAATGTTTTGCCAGTTGTTTGCAAGCCACCATTGATAATTGTTTTAATAATTAATTTATTCCCATTTTATCAAAGCTTTTTTGTTTGCCCTCATCAGGACAGTTCACAAGGCTACCAGTTCAAGGGGTAGGCATTTATACTGCATGAGGAGAGAGCACTGATTGGTAGAAGTGGTGACATGGGAATTCTCCCAACGCAGATTGTTAGTCAAGTGCCAGGCTTTACTTAAAATTTAACCAGGCAGGTTGACTCTGATTGGTCAGAGCATTCCCCTGAGAAATGAACCAACAAATGGTTTTCACCTATTTTGTTGGGTTGAAACAGATGCAGAGTACACAAATGTTCTTTCTGTCTATAAAAGACAAGGACCTGTGCGGCTTTCAGAACATGCAAATAGACCACAATATAATACTGATTGATAACCCTAAATTGGTTTTCATAATACGGCACCTACTGCTCATTAAATAAATAAAAGGTCATTTGCCGCTCAGTAATTAAGAACTGACATGACGCAAAATTTGTGCAGTTGAATTTGCGATTCTCCTAAAGGACAAGAACTTAACTGTCAGTGGTTAGCACTGCTGCCTCACAGCGCCAGGGACCCGGGTTCAATTCCACCCTCTATGTGGAGTTTGCACGTTCTCCCCACGTCTGTGTGGGTTTCCTCCGGGTACTCCGGTTTCCTCCCACAGTCCAAAGATGTGCAGGCTAGGTAGATCGACCATGCTAAATTGTCCATAGTGTTCAGGGATGCGTAGATTAGGTGGGTTATAGGGGGATGGGTCTGGGTGGGATGCTCTGAGGGTTGATGTGGACTTGTTGGGCCGAAGGGCCTGTTCCCACACTGTAGGGATTCTATGATCTATGATTAACTTATTGGCTAGTGTATTTTAAGGACTGGCAATCACAATTAGGTTGCCACTGTATTCCTAAATATTTGCATAGGACTGACCTCCACATTTCCGGCCAGTAATACCTTTCCCAGCTTCTTTAGAAATATGGCGCAAACCTGAAATTTACCGCTTTCCTCATCATGCCTGATAGTCGAGGGAAATCAAACCATGCCTTTTATCACAGCAATTGAATCAGTATTTTGTGATATATATGTCCATCAGCACTTGGACTGCTCCTGAGAAATGGTAAGTATATAAGTAAGTGTAGGGTTAGGGTGATAGTTGGTTAAGTGGTTCGAGTACCAGGTGCATAGGGTGTCAGGCAGGTAGGTAGTGATTCATATGGCTACGTGGGTGCCAGATGGAAGGGTGTCAGAATGCCAGGCAAAGTGATGGAATATTTAGGGTAAACCAGGGTTAGGGAGCATTATCAGTTCCAGTGGCACACAGGAGGGCTGCTGCGTCTGGCAGCAGTGATGTTGGCGGTTGGGAGTACAGATCAGTGGGGAGTCATCTGTCTGTCAGGCAGGGAGTTTGAGATGTCAGCTCAGGTGTTGAGGGGGTGGTTGTAAATGTCTGGCCTGGCAAGCGGGTGCTATTGGATTTGAAATGGGAGAAGGTGGTGTTTCTGATGGATTAGGGTGAGGGAGTGTTTGGCTTGGCGAGGGAGAGGGTGTGTCAAAATGGCAGGGGAGATGTGTTGGCCCTACAAGCTGGTGAGTACCATGTCCATTATGGAGGTGTGTTTGGTCTGGCAGGGGAGCAGAGTTGAGAATGGAGGAGAGATTTAGTGGATTGCACAGTCTAGTGAGTTGGACAGTGCCATGTATGGAGGGTTGGTGGGGGTAGCTTTGCCTTTTGTAGGGACTGGGATTTCGTTTTGGGGGTTTGGGCCAGAAAGCAGGATTTAGTAGCCCCAGGATGGTGTGGGACAGGCTGTAGTGGAATTGTCTTGGTTTGCTTGAAGGCAGATCATAATCATAAAGTCGTAGAGCCAAACTGCATGGAAACAGACCCTTCGGTCCAACCAGTCCATGCTGAACATAATTCCAAACTAAACCAGTTCCACCTGCTGCTCCTGGCCCATATCATTCCAAACCTTTCCTATTCATGCACTTATCCAAATGTTGTTTAAATGTTGTAATTGTACCCACATCTGCCACCTCCTCCAAAAGCCCACTCCACACAGAAGCCCCCTCTGTGTAAAAAATTTGCTCACGGTTTTTTAAAATTTTTCTCCTCTCACCTTAAAAATGTGCCCTCTAGTTTTGAAATCCCCCACCTTAAGGAAAATTACCACTAACTCCATCTAAGCCCTCATTATTTTATAAACTTCTATAAGGTTGTCTCTCAACCTCCTATGCTCCAGTGAAAAAAGTCCCAGCCTCTCCAGCCTTTCTCTATAACTCAAGCTTTCCATACCTGGCAACATCCTGAGGGGAGAGGTTGTTTGATAAGTTTAGGGATCAACTAATAGTTACCCTGGAGTTCGAGTAGGTTTTTAATTCTTGAACTCTTCCTGTGTAATAAATAGGTTTACTGAATTGGATGCCTCTGAATTCTCCAACTTTAAGAATTTTCTTAGAGATTTCCCCAGGCACACAGGAATGACCCATTGGAATCCTCAGTTTCCATAAGATCATAACCATAAGATGTTGAAGCAGAAGTAGGCCCTATTGCATACAGTCTGACATTCAATGAGATCATGGCTGATCTGATAATCCTCAACTCCACTTTCCTGCCTTTTCCCCATAACCCTTCTTTCCCTTACTGATTAAAAATCTGTCTATCTCAGCCTTGAATATACTTAACAACATAGCCTTGACAGATGTCAATGGTAAAATAAAACTCCACAGATTCACAACTCCCTGAGGGAAGAAATTCCTTCTCATTTTTGCTTTAAATATGTGACCCCTTATTCTGAGATTATGCCTATAGTCCTAGACTCTCCTACAAGTGGGAACAACCTTTCAGTATCTACCCTGTCAAGTATTTTAAGAATGTTGTTTCAATAAGGTTGCCTCTCACTGTTCTAAACTCTAATACTACAGACCCAACTAACTCAACCTCTCCTCAATAAGACAGTCCCTCCATACCCAGAATACAACTAGGGAACCTTCTCTGGATTATTCCAATGCCAAAACATCTTTCTATAGATAAGGGGACCAAAACAATTCACAGTATTCCAGGTGTGGTTTAACAAGAGCTTTGCAAAGATTTAGCATGGTTTCCTAATATTTATGTACTATTTCCTTTCCAAATAAAGGCCAGAATTCCATTTGCCTTTCCTGTTACCTGCTGAACTTGCATGCTAGCTTTTTTTGATTTATCCATGAGGACTCCCAAATCCCTCTATTCTGTAATGGTCCAGATGTGGTCTCACCAGCACCTTGTATAGTTGCAGTAAGAGTTTCCTACTCTTATACACCCCCTTGAAATAAGGGCTAACATTCCAGTAGCCTTCCTGATTGCCTGCTGCACCTGTGTGCTAGCTTTCTGTGTTGCATCACAAGTACCCTAAGCCCCTTTGCGTTGCAGCTTTCTGCAGTTTTTCTCCATTTAAATAATACTCTGTCCTTTTGTTCTCCCTTCCAAAATGAAAAACTTCACATTTTCTGACAAACTGAGTTTAGAAACTGAAATATAAACACATCAGATACGTTCAGCATAATGCTGTTTGGACCCTTCTAAGTGCAAAAGTAATCAGTAACATTGGACCTAACTGGTTTAATATTGCGATCTTTTAAATGAAGTGACAACATCAAATTTGTATAGTGATCACTTCTGGTGGAACCAGCACAAACTAGTAACTCACAGTTCTGATTAATGTTACTGACAATTGTTTCTCCCAAATGTTTGGGTTTTCTGGCAATGATAGCTCAGCTACAGATTATGTTTGCTGAGCAATAGGGAAATCCTTGGAAGAATTTAAATTACACAGAAATTGCATCCAAATATATTTAGAACATTCACAAAATCTGGAAATTTGAAGGTTGAACAAACCTTGCTACACTTTCTCTCTCCCGTCTGATTCAAGCCCAGCCAAGGCCATCAAATTTCACCAAGGCCAGAAAGAAAACCTGTTCTGTTGTTTAACCTCAGTGCAATGGAAATGTTTTGTAGTAGGTCCAATTTTTTTCATCTGAAACAAAAATATGAAAACCCAAACCAAATTAAACCAAGGAAATCTGATTTTCTTTGTTCACCAGAAGAGCCAATGTTTGAGAAGGAAGGTGCAGGGGTGAGTTATTGGCGGTCCCTCGCAGACGAGGATGACTCTCTTCCACACTCAGGGTGAGTCTGTAGGTGGCTGTACAGACTGATGCGGCTACCGCAGGCTCTGTTCAATTTGGTTCAGGTGGTGGTCACAGGAAGGGGTGAGTAGGGCATTAGTGTGGCAGTGAGCTCCTTTCGCTGTTTTTGCCTGGCTTCTATTTTTTCCTGATGATGAGTATTGGATAAAGCAGTGGGGAGATTGAGTGACGAGATGATGGTGGGGTGGAAGACAATAAATGGGCTGTGGGATGTGGGGGTGGTGGTTTGGGGGGGGAGGGGGCGTGGAGAAGGCAGAATTTTGTACTTGTCAATACAACTTTCTACATTATGTTTGGACAAATTTTAATTACAGCAGTCATATGACTCAGGAATGCTGGAATAGTGCCTATTGTTGACTCAGAACCGGAAACTTGCAAAGGAACTTTACATCATAATATGGCTTAATCAAGTACACTGTTAAAACAAAGCATAGTTAAGCTCTTCACTAGGTGTTCTGATTTGGAGTTTTTTTTAATTCTCCACTCTAGCTTTATGAATTAAATACTGATGACTATTCACATTACTATTTAAAAGTTAAAAGAATTCAGTAGAGTTCAAAGACAAAAGGGTTATACAATGGTCACACTGTAATTTGGGTTTAAACTTGATCCTTGATCTGGGGCATCTAATTTCAGCTTCGCTGCCCAAGACACAAAACATGGGCCACCCTCATTCCTCCTCCATGGACATTGATATCCCCTATCTGTCAGCCTATCATGGCCAATCTGGCATTTCTACTGTGCACTAACACAGCACTGTGGAAGCACAAACTTCCATTTAAAGGTTTACAAGTAGCTTGTACTGAAAAGCTGCAGGGGGAAATTTGTGCAGAAGGCCGGGGCACTCAGCTTGCACACTGGAACAGGTTGCATTGCTGGGTTGTTTGCTTGTTCTCTTAGTGCTTGCTCACAGCATCCTCGTTTTGTCTTGCCTTGCATTGACATGGCGTACCAATTAGTGCAGTCACAAAAACAGTTTCTGGATAGTGACATTCATTGCATCCCACATGTCCATCTCCCGCTGTTACTCTTCCCTGTGCAGGTGTATGAACTCCCCGATTGATCACACCACAGGGGCCTCTCCTGCCTGGGGCTGAGCAGGTGCCTGGTCTCCAGCAGACCTCCAAGTGTCAGTAACCTGACTATTTCTTCCTTGGCTAGTTGCAGAGCTGTGACAGTGAGCTTATCATCATATTGTGATCCTTTGCTCTCTATCACAGCGATTCCCACCAAGGTGTCAGTATGTTGTTGGTGAGTGGTTCAGATGGCAGGCTTGCTGATGCTTCCTCTGAGGTGACTAGTGGTCTGCCTCAAAAGGTCGGTGCTGGACCCATTGCTGTTTCTTATCTATATCAATGATTTGGATGAGAATGTACAAGGCATGATTATTAAGTTTGTGGATGATACTAAAATAGACAGTATTGTGGTCAGTGAGGAAGGTTATCAGAAATTGCAGTAGGATCTTGATCAGCTGGGGAAGTGGGCCAAGAAATGGCAAATGGAGTTTAATATAACTAAGTGTGATGTGTTGCATTTTGGAAAGTCAAATCAAGGTAGGAGTTTCATAATGAATAGTAGGGCCTTAAGGAGTGCAATGGACAGAGGGATCTTGGAGTTCAGGTGTATGGTTCTCTGAAAGTGGAGTCACAAGTAGACAGGTAAATGAAGAAGACTTTTGGCATACTAGTCTTCATCGGTCAGGGCATTGAGTATAGAAGTTGGGAAGTTATGTTGCAGTTGTACAGGACATTGGCGAGGTCGCACTTGGAGTATTGTGTTCAGTTTTGTCATTTTGCCTTAGGAAGGATGTTATTGAACCGGAAAGAATGCAGAAGAAATTTACAAGGATGTTGCCAGGACTCAAGGGACTGAGTTATAGACAGAGGTTGGACAAGCTAGGACCTTTTTCTTTAGAGTGTAGGAGACTGAAGTGGGATCGTACAGAAATGTATAAGCTCATGAGAGGCATGGATAGGGTGAATGCACTCAGTCTTTTTCCCAGGTTTGGAGAATCGAGGACTAGAGGGCATCAGTTTAAGTTAATAGGGGAAGTACCAATGGGAACATGAGGGGTAACTTTTCTTTACATAGTGTACGCATATGGAAATGAGCTGCCAGTGGAAGTTGTTGACGCAGGTATATTAAGAACATTTAAAAGGCATTTAGACGAATACATGGATAGGGAAGGTTTAGAAGGATATGGGCCAAGTGCAGGAAAATGGGGTTAGCATGGATTGATATTTTGGTTGGCATGGACCAGTTTGGGCCAAAGGTCCTGTGTCCATGCTGTGGGACTCAAAGACTCTATGACTTGGTACTGTTGTCAGGGATAGAGATTGGTGCTTCTGGGAATGTTGGGCATTTCAATGGAGAGGTCAAGTGTAGCCATGTGGAATCTGTGAAACAAAAGACAGTGAAAATATCATGGCAAGTATTTAGAAATTATATGCAAGGATTGAGAGTGACAGCAAGCTTCATACGTTAGTTGCAGTGATATATGATCATTTGGGTAGGATATGGATCTTTTGGCTTTCCAGCAGGAAGGCCTCAATCTTTTGTAGGAGGGACAAAATTCACTCCTCATAGGGAGTGAGGAGCTAGATCTCAGGAAACCCTTTACCCTTATGGGCTTTCTGCGTCTTGTTAAGTGCTGTCTTCTCCTGCAAAGAGAAGAAGGAGAAGGGAATAAATGTGATTACAGTATGTGGCATGGCTATTAGTGGCAGTGCATGTGGGGGAGCTTCGGTGAGGTATAATGAAGGACTAATGAGGTATAATTGAGGTGGCATTGATTGGAGGGCATGCAGGGTTGGTGGTGTGGGAGCCTGAGGGGAGACAGTGAATGATGAAGTTGTTGCAGGCAATAGTGAGAGTGGTAAAGCAAGAGTCTTGGTAGTAGATGGGTGTTGTGGCAGAAATAGACAGTATATCAAAGTCACAGACAGAAAAATGTGGCACTCACCCTGGCAGAACACAGAGGGTCTTTCTCGTCATTAACTAATATCACTTGCTGGAAAATGCACACTTGCGCTTATTTGATGAGGACATATTGAGCAATATTGTGAGGACCCTCATGATCAAATATGCTGTTGGCATTCAATGTCTAATAATTATGAGATATTTGTTCGGATGAAGTATTAGAGGCTTGTTGAACCTGAAGCCACGTTGCAATATGTTCAGGGAAAGGAGAGAAAATTGAATAGAATGTGTTGAAAAATCTCCTTCCTCCTTAAAAGAGCATTAAATCAAGAGACAGTTTGAGTAAAAAGCAAGCGTTCCCTGTAATGCGCCGAACGGCTGTGTTTTCTTGATGGAATAATGAAGAAGGAAACCACTTTGCAAAAACAGGAAGTAGGTCAAGTAGAACATAAGAATATTTAGGAACAGGAGAAGAGCATTAAATAAACAATAGTTTTTGATTGAGTAACCCTTCTACCTTATAAAAATAACAAAAACAATGAATATCAAGCTAGCTTCTTAAGAATAACTTCATTATATACAAAAAATGTCAACATTATAAACTTACCATTGCCAAGAAGGGGTAAATTCAAGGTATTGTGTCCATTAATGAATAAGTCAGTGACTCCAATAAATAGTGATATGTGGCACCCCACCCCCCACATTTTAACCTTCTGTTTCCCCAGTAGTTTAATATCATTTCCACAACTATCCATAGGTCAAGGTCGAGACCATCTTGAAACTTTTGGGATTGTTCTATCTTAGCATTAACCAGCACTTTTGGTTCTTTCCCATCATGCTCAGTGCTGGGAAACAGGTGACATTTGGAAGCTTGCCATCAGCAGTGAGGCCAGACGTCCTCAGCTTCAGCAGAACATATCCCAAATTTGGTATTACAGCCGTTTCCTCTCAAAAGTCCAGGGTCATTCTGAATTGCTGGAGACGTGTTTGCCTATCGATCCCAATGCAAGTGTCCAAAGGATTCTGTAGATACACGTTTCCCTTGGTAATGTTCTATCTACTGTAATATTTAAACTGGTTATGTTTAACAAATACTTTTCTGTCTGATCTTCATATCTTTTCATACTGAAATGTCAGATTCCATAGGTTGATGATTAGTCTAAAAGCAGAGAATTTCAGATTCCCAAATCATGCTGCTCCCTTGTCAGGCCCGATACTACTTCCTTCCTGCCTCGCATGACTTCCTGCCCGGGCTTATCACTGCAAAAAACGTTATGTACTTGCTGAATGGCAGAGATTGGGTTTAACTCCTTAAATGATAATTTTAACCTAAATTGCATGAATTGAAGAGTAATTTTAAAGTTATTGTCTCCAATTTTTAATGTTATGGTGCCAGAGTTAAATCATTTTTAAGGTTTTATAAGAAATTTCTGAAGAAATGTTAAAATGCATGCCAAGTCTTGTTCTTGTAATTCCATGTACGTTGTGTTTATTTTTGTCTTGTAACATTGTTGCTCGATTAGTCTGTCTGTTCCTGATAGCGGTTATGTTTCTGTTACGGCACGGGTCAATCTGATAACAGTTTGTAGCATCGGTACGATAACAAATGTTTAAAATTGGAATTATCCGGTACTAAATCTTCTGACAAAATCACCAAGCAAAACAACAAACTATTTCTTGAAGAAACTTCGAGCTTTAAGTATAAAATCTTGAGGCTGAATGGATGCATAACTGACTTTTGAGTTTTTGCTTACTTATCAGGCTAATATAGTGCAATAATAATTCGGGGTTGGGACTAATGATCCAGGAATTATGAGTTAAAATCTCACCAGGGCAGTTTGAAAGTTTGAATTCTGTTTAAAACATAAGGAAACAAAAACAGTTCATATTAGTTAAAGTGGCCAAGAGAGTGTAGAATTGTCATTAAAACCTAATTGGTTCTCTAATGAATATCCTTTTGGAAAGGAATCCATTTTACCCATCTGGCTTATATGTGACAGCAGCATTGTTGACTCTTGATCACCTCCTTGATTGACGAAGCGTACTACTCAGTTGTATTAAACCATGGGCATCTCAGATGGGTAATAACAGTGGTCATTCTGCAGTGTTGCCAGCTCAATAATTAAAAGAAAGTATTGAAGGCATACTTGAACATTCTTTGTAATGTAATAATAGAAAAGTTTCTATTTCAATTCTCCAGCAATTTCTGTTTATATTTTTAAAAATATATAGAACATAGAACATAGAACATTACAGCGCAGTACAGGCCCTTCGGCCCTCGATGTTGCGCCGACCTGTGAAACCAATCTGAAGCCCATCCAACCTAAACTATTCCATTATCATCCATATGTTTATCCAATGACCATTTAAATGCCCTTAAAGTGGGCGAGTCTACTATTTTTGCAGGCAGGGCATTCCACGCCCTTACTACTCTCTGAGTAAAGAACCTACCTCTGACATCTGTCCTATATCTATCACCCCTCAACTGAAAGCTATGTCCCCTCGTGCTAGCCATCACCATCCGAGGAAAAAGGCTCCCACTGTCCACCCTATCTAATCCTCTGATGATCTTGTATGTCTCTATCAAGTCACCTCTTAACCTTCTTCTCTCTAACGAAAACAGCCTCAAAACCCTCAGCCTTTCCTCATAAGACCTTCCCTCCATACCAGGCAACATCCTGGTAAATCTCCTCTGCACCCTTTCCAATGCTTCCACATCCTTCCTATAATGCGGTGACCAGAACTGTACGCAATACTCCAAGTGCGGCCGCACCAGAGTTTTGTACAGCTGCAACATGACCTCATGGCTCCGAAACTCAATCCCTCTACCAATAAAACCTAACATACTGTACGCCTTCTTAATAACGCTATCAACCTGGGTGGCAACTTTCAGTGATCTATGCACATGGACACCGAGATCTTTCTGCTCATCCACACTACCAAGAATCTTACCATTAGCCTAGTATTCTGTATTCCTGTTACTCCTTCCAAAGTGAATCACCTCACACTTTTCCGCATTAAACTCCATTTGCCACCTCTCAGCCCAGCTCTGCAGCTTATCTATGTCCCTCTGTAACCTACAACATCCTTCTGCACTATCCACAACTCCACCGACTTTGGTGTCATCCGCAAATTTACTAACCCATCCTTCTACGCCCTCATCCAGGTCATTTATAAAAATGACAAACAGCAGTGGCCCCAAAACAGATCCTTGAGGTACACCACTAGTAACTGAACTCCAGGATGAACATTTCCCATCAACCACCACCCTCTGTCTTCTTACAGCTAGCCAATTTCTGATCCAAACCGCTAAATCACCCTCAATCCCATGCCTCCGTATTTTCTGCAATAGCCTACCATGGGGAACCTTATCAAATGCTTTACTGAAATCCAAATACACCACATCAACCGCTTTACCCTCATCCACCTGTTTGGTCACCTTCTCGAAGAACTCAATAAGGTTTGTGAGGCACGACCTACCCTTCACAAAACCGTGTTGACTATCCCTAATCAAATTATTCCTTTCTAGATGATTATAAATCCTATCTCTTATAATCCTTTCCAACACTTTACCCACAACCGAAGTAAGGCTCACTGGTCTATAATTACCAGGGTTGTCTCTACTCCCCTTCTTGAACAAGGGGACAACATTTGCTAGTCTCCAGTCTTCTGGCACTATTCCTGAAGACAATGACGACATAAAGATCAAAGCCAAAGGCTCTGCAATCTCCTCTCCAGCTTCCCAGAGAATCCTAGGATAAATCCCATCCGGCCCAGGGGACTTATCTATTTTCACACCTTCCAGAATTGCTAACACCTCCTCCTTATGAACCTCAATCCCGTCTAGTCTAATAGCCTGTATCTCAATATTCTCCTCGACTACATTGTCTTTTTCCTGCGTGAATACTGATGAAAAATATTCATTTAGCACCTCTCCTATCTCTTCGGACTCCACGCACAACTTCCCACTACTGTCCTTGACCAGCCCCAATCTTACTCTAGTCATTCTTTTATTCCTGACATACCTATAGAAAGCTTTAGGGTTTTCCTTGATCCTACCTGCTAAAGACTTCTCATGTCCCCTCCTGGCTCTTCTTAGCTCTCGCTTTAGGTCCTTCCTGGCTAACTTGTAACTCTCAAGCGCCCTCACTGAGCCTTCATGCCTCATCTCTACATAAGCCTCCTTCTTCCTCTTGACAAGAAATTCAACTTCTTTAGTAAACCACGGTTCCCTCGCTCGACCACTTCCTCCCTGCCTGACAGGTACATACTTCTCAAGGACACGCAGTAGCTGTTCCTTGAACAAGCTCCACATTTCAATTGTGCCCAGCCCCTGCAGTTTCCTTCTCCATCTTATGCATCTTAAATCTTGCCTCATCGCCTCATAGTTGCCTTTCCCCCAGCTATAACTCTTGCCCTGCTTTATATACTGATCCCTTTCCATCGATAAAGTAAACGTAACCGAATTGTGGTCACTATCACCAAAGTGCTCACCTACCTCCAAATCTAACACCTGGCCTGGTTCATTACCCAGTACCAAATCCAATGTGGCCTCGCCTCTTGTTGGCCTATCTACATACTGTGTCAGGAAACCCTCCTGCACACATTGGACAAAAACTAACCCATCTGAAGTACTCAAACTATAGCGTTTCCAGTCAATATTTGGAAAGTCAAAGTCCCCCATAACAACTACCCTGTTACTTTCGCTCCTATCCAGAATCATCTTTACAATCTTTTCCTCTACATCTCTGGAACTTTTCGGAGGCCTATAGAAAACTCCCAACAGGGTGACCTCTCCTTTCCTGGTTCTAACCTCAGCCCATACTACCTCAGTAGACGAGTTGTCATCAAACGTCCTTTCTGCCACCGTAATACTGTCCTTGACTAACAATGCCACACCTCCCCCTCTTTTACCACCTTCCCTGATCTTACTGAAACACCTAAACCCCGGAACAACCATTCCTGTCCCTGCTCTATCCATG
The DNA here is from genome assembly GCF_021869965.1 of Rhincodon typus. Classification (NCBI taxonomy): domain Eukaryota; kingdom Metazoa; phylum Chordata; class Chondrichthyes; order Orectolobiformes; family Rhincodontidae; genus Rhincodon; species Rhincodon typus. The sequence continues at coordinate 62,763,756 of NC_063335.1, read as the reverse complement.
TCTCCGAAATGGCCACAACGTCGAAGTCCCAGGTACCAACCCATGCTGCAAGTTCACCCACCTTATTCCGGATGCTCCTGGCATTGAAGTAGACACACTTCAAACCACCTTCCTGCCTGCCGGTATACTCCTGCAACCTTGAAACCTTATTTATGACCTCACTACTCTCAACCTCCTGTACACTGGAGCTACAATTCAGGTTCCCACCCCCCTGCTGAATTAGTTTAAACCCTCCCGAAGAGCATTAGCAAATTTCCCCCCCAGGATATTGGTACCCCTCTGGTTCAGGTGTAGACCATCCCGTTTGTAGAGGTCCCACCTACCCCAGAATGAGCCCCAATTATCCAGGTATCTGAATCCCTCCATCCTGCACCATCCCTGTAGCCACGTGTTCAACTGCTCTCTCTCCCTATTCCTCGCCTCGCTAGCACGTGGCACGGGTAACAAACCAGAGATAACAACTCTGTTTGTTCTAGCTCTAAGCTTCCACCCTAACTCCTTGAATTTCTGCCTTACGTCCCCATCCCTTTTCCTACCTATGTCGTTGGTGCCTATGTGGACCACGACTTGGGGCTGCTCCCCCTCCCCCTTAAGGATCCCGAAAACTTGATCCGAGACATCACGGACCCTGGCACCTGGGAGGCAACACACCAACCGCGAGTCTCTCGTTCCCACAGAATCTCCTATCTGTCCCCCTAACTATGGAGTCCCCAATGACCAATGCTCTCCTCCTCTCCCCCCTTCCCTTCTGAGCAACAGGGACAGACTCTGTGCCAGAGACCTGTACCCCATGGCTTACCCCTGGTAAGTCATCCCCCCCAACAGTATCCAAAACGGTATACTTGTTTTTGAGGGGAATGGCCACAGGGGATCCCTGCACTGTCTGCCTGTTCCCTTTCCGTCCCCTGACTGTAACCCATCTACTTTTTTCCTGTACCTGAGGTGTGACTACCTCCCCGTAACTCCTCTCAATTACCCCCTCAGCCTCCCGAATGATCCGAAGTTCATCCAGGTCCAGCTCCAGTTCCCTAACATATTTGATAACATCTTGTGAAGCACCTTGGCACATTTTTTCTATATTAAATACACTTTCTTGCACTTCTCACTGAATTGCAATAATTGCACAAGTCTGAGACCTGCAGCAAGCCCATTAGAATTGGTGCAAAGATCCGTAAAATGCATGCTAAACATCAAATGGAGCTCTACGAGTTTTAAACAGTCTCGTGCAGCATATATCTGATGGGAGGTGGACAGGTCAACCACAATGCCAAATGAATGAGCTTGCAGGAGGCTGATTGTGTCTTGTTGCGAATTCTTATTAGCATTGAATGAGTCAATTGAACACTATTTATGCTCCGTACAGGTAGCTCAAAATACAGGAATGATGGAAATAGTAAAGAATCTCTGCATGGAGATTTTCTTGACAGCAATGAACGAACCCGTTAATAAGTGCCAAATGACATATGTCACCCAGGGCTGGTGGGAAGATTAGGGTGATGTTAGAAGTAACTTGGTAAGAGAGAGAAACATTATTGAGAGCCTGATGGCATTATTAATTTGGATTTGCATAAATGAATGAGATCTTTGCTTTTCTTTAATTCATTCATGAGATTCATTCAAAGTGTGGTGGCTCAGCAGGTAGCATTGTTGCCTCACAGAGCTAGGGACCTGGGTTCAATTTCAGCCTTGGGTGACTGTCTGTATGGAGTTTGCACGTTTTTCCCTGTGTCTGTGTGTGTTTGCTCTGGGTGCTCTGGTCTTCCCCCATGTCCAAAGATATCTAGGTTCGGTGGATTGGCCACAGTAAGTTATCTGTAGTATCCAGAGATGTGCAGGCTAGGTGGGTTAGCCATGTTAAATGTGGAGTTACTGGGACGGGGTAGGGTGGGATTCTCTTCAGAGGGTTGGTGTGAAATTGATGGGCTGAATGGCCTCTTTCTGCACTGTAGGGATTCAACAATGAGAGTGTCGTTGGCTGCGTCAGCATTCATTGCCTGCCCCTGGTTGTCATTGAGAAGGTAGTGGTGAGCTGCCACATTATCAGTCCATATTACCATTGATGATGGGAATGGAGTTCTAGGCTTTGACATTGAAAGAATGGTGATATATTTTTAAGTCAGGATGCTATGTGGCTTGGAGAGGAACATGTGGGTGTTCTCATGTATCTGCTAACTTGTCTCTCTAGATGTTAGTGGTTGTGGATTTGGAGGTTACTGCCTAAGGAACCTTTGTGAATATCAGCTATGCATGGATGGCACATTCTGCAGCTGCTGTGAGATGGTTTGGAGGGAGTGAATTTTTGTGGATGTGGTGTCAATACAGTTGGTTGCTCTGTCCAGGATGGTGGTTGTTGGAGCTGCACTCATCTAAGCAAGTGGATTCTATTCCATCACACTCCTGACTTGTGCCTTATAGGTGGTGGACGGGTTTTGATTTTTGTCTGCTGTTACATATAGAAATAGTAGTGATATGGAAATTGGCTTCAGTAACTCATGTTGGGCACAGTTCAAAAGGTCCTTGCATATTTGTAAGTGGACCTTCCATTTATGGGTCTAAATAATGATTCTGGTGAACTATTTGACTGTTGCGGATGAGACACTTATTTGATGTTCATGTCTACATTGCATTTGTCATTGGGAGATGCCCAATAGTAATGAAAAAGTGCAAATTCAGGCTGCATTTTCCCTTTCCCAATGACAACTCTCTAATATTAACTAATTAAGCACAAATTAATGGTAGAACATAGAACAGTACAGTACAGTAAAAGACCCTTCAGCACACCATATCTCTGCTGACCATGATGCCATTCTAAATCAATGCCATCTGCCTGCATGTGATCTTTATCCCTCTTCTCTGTCTGTTCTCGTCTGTCTAAATGCCTCTTAAAGGTTGCTATCGTATCTTCTTCTACCACCTCTCCGGCAACGCGTTCCAGCCACCTACTATCCTCTGTGTGAAAAGACTTGCTTTGCACATCTCCTTTAAATTTTTCCTCTCTCACCTTAAATCTATGGCCCCTAGTATTTGACATTTCCACTCTGGGGAAAAGACTCCAAACATCCACCATATCCACATCTTTCACAATTGAATATATTTCTATCAGTTCACCCCTCAGACTCTGATGCTCTAGAGAAATAATCCAAATTTGTCCAATCTCTTCTTATAGTTAATACACTCTAATCTAGGCAACATTCCAATAAACCTCTTTTGCACCCTCACCAAGGCGTCCACATTCTTCCTATAGTGTGGCCACCAGAACTGCACACAATATTCCAAAAGTGACTGAACTAAACTTTCATACAGCTGCAACATGACTTGCCAACTTTTATACTCAATATCCAACTGAAGAAGGCAAGAATGCTGCATGCCTTCTTTACCACCTTATCCACTTATGTTCCACTTTCAGGGAGCTATGGAATGTGCCCCAATGACCCTCTGTATATCATTGTCCCTTAGGGTCCTGCTATTTACTATATATCTTCCTCTTGAATTTGCCCTCCCGAAATGCATCACCACACACTTGTCCCAATTAAACTCCATCTACCATTTTTGTGCTCAACTTTCCAAATGATCTATATCTTGCAATATCCTTGGACAGCATTCCTCACTATCCACAACTCCTCCAATAACTGTGTCATCTACAAATTATCTAATAACACCACCTACATTTTCATCCAAATAATTTTATATATTATAAACAACAGAGGTCCTTTCACTGATCCTTGTGGAACAACACAAGTCAGAAAAACACCCCTCCACAATTACAATGTTTTCTAAAATCAAACCAATTTTGTATCCAATTTACCAACTCATCATGGATCCCGTGTGACTTAATCCACTGGACCAGCCTACCATGGGGGACCTTGCCAAATGCTTCAGAAAAACCCAACTGCCCTGCCCTCATCAATTATTTTCATCACCTCCTCAAAAACTCAAATTTATAAGATCGCCCCCGTATAAAGCCAGGTTGACTATCCCTAATAGCTAGATGAAGTGGGTGAAGTCCTCAATATGAATATTGACGCAAAATATTCAAAGGAGAAGGACATAGTGGATGGTGAGTCTCAGGAGGGGTAGGTTCATATTTTAAGGTATGTTGAAATTAAAAAAAAGGAGATATTGGGTATTTTGAAAGGCATTGAAGAAGATCTGTAAATTAATGAGTAATCAGGAAGACTCTGTGCGCTTTGCTCTCGGTTGGATTCGAAGATAGCCTCTTTTCCATGACTTTCGAGAGAGTGTCTTAAACACCAATGAGTCATTTTTCAGTTACGTTATTCAAATTACTCTGATGGGATCTATCCCAGAATACTGAGGGTAATGAGGGAACTTGTACAAAATCTGTGTATCCTCTTTAGTCACAGGAGAAGTCCCAGAGAACTGGAGAATGGCCAATGTTGTTCCTTCGTTTAAGAAGGACAACAGGGATAATCCAGGAAATTTCATACCAGTCAGCCTTATGTCAGTGTTAGGGAAGTTATTGAAGAAGATTTTAAGGATAGGAATTACTCACATTTGGAAAAATATGGGCTTATTTGCAATAGGCAGCATAGCTTTGTGCGGGGGATGCTGTGTCTTGTAAACTTGATTAAATTTTTTGAGGAAATGACAAAGATGAGGGCAGGGCAGTGGATGTTGACATGGACTTCAGCAAAGCCTTTGACAAGGTCCCTCATAGCAGGCTGATACAGATGGTGAGGTCACATGGGATCCACAGTGAGCTAGTAAAATGGATATGGAATTGGCTTGGTCATAGAAGACGGAAAGTAGTGGTGGAAGTATGTTTTCTTCTGACTGGAGATCTGCCTATTGTAATTTTGTAAACTTTTATCAGGTCACCCCTCTGCCTCCAATGTTCATGTGAAAACAAATGAAGTTTGTCTAAGAATGACACAAAGACTAGGGGAGCTGCAGATAGTGAGGGGGATTGCCAGTTGATACAGCAGGATATAAAATTAGCTGCAGACTTGGATGAAGAAATGGCAGATGGAAGTTAATCTGGAAAAATGCGAAGTCATTTACTTTGGGAGGTCTAATGTACGAGAGAAATACGTGGTAAATGGCAGAACCTTCAGAAACATTAATGTACAGAGAAATTTAGGCACACAGATCCACAATGCCTTGAAAGTGGTAATACAAGTGGCTAAGGAGGTCAAGAAGGCATATGGCATGCTTGCCTTCAATGCTCACAGTATAGAGTGTAAAAATCGGCAAGTCATATTACAGCTGTATAAAACTTTCATTTGGCCATATTTGGAATATTTGCATACAGTTCTGTTCACCACACTACCAGAAAGATGTGGAGACTTTGGAGAGGGTTTAAAAAAAATATGGTTTACCAAGATGTTGCCTAGTTTGGCAGGTATTAGCTATGAGGAAAGAACATCAGAGGCAGAGGGGTGACCTGATAGAATCTTACAAAATTATAATAGGCTGGATAGAATGGATAGTCTAAATCTTTCTCCCAGGGTAGAAATGTCAATTTATAGGCAACATAGATTTAAGGTAAAAGGGTGAAAGTTTAAAGAGATGTGAGAGCCAGGTTTTTTACACAGATGGTGCCTGGAATGCACTGCCAAAGGAATTGGTAGAGGCAGGTACAGTAGCAACTATTAAGAGGCACCTTGATGAATATGTGAATCAACAGACAATTGAGGGAGATGGACCTTGTAGAGATAAAAGGATTTTTGCCTAGAAAGGCATCATGCTTTGGTGCAGGCTTTGTGGGCTGAAGGGCCTGTTCCTGTGTTATACTGTTTGTTGTTCTTTATTTGAGAGGGAATAGCCATAGGAGACTCCTGCCTCCCACTCCAGACAGTCACCTGGTTGAATCCATTGATATGAGCACATCCCTGAAACTCCTATCTTTAAAACAGTTGGTTTAAGCTGAGAATTAATTTAGATAAATGTGAGGTGTTGCATTTTGGTAAGTCAAACAAGGGCAGGACTTACATAGTTAATGGTAGGGCCCTGGAGAGTGTGTAGAAAAGAGGTCTAAGGGTTCAGGTACATAGGTCCTTGAAAGTGGTATCATAGGTAGACACGGTTGTAAAGAAAGTGTTTGGCATGCTTGCGCTAAGTGCATAGACCATTGAGTATAGGAGTTGGGCCCTCATGTTGCAGTAGAAAGGATGTTGGTGAAGCCACTTTTGGAATACTGTGTACAGCTCTGGTCGCTCTGCTATAAGAAGAATATTATTAAATTGGAGAGAGTGAAGAAAAAATTTACAAGGATGTTACGGGAAATTTGAGTTTAAGTTTGAGTTTGATTTATTGTTCTCACATGTACCAAGATACAGTGAAAGCTACTGTTTTGCATGTCATACAGGCAGATCATACCGCACAAAGTGCATCAGGATAGCAGGAGAAAGTGCAGAATACAGTGTTATAGTCACTGAGAAGGTGCAGAGTGAGAGTTCAACATTAACATTTGAGAGGTCTGTTCAAAAGTCTGATAACAGTGGGGAAGAATCTATTCGTACGTGGATTCAAACTTTTATATCTTTAGCTTGATGGAAGAGGGTTGAAGACAGTATAACCGGGGTGGGAGGGATCTTTGGTAAGGTTCGTTGCTTTCCCGAGGCAGTGGGAAATATAAATGGAGGCAATCAATGGCAGGCTGAATTGCTTAATGGATTGGGCTGCATTCACGACTCTCTGTCGTTTCTTGCAGTCTTGGGAAGAGCAGTTGCCATACCATGCTGTGATGCATCTAGATAGGATGCTTTCTATGGTGCATCTATAAAAATTGATATGAGTCTTTGTGGACATACTGAATTTCCTTAGCCTTCCGAGGAAGTAGAGGCATTGTTGTGCTTTCTTGACCATCACGTTGACATAGGTGGACCAAGTCAAATTGTTGGTGGTCATCACTCCCAGGAACTTAACACTCTCAACCATCTCCACCTTAGCACCATTGATGCAGATAGGGGTATGTCCTCCACTCCATTTTCTGAAGTCAATGACTAGCTCCTTCATTTTGCTGATGTTGTTGGAGAGATGTTGTCCTCACACCATGCCACTAAACACGGAAACTCTTTCTTGTATGCTATCTTGTCGCTGTTAGAGATCTGACCCACAGTGGCGGTATCATCACAAATTGGTAAATATAGTTGGGGCAGAATTTGGCTATACAGTCGTGAGTTTATAAGGAGTGTAATGGGGGCTGAATATGCAACCTTGTGGGGCCCCTTGTTGAGTATTATCGTGGAGGAGATGTTATCGCCTATTCCTACTGATTGCAGTCGAGGATCCAGTTACAGAGGATCTCAGAGCTTGGAGATGAGTTTGTTTGGATTAGTGGTGTTGAAGGTAAAGCTGTAGTCAATAAGTTGGAGCCTGGAACTGACTCACTGTACACACACACTGACTAAGTACTGAATTTCAACAGCAACCACCCTAACACACACAAACGAAGTTGCGTGCGAACATTATTTAAACAGGCAACAACACACTGCAGCAGCACAGAACTTCGCCAAAAAGAAGAGTACCTCTTCCAAGTATTCAAAGACAATGGATACCCAAAAAACTGGGTCAGAAGATGCCTATCACACGAACGACACCAGGAAGATAAAACACGCCCCATCACACTCATTACGCTACCTTACATCAGGAACACATCTGAACTGACCACAAGACTCCGATGACACTGGGCATCAGAGTAGCACACAAACCCACATCAACCCTACGCCAACTAATAGGGGACCCAGTTCAGATCTATGTGGAACACCACTGGACACTGGCATCCAGTCCCTAAAGCAGTCTTCTGTCATGATCCTCTGTCTCTTACAACTGAGCCAATTTTGAATCCACTTTATCAAATTATCCTGAATCTCATGTGCATTTGTTTTCTTGATAAATCTTCTATAGGGGACCTTGTCAAAGGCTTTTCTGAAATCCATATAAACTACATCAGCTGCACTATCCTCATCTATACAACTGTTCACGTCCACAAAAAATTCAATCAAATTTGATAGGCATGATCTCCCCCTGATCAAACCATGCTGACTGTCCATGATCAAGCCTCACCTATCCAAGTGGAGGTAGATGCTCTCCTTCAGTCGCTTCCCAATTGTAGTTTAATAGGTTTGACTCCCTTGATACTCAATACTGTTGATAGCATAAGTGAAAAGATTCATATTATCTGAAGGATTAAGGTAAAGAAACAACGGGAGAGAACTTCAGTGAAGAAAAATGGGACAGACGTTATCATAGGCAGAATTTCCACTCCCTGGTGTGGCATGAGCAATGGTGAGAAAGGGGACAAAACACTGAGAATAAAGAAAAATCAGAATTTTGATGGCAACAAAATGTTTTGTGATTTTTCTCCACTGTTGAAAGATGTTGACCACATTTATTAAGATGAATTTGCATCTTATTAAATCCTTTTCTCACCTCCTTTCTCTCCCACCTCCAATTCTCCCATCCTTCTTCTAGAAATTAGATTGTGCAAATTCGTGGCATGTAAATCAGAGTATGTCCTTGGCAGTTGTATCTCACCAATTACTTATCTTTTTAGCCATCATGCAACTACTTTGTCACAACAACGTTCCAGCATGCTCCATGCCCACCATTCTCCTTAACATTTTGTCCACACAAATTGATATCGGCGTAGCACCATTCTTCCCCCATCATCATGCCTGATCTCAGACATACTCATGCACCACTTTAGACTTTCAATGCATTATTTTTAGAGTAGAGAGACACTAAAGACCTTCATGCAGGTCACTTTATAAACAGGGACACATATGGATCTACTGTATCTGCACAGGATGCATCTTGTGACACATAGTGTGCTTTCTTTGTGTTCATTGAGTTTGCAGTGACTTGGAGTCTGCTAGCCTCTCCGTGGCTCATATTGCTTTCTTTACACATAAGATCTTCAAAGCTCAGTTACAGGCTGACAGCCTCTTGCATTGCTTTTTAGCACAGAGAGAGAGAGAGACAGACAGCATGTCACAATGGAGAGCACTGAACAGTCAAGAGGGTGGACATGTCGCTGAGTGACACAATGCTATGACAATGTCAGACTTGCATCAGTTATGTGATAAACATGTGGCATATAATTCAAACAAATAGACTTGCATGAAAGTCAAAGAGGAGCAGTCCATAAGGTCAACAGACTGTCAACATTTAGCACTACAGTCAATCAACTGCTCATTTGATTCTAATCCAACGGGTTGGTCGCAGTCATTCAGGCACTCGGTCCCACCAAAGTCAGTGGATATATGTTCTTGCAGTGTAGGCCATGGTCATTCCTGCAGGTCAAGAGCAATCAGTCCAGGAATTGCAAATATGTCAGTTGGGATGCAATGGAGTGATCTGCCCAAGCGCTGGTCTGAGGTTGGTAGAGGATGTTTTGCCAAGTTAGTCCAGGGGATTTGCTCAATAATGGTCAGATCCTAGGAGGAAATGTCTGTGGCATCCTGGATAAAGTTCGACTGAAGCCTGGGGATAAGGCTAATTGAACTGGGATGCTGAGGGAATTCTGACAATGAATGGGGCAATTGGAGATATTAGAATGCTAGGAAAGGAGTGCTTGCATGGGTCATGGTCACTCTGGTCTCTGCCTGAGGAGATGTAGGGCCAACAAGGGCATATGAATTTTCCAAACTCAGGCTCTACAGGTAAAGTGGGGATATTCAGTTATATAAAGGGACTCAACACAAACTGAGGTGAAGTTTGGATGTCCTTGAGGTCATAGGGACAGCCACACTAAAGGGACCATGAATTTGTGCTCCTCAGGTGGAGCCCACAACTAACTCGCACTGAAACAAAATGGCACTTTGCCGTGTTGGATCAAAAATCAACAGCACAAATAACTACACAAGATGGCTGATACTGCATACATAATAGGCAGAGTAATTTACCGTTTTTTTAGGGGGTCAATAAAACATTGGAATTTGAGACCCTGCTGGGACAATTGCATTGGTCATGTCTCCACTGAGTAATGCTACCCATCTGGCTTCAATTTGCACTGCAGCAGCAGGACATTCGGTGACCAAGAATGCGCATTAAAAATTATGGCCTCAGGCAATCCGGGACATTTCAGCTAACCAAATGTAATCAGAACAAGGCATCTGAAGTTTCCAGTTCAGAAACTCAATTCCATGGCTGGCATTGGAAGAAAATGCATTGCAGCTACTATATTCACATACTCAACTATAAGTATGCAAGGACATGGCCTGCAATGCTGAAGGGAGCCTTTTCTTTGAGTGTGTGGAGTGCAATATAGAAGGAGACAGTGATGACCAACATCTGCTGCACAGCCTCCAGAGAGAGAAGCAAAGGGATAGAGAAAATAATGGGATCCTAAATGTACAGTCCTCACTGGATGAATTCAACTGGAAAAAGATAGTGCAGATATAGATTGCGGATATCATCAACAGACCTATTGAAAATTCAAGAAAACTAAAATTAGGGCCTAAGATCATTTTTTTCTCATTCTGTGCTGCATTTTTACAAAAATGGAGACCAAGTTATGAGGGACTTCTCATATTGTTGGTTTTAAGGTTGCCTGTTTAGTCTTCAACATTGCGCTTGATGACAAAGCTGTTAAACTAAGCAAAGGAAATCCATGATTCTCTAAAGAGTTAAGCTTCATTTTAAAAACATTTCTGGTGCAGGCTCTGTAATATGGATAAGGGTGAGGTTGATGAGTGGGGAGAAAAAAAAACACTTTTGTGCAGTTGATTCATTTTGATCTACATCAGCTCAGAAAATTCAAGCTCACCTCTTGTAGAAAATTTCAATCTGAACTTGGCTTTGTTATAAATGTAACAACTCAAGAGCAGAGTTTGGGTGGATCTGTGCCAATCTGAGGTCACATGCTTATTCAGTAGACTATCACCTCAGCAGGACAAAGCAATAGTAAGATTATTATGCTCAGAAAATGCACAATTCTCTCAGTATTGAACTGGAGTATCAGTCCAGATTATCCATTCAAGTCCATCTGGCACATAAAGCAACAATCTCTGGCTCAGTTGATACTTCTACCACTTAACACTTGAATAATTTCCCCAGTCTTCTTTTCTTTTTGTTGAGTGACTCAGAATCTCGTGAATTTGAGTGGATAGGTTTTTCAGCACTTGACTGAAATGAATGTACTTAACGCTCAAGTGAGATGGTGGCAAAACATTGAACTGTGAAGGAAGCATATCAGATATTCCTTCAACCAGGAACAAAAAATATTGAGATGTACCGTAGTGCAATGTGGGTAAGCCTGCTTGGCAAGGAAGCAAAATTTTTGATGGTGTGACCAAGTGCTTGGTTGAGGAAGCAGGCTGTGAGAAGATTATGTCAAGGTAGAGTTAGATGTGGAATTCCAGGACAGACTGGGATTTTACATGTATTTATTGGTACTGCTACAGTCTCTCACTTGAGACAGTTGTAGAGTCACAGTGTCATACCGCACAGAAACAGTCCAAACAGTCCATGCCAATCATAATCTCAAACTATGAGCCTGCACTTGGCCCATATCCCTCCAAACATTTTCTTATTCATGTACTTATCTAAATGTCTTTTAAACATCATAACAGTACCCACATTCACCACTTTCCTCTGGAAGCTCATTCCACACACAAACCACTCTCTCCTTAAAAATATGCCCCCTAGTCTTGAAATTCCCCACCCTAGGGGAAAGACATCTGCCATTCACCTTATCTTCATCTCATGATTTTATAAACCTCTCTAAGGTCACCTCTCAACCTTTTATGCTCCAGTGAAAAAAGCCCCAGCCTATCTAGTCTCTCCTTATAACTTCCATTCCCAGCAACATTCTAGTATATCTCTTATGAACTATCTCCAGCTTACTGATATCTTTCCTATAACAGGGAGACCAGAACTGGGCATAGTACTCCAGAACAGTCCTCAGCAACATCCTGTATAACCTCAATATAAGATCCCAACTCTTATACTCCAAGGACTGATCAATGGAGGCAAGCGTGTTAAGTGCCTTCTTAACAACCCTATCTATAAGTGATGCAAACTTCAAAGAATTATGTACCTGAACCTCTAGGTCTCTGTGTTCTGCAACACTACCCAAGGCATTAATTTTTATTATATAAGTCTTGCCTTTGTTTGCTTTACCAAAATGCAATACCTTGTATTAATCCAAATTAACTCCATCTGCCACTCTTCAGACCATTGACCCAATTGATCTAGATCTCTCTGTAATCTTAGAAAACCTTCTTCACTGTCCACTACACCGCCAATCTTGGTTTCATCCACAAACTTACTAGACGTGCTTTCTATATTCTCATCTAAATCTCTCATCTATGTAAATGACAAACAAAAGTGGACCCAGTATAAATCCTTGTGGAACACTGCTTTTACAGGCCTCCAGTCCGAAAAACACTATTAGTCTCTGTCTCCTGCCATTAACCCAATTATATCCAATTAACAAGCTCACCCGGAATCCCATGTGCCATCTGACACTTTTGATCACCTGCAGAGACTTACTATTTGATGCTCTACTCACATCATTTGGATGATCTTTTGATCTTTCTGCACTTGATAACTTTGCCTATAATTTCTGTGTCTGTGTGCTCTCTCTCACTTCACCTGACAAAGGGGCTATGCTCTGAAAGCTTGTGATTTCAAATAAACCTGTTGGACTATAACTTGGTGCCGTGTGACTTCTGACTGAATTCCATGTGGTCTAAATTTACTAATTAGTCTACCATGCGGAACCCTGTCAAAGGCTCTACTAAAGTCCAAGTAAACAACATCTTTTACTCTGCCGTCATCAGTCTTCTTGGTTACTTCCTCAAAAAATTCAATTGAGTTTGTGAGACACAATTTTCCTCACCCAAAACCGTGTTGACTATCCCTAATGTTGAGTCAGGAACTTGATATCAATGTTGGTTTCCCATTTGCTGAAAGTGGTAACTTGCCTAACATGTTGAAACAAAGGCAGATGGGAATTGACTGTTTTAACAAGCCAATTGAACCAAGCTGCTCATACCATAGTGTAGTTGGCAAGGGAAGGTAGGTGAGAGTGGCAAGTCAGCTTTTAGGACTTCCTAGCCTAAGGGGCAGAGGTCTTACTCCCAGCCTGTTTAAGCCACTGTCAACCAATGATCACTATGGGAAGGTCTTAAGCTGATTGACTTTTATAACAAGGTGTGAACAATACACAACTTCTGCGCTCCCCACCGCCCCACACATGCAGCTTTGGAGACCGAATGGGGATAGGCATTAGAACTAGAATCAGAAAAACTGAATATAGAGATTGAAGATATTGCAGAAATATGCCAATGGAAGGAAATAAAAATGAGGATCAGTATTTTAAATTTAGCAGGAAGCTATTTGCTGAGTGGATGTAAAATGGGACTGAATACATCTGACAGGTTCTGGATAAATCTGAGACTGAAGGTTGACATTGGGACTCATGCGCTCTGTACTAAATCTGTGAGTTATGAAGTATTCCGAAGGACCCTGAAGTTAAAGGGCAGAATCATCACAAATCGGCTTAGCATGTTTTCATTTGTTATTAACTAAATTACATGGCATTAGCTATACTGAAGTATTGCCAAGCTAGAACTTTTATTGAAAGAGTATCCACCTAATGTGAGAAAATTGCTGAGAATGTAGCTTGCAAATTGTTGTTGGTGTATAACTAGGGATTCTCCTATGGTACTGTGCATAATCAGCTATGTCGTTATGTAACATGTAATGGGCCATGCCACTTTGTCTCTTCCATTCATGATTCAAAATCTAATACTGTGGTGGTCAATTTCTTTTTAGTTACAGACTCTGTGATATATTGTGAAATTTTGTGCAGCCTCAATGTTCTCTTCTTCCTCTCCACCAACATATACAGAAGAATAAAAAACGCTATTGAACAAATGAGTGGGAATGCAAAATAAAATTAATGATTATTTTTCACTAAATGTGTTTTGCTGAATGGATATTTTAGACTTTATTAGTTGAGCCAGTGTCTTTACTGGGGTTTTGGGCTCACTGTCAGCAGATCACTTTAATGTTACAAAAACAAAAATTGCGAGAGAAACTTAGCAGGTCTGGTAGCATCTGTAGAGAGAAAACAGAGTAAATATTTCCGGTCCAATGACCCATCTTCAGAACTGATAGCAGCTAGGGCAATGTGGTACATACTGAACCAGAGAAAGATATTGACAGTTAGGCGGACAAAGGGATGGTTATAGTATGCCAGGGAGAATGAAAAGCTGATATTGGTGCCTATAAGTAGGTGAAAACGAGTTGGCTGTGCTGAAGGCAGACCATGACATGACAGGACCTGGGTTGTAGGGTTGGGTAAAGTAGAAAAAACCGTTCCAATTCTAAAATTATTGAACTCACTATTAAGTCCTGAAGGCAACAGGGTCTCCAAACAGAAAATGAGGTGCAGTTATTCCAGCTTGTGCTGAGACTCACTGGAGCATTGCAGTAGGCCCAAGACAAACATATTTGCCAGGGAACATGGGTTTGTGCTGAAGTGGCAGGCAACTGGAAGCTCGAGTCATTTTTATTGCCAGAATATGTGTTCTGTAAAGTGGTCACAGACTACTTCGTGACCAGTGCATATGGTAGTCTAGATTGAGAGAAGTGCAGGTAAATCACTGCTTCACCTGAAATGTATGTCCGGAGCCTTGGATAATGAGTAAGGGGGGTTGGTAAATAGGCAAGTATTGGATCTTCTGTGATTGCATGGGAAATTGTGAAGATGTGCTGGGAATGTTCAGCATGTCCCAGAGGGAACAGTCCCTACAAAATACTGACAAGGGAGGGGAGAGAAATATCTGTCCAGTGAATGGCATCTCACTGGAGGTAGCTGAAATAGCAACTTATGATCCTTTGATGCAGATTCTGGAGGAGTGGGAAGGGTGGAACGGGGGACCTTATCGGTGTTGTCGGAGGCAAGAGAAAGACTGAGGACAGATCTGTGGGAAATGGGTCAGATATGGCTAAGGACCCTGTCAACCATTATGGTGGGGAATCCTTGGTTGAGATTTCAGTTGACTTGTTGGGAGTTGCAACCACATCTGCAAGACTGAGCTGGAACCTGGAAAGTCTGTGCAGAGTTCCAGAAACTTGAAATTTGTAAAGTGGCAAATGATGAATATGTTTGGACTACTGGTGATGTGTCCCTTTTTTAATTGGTGATTTTTTTTATCCTCTGAAGAAAAATGTGGAAGATGTAAATCTGTTGTTGGTGATTGAGAAAAACAGAGAGAAATACTTTAAGACTGTAAAAAATCTTTTACGGATGCTCATGTTACTCTTGGGTTCTGGGAGCTGAAGAACATTGGTCTAATTGATAGGAGGTCATTTAAATGAAAATTACTGTTTCATCAGGCCAGGCAGCATCAAAGGAGCAGGCAAGTTAACGTTTTGGGTTGGGACCCTTCGTCAGAAATGGGGGATGGGGAAGGGAGCTCTAATTCTAAATCTTTTAAGTGTTTGAACGATCTCTGATTTTACCTTAATCTCAGCAGAAATCTTCCTTGGAAGACAGATGCAATGTATTTATGTAACACCTTATCTATATTCCTGCCTCTTTTTTAAATCTCTTTTTTAGAATCTATTTAGACCTATGCTTCCTGATATCACCTCTCCATATGTATATGGATTCTGGGTAATCCAAGATGGAGGATGGGAGAAAATTGTGGCTGTAAGAATTGCTCCTTTTTTGAGGTTTATTTTCAGTGTTGGAGCTGATTTCCTCAATTTTTTTCTGAAGCAGTAATTACTGTTTTATAAGCTGTTGCATTGTTTTGGAACTTTGGAAAAATAGGATTAAAACAAGTACTTTAAAACATGTGGGAGGTGAAAAACAGGAGTAGTGAACCTGCACAGCTGACTGCCTCTGTTGTTTAGTTTCAAGTATATCTGGTCATTCGAGTTAGGTGTAAGAAAAATAAGCAAACGGTGAAATTCACAGCTGACCTTGGAGAAACTCAGTATTAGGAGCTCCTCACAGCAGGGGAACAGCTAAATGTTTTATTAAGTCTAAACATACTCTGTTTGTAAATATATAATAGTGATGAGGGTGATTTTTGTTTACACGTTTTATTGAGATCTGTCTCTAGATTTAACTGTTTTTTAAAATATAAAACATAGGTACCAAGTTACCCGAGAGCAGTGTTTTTACAGCTATAAGACTCTGCTATTTTCTGGATCTGTAAATTGTTAAGGTGCAAAGATGGCATTTAGTAAAGTGATGCGTTCTTCCTATAGGTTGTAGGAAATTAGGGAGAATTTCAATGTTACTGATGTTACTAGAGAGTTGGAAACACTATATCTATTGTTCAAAAAAGGGTGTAAAGATAAACCTGGTAACCACAAGCTGGTCACTGGCTAGGCCAGCATTACTTGTCCATTCTTAACTGGCAATTACTTGTTCTGTGGGCAATCGGTTTGCTGAGAGTCTGGAATCACACGTAGGCAAGACCAGGTAATATCCTTTCTTAAAAAGGACATTATTGAACAACTCAGGGATAGCAAGAACAGGATTTTTTTGTTTTGAATCCTATCAAATTACTTGGATAGGTTGGAATGGCAATTAGAGGCAATAAGAAATTTACAGGAGCTTGGGGTGTGAT
This sequence comes from Rhincodon typus, assembly GCF_021869965.1. Classification (NCBI taxonomy): domain Eukaryota; kingdom Metazoa; phylum Chordata; class Chondrichthyes; order Orectolobiformes; family Rhincodontidae; genus Rhincodon; species Rhincodon typus. The sequence continues at coordinate 62,747,194 of NC_063335.1, read as the reverse complement.
GAATGGCAGTTTCAGGAAGGTAGAAAAAAACGCAGATACAGTCAGGTAGATAGGCAGTTAGTATAGGAGTCTCCTATGGCTATGCCCATCACAAATAACTATGCTGTTTTGCAAAATGTAGGGGGTGATGGATTCTCAGGGGAATGTAGCACTGACAGCCAAGTTTCTGGTACTGAGACTGGCTCTACTGTAACGAGAGGCACACCGGGTTCCAAGAGATTGATTGTGATAGGGGACTGTCTAGGTAGAGATAGACATTTCTGTGGCCTGAAACGGAATATCAGAATGGTGTGTTACCTCCCAGGTGCCAGAGTCAAGAATGTCTTGGAGAGGGTGCAAAGTATTCTCAAATAGGAAAGAGACCAGCAGGAAGTCATTGTACTCATTGGAACAAATGACATAGGAGGAGAAAAGGACAAGATTCTGAGGAGAGAATTTAGGAAATTAGTCATGATGTTAAAAGGTAGGTCCCCAAGGGTAGTAATATCTGGAGTACTCCTGGTGCCACATGCTAGTGAAAATAGGAATAGGAAGATAGAGCAGATGAATGTGTGGCTGACACGCTGGCACAGGGGAGAAGAATACGCAGTTTTGGATCACAGGAATCTTTTCGGGGCCTGTATAAGAAGGACAGGGTGCACCTGAATTAAATGGGGACTACTATACTGGCAGGGAGAATTGCTAGATCCACCCAGAGGGATTTAAACTAGTAAGGTGGGTGGGGAAAGCCTAGACAAATAGTGAGAAAATGATCAGTCTGAGGCTGGTGCAGTTGGGAATAGCAGCAAGTCAAATAGTCAAGGCAGGCAGGGGCAAATTAAACTGCAATTATTTCAAGGCAAGAGGCCTGATAAGTAAGCCAGATGAGCTCAGGACATAGAGGGAATATGGGACTGGGATATCATTGCTATTACACAGACGTGGCTCAGGGATGGAAAGGACTGGCAGCTTAATGTTCCAGGGTATAAATACCATAGGAAGGATAGAAAGGGGGTCAAGAGAGGAGGGGGAGTGGCACTCGTGATTAGGGATAACATTATGGCTGTACTTAGGGAGGATATTCCAGACAGTACGTCCAGTGAAGTTCTTTGAGTGAATCTGAGAACTAAGAAAGGGATTGTACTATGGACCCCCAATAGTCAGTGGGAAATTGAGAAGCAAATTTGTAAGAAGTTCTCAGTTATCTGTAAGAATAATAGGATGGTAATGGTAGGGGATTTTAACTTTCTAATCATAGACATTAATTTGTACCTATACCTTGGTATCTTGTACCTAAGATGGCATCATAAGTGGCAACATTGCAAACTTTTCAATGCAGTCATTCAAGAGCAAGTGACAATAAAGCTAATTCATTCATTCATAGACTGGGACTGCCATAGTGTTAAGGAATCAGATGCAGAAGAATTTAAGTGTGTACAAGAAAATTTTCTTTTTCAGCATGTGGATGTACTTACTAGAAAAGGAGAAAAATGTGACCTTCTCTTAGGAAATAAGGCAGGGCAAATGACTGAGGTGTCAGTGGGGAGCACTTTGGGGCAAGTGATCATAATTCTATTAGCTTTAAAACAGTTATGGAAAAGTATAGACTTGATCTAAAAGTTGAAGTTCTAAATTGGAGGAAGGTCAATTTTGATGGTACTAGGCAAGAACTTTCAAAAGTTGTTTGGGGGCAGATATTTGCAGGTAAAGGGATGGGTGGAAAGTGGGGAAGCTTTCAAAAATGCGATAATGAGAGTCCAGGGACAGTAAGCCCCTGTTAGGATGAAGGACAAGGCTGGTAAATGTAGGGAATACTGTATGACTAGAAAAAATAAGGTTCTGGTCAAGAAAAAGAAGGAAGCATATGTCAGGTATAGACAGCAGGAATTGAGTGAATCCCTAGAAGAGTATAAAGGCAATAGGAGTATACTTAAGAGGGAAGTAAGGAGGGCAGAAAGGGGATGTGAAATAGCTTTGGCAAAAAGGGTTAAGGAGAATCCAAAGGGTTTCTACAAATACACTAAGGACAAAAGAATAGCTAGGGAGAGAATAGGGCCTTTTAAAGATCAGCAATGTCACCTATGTGTGGAATGGCAGGAGTTGGGTGAGTTATTAAACAAGTATTTTGCATCAGTATTTACAGTGGAGAAGGATATGGAAGCTAGAGAACTTGGGGAAATAAATAGTGACATCTTGAAAAGTATCCATATTACAGAGAAGGATGTGCTGGATGTATTAAAATGTATAAAGGTGAATAAATCCCCGGACTGGATCAGGTGTACCTAGAATTTTGTGCGAAGCTAGGGAAGTGAATGCTGGGCCCCTTGCTGAGATATTTCCATTACTGATAGCCATGGAAGGTGCCAGAAGACTAGAGGTTGGCGAACGTGCCATTATTTAAGAAAGGTGGTAAGGAAAAGCCAGGGAACAATAGACCAGTGAGCCTGACATCGGTGATGGGCAAGTTGTTGGAGGGAATTCTGAGGGACAGGATTTTCATTGTATTTGGAAAGGCAAAGACTGATTGTGCATAGTCAACATGGCTTTGTGCATGGAAAATAGTGTCTCACTAACTTGATTGAAGTTTTTGAAGTGCTGAGGAGGATTGATGAAGGCAGAGTGGTGGTGGATGGTGTCTAAACGGACTTTAGTAAGGCATTCGACAAGGTTCTACATGGTAGACTGGTTAACACCTAGATCACACAGAATACAGGGAAAACTAGCCATTGGATAGAAAATTGCCTAGAAGGTAGGAGACAGAGGGTGGTGCTGGGGTGTTGATTTTCAGGCTACAGGCCTGTGACCAGTGGTGCGCCACAGGGATTGGTGCAGGAGTCATTTTTATTCATTTATATGAATGATTTGAATGTGAATATAGGAGGTATGGTTAGTAAATTTGCAGATGACACCTACAATGGTGGTGTAGTTGACAGCAAAGAAGGTTACCTCAGAGTACAACAGGACCTTGGTCAGATGGGCCAATGGGTCAAGGAGTAATGGATGGAGTTTAATCTTGATAAATGTGAGGTGCTACATTTTGGTAGGGCAAATCAGGCCAGGACTTATACACTTAATGTTAAGGTCTTGGGGAGTGTTGCTGAACAAAGAGTCCTTGGGGCGTAGACTCATTGTTCCTTGAAAGTGGCGTCGCACGTAGACAGGGTAGTGAAGAAGGTGTTTGGTCCACTTGCCTTTATTTGTCAGTACATTGAACATAGGAATTGGAAGATCATATTGTAGCTGTACAAGACATTGGTTAGGCCACTTTTGAAATACTGCATTCAGTTCTGGTCTCCCTGCTGTAGGGAAGATGTTGTTAAACTTGAAAGAGTTCAGAAAAGATTTATGAGAATGTTGCCAGGGTTGGAGAGTTTGAGCTATAGGGAGAGGCTGAATAAGCACGGGCTATTTTCCCTAGTGTGTCAGAGGCTGAGGACTGATCTTAAAGAAGTTTATAGAATCATGAGCGGCATATATAGGGTGAATAGCCAAGGTCTTTTTCCCGAGGTAGGGGAGTCCAAAACTAGAGATCATAGGTTTAAGGTGACAGGGGAGAGATTTAAAAGGGACCTAAGGGGTAACTTTTTCATGCAGAGGGTGGTGCATGTATGGCATGAACTGTTGGAGGAAGTGGTGGAGGCTGGTACAATTACAACATTTTAAAAAGCATCTGGATGGGTATATGAATAGGAAGGGTTTAGAGAGAGATAAGCCACATGCTGGTAAATGAGGCTAGATTAATTTGGGATATCTGGTTGACATGGACGAGTTGGACTGAAGGGTTTGCTTCCATGCTGTGCTTCTCTGTGATTCTATACTCTATATGCTTAGAGAAGACATCTGATTTCCATTTATGTTAGCAACCACTCTCCTTTCAAACACTGTGCTTGCTTTTCTTATTTGCTTTATCAGTTCCTCGCTGATGATAATCCAACCAATATCTGCCATAGGAACACTTTTCCTGTTCCGTCTTAATCTTTTTTTCATCATTGACAGATCTCTGCATTTATTTATCTTACCTTTCAGTTTTGTGGATGTATACATTGACAGTACCTAAACTATTTCTTTAAAAATAGCATATTATTCAGTTGCAGTTTTGCTTGCTAATCTTCGATTCCAATTTAGATGTGCCAGAGCCATTCTTACCCCATTGAACTCTGGCAACTTGAGGCTACCAATGCTCTGAATCTGTGTTGGTGAGTAAACTTACTCTGAAGCGTCAGGCAAAAGTCTATTAATTGGGCTAGAAAATAATTATTCGTCCACAGTTCTGTTTCCTTGGGAAAGTTTGTGGCCTTGTGAATTACAAGAGCACTGTTAAAGCCTATTTTATTTATCAAGCAAAATAGAATACAAAATGGTTATGATATTGAAAGATTAAGAAAAATATAAGTATTCCGTACGTTCATTTGTGATTAATACCACCCTAAGTGAGAGAACACGGAACCTTAAATTGTGTCAGGAGACGATATTAACTCACTGGATGAAATTGTTATCATTAACATTTAATGGAATTACATATAAATTAACTAATGAACACTGTCCACGCTTTGGTTATTGTGTGTCAGAATGAGTATTTGCAATTTAAAACACTGTGGGTGCATTGTGTGGAAGAAATTCAGGATATTTCATCCCAAGACTTTTGGACAATTTGGGTTTTTGGAATTTTTCTTCAAACTGAACAGATGTGAGATTTTAATAGAGGTATTTCGGTTTCACTTTACTGCGTTCATACTTTAGGCCAGTTCTAGCATCCTTTCCATTCAAATTTCTGGGCTAAAGTGTGATTATGTGTATTTTTTAAATAAGGAACATACATATTTGATTCTATTCTGTTTAATATCAATCTCTTGATCCTCTCATGCATGCATGATTTGATGTTTCCAGTCTGTGTTTTTATGTGCACATGTTCCGTGTATGAGGACTGGCAAAAAGCTGGAAAAGTTTTTTTCTAAGCTGGAAAAGTATTTTTCTAAGTCAAGATTTGTATATTTTTCTTTACATTATATCATATGTTTAACAGAGACCAACTTTAAAGGGAGTTGGATACTTGCAATGAACTTAATGCTTTTGTTCTACTTTAAAATCACAGTATGAAAAATTTCTGGGTTGCAGTTCAATGGAAAGTTGCTTGATAGACAATTTTTATTCATTCATGGGTGTGGTGATCACTGGCTAGGCCAGCATTTATTGTCCCCTTCCTTAATCACTCTTGAGAAGGTGGTATGGGCTGTCTTCTTGAACTGACATAGTTCATATAGTTTAAGTAAGCCCACAGCACGCTTTGGAAAGGAGTTCTGTCCTTGCAGCATTAAAAGAACAATGATATAAAGCCAAGCCAGGATTGTGTGACTTGGAGGGGTGCTTGCATGTGGTGGTGTTCACACATATCTGCTGTCCTTGACATAAAGTCAGTGCTATGATCAACACAAGGTATCTTCAGTTAGTTAAAATAATAAAACTACTTGCCTTAGTGAAAGCAGTACTCAACAAAGTACTTATGCTTTTGTTTACATGTTAAGGGTATTCATGGAAACAACAACAAATGTTTTTTAAGGCTTCCAATGGTGATAACGTCGGGTTGACTTGTATTCAGCAATTTAGTCACCTAACTCTATGCTTCATGCATATATTTAGTGTTGGAAAATATTACAATCAGACAATTAAATCAAGATAATCTGCGATTTGTTGATACTTCTATTAAGCAGAATTTTAATTGATTCACGCAAATAGTTTATGCAGAACTGTTCAGTAAACAGATTAGGGATCATTAATGGTTCTTACTATGAATGTTATAGTAGGTGGATAAAGTTTGATGCCTCAAGGCATAACTTTGTTGAAGTACTCATATTTCCTATCGCAGGCGGATTCTGACCTCAGTTCAACATCTCAGGAGATATCGTCCGTACAGAAATCATTCCCTCCCAGAAGGCGGCTTAATGTCTCAAAAAAATGTTTCTCTACCTATTATCCATAGCATAGAAATTTTAAAGTTGGTTGCACTTCATTACCTTAATTGATCATTAATCCATGATGCAATGATACCTAAAAGAGAGGAGTTAAATTTAAATTGAACTCAGATCTTTCACAATTTTTAGAATTTTCATTAATGTTTGACCAAGAAAAAAAGGAAAAGCATTGTAAACAGCCTTTTTTAGAAGTAGATTATGGGGATACAGGAATACCTTTGTCTCATATGACTAAGAAAGAGTTAAATAGACTAATTTTTACTTCAAAGCTTTAATACAAGAGTGTGACTCAATGTTGGAGGTGATTTGGTTAGGACCGAAGGAAAGGGAACATTACTTTCATTGATTTAAAACTTTAAATACGTGTAGTGGCAAGGAATAACCGACATTCTCTAATGTGTTTCCATTGGAAGTAGAGGCAGATTAAAAGAAGCACACTTTGATCTTGTTGTATGAAGCAAAACATTTCAGCACCTGCTTTGATTAATGTACCTCATGATGTTTTTAATTTAATTACACTTGTGACATTTATTAAAAAAAAGTACACTTATTGAACTGCTGGTACACATTAATTTGCTATACAATGTCAATGTCAGCATGTTCACACATGAGCACATTACACATCTTTTGAAAATCAGACATAACAAATGCACTTGGAGTAAAACATTTATTGAAGACAAATGAGTCAAGTTTCTAAATATTTTCATAACAATACAATACATAGTCTTTAAGTATTAAAGATTTAATGAAAATTATTTATTTGCATAATTTTAATCTATTTTAGTGTGAAGTCAAAGGTCATTACAAAGTTAAGAAATGTTAGTAATAATTTAACCTAAGAGACATAAAAAGCTATCTGACAGTACTCTTAAAGGCGTCAATTCCCCATATTCACATTTCAACCATTAAAGTTAGCAATATCAGTTGATTGGAGAAATATTAAACGAGTCCAAATAATACATAGAAAAGCTTTTGCTTAAATATGGAGAATAGATAGCAATTACCCTCACTTATAACTGTAGATGCCGACCCTTTGTCTTTACCAAGAAAGAATATGCTACTCAAAGCATGGTAAAAGAGAAGGTACTTCGGATGCAAGAAGGGTCTTACATTGTTAAGATATTGGAGAAACTCTGTGCTTATAGTCAACAAGAACTGGATGAGATACATTCAAGGATATTGAGGGGAGAAATGAAAACTGTACTTACAGAAGCATTGATTGTAATTTTTCAGTTATCCTTGGATTCAGGAATGGTGCCAGACGACTAGGAAACTACAAATATTACACCATTATTTTTAAAAGGGTGTAGAGATAAGCCCAGATTTTCAAATTAATTGCTAAAAGAAACAATGATATGAGAAAATCAAATTTGTGTAGCAAGTCATTTTGGTCTGGAATGCATTACTTGACATTCTGGTAGGGGCAGGTTTAATCAAGGTATTGAGAAAGGAATGGGACTGTTATTTGAAAATGAACAAGTACAGCAGAGCCAAACCTGAGAGTTTGATGAGTGGAGAATTTAAAGTTAGCGTCATACAGCATAGAAATAGGCCGTTAAACCCCACCATGTCTATGCTGAACAACTAGCACCAACCTACATTAACCCATTTACTTGCAATTGGTCCATAGCCTATTATGCCTTGGCATTTTAAGTGTTCACCCAGATCCTTCTTAAATGTAGCGCGTGTACCTGCCATCTTCTTGGGCAGCACGTTCCATATTTCTACGACCCCCGGTGAAAAATTTTCAGATCTCCTCTAAACCATTTATACCTCAACTTCAATGTGTGCCGTCTAGCCTTAGAAACCTCTGCCATGGGGAAAAGATTCTCACAATCAACCTTGTCTATGCCTCTCAAATTTTATATACCTCAATCAGATTCCCCCTCAGACTTGTGTTCCAAGGAAAACAATTTCAACCTATCCAATCTTTCTCATAACTGAAACTTTTCATGCCAGGCAACCTCATGGTGAATCTCCCTGAACCCTCTCCAGTGCAATCAGCAATGGTCCCAATTGTACATCACCAGGATCCAGTTTGTCAACTTGCCTTTGATCCCTTGGGCTCTACATTTTGGACCAACCTTCCATGTGGGACTTTGTCAAAGACCTACTGATGTCTGTGTTAAGTTCATTAACTGCACTACCCTCATCTATTTTTGAAAAAAAGCTCAATTAAGTTAGTCAGACAGGACCTCCCTCCAACAAATCCATGCTGACTATCCCTGATCAATCCCGGCCTTTTCAAGTTTTGATTAATCCTGCTCTTCAATTTTTTTCCCAGTAATTTCTCTACCAATGATGCCAAACTAACTGGTCTGTGACTACCTGGCCTATCCCTGCTGTGCCTTTTTGAACAAAGGAACTACATCAGCTATTTCACCACAGTGTTCTAAATTCTGTCCTCAAAAAGCAAAACTAGTCTGCAACTAGCAATAACCAGAAAATGCTGTGTAAGAAGTCTAAAATTCTTTCTTGTAGTTTAAACAGTGTTAACACACTGTGCTGTGAGACCTGAGTACACTATGAGTTAGCTGATAAATTTAGTTTCTCTAGCTCCAGTTTAGTTGGCTGTATAATACGGATTCTTTTTAAAGCAGCCAAAGACAAATAAGTACAACTCAAACTGAGTACAAACCCAGGAGCTTGGTGAAATGGAGAGTTTAGTAAAGGGAAGAGGGTTTTGTATTGCTTTTGCCATGCTACACCTTGCGCAGTGGGAATTGGTTTTATGTTCTAATATGTAGAAAGGAGTTAGGTATTAGGTAAAAAGTGGTTAAGGTCTATTCTATTCATAATGGATAATAGTATGCAAGTTGGTAGTGATTTTAACAAATTATATGTAAAAAAAATGTGAATAACATAATACTTAGTTAAAGCTCATTAAGGATTGTAGGACAGTTGATGTGCACAAGTTATAGGAATGAAAACCAAAAGAACTGCGGATGCTGTAAATCAGGAACAAAAACAGAAGTTGCTGGAAAAGCTCAGCAGGTCTGGCAGCATTTGTGAAGAAAAAAAATCAGAGTCAATGTTTCAGGTCTGGTGACCCTTCCTCAGAAGGGTGTTCGGAGGAAGGGTCAGTGGACCTGAAACATTAAGTCTGATTTTGTCTTCGTGTATGCTGCCAGAACTGCTGAGCTTTTCCAGCAACTTCTGTTTTTGTTAAAAGGAGTGAAAAAGTGTGATCCACGACAAAACTGTCTGCACTAAGTGTTTGTGGATCAAGAAGTTTAGGTTCACTGTAATTGAGCTGAACGTTCAGCAGTAGACTTGGTGACACATCAGGGAAGGGGAAAGAAACTTAAATGCTTTGTACCAGGAGGCAGTCACACCACGTATGATAGGGTCTTCTGATTTGCTCAATGGTTAGAGACAGGTGGGTGTGAGTAGAAGTGAAGCAGGTAGGGGAATGAAGAGGGCCGGATTGCAGGAGTGTCAGCCTCTGCACTTATTTAATAGGCTTGAGGTTCACTCAGCTTGTCTGGATGAAAGCAATGGCTGCAGGGTGGTTGTGCAAACTGACCATAATACTGTGGGTGGGTGGAGTGGGGGAACAACAAGAAATATAGTAGTGGTACTGTAAAGGTAGTACAGTGAGGGGGATAGTCCCCATTCTCAGCAAAGATTGAGAGTCCAGACTGCTGTGCTGCCTGCCCATGCCATGGTTTGAAATGGAATGGAATGGAATGAAATTTGCAATGAGGAGTGATCAATTGTCATGGTCCATTTAATAACCAACAACATAGATAGAACTGGGAGTTCTGTATAGACAGAATGAAGAGCTATGCACTACATTAAAATCTGGAATCTCCAAACTTATCAAATCTATATTATTACTTGGGCCATGTGCAAATTGATATAGGGTACATATAATTAGGGAAATGTAAAAACCAGTATGGGATATCACTTTGTGGAATAAGGCCCAGTGTGAGGGAAAGTTATGACTGTACCACTAGGACAATCTACATCTAGGAAAGTGTTGTTGTGAACTGCACAACAAAGAGTAGTGGGGATTTAGACTTAATAGTAGAGGCAAAGGATCAAATATAGAACATAGAACAGTACAGCACAGAACAGGCCCTTTGGCCTACGATGTTGCACTGACCTATTATCCTACTCTAAGATCAAACTGCCCTGCATACCCTTCATTTTACTATCATCCATGTGCCTATCCAAGAGTTGCTTGAATGTCCCTAATGTATCTGACTCCACTACCACCACCAGCAGCACATTCAAAGCACCCACCACTCTCTGCGTAAAGAACCTACCTTTGACATCGCCCCAATACCTTCCTCCAGTCACCTGACAATTATGCCGTCTTGTAATAGTCATCTCTGCCCTGGGAAAAAGTTTCTGGGTATCCATGCACCTATCTATGCACCTCATCATTTTGTGCACTTCTATGAAGTCACCTCTCACCCTTCTTCGCTCCAATGAAAAAAGTCCGAGCTCCCTCAACCTTTCCTCATAAGACCTGCCCTCCAATCCAGGCAGCATCCTTGTAAATCTCCTCTGCACCCTCTCTAAAGCTTCCATATCCTTCCTATAATGAGGCTACCAGAACTGCACACAATATTCCAAATGTGGTCTAACCAGGGTTTTATAGAGCTGCAGCATACCTTCGCGGCTCTTAAACTCGATTCCCCTGCCAATGAAAGCCAACACACCATACGTCTTCTTAACAACCCTATGAGCTTGGGTAGCAACTTTGAGGGATCTATGGACATGGACCCCAAGATCCCTCTGTTCCTCCACACTGCCAAGAATCCTGCCATTAACCCTGTATTCTGCATTCATATTCGACCTTCCAAAATGAATCACTTCACACTTTTCTGGGTTGAATTCCATCTGCCACTTCTTTGCCCAGCTCTGCAAACTGTCAATGTCCCGTTGCAAACTACAACAGCCCTCCACACTATCCACAACTCCACCAAACTTTGTGTCATTGGCAAACTTACTAACCCACCCTTCCAAATCCTCATCCAAGTCATTTATAAAGGTCACAAAGAGCAGAGGTCCCAGAACAGATCCCTGCGGAGCACTACAGGTCACCGAGCTCCAAGCTGAATACTTTCCATCTACTACCACCCTCTGTCTTCTATTGGACAGCCAATTCTGTATCCAGACAGTCAAATTTCCCTGAATCCCATGCCTCCTTACTTTCTGAATAAGCCTATCATGGGGAACCTTATCAACTGCCTTGCTAAAATCCATATACACCACATCCACTGCTCGATCTTCATCAATGTGTTTTGTCACATCCTCAAAAAATTCAATAAGGCTTGTGAGGCATGACCTGCCCCTCTCAAAGCCATGCTGACTATTTCTAATCAAACAATGCTTTTCCAAATAATTATAAATACAATCTCTCAGAATCCTCTCCAATAATTTGCCCACCACAGAACTAAGATTGAATGGTCTGTAATTCCCAGGATTATCCCTATTCCCTTTCTTGAACAATGGAATAACATTTGCCACCCTCCAATCATCTGATACTACTCCAGTGGACAGTGAGGGCGCAAAGATCATTGCCAAAGGCACAGCAATCTCTTCCCTTGCTTCCCGCAGCAACCTTGGGTATATCTTGTCTTGCCCAGGGGACTTATCTATCCTCATGTTTTTCAAAATTTCTAGCACACACACCTTCCTAACATCAACCTGTTCAAGCATATCAGCCTGTTTCACGCTGTCCTCACAAACGTCAAGGTCCCTCTCACTGGTGAATACCGAAGCAAAGCATTCATTAAGATCTCCCCTACCTCCTCCGACTCCAGGCACAAGTTCCCTCCACTATCCCTGATTGGTCCTACCCTCACTCTGGCCATCCACTTGTTCCTCACATAAGTATAGAATACCTTGGGGTTTTCCTTAATCCTACCTGCCAAGGCTTTTTCATACCTCCCTCTAGCTCTCCTTAGTCCATTCTTCAGTTCCTTCCTGGCTCCCTTGTAACCCTCTAGAGCTCTATCCGATCCTTGTCTCCTCAACCATAAGTAAGCTTCCTTCTTCCTCTTGACTAGATGTTCCACAAGTCTTGTCATCCATGATTCCTTCACCTTACCATCCCTTCCTTGCCTCAGTGGGACAAACCTATCCTGAACTCGTAGCAAGTGCTCCCTAAACAACCTCCACATTTCTGTCATGCATTTCCCTGAGAACATGTGTTGCCAATTTATGCTCCGCAGTTCTTGCCTAATAGCATTGTAATTGTCCCTCCCCCAATTAAATACTTTCCTATACTGTCAGCTCCTGTCCCTCTTCATGACTATAGTAAAGGTCGGGGAGTTGTGATCACTATCACTGAAATGCTCTCCCACCGGGAGATCTGACACCTGGCCTGGTTCGTTGCCAAGCACTAAATCCAATATGGCCTCCCCTCTATTTGCCTATCTATGTATTGAGTCAGAAATCCTTCCTGGACACACCTGAAAAAATCTGCTGCATCCAAACTATTTGCACTTTGGAGGTTCCAGTCGATATTAGGGAAGATGAAGTCAACCATTAAAACAATCCTATTACTTGTGCACCTTTTCAAAATCTGCCTCCCAATCTGTTCCTCAGTGTCTCTGTTGCTATTGGGGGGTCTATAGAAGACTCCCAATAAAGTGATTGCTCCTTTCCTTTTTCTGACTTCCACCCATACTGACGCAATAGACAAACCCTCCTCGACCACCTCCCTTTCTGCTGCTGTGATATCATCCCTAATCAGCAATGCCACTCCCCCACCTCTTTTACCTCCCTCCCTATTTCTTTTGAAACATCCAAACCCTGGAACATCCAACAACCATTCCTGCCCCTGTGTTATCCAAGTCTCTGTAATGGCCACAACGTCGTAGCTCAAATGTACTGATCCATGGTCGAAGCTCGTCACCCTTGTTCCTGACACTGCTTGCCTTAAAGTAGACACACGTCAACTTGTCACATCTGACTGCAACTTTCTCTCCTTCCTCACAGACTGTCTGCATACTGCAGCTGCCTGTACACCAGCTACCCCATCCTCTAATCCGTAGCTCTGTTTCCTATCCCCCTGCAATCTAGTTTAAACCCTCCAGAAGAGCTCTAGCAAACCTCCCTCCCAGGATATTGGTGCCGCTTCAGTTCAGGTGCAACCTGTCCTTCTTGTACAGGTCCCACCTTCCCCAGAGGATATCCCAATGATCCACATATCTGAAGCCCTCCCTCCTACATCAGCTCCTACACGTAGCCACGTGTTCAGCTGCACTTGCTCTCTATTCCTAGCCTTACCAACCTGTGGCACCGGTAGTAATCCTGAGATTACTACTCTGCTTGTCCTGCCTTATAGCTTCCAACCTAACTCCCTGTATTCACTTTTCAGGACCTCATCCCTTTTCCCAGCTATGTCATTGGTACCGACGTGTACCATGACTTCTGGCTGCTCACCCTCCCCCTTAAGAATCCTGTAGACTCGATCCGAGACATCCCTGACCCTAGCACCCGGGAGGCAACATATCATCCGGGAGTCTTGCTCGGGACCAAAGAATCTCCTGTCTGTTCCTCTAACCATTGAATCTCCGATCACTATCGCTCTCCTATTCTCCCCCATTCCCTTCTGAACCACAGAGCCAGGCTCAGTGCCAGAGGCCTGGCCGCTATGGCTTTCCCCTGGTAGGTTCCCCTGCCCAACAGTATCCAAAGTGGTATACTTATTATAGAGGGGAATGGCCACAGGGGATCCCTGCACTCTCTGCCTATACCCTTTCCCTTTCCTGACGGTCACCCAGCTATCTTTATCCTGTAACTTAGGTGTGACAACCTCCCTATAACTCCTCTCTATCACCCCCTCTGCCTCCCAAATGATCCGGAGTTCATCTGGCTCCAGCTCCAGTTCCCTAACGCGGTCTGTGAGGAGCTGGAGTTGGGTGCACTTCTCGCAGGTGAAGTCAGAGGGGACACTAGGAGTGACCCTTACCTCCCACATCCTACAAGAGGAGCATGCAACTGCCCTAGCTTCCATCCCCTCTACTGTAGATTGCCAAAGAAATAAAAAGAAAAAAAAGGAAGTTTACCTTACGAATCCGCCACACAGTTTATTTTTTTTGGTTAGAGGAGGAGGATGGGTGGGAGATACTACACGTGTAGTATTTTGGGTTTAGCCACTGCCCTACTATATTAGTTCACTTACCCGGCTGCCCGGATAGAAATATGGAAAGTTGTGGTATGTCAAACAGTAGAAATATTGTTAGAGAGGAAAATAGTAATTTGGAAAATTAGAGTCAGATAATGGCAGGAAATGCCAGAGAAACAAAAACCTGAGAATGCATAAACAATGAAGACCTCATATTACTAAGATAAGAAACTTAAAACTTAAGACAAAACTTAAGGCTCTGTATCTGAAAGTGTACAGCATTCATAATGAAGTCTCAATATTTATAGCCCACATTTAAGTAAATAAATATGATCTCATAATCATTATCAGAGGAAACCCATGCAGACAGAAGGTGAATGTGCAACTCCACACAGACAGTCATCTGAGGCTAGAATTGAACTCAGGTCCCTAGCATTGTGAGGCAGCAGTGCTAACCACTGAGCTACCCTGCTGTCCCATAAATGTTACATCATGTTTGGGTGAAGGCAATAGCCTAGTGATATCACTAAACCATTAGTAATCCAGTTATGAGCTGGGAATGTGGGTTCAAATTCAACCATAGCAGATGGTGGAATTTGGATTCAATTAAAAATCTGGAACTAAGAATCTAATGACCATGAAACCAGTGTCAATTGTCAGGAAAAACCCACCTGGTTCACTGATGCCCTTCAGGGAAGAAAATCTGCCTTCCTTACCTTGTCTGACTTACATGTGATTCCACATCTGTGGCAATGTGGTAGATTCTTAACTGCCCTTTGGGCAATGAGGGATGGCAATAACTGCTGTATAGCCAACAATGCTTACATCCCATGAATGAATTTAAAAAAGCACCCTGTTGTTCTCTTGTGTGTAATAATCTTTGATGTGTCACTTATTAAATACCTTCTGTAAATCCAAATGCAAGACATCTAGATATTTTTAATCAACAATATTGTTGCTCACCCCTGGAATAGCTGGGGCTTGAACCTAGATCCCATGGATTAGAGGCAGGAACATTACCACAGAACAAACCCCCTCACTGTACTACCCTTACTATACCACTACTATATTTCTTGTTGCTCCCCCACTCCACCCACCCACAGTATTATGGTCAGTTTGCACAACCACCCTGCAGCCATTGCTTTCATCCAGACAAGCTGAGTGAACCTCAAGCCTATTAAATAATTGCAGAGACCGACACTCCTGCAATCCGGCCCTCTTCATTCCCCTACCTGCTTCACTTCTACTCACACCCACCTGTCTCTAACCATTGAGCAAATCAGAAGACACTATCATACGTGGTGTGACTGCCTCCTGGTACAAAGCATTTAAGTTTCTTTCCCCTTCCCTGATGTGTCACCAAGTCTACTGCTGAACGTTCAGCTCAATTACTGTGAACCTAAATTTCTTGATCCACAAACACTTAGTGCAGACAGTTTTGTCGTGGATCACTATTTTTCACTCCTTTTAACAAAAACAGAAGTTGCTGGAAAAGCTCAGCAGTTCTGGCAGCATACACGAAGACAAAATCAGAGTTAATGTTTTGGGTCTGGTGACCCTTCCTCAGGACACCCTTCTGAGGAAGGGTCACCAGACCTGAAACATTAACTCTGATTTTTTTTTTTCTTCACAGATGCTGCCAGACCTTCTGAGCTTTTCCAGCAACTCCTGTTTTTGTTCCTGATTTACAGCATCCGCAGTTCTTTTGGTTTTCATTCCTTTAACTTGTGCACATCAACTGTCTTACAATCCTTGGTGAGCTTTAACTAAGTCATCTGTTTACTGTTTTTTTTTAAAAATCTACATGTTCAGGCATACTATGACACACCTCTGGAGCAGGTGGGCCTTGAACCCCAGCCTCGTAGCTCAGATATATGTACACTACCATGGTGTCACAAGAACCCAATATCGGATAACTGCAGGGTACCATTCATCCAAAGCACGTGTTCCTTTTTCAAAAAAGTCTAATAAATTTTATGGACATGATTTCCCTTTAACAAAACATGCTGAGTCTTCCTGATTGCCTGAAGTGTTTCTAAGTACTCAGCTTTAACCTCTTTAATGATAAATTCTAACACATTGTGCATGATAGACATCAAGCTAAATGGCCTTTGGTTTTCTGTTTTCTACTTCCCTCCTTTCTTGATAGAGAGGTTATATTTGCTACCTTCCAGGTGATGAAACCTTTTCCAAACCTCCTACTTCATTGGCCACTTAATTTCAAATCCTAAGATGAAGGCCATCTGGACCCAGAGACTTATCAGCCAAAGCTTGCTCAATGCTACATCCCTGGTGATTGTAATTTCACCAAGTACTCTCGTTCTTTCACCTCCTGATTTACAGCTGTATCTTCTATCAAGAAGACAGGAGCAAATTATTTTATCTTTTTTTGGCCATTTTGTTATTGTTTATTAACTCACCAATCACATTTTGTAGAGGACCAAGACTGCCTAGCTAGCAGAAAACAATGTGCATAAATGGATCTTTGGCTGATTAGCAAGATGTGACAAGTGGAGTCTCACAGGGATTTGTGCTGGGGCTTCAACTTCTTACGATTTACATTGACGGCATTAATGAGTATGATAGCTAAATTTGCAGATGCTGCAGTAACAGATAGGAAAGTGTGTGGTGAAGACACAAGGGGTTTGTTGATTAATATAAATAGATTGAGTGAGTGGATGTAAAAAAATCTGGCAGATGCTGTATAATATGGGAAAATGTGAAGTTAGTTATTTTGGCTTGAAGAATAAATAAGTGAGTATTACTTAAATTGGAAACAACTGCAGAATTCTAAAGTGCATTGGTATCCAGGTGTTACAGTGCCTTAGACATAAAAGGTTAGTATTCAGGCACAGCGCATAATCAAAAAGGCTAATGGAATGCTACTTGTTGTTGTGAGAAGAACAGAACATAAAAGCAAAGATTTTATTCTTAGTTATTCAGACATCACACATTTGTGTGCAGTTTCAGTCTCCTTATTTAAGGAAGGATGTAAATACTTTGCAGGTGGTTGAGTACCTGGATTGAGTAGTCTTATGATAAGTTGGGCAGGCCGGGCTTGTTTTCACTGATTAAAAATCAAAAGAATTGCAGATGCTGTAAATCAGGAACAAAAACAGAATTTGCTGGAAAAGCTCATCCGGTCTGGCAGCATCTGTGAAGAAAAAAATCCGAGTTAACATTTTGGGTCTGGTAGAAGGTCAGGATTCTGAGGAAGGGTCACCGGACTTGAAACATTAACTCTGATTTTTTTCTTCACAGATGCTGCCAGACCTGCTGAGCTTTTCCAGCAACTTCTATTTTTGTTTTCACTGAAGTTTAGAAGAGCGAAGAACGATTTGACTGAAATGTACAAGATCCTGAATGATCTTGACAAGGTGTATGTGGTGCATATGGCCTCAAAGTAGTCAATTAACGACCATTTAAGGACTTCAATTCACTACTGGCCCAAATACCTCTCTGTCTGGTATGCAAGAAAAGTGGCAAAACTGGCTGCTGAGTTGTGGGTGGGTGCCTCCTTTTGATCCAATCTGGGATCAGTTGGGGCCATGGATGTGGTCTAGGGAAGTAACTGCTAAAAGTCAACCCCTGCCTCCTAGCCATTTGGATTGACTTTCCCTGTGACCCTCACCCTGTGAGACCACTAAGAAAAAGGCTTACCTTCTCGCCATTGGACCCTCTGAAACCTCCAGCGATGATCTCTTGGAATCAGCTTCTGATGAGGTGGGGCTTCAGCATTATGATCTCTAATGTACTAAGAAGCATACTAGTCAGCTTTTAACAGTGCTTGGAGGATGGTTTGTTGAGTGTTCTTATTGATGAGAGTAGTGAGTCAATTGCTACTGCATGCACTTGCTCCCACACTTCGGCTGCAAAATAGAAAATATTGGCCATAGCGTTAACATAATAAACATCCCAAAGTGCTTCACTAAGCCATTACAAAACAACAAACAACACCAAGCCACACAAGGAGCTGCTCTGACTGGGGACTAAAAGCTTGATCACAAGACACAGATTAGCAAGATGTGACAAGTGGAGTCTCACAGGGATTTGTGCTGGGGCTTCAACTTCTTATGATTTACATTGATGGCATTAATGAGTATGATAGCTAAATTTGCAGATGCTGCAGTAATAGCTTAAAGGAGGCAAGTGAAGTATAAAAAGAGACAGGTGTAGGAAGGGAATTTCAACCTTAAGGCTAGTTACCCACACTGATGATGCAGAGTGGAAGGCTGGGTGAGAAGCCACATGAGAGGCGTGGGACACTGGGAGCAGTGAGGAGGATGCAGATGGAAAGCTTGTACTGGAGCAAATTCAAAAGGAATTTTAAAAAATTCATCCCGACCTCTCACCTGTCATCCCCCATGCAGTCCCTTGCCCCTTCTGTAAAAATCTATGCCACTTCATTGCTCTGTACCCATCCTATACAGCCACATATCCTCTATGCTCAGGGGGAGCTGATGGCCTAGTGGTATTATCACTGGCCTGTTAATCCAGTTCCCCAGACAACATTCTGGGGACCTGGGTTTGAATCCTGCCAAAGCAGATGGTGGAATTTGAATTCAGTAAATATCTGAAATTAAGAATCCAGTGATGACCATGAATGCATTGTCGATTATCAGGAAAAACCCATCTGGTTCACCAATGTTCTTTAGGGAAGGAAACTACCATATTTACCTGGTCTGGCCTACATAGGACTCCAGACCCACAACAGAATGGTTGACTCTTAACTGCCCTCTGGGTAATTAGGGATGGGCAATAAATGATGGCCTAGCCAGCAATACCCTCATCCTGTGAATGAATAAAGAAAAAAAATGCCAACACATGCCCCTGTAAACAGTCCCTGTGACCCTTTATAGTTCCTATGCCAACTTCGTTGCAAACTCATGCCAGCCCATCTTCTCTAACAAATATACTTTGCTTTAACACCAACCATATCAACTCACCCAGTGTCCATGATGGGTAGGATCCAGGACCAAGCTAAGAGTAAATATATATTATTCTAAGGGTGGAATCTTACTGGGGTCTGAGCGATGTGGGCATGGTAAGAAATGTGGCAGAATCAGGTGACAGGCGTGCAAGGCCAGCCTCAACTTTGGAAGCAATTCATGCCATCTTTTTATGTTTTCACAAGCGGCGTGATGAGATTCTTAATTAGCAGTGATGACTTGCTAATTAATTTAATTTTGGTTGTCAAACAACTTTTTAACAGCCTAACTCACCTCATTAATAATTGGCTTTCCATCATACTGAACTCGACAAACAATCTTGTCATTGGGAAAACTCGGCAAGTAAACCTGAGCAAACGCCTGGCAGATTCAGCTTGCCACTTGCTGCAAACAATTCCATGTTGGAAACTGCGTACTAACATCTCAGGGCACGCTCCATGGACACTGGTCATCATGGACTCTACATCTATAGACATTGGCATCTAAATTTACACCAATGTAATCTAAATGTGATATCCTTCGAGTGTGCGATCTCTCATGGTACGTCTCTGATGCCCCTATACAAGCTTGCACTGTTTAACGCTGTACCTCACATTGCACCAGCAGCTATCATTTTAATTCTGCTGTGAGAGCGTGTGCACTAGTCCTCATCTCAGGCCTATTCGCTCACTTTGAGACTACATGGATGCTCACAGCATCCCTGCATTGCATTGCCTTGCCTTGGGCATTTTGAGCTTAGCCCCCACAGCCAGATACACACATGTACCACACATCCAGCAAGACTTCCAGGACCCTGCCTGCAAAGTAAGGCACTGATTTTCCCTCTTCGCCATATCCAGGGCAAAGGTCAGCTTTGGACAGAGCATACCTGTCTGGGTCTGCAATAAGCTTTACAAGATGGTATGGATACAAGGAATGCCTGTGAATTCCTAGATACCTATTGAGTGGTGAGTTGTTCTAGGAACAGTGTGTGTTAAGTAAAGGCTGAAATCAGATGTGAAAGTCAACACAGGGATATGGTAGATAATTAATTTTTTGAAAAATTTCGATGGTGCAACTAGTAGAGTTGAAAACGGGGAGCAAATGGATGTGGTTTATTTGGACTTTCAGAAGGCTTTCAATAAGATCCCCCACTAGAGATTAGCATGTAAAATTAAAGCACGTGGAATCAAGAATATTGTATTGATATGAATAGACAACAGATTGGGAGATAAGAAACAAAGAATAGGAATAAATTGATCTTTTTCTGAGTGGCAGCCAGTGATAAATACCGCAGCGATTAGTGTTTCGGTCCCAGTTATTCACTATATAATTTAGTAACTTAATTGAGGCAAATAAATACAATACCTTCAAGTTTGCAGATCACACAAGGCTGGGTGGGAGTGTGAACTGTCACGAAGATTTGGATTTGTGTGATTTGGATAAGTTGAGTGAGTGGGCAAATGCATTGCAGATGAAGGAAAATGTGGATAAATGAGACATTATTCACTTTGGTGGAAAAAAAGCAGGAAAGCAGACTGTTATCTGAATGGCAATAGATTTGGAAAAGGGGAAGCACAGCAAGACATGGGTGTTCTTGTATATTGATGTAGGTGCAACAACTGATAAAGAGGCAAATGTTGTGTTGGCTGTCATTGTGAGAGGATACAAGTATTGGAGGAGCGCTGTCTCCCTATAATTACACAGGGCCTTAGTGAGACTATGTCTGGAGTATTCTGTGCAGTATTGCTTTCCTTATCTGGGGAAGGATGTTGCGGCAATGGGGGGAGTGTAATGAAGGCTTACCAGATTGATTTCCTGGGACAGCAAGACTGATGTATTAAGAGGAGACTGAATCTGTTTGAACTATATTCACAGGAGATTAGAAGAATGAAGGGGAAATCTCATAGAAATCTGTAAAAATCTAACATGATTGGACAGAATAGATACAGGCAGGAATTTTCCTGATGACTGCAGAGTCCAGAACCAGTTTGAGTGGGCAACAGTTGAGAAAAACTATAAGAAAATTCACTTCCTTTGTTGCTTTGAACCTTCCATACAAAAATGCTTGCAGGTTTTTGTGCCTCTAGCAAGTCTAACCAATAATTACCTCCTGTATTTCATCTTCTCCCTCATCTTCTGTTGCTTATTTCTGAAGAAATTTAGGCATTGAATTTCCACATGCATTGCCCATTCTCCTATCATAATTTGATGTGTAAATGCTATTTACAGCATTTAGCTGAAGTTTCTGCCAACATTACAGTGTAAGAGTTTTGCAATATTTATTGGGATCAATTTCTTCATCCATCATAATTATTTCACTACCCTCAATTGTTATTAACAAAAACATTATAAAGCCTAGCCTGTCCAATACTGAAATATTAAATCATACCCAGGGTGATTCTTTTCATAACTCCCTCATCAATATGATTGGCATTCCTGTGAACTTTCTCTTCCTGTTATGTTTGAAATATGCCATCCTATATACCCATCCTCATCTCTACCTCCATACTGTATTGAAATCAATTTTCAACGTATGGTTTCCTTGTTATTTTTGAGAATTTTAATCTGTGGAGATCTTTTGCTTCCTTTGTCTTTCCTTCAGAACTTGTAGTAAATTAAATGTCAATTGTGAAGTTAAATGTTCATCTCTAGATTCATTTCATTTTACAATTAATTGTTTTAAAATTGGTGAAGCTTTGTATCAGAAGAAATGGCCTTCATCTTGGTTTCTCAGTTTAATTGAATGAAATTTATTACAAATGTCTTTTTGTGTTTTTACTGAAATTTTGCAAATTATGCTAGAAGGTGTCTCAAAAATGAGGAGATCTGAGTCCAATCCAAAATATCCTTGAATGTAGATGATATCCAATTACTATATTTATTTCAGGTCCGGAAAACATGGTTAAACATTTGGGAAAGTATTGGGATATCATATCAATTGGATGTAGTCCAAGGTTATTCTTTTATCTAAGGCTTGCATGGCAGGGTTTAGAGGAAATTATGTTAAACTGGTTTGGAAAAAGCATAACTTATTTTACTGATTATTTTTAAGATATTAGTATTATTGCAGATAGAATTTAGGGATCATGTTAAATTATAGATTACAAGTTATGGCTTTCCCCATATTATCCTTATCTTGACAATCTGGTTTATATAGAGTTAGTATATCTTAATCTCTGTGGCATTGAAGTTGAAGATAGTCAACCCAGACAAAAATATGGCAGATGGTAGGGAGTGGTGTATATTTAAAAGAGGCCAGGGTCTCCTGGGTTGGGAGATTTTTTTGACTTGAACTCCCTACCACCTCCACAAAGATTTGACCCATTATCTTCAACGAAAATATATAAGCCAATTAGACCACAGAAGGCTAACTTAGAACATAGAACATTACAGCGCAGTACAGGCCCTTCAGCCCTCGATGTTGCGTCAACCTGTGAAACCAATCTGAAGCCCATCTAACCTAAACTATTCCATTATCATCCATACGTTTATCCAATGACCATTTAAATGCCCTTAAAGTTGGCGAGTCTACTACTTTTGCAGGCAGGGCATTCCACGCCCTTACTACTCTCTGAGTAAAGAACCTACCTCTGACATCTGTCCTATATCTATCACCCCTCAATTTAAAGCTATGTCCCCTTGTGCCAGCCATCACCATCCGAGGAAAAAGGCTCCCACTGTCCACCCTATCTAATCCTCTGATCATCTTGTATGTCTCTATTAAGTCACCTCTTAACCTTCTTCTCTCTAACGAAAACAGCCTCAAGTCCCTCAGCCTTTCCTTATAAGACCTTCCCTCCATACCAGGCAACATCCTGGTAAATCTCCTCTGCACCCTTTCCAATGCTTTCACATCTTTCCTACAATGCGGTGACCAGAACTGTTCACAATACGCCAAGTGCGGCCGCACCAGAGTTTTGTACAGCTGGACCATGACCTCATGGCTCCGAAACTCAATCCCTCTACCAATAAAACCTAACAGACCGTACGCCTCCTTAACAACACTATCAACCTGGGTGGCAACTTTCAGTGATCTATGCACATGGACACCGAGATCTCTCTGCTCATCCACACTACCAAGAATCTTACCATTAGCCCAGTACTCTGTATTCCTGTTACTCCTTCCAAAGTGAATCACCTCACACTTGACGTCACAGGTGACACCTCACAGTTTGACCTTTTTTTCCTCCTCTGCTTTTTAAACGATATTGCGATACTTAGTGCCCTAAATTTGAACAGAGACAGACATTTTGTGATTTACCAATAAAGCTGAAATTTTTCAAGACTCCAAATCTTTGCTGCTTTGCAGCTGAAGCTGACTATCGGTTTTCAGGAAACTCGCACAAATAAAGGTAGCCACTACAATAAGTAAAGATAATGTTGATTAATGTATTCACTTGTTGCAAATTATTTAGCAATTTTAACAGTGTCCACCATACGAGTCTTAAAAAGATTATAACTTCAACAAAAATTCCAGTGCACTGAGTGACAACACAGAGCTGTACAGGTAACCAAGACATTGTTCAAATATAACAGTAAACGCTACAGCTTCGAAAGGCACCATTATGTCTATAAAAAATGAGAATGCCATTGCATTCTGATAATGTTGGCTTCCAATCCTTTTTGAAGAAATTGGATACATGTTCCCATTGTTTTCATCTAGAGGATAAGGCTAATGGATCTTAATTCATAATTGTGTTTTGAAAAGGTAGCCCATTCTAAGAGATGTGACCCATCTATAGATTTGAATGCGAACGATAGTAGCATCACTGTAAAGGATTTAGCAAGATAAAATGTATCATGCAGTTATTATCCATAAACATCATTTGGCATAAATATAAATCAATGAAAACAATTCATAATCTTTCAAGGCTTTATTTTGGGATAGATTGTGTACAAAGTGTTTTGAGAGTATATATAGCAGCATCTGTGAATGGCAAGCATGCCAAGGATATCACATATTAGCAACATATCAGTTTTACATGTTTTAATAGTCCAACAAGAGAAAAAGGAAAAAAAAAGGATGTTGTCTCTTTAGGAAAATGAGGATGTATTAACTGTATTTTGTATTAATGTTTCAATCTATTAGAGGTCAATATACTGAGACTGAGAGTAGCTGACAGGTATTTGTGCCTTGCCCAGGAGACATTTTTCTTGATAATTACAAACAGTTAAATTCCAGTTTGCTGTTTCAAATTAAGAAGGAAACATGATTTTCATACAAGTGGCCTTCAGTGCTGTTTCTATGTTTTGTTAACTGTATTTCTAATCAACAGATTTGAATGGTTCTTGTAACGTATATCGTCAAGCAGCCCAACCTTTTGGAAGATTTAATGTTGTTTATTTAAAATATATATTATTTAGACCTATATTTAAGCTTAGTGTTTCTGTTCTTTAACAATTGCATCAGTTATGAATAAATGGATAATAAAAGCTCCTGTGTTTTTCTGCTGAAACATTTCATAATTCCTCAACATCAAATTCAAAAACCCAATGAACAATAGAAAGTGTTTTCATATCATGTGTTTTGATTCCTAAAAATTCAAGCTGCATTTCCAACAATTTTGATGTTCACAGTGATTGTCAACCAATCAAAGCCTTGCCAAACTGGCTTATTTTGTCAGAAGCAGAAACACTTAAACGAAGTGAAGTTTCTGTTTCAAATCACAGAAATCCCTTGTGGTTAAAGCAAATGAATTGCATTTCAAGGTAATGACAGGAAGAAATGCTTCTAAGCAGTTACATATCAGAAATTGGGGTCCCATTAGCTCAGTTAGCTGGACAGCTGGTTTGTGGTGCAGAGTGATGCCAACAGCACTGGTTCAATTCCTGTATCAGCTGAGATCACCATGAAGGTCCCACATTCTCGACCTTGCCCCTTGCCTGAGGTGTGGTGACCCTCAGGTTAACTCACTGCCAGTTGTCACTCTCTAATGAGACTGCAGTCCTTTGAGACTATGGTGACTATAATATCAGAAATCACTGATTAGACGTGGTCATAAACCAGAAAAGATGGACAATGGCTAAATTATAAAAGTAGCAGGGAGCAATGGCAAATAACAATAAAGTATAAGAAAGATAGCAAGTAGTTGACAAGATAGGTGTGATTAAGTTGTCATTGTTAAGTACCATTCCTATGCAGTACATAAATAGAGCCAGCCTTTGGAAGTAATGGCAACATCCATGAGCAAAAAGTCAATGTCACACTTAGCTGCTCCCTGCTGGTGTCTTGGGTAGGAATGACATTCTGTAGCAGCTTATGGTTGTCTAGACGAGTTATACATATTCTTGGAGATTTTATCACCAGACCTCTTGCCTCCAACCGCCCCACAAACACAGTCTCACCACTGGTTGGCCAACATGGCTAGAAGCTGGTTGTGGTTGTTGAAGGACAATCATCTCAGCCCCTGGATATGTCCACAAGAGTTCCTCAGGGTAGAGTCCTAGTCCCAACCATCTTCAGCTGCTGCATCAATGATCCCTCGATCTAACCACACAGACAGAGCTGTGATTTAATTTCTCATGCAAATGACAACACATCTATTCATGAAAAACTCCCTCAGAACTTCATTGGCATGTTGATTTGGATTATGTACTCAAATCTCTGTTTTGGAACTTGAATGCAGTATTCTAAATCGAGGTGGGAGTGGTACCATTGACCTTGGGGCAAAATACATATGCTATTGCATAAATATTTTCATGTAAGATGCAAAATATTGAATTTCCAGGTAAATAGAAATTTAAACGTAAAAGAAATATAAAAAGTGCAGTTGTATTGTAAAAAATGGGTGTTTGGAAGTTTTATAACAAAAAGCCAGAAAATAAGAAAAATAATTTTAAAAGTTAATAAACATTATTGTAAAGATGTAAAAATTGTAACAGTAAATACAAAAGAGGGTAGAACCACTGTGGGATTCTGTGAAATATAATTATGGAAGATGAAATGGTGGCATAATTGTTACCTTTTTGTTTATTGTTCAAACTATAAGGAAATTATGTTAATGATTTACGTCTACACAGTGCCTTTCACAGCTTAAAGGCGTCACAAAAAGGCCTTACAACTAAAGAAAGTACTTTTAAGAAGTGGTCACTGTTGTATTAAAGGAGAACACTGCAGCTAGCTTGTGTAGAACAAGATCCCTCCAAAAGTAATAAGGTATCCTGCTTTTGGACTCTGTTTTTGAAATTGCATTGTCTTTTCTTCTCCTTTTTAATGCAGTCAATTCCTTGCTTGAAGCATAATGGCAGACTCTGGTGTCTTCCAGCATCCTGCCGAAAGGATATTCTTCATGTCTGAACTGAAATAATGGTTGATCTATTCAACTGTGAAGCATCATAACAGCTTAATATTACACAACTGGATGTCGCCGAGCTGAAATTAATCTCACACTGCTAAAGATGTTGAATTTCAAAACCTTACTGCTGAAAATACTAACTCAGCGCAAAAATTGAAAATTATCGCTCTCCAGGTCTGTATGGCTCCAGCTACAAAACAGATCTCTCAAGCCAGGTAAATCTTTAAAAATTGGAATCTTTGGTGATTAAGTTCCTCTAGTTGCAAACCTATTTTCTGTTTTCTTGCAATTTACCAGCACACTTCTCACCATCAAAACCTAAGATTCACAGGGAGACCATTTAAGATTTGCACAATGTTTCTGAAGCCAGATTCAAATTCAGTCTTCATGTAGAGTTGGTTTCTGAGAAAATGATTTAATCTGGGTCCTGCGGCGATTTATGTAGTATCTCTGCCTCTGAACCAGTCCTAGTTTGACTATTAAAAGAAGTGGTGCACTCTGCCTATGCCTTCATTCATCGTAGTATCATAGTACTAAGTCAGTAGATAACAAAATCTCTCAGAGCCATCTGAACACCAGCTTCCTAGAAACATTTAAAGGAAGTTATGGACTGAGTTGTCTGCATAACTGTAGAGAAAGAATTCTGAAAAAAAAACTGGCAGATTTCAAAATGTTTGTCACCAGACTCTGATGACAATCCCTTTAGATTTTTGAATCAAATTTGCCATTGTCTTTAAATATACAAATTACAGAACTGGAGAGGTGCCAACATATAGCACCTGTCTTCAAGAACGGAGAGAACCAATCAAGGTATATTGTTATGGAGAAGTTCCTAAATGTTTAAAGTAAATGGATGAAACAAGGATATTCAACTATAGTCATTAAATTAAATTTATAAGGACAAATTTTAGAATTAAATCACCAAGTTAAGTAGATAATGGGAATACAATAGCTGCAGGACATATGGATGTTCAAAAATGTTTGGACAGGGGGCCAGTGGTGAGAGATTTTGAGGCTTTGAGAATGGCTTGGAATGTTTACAGGTATATACTATATATACTGGACTTACTAAAAAAAAAACTTTTTGATAGAATGTCATGCTGTAGGTTATAATGTAAAATCGAGTGCTGGGGGATTGGAGGGCAAATTCTGGGTTATATAAGGAAATTCTTTGAGGGAAATTTTATTAAAGGCAGCAACATATGAACACTAATTTTAAGTAGAATCCTCAGGTATCATCACTCTTGCATTGTTAAAGCTTTACTTTTATCAGTTTATATCATTGATTTGTGTGAAATTGTTTTGAATAACAATTTGTAATAATGCTGGAACCCCTGAGGATGTGAGCTTGATGCAGCAAGTGCATGAACCTTAATGTAGGAAATTACACTGCTTTTATCTATTTAAATGTTATTGTATAAGGGTATGGCTAATCCAAAACATTTGTATATAATTCTGGGTTTGTGATTATAATCTGATGATTGGGAAGGTCATCTCTGGGTGAAGTCATGGGCTTTTAATGCATGCAAGTGAAAAAAGAAGTAAGAGAAGGTGAAAACCATCTTTATCAGGAATGCAAAGCAATTGATAGCAGGATCACTATCTGCCATAAACCTTGCCTGAGTGATCTTGCCTCTGACTTCTATGCAAAGCAAATTCAGTAGAGTTTATAAGATGTGTTCTGTCTGATACTCTCTCCTTTTACTGCTGCTGAAGTTGAATTTCTATCCTGTATTGTTTTTAATCTCCATGGGGAACCTTTGGTCAAGATGTAGATGATGATCAGTCACTTTGCATCCCTCTTCAAGTATGTTGTACCTAATTTTAAACTGTTAAAAATAAGAGGAGGACATGAGATGAAACTCTTGGGCAGTCAAGGAATAAGCATAAACAGAATAGTTGCAATAAAGTGGGAGTAAGAGATCCGACCTGTTGTCATTTCAAGATTAATTTCAATGAAAAAGATTTTAGCAGATTAACCAGAAATCCTTATACCTCTTCTGCATTGCTTCTGGAATTTCACTCCCTCAGACCAGACTTTCAAGATTAATATAACCCCTTCACAATTTCCTCATGAAATACAATTAGTCAGTTGCAGCCTGCTTTTGAGAAGTCAATGCTGATTGTTACACCTTGAACAACCTGACCCACAGCAGTCTGTTTGTGTTCTTCCCAACGTATTAACTATTGGCTGGTCATCAGACAACTGGTAAGTAGGAGTTTGAACCTTAATTTGTTGAACAGTGGATGCTTTCAATTTCTCCTGATCTGTCAAATTCATCATGATCTTTATAAGTACATTGCTGCAACCTCCCAACAACACAAACCTGCATTGGATTCGATTGCATAATCATAATGCAGAGTTTCAGAAACTGCAACTGATCTTTTTAAAGCTTGCTTATGATTAGACAATAATCCCTGAACATATAATATTCAGGGGTACAGTGGGAGACTGTTGTCTTGATTGTCATTGTGTCAATCAAAAAGTAAAGAAGATCAGTTCCAAGAATGGTAATTTATGAAAATAAATTAATAAATCTAATGATTTGTTGATTGGTATTAGAAAACAATGACAATATAAGTTGAAGCCTAGTGTAAAAATGTAACTGGCTCACAGATGTCCTCCTGGAGTAGAAAGCTCCTAGCTCTAAGTAATATGATCTGCACTGTACACAAAACCAGTCCTATACTACAAAGAATACATTTAAAAAAAAATGCAACCTCAGGAAGCTGGACCACCACCATCTTCAACGTGCATTGATAGTTGATGATCAAATGGAGAATTTGCCAAAGTTATTAAAAATCCAAGAGCATATTAAAGAAAAAAGTAAGTTATTTGATAGTACAGAACTTGAAAATGGCACATTTGTGAAACTTTTTACTTTGCACTCTTTTGGGTAATTCATAAAAATACAATTCGAAGGGAGAAACTAACTTTTATATTGAATTTATACTCACGATGGTGGCGGCGCAGTAGGCAGCATCCAGGCTCCTATGTCTGGGTTTTCCTCTTCATCTGCATTTGTTTTCTTTTTCTTTTTCCTCCTTCCCCTTCTCAAACTTACCTGATAAAGAGAGCTCTTCGGTGGGAAGGCGGCTTCGATAGGCTCTGGAGCGGTGGCAATGTCTCCAGAGGCAACGTGGCTACAGAGTTGGTCAGTTAGCCTGTGAAGCCTGGAGCAGGACTCTTGCTTCTGCGTGGAGTTGTCCCCTGGTGGCAGCATGGCATGGACTGAGAAGCCCGGAACGGGACTCTGGCAGTGGCATGGCATGGGCTGGCATAGCCCTGTGTGGGACTGTAGTACAGAGAAGTAAAAACCCGACTCTCTTTGGGGACCGCATTGCAGAACGGATCCAACGCATCATCCTCCGACACTTCCGCCATCTGCAATCCAACCCCACCACCAAAGACATCTTTCCCTCCCCACCCTTATCTGCTTTCCGGAGGGACCACTCTCTCCGTGATTCCCTTGTCCGCTCCACACTCCCCTCCAGCCCCACCACACCCGGCACTTTTCCCTGCAACTGCAGGAAGTGCTACACCTGCCCCCATACCTCCTCCCTCACCCCCATCCCAGGCCCCAAGAAGACTTTCCACATCAAGCAGATGTTCACCTGCATATCTGCCAATGTGGTATACTGCATCCGCTGTACCCGGTGTGGCTACCTCTACATCGGGGAAACCAAGCGGAGGCTCAGGGACCGCTTTGCAGAACACCTACGCTCGGTTCGCAGTAAACAACTGCACCTCCCAGTCGCGAACCATTTCAACTCCCCCTCCCAGTCCTCAGACGACATGTCCATCCTGGGCCTCCTGCAGTGCCACAACGATGCCACCCTAAGGTTGCAGGAACAGCAACTCATATTCCGCTTGGGAACCCTGCAGCCCAATGGTATCAATGTGGATTTCACAAGCTTCAAAATCACCCCTCCCCCCACCGCATCCCAAAACCAGTCCAGCTCGTCCCCGCCTCCCCAACCTGTTCTTCCTCCCATCTATCCCCTCCTCCCACCTCAAGCCACACCCCCATCTCCTACCGACTAACCTCATCCCGCCCCCTTGACCTGTCCGTCCTCCCTGGACTGACTTATCCCTCCCTAACTCCCCACCTACACTCACCTTTTACTGGCTCCATCCCCGCCTCTTCGACCTGTTTGTTTCCTCTCCACCTATCCTCTCCTCTATCCATCTTCTATCCGCCTCCCACTCTCTCCCTATTTATTTCAGAACCTCCTTCCCCTCCCCCTTTTCTGATGAAGGGTCTAGGCCCGAAACGTCAGCCTTTCTGCTCCTATGATGCTGCTTGGCCTGCTGTGTTCATCCAGCCCTGCACTTTGTTGTCTCGGATTCTCCAGCATCTGCAGTTCCTACTATCTCTTTAGGTTTTGTTTAATTTTTATTCTAGGTTAATGTGAATGGTGCCTATGCATGGCGATGGTACACACTTTTCATTGTATTCTATATTGAATACATGTGAGAATAAATGATTCAATTTATTTTCAATTCAGAATGAGAGGAGAGTGCTGTTTCGTTATCCAGTGCAATCAAATTATTAGAAATATTGTCATGGACAATATTGGTGCATTTTCCATGGCAACATCTCTCTGAGTCAAAGTTCACTTGCCAACTAATCAGCACTCTTGTTTCATGCAATATAATAACTTTTCTCCGTTAAATTGATATTCTTATAAATGTCTTGATGAGGGCAAGATGAAAAGTTTCAGCAGTATGTGTATTTTTCAGCAATAGAAATGATAACATGGTTCTGCAGTTCTGGTACCAAGCCTCAAAAACTTCTTTATTAGCATGATGGCAGATTTTAAGATATTGGATAGTGAAAGTGCCTATATGGTGCAACTGACCTTCTAATTAACTTGATATTTCAGAAAATTGAGGCTACCACTGCATACTAGACTTATTTGTTATATCTCGTAATCTACATTCTAAAATAAGTTTTAGTAAAGATTTGTAGCTCGGGTTGTGGGTGAGGTTGTTGACTTGCTCGCCAAACTGGCTTGTTTTCATTCAGACGTTCTGTCACCATACTCGGTAACATCATCAGAGAGGCATCCAATGAAGCAATGTTGTTCTACACCGCTTGGAATTTATACTGTCTGGTCGGTTATGGTGAGTAGTTGTACTTCCGGTTTTGATCTGCATGAGTTTGTATATGGGGTCCAATTCTATATGTTTGCTGAATTGGACCCCATATACAAACCTATACAGATCAAAACCGGAAATGACACTGCTCACTATAACAGAACAGAGAGTATTAATTCCAAGCGGAGTAGAACAACATTGCTTCATTGGAGGCCTCTCTGATGATGTTACCTAGCACGGTGATGAAATGTCTGAATGAAAACAAGCCAGTTCGACGAGCAAGTCAACAACCTCATTCTCAAATAAAGGGATTTGACAAAACAATGTGAGAAGTTTCAATGGGAGATAGTAGGAACTGCAGATGCTGGAGAATCCGAGACAACAAAGTGCAGGGCTGGATGAACACAGCAGGCCAAGCAGCATCATAGGAGCAGAGAGGTTTTTGTTTCGGGCCTAGACCCTTCATCAGAAAAGGGGGAGGGGAAGGGGGTTTTGAAATAAATAGGGAGAGAGTGGGAGGCGGATAGAAGAGGGATAGAGGAGAGGATAGGTGGTGCTGTGTACTATGTGAAGAAGTTTTGATTTTGGGCCAAGGCAAAGACAACATTACTTTGTACCTTATTTAGGAGTGCTCACTGTGTTGATCCTTAGTGCCAAATTTAAACATATTAAATTTCACAGCATTAGCATTTCTTACATTATGGAATGTCAACAAAACTATATGTTTCAATTAATCGAGAAAATGTTAGTCAGGTCATCATTTAGTTACATGTAAACAGGTTTTGTTCAATCCAATGGAAATGGTTGTATATCTTTGGTCCCTGCTTTAAAGTACTATCAAAAATGAGTCCAAGAGCATTACAGTAAATAGTGTCATGGCAAAACAATTGCTTATCCAATCAAGATAAATTTGAAAATACTGGATAGAGATCTATGAACAAGAATAATGAATGATTTATATTGAAGGCTGAGCTTTGTAATCTAAATTAGCCCATACCTGAGAATAATAAACCAGTCAGAAACCTAAAATCTGACCATGTGGCTGTAATTGAACATGCATTAGAAATGAACAAGCCAGAATGCAAGGTCAAGCTGAGCCTGAGCTGATCCTAACGGCTGAATTGGCTCCACTCAGCTTAATTTGAGCCAAGATCATAAACCACAATGTTCACACAAAGGAAACAAAAAAAAACTGTTTTGCAGAGTACTGAAGTGGGAAGACATTGCTTTCCCATTAAAGAATTCAGATTTGTTTTTCTTTTTTTATATTTAATTGTTTCTCATACTATTGAAATATTTATATTCCTTTCAAGTACATATTTTCCTTTATTCAAGATTATTTCCTATTATCAACTATTCTTTAAATTTTCATTACCTATTTCGCATCAATCATATTATGTTCCATTCTCCCTTTTAAAGATAATAGAGCAATCTAATGGAGTAGTCTATCAGCTAGTCCGGACCATTTCTATAACCACATATAGGAAAAGGACAGGTATTTATCGAGAAAAAGCCTGTTGCACTGAAAGCACTGATTATTGCTGAAGGCAAAGTGACTCTTGTTTTTGTGATCCTGGACTTTGATGCTCAGAAAATGGAACAGTGTGGTGCAGCACAATAAATTAAAATTACACATCAATGGTAGGTATCCATCTGGAATACTTTTCTTGGGTGGCAGTGAAAGAACTTGCTGCACAACACTGCCTCAGCTTAAGTTGGCTTGCAGTCCTATTCCAACATTGTTAAGACAAAATTGGTGATGTTGTTTTTCTGTTTGGCTAGATTCCTGAAATGAATTGACTGTTTTGATGGGAAATATGTGTTTCACTTAAATCTGAATTTCTGATGGATAAAAGAGGCAGAGATAAATGTGATTAGCTTTTGCCTCAGGTAATATCATTTCAGGACAATGGATTTTTAAAATTTATGCAAGGGACAAAAATACTGCAGAATACTTGTTGCCAAAGTCATGATACAAGCCATACAAGAGTTATGGAGAATATCCATATAGTGTTTTGGTGGCAGGCATATATTTGTTGTGCAACATGCGATTGATGTAGACTTGAATATGTGATTTTCTTTTTGGAGAACATAAAATATGAGAAATAGGAGCAGGAGTAGGGAATTCAGCCCTTTGAATCCATTCCACCATTCATGGAGATAATCCAGTTATAAGGATATAGTTGGGTGAGACTTCAATATCAGATTCTTCCTGTCAAGATAAACTTTAACAATTAAGTTTTCTCTCTTCAGAAGGCAAGTTGACTTTCTTCCTATTGGGTGTGGACAATCTCATGTGCATGTACTTGCATCTAGCTAATTATTTAACTCACTGGAATTAGCTTTTCTTCTCAAATAACCTCTGCCCAATTGAGATACTTGATGCTTTAGACACTTAACCACATATAGCAAGCAAGCATCTGGGAACTTGGTCTCTAGCCTCCAGTCTAGATAATTTCCTTGCCTTTTCTCCCTCCAACAAAATATTGTAAATGTTCATTGTCTTCAGTTTTGCTGTAAGCTTTACAACTGCAATAAGTGCATGCAAATGGACTAAAGTAGAATGTAATTCAGTTGAACAATGGCTACACAGCAGCTTGTCTTTCAGATGTGGCAACTTAATGCAGGAGATAAGGTAGTGGTTGGTGGCAGTGGAATACAGGTAAGTATCAATATGAAAGTGGACACATCCTACATCAATGTCAAAGGCTGGGCATGCATCTGCATGTGCTATAAGCTCAAGATAATAAGACACAGTATGAGATGTAAATCATTTGACCCATTGAGTCCACTCTGTCACTCAATGGCAGATCTGACTAACATCAATTCCATGTTTACTGCCTTTATACCCATACTTATCCTTCACTTAGTGATTAGAAATCTGTCTTTCTCAGCATTGACTATACTTAATGACATAACCTCTACAGTTCTTTGTGGTGAAATGTTCTAGAGACTCACTACCCTGTGAGAGAAAGGAAATTCCTCCTCATTTCTGTCTTAAATGTGTGCCTCCTTACTCTGAGATAATGCCCCTGGGCCCTAGATTCTTCCACAAGGTGAAACAACCTGTCAGCATCTACCCTATCAAGCTCACTAAGAATCCTATACATTCCAATTAGGTATCCTCATATTCTTCTTAATTCCAATGAGACCAAGCCCAACTCAACCTCTCCTCATAAGAAAATCCATCCATACTCTGAATCAATCTAGTTAACCTTCTCTGACTGCCTCCTAGCCCAGTATATCTTTCCTTAGATAAGGAAACCAAAACTATTCACAATACTCTAGCTGGGGATGAATTTGTGCCTTGTATAGTTTTCATAAGACTTCCCTAATTTTATACTCCATTCCCTTTGAAATAAGGGCTAACATTCCATTTGTCTTCCAGACCAATTATTTCAATGTTAATGGTATGGGAATTATTGGAAAAAGTTCTGAAGGACACAATTAATTAATACTTGGAAAGGCGGGGATTGATCAGGAATGGTCATCACAGATTTGTTAGAGGAAGATTCTGTCTGACTGATATAATTGAGTCTTTTGGAAAGGTGACTAAATATATTGAAGCGAGTAGTGCAGTTGATATGATTTACATGGACTTCAGTAAGATCTTCGCAAGGTCCCACATGGAAAGCCCATTCAAATAGTAGGAGCCCGTGGGATCCAAGGCAAGTTGGCAAGCTTCAATCTAAACTGGCTTATAAATAGGAGGCAATAAGTGATGGAGGAGGGTTGTTTTAGTGAGTGGAAGTCTGTGACTAATGGTGTATCAGAGGGATCAATGCTGGGACCTTTTCTGTTTGTTTTCTATATTAATAACTTGAATGTGAATGTAGAAGGTGTTATTAGTAAGTAGCAGATGACACGAAAAAATGGTGGTGTTGTTGATTTTGAGGAGAATGGCCTTGGGCCACAGTCTGATATTAATTAGCTGGTAAAATGGGCAGATCAGTGGCAGATGGAATTTCTTGATAAGTATGAGGTGATATACTTTGTCAGGCCTAATAAAGGAAGGATATACACAGTAAATGGTAAGTACCTAGGGAGTACTCAGGAATAAGACACCTTGGTGTACATGTCCATAGATCCCTGAAGGTGTCAGCACAGGTAAACATAGTGGTGAAGAAGGCATATGGGATGCTTGCCTTCATTAGCCAGGGCATTAAATATAGGAGCAAGGAAGTCTTATTACAATTTACAATACATTGGTTAGGCCACAGACAAAATACTGTGTGCAGTTCTGTTTGCCACACTATCAGAAGGATGTGATTGCATTCTTGTATTCAAATAAAGCTTCAGAAAGGCGATTGGTGATTTAAGCTCATATACAGTTATGATTTCACACAAATCCTGTACTTTGGTTCAGTATGTCTATGGTAATTTGACTGTGGAAATGATTGCCTCACTAAAGGGAATTTCCAGAAGCCTGCCCATTTGTGTCACTGTTAGCTGCTGCTGCCTCCATGGTGTAACATTTTCAATTAGTGAAAGAAATACAGGAAGACCTTTGATTGGATGCACCATTTGGCTTTTGTCTCTTTCAGCTGTACTAAACTTCCTTACATTGTGCCACAAAGATTCAGCCTGGAGATGGGGCTGGGCATATACTCCAAATAGCAAATTATGTCATCACAGATATTGATTCTGAAGCAGATAGTGGAAATAATCGTTGTATTTCAAATCACATTTTATGTGAAATTCAAAGCTGGAACCTTTCATGTGTAGAGGTTTCTACACTTTAAAAAACAAACCTAATCACTACAGGATCTCTGCAGTCTTTAAAGAATTGTTAACATTATACGGGATTAGAAATTGTTGAATTTGAGAAGATTATTTTTAAACAGATAATAGGGGCATTAATTTCTAATCATGCAAGAAATTCACTGGTAAACCAGTGTATTCCAGCTGTGTGATAAACAGGGATATGGTGGCATAGATTTTTTTTACTGTATCAGTAATTCAGAGACATGAACTCAAATCCCTGTATGAAAGCTAAGGTGTTCAAATTCAATTAAATAAAACAAAAACCTGGAATGTAAGATTAGTATTAGTAATGATGGCCATGAAACTTCTGGATTAACGTAAAAACCCAATTAGTTCACTAACATTCATTTTAGGCAATGAAATCTGCCATCCTTGCTCAGTTTGGCCCACATGTGACTGTAAACCCACAGTAATGCAGTTACTCATTACTGTCCTCCGAAATGGCCTAATAACTACTTATTTGTGAAGGCAGTGGCTCATAACCACCTTCTAAAAGGTAACTGGCAATGGACTACAAATATTGGTCTTACCAGTGGTGCTTATATATTCTGAATGAATAATAAAGCTTTAGCTTTAGTAATATTATATTGATTGAAACAGTGTGTTCTAGTGCAGTAACATTTTACTGCTGTACCTGTATATTTTACCACAGAGTAACAGCATAATGGTGCCTGGCAATGCTGCAGCACAGTGTGATATCATATTGATATATGCTGCTACAGTGCAGATAATATAACATTGTTGCACCAGACTGCTGTGGCACAGAGCATTATGAAGACTCATGCTTACAATTCCTTTGAAAATATGTTCCTGTTTTTGCCCTGGTCATTACACTGGAGATACGGATGAGAACAATATACAAAAGAAGTGAAAAATCTGATAACTCTAAATTCAGATTGGATTTTATCACAAGGAATAAATTTTATTACATTGAGAAAACATGTTTCAGAATTTTCAAATTTTATAACAGCATAGAAAACCCCATTAACTTTAAACAAAAGTTTTTCTATCTGAAGAAAAATATTAAATTGTTTCTTGAATCAATTAACATTGCAAATTCATTCATCATGAAAAATCACTATTTAGATACTAATTTTGAGTTGATTCTATTTTATATGGGTTCGATTTTGTAGTCTTGTTTTGGGACTGCATAGAGTGAGGAGGTTGGACTGAGTGGCTGCTTGTTGGAATTTGCTGACACCATCCTGAAAGTGTATATTTTAGAGCTTTTTTCCATGTGATAGCTGCATTTTGGAAGCCTTGTTGAAATATAGGTACTTCTGCTATAACCTGTGTTTTGTTAATGCGAATTGGCTGTAAAGCGATTGATGAATAGTGAACACTGTTTGGATAACGTGAACTTTCTACTGTACAGTATAGCGATTTTCTGTAGCGATTTCCCTATAACATGATTTTCTATGGCGATTTTCTATAGCACAAGATCACACAAGAGCACAACTATTGCGTTATAGGAGAAATACCTGTACTTGTGTAGAGTGAATGCATGATCCATGGTTTGGAGGTGAAAAGAATGTTAAAGGTGAGTAGAAATGGTGTTGACCCCTTTTACAGTTCTTTTGAATCGCTGCATCCTGACATATTTCTGTCTATACCAACTAAGTGATGACATTGCTGTGATTGAAAGAGGTAAGTGAGCATTAGATAATATGTTGCTAGGTTGTTACTTCAGACTGTTGGCAAGTTGTCAACTGATGAAACAGCATTGTAAAAGTGAAAACATCTTCAGATGTATGAAAATAGATTATCCACTCGATGAGTGTTGTTTTGTGCAGTATAATATTGAAAAACTAACACAGTGGCAGTTAATAGTTAATTATTTAAATTCATGGCTTTCATTAATTCTTTGGAGAAAAGATCAACAACCTGCTTGGCTATTTGATAGTTGGAACAAAAATAGATTGTAGCATTTGTTTTCTGGATTGTGAAGTGGAGTCTATGTTTGATAGCTTTGACAGACTTATGAGTTTCTGAAGAAAATAGTCATTTTTCAAGGTCTTTTCCAAGCCATGTTTGCTAATTCTGACACATTTACGAACTTCTGAGAGGATAGCTCTTTTTCAAGTGTGCATCAGTGTGCTGTTTATTTATTTTGAAAGTTGAGTGAGCATCTTGGCGTGAACAAAATATTGGTTAGCTAAATAGAGAGTAGACATAAATGGAAATTTTCAGGTTGACAACATGTAATAAGTGCTATGCCACAGGGTTCAGTGCAGGGATATCAAATGATTGCAATTGATAAATTATACTAAACTGCACTAGTAATCCAGAATCCCAGAATAATGTTCTGAGGACATGGGTTCAAATCCCATCTTGGCAGATGATAAAATTTGAATTCAATAAACAGTTAGCCTAATGGTGACCATGTAACCACTGCTGATTGTCGTAAAAATCTATCTGGTTCACTAATGTTCTTTAGTGAAGGAAGATTGTCATCCTAACTTAGTCTGGCGTACATGTGATTCCAAACACACAGCAATGTGGTTGACTCTTAACTGCCCTTTATGTGATTAGGGATGGCCACGAAGTACTCATATAGCCAGCAATAGTCATAAATAAAACAAAAAAAATGCAGTGATGGAAGGCATGGTTGCTAAATTTGATGAAGATACAAAGATGATTACGAAAGTAAGTTGTAAAGAAGACACAAGGAGGCCCCAAAGTGATATAGATAGCATGTTTGTTTTTTTATTCTTCCTGCTGAAGTAAAATCTATCTAAAAACATGAACTTTCTGTAGTTGTAGATGTCTAAGATGCAGTGAAATCTGGGTGTCTTTGTGCATGAATCACAAAAGGTTGGTGTGCAAGTATAGCAAGTAATTACAAAAGCTAATGGAATGTTGTCATTTATTATGAGAGGAATTGATTACAAATGTAGGGAGTTAATTCTTCACTTTTATTTAGGGAAATATGTAAATGCATGGGAGAGAGTTCAGAGAAGGCTTACTACACTGCCAATGGAATGAAAGTGTTGTCTTATGTGGAAGTGATGGGCAGGCTTGTGTCTACTGAAATTTAGAAGAGTAAGAGGATATTTGAATGAAACAGAAGAACCTGAGTTATTGTGACAAGGTAGATATGCAGTGAATGTTCCCTCTTAATGGACAGTTTAGATCTAGACATCCATTGGGCCAAAATTTAGGGGTTACTCACTTAAACACAGATTGAATGAAGTTTTCTCTTTCACAGGGTTTGGAACTCTCTCCTTTCCAGAAAAGGTGGTAGGAGGACAGCCTTTAAGGCAGAGGTAGAAAGATAGCTTTTCAACATCTTGCTCAAAAGGTATCATGCAAAAATGTGGATTTGAGGTTGCAATCAGATTAGCCACAACATTATTGAATGGCGGAGGAGATTCCAGAGGCTGAATGGTCCACTCTGCTCCGAGTTCACATATTCTTTATGTTTTGAAGATGATAATGATTGACAGATTTATGAGCATTTCAAAGCTTTGTTAAGTGATGGTTATGTGCAGTTGAGGGGTTGAAGAGGATGGAGAAGCTAGGGTGTCTAAGGTTGAGGACAAGGGAAATAGGAAGATTTACATTGATCTGAACAATGGGGCCAATGTTTCTGTGAACAAATGTGGAACATTTCAACTCACCTCCTCAGTTTAGATTTCAGCTTGCCTCCATTTCTATATCATTTCTATATCCAGCCTGACCTCGAGGCACCCTGCCATTCAGGAGATGGAAGTTCCACCTGCCAGGGGAGAGGCAGGATGATGACATTGAGAAAATTCCCAACTCTTGATTTCTGAAAGGGAAACTTTCCCTTTGCCCAAACTGTCCATGAATCTGGCAATTATCATTGTGAAAAGCATTAAATTCAATAGACTTTAACAATAGCAAAATAAAATGAAATAAAAAAAATGTTGAAAGTGCCCACAGATCAGATACCTTGAGTGGAGAGAAAAAAGTTAATGTTTCAGGCCAATAATGTTTCATCATATCTAAGGAAAGTTAGAAATGCTATAGATCTCTTAAAAATGATGCATTCCTCTGCAAGTGCAGGAGATACAACAAATGACTTTACCTCCCTCTACGCATCATCTGAATCCCCAGGCATTCCTTCTATGTGAAACAATGATTTATTGTACTTATTTGAATTGAATTATATAAGCTACTCCAAATGGAGTCTGTTTTACATTTGGACCATTTCATAGAACAACAATGTGCCTTCAATTTGTGAGCGTGACTTTGAGCTTTGAGAAACCTGTCATTTAATTTTTCATCTTGCTGTCAACTTGCCTCTCTTTCCTCAGTCTCCTTTCAGTGTTCCAATGAAGCTCAATGCAAGTTTGCTTTATAGTTCTCAGGCTCAGAATTAAGATCAACACTTTTGGACCATAATCTAAGACACCATTTTGGTTCTTTTCTTAGATCTGAATTCTGATTTTTCTCCTGGGTTTGCTTTTGGATGGCAACTGCTCCTAACTGCATCATTCGCACCTCCAGGTGACTTATTTCATTTCTTCACTGATTCCTTTACCATTCCCTGTACCAACAACTCTTTGTCATTTAATGTTTCTTGCCTTCAAACACATCTGACATTCCCTTTTGCTCTTTTCATGCAAGAGGCGAGAGGCTACAGTTGAAAAACTTTGCCGGAATAGTCTCTAGCAAATTTGAGTCTTGGAATGCCCTGATGTTGAGTATGTGTCGGAGAGAGAGAGAGAGAGAGTGAGAGATTGCTAATTTATTCCCAATCTTTCTTTTCACAATCATTAGAGTATTAGGGAGTGGATAAGAGATGGGGTGCGTAGGTTAGTCATAACCCTAGAGTCATACAGCATGGAAATAGACCCTTCAGTTCAACCAGTCTATGCCGACCATAATCCCAAACTAAACTAGTCCCACCTGCCTGCTCCTGGCCTGTCCAAACATTTCCTATTCGTGTACTTTTCCAAATGTCTTTTAAATGTTGTAATTGTACCCACAGTCACCACTTCCTCAGTAAGTGCTCCCACAGGTGAACCATTCCATTCCACAGGTGAAATTTTGCCTCCATGCCTTTTTTAAATGTCTCTCCTCTCACCTTAAAAATGTGCCCCCTAGTGTTGAAATCTCCCATCCCATGGAAAAGACAACTACCATTAGCTCTATCTATACCCTCATTATTTTATAAACTGCTATAAGGACGTCTCTGAACCTCCTATGCTCCAGTGAAAACAAGTCCCAGCCTATTCAGCCTTTCTTTATCAAACCTTTGGGAAATTCCCAGTTTTTAAAAATTTATTCATGCATTATGAGTGACATTGACAAGGTCATCATTTATTGTCAACCCCTAATTGCCCGAGAAAAGATGGTGGTGAACTGCCTTCTTGAGCCACTGCAGCCCTTTGGTGTAAAGATGTGCACAGTGCTGTAAGGGAGGGAGTTCCAAGATTTAGATCAAAGCGACAGTAAAGAGATCATGATATAGATCCAAGTCAGGGTGGTATGTGGCTTGGAGGGGAAATTGCTGATGGTGATGTTTCTGTGCACTTGCTGCCCTTGTCCTTAAAGGTGGTAGTTTCTACAAGTTTGGAAGGTACTGTCTGAGGAGCATTGGTGAATTTCACTAGTCCATCTTGTAGATTCTGCACGCTGTTGGTATTATGTGCCAGCGGTGAAGAGAATGAATGTTTGCAGATGTGCCAATCAAGCAGACTGTTTTTGTCCTGGATGGTGTTAATGGAGCTACACTCATCTAGGCAACGGGGAAGTATTCCATCATTGTCCTGACTTCTGCCTTTATAGATAGTGGATAGGCTTTGGGGAGTCAACGGTTAAGTTTTCTGTTGCAGAATTCCTAGCTTCTGATTTGCTGTTGTAGCTACATGTATTTACATGGCTAGTCCAGTTCAGTTTCTGCTCATTGGTAACCCCTTAGGATGTGATGATGGCGAATCAAGAGAAGGCCCAGTTGGCACTTCTGGCTGTAGATGGATAAATGTTTCAGCCTTGTCTTTAGTGCTGATGTGTTGGGATTCCCCCACCCTGAATCATAAAATTTAAGAAGTAGGCCATTCAGCCCACCGAGTCCATACTGTTCCTCCAAAGAATGTCACATCCAGACCCACCACCAGCACCCACCCCACCCTATCCCTGCATTTCCCATGGCTAATCCACCTAACATGCACACCCTGGACACTATGAGCATTTAGCACAGCCAATTCATCTAATCTGTATATCTTTGGATAGTGGGAGGAAACTAGAAAACCTGAAGGAAACACACATAAACACGGGGAAAGGCACAGACAGCCACCCAAGGGTGGAATCAAAGCAGGGTCTCTGGCACTGAGTCAGCAGTGCTATCCACCGAGCCATCATGCTGCCCCCAATAGGGGAATAGGATATCATGAGATTCAGAGTTCGAATTTCATTCCAGGACTTCAGCAGAAAAATCATGGTTGACATTCCAGTGCAGTAGTGAGGGACTGCTGCACCAATCAAAGTGTTTTGTTTCAGGTAAGACATTAAACTGAGGCCCCATCTACCCTCTCAGTTAGATATGGAAGACCCCATTCAAAAAAGAGCAGTCGAGTTATCCATAGTTTCCTGGCAAATATATAGCCTTCAACAAACATCACACAAAACAGATTGTGTGATCATTATCAGATTATTTGTGGAAACTTACTAGTATGTTTCCTAAATCACAGCATTGAGTACACTTTGAAAGTTATTTGGCTAAAAAATGCACTGAAACGA
Source organism: Rhincodon typus (assembly GCF_021869965.1). Classification (NCBI taxonomy): domain Eukaryota; kingdom Metazoa; phylum Chordata; class Chondrichthyes; order Orectolobiformes; family Rhincodontidae; genus Rhincodon; species Rhincodon typus. Next base: position 62,704,358 of record NC_063335.1, on the reverse strand, counting down.
CTAGTAGTTGTGAAGTATTACATTAACACAAGTCTTTTTTTTATTATGCACTCAAAATCTTGTAAATACTAAACTATTATTTTAAATAGCATTTACTCAGCTAAATATCAAAATATGCAATTACCTTATCACAGATATTCATTCAGATCTATACTGCTTTACCTGTATCTGATTTATATTGAATTTATCAATGCAATGATAAAGCTCGACAATATTCATCCTTTCTAATCACATTACTGATTTGAAGTCTTCAATACTAGACCCAGCTATTGATGTCTGTACTTGACCTAAAAAAGGCAAAGACGGGCAGATCTTAAAAATGTATTGATCCGAATGTCCTGTCGCCAGCTCAGTGTACAATTAACATGCTGTGCATGAAGTCACTATTGTATATTAAGAAACACACATCTCCTGAAGTGAAAGGTTAAGTGCTAAGTGGTACAGAATTCAGAAATATTGCTATGATTAGGTTTGTGTAGCCATTAAATGTGGCCACTAGTAAGCGTTGCTTTCAAACATTGCCAAACTGTTTTGCCAGAATCTTCATTTCCAATAAGTCTGGGTTCTATCTTGTTCTACTAAACAGCTCCAACTCTAATAGCAAATATTTGCTAGTCCCATGGCTGGGTAAGTGGATTACTGCTTTTGATGTATCCATGCTTTCAAAGCTTCCTGGACCTGTAACTGACCTGTTTCAGTTTGCACACTATTTATACAGCTCACCTAGATTTGCTCTAATTTTGGATTGGGTGCAGGAATGTGCACTTGATAGAAAACCACAAACTTAATTCAGGTGCAAGTTCGAACACATTACTCTGACACTTCAAACTGCATTCTCTGTGTGAAATTCAGTAAGGCATCCATCCCTGACTACCTGAAAATGCAGTAGAAGATTATTAGGACTAATCTCATCAAAATAGGCCAGAAAAAAGCCCAAATAACAGAAGAAAAATAATAATGGACACCCTATCTGCTGAGAAATTTTTACTTTAATTTTGATTAGGGGAATGTTTCCTAAAAAACCGCATAGAAAATAAAACTCATATCAACTTGTATGATACTATAAAGTTACCTGAACTCATTTAACCCTACTTATTGGGCTCATGTATACCACTGCTGCCTCACAATACCAGGAACCTGGGTTCAATTCTAGCCTAGGGTGACTGTCAGTGTAGAGTTTACATGTTCTCCCTGCATCTGCATGGGTTTCCAACAGGTGCTCCAATCTCCTCCCACAGTCCAAAGACGTGCAAATTAGGTGGACTGGCCATGCTAACTCTCTGTCGTGTCTCAGGATGTGTAGGCTAGGGGGAATAGCCATGGTAAATGCGGTAGTACAGAGGTAGGGTGTGGGACTGGACCTGGGTGGGATGCTCCATGGAGATGCAGACTCAATGGGCCAAATGGCCTCTTTCCTCATGGTAGGGATTCTAAGATTCTACATTAACATGTAGCATTTAGTCAGCAGCACATTCTTGCTCCAGATTTTCAAGGTGTGCTAACGCATGGTCTCAGAGACAGCAATATCAAGTTATGAACCTCACTGACAGATGAGTTAGGGTTACATAATGTGACCTATGGTGCAAGTCTTGCTCCAAAAAAAAGTATGAGGAGACCCAGTATCTGGAGCACTCAATTAGGCCTGCTAAAGGCAAAAGGAGAATTTGTTTTGTGTAAGACAAATTACACTTTACCCCATGCTGTACCTTAAACCAGACATCTGTTAACTTTCTAGTTCTCGATTTTTTTCCACTTTTACCCTGCCAATACTTACTTCATTGTTATCATTTGGTGTTGACATTTTGAGTTGCATTTCCTCATCTGCAGCCTGGTACAAGGGTGACTGCATTGATGCAATTGGCAAACATCCCCCATATACATACACCTTTGTGTGTTACAGTACGATTAGCAGGCTGAATCAAGCCATTTTTGGTGGTTGCAAAAGGACAACTAAACTTCAAAAGAAGCAATGTGGGCCATTTTTCTCTGCTGAGCCATTGGGAGTAATTACATCAAGCTTTTACCACCATTGCAACTTTTATACTAAGCTTAAACCCTTTCAAACTGTCACCTGGCCGTATTTCATTCTCCCTAACCAAGTACGTTACAGTTTAAGCTTTTAGGCAAGTTCTTTTTGTGTCAGAAACCATTTTTGAAGTAGAAAAATGAGTCTTAAAAATAATTATTCTGGCTCACCTCAGGCAAATTGTATCACTTCAATTTTGAATTGAAGCTGGCTTAACTTTTAAACATTGCACTTTGTAAACCAGTAACTACTGCAACAAGTGCTTGTTTGTTAATATAAATTAAGGGAAAGATCAGCAAGAAATCAGATCTCAAGCAATCCCATAAATTGATAATTTACCGTAGGCTTGGAGTACTAGGGAAAAAAATTGGAAAACAATTGGCTATTAATTGTTAAAAACTATTAAAACTATTAATCAATAGAGATGCATCATCACCCCACCACTGAGAAGAACTTAAATTTGTATCAAATATTTAATCTGGAATAAATGTCCCGATGTTCTACACAGAGGTATAAGGAAAAAGAACTGAATGCAAACCAAAGAAAGCAGTATTGGATGAGGTGGTCAACGAGTCCCATGCCAGCAAGTGTCAGCCAGTTTTCCTTTTAATGGCAGGGCCTCTAAGCCCCTCAGTCAACACCTCTTGGATTCAAAAGCAGAAATATGGATCTGCCCGATTCTGATCATTATAAAATTACATTAGAAGACTAAAGAAAACATTGTTTAATTTCATTGAGCAAGCATTTTTATCTGACGAAAGATCTATGATACAGTTCAACCTGTTGATTTTGTATTGAGGGATTTGTGACTAATGTCAAGTATTGTAAACAGAACAGGGCAAAGAGGGGAAATAAACTACCGTGAGTACACCACTACTCCTCCCAGAAACAAGAAGCCGCATAGGGCAGGACTGAGCTCAGGACTGATTTCCTGGTGCCGATGTCAATGAGGTATTAGTGCACTATTGCAAGGTCACTTTGAGGACACAATGTGGAAAGGCTGTGAGTCATTTTCAAGTCACTGAAGAAAGACAATAGAATGGAAGTGCGAGGCCTTAAGTCTTTTTAAGAGTGTCTGTCTCTCTGCTAAATAAACTCTAGCTGAAACATGCGATGGCAGACCACACTTGTTCAAACTGATCAATCCACTTACTGATTTAGTGAGGAAGTTGGCTCCCAAATTTACACGTAGCAAATGGAAAGGATTTTAAATCAAAATATTAAGGGTTGTTTTTAAGTGCAAAATGTTTCTGTTAATGTCAGGGTTAGAGGGAGACTAGTTTGAATGTTCCATGATATTTTATTCATGTATTTTATTTTTAGGACAGTTACTCACTTATATACCATGGTATAGCTGTCTGTATACTTAAAATGAGTATATTCCCTTTGGGGATATTTCAGTTATAAGGTACAATAATTGTCGTGGAACAATGTAAGATGCATTTCGAAGATGAAACAGAATTAGATCTTGTCACATCTCAAAGCACTTTCTATACAATAGACTGGATTGTGTGGTATCTACAGAATTCACTTATCATGGAATAAATTTTACAGGAGTTTCTACTAGTTCCATACCTATCCTGCAAGTTTGTGACATTTGCTATGGACATGGCAGTCAAGAGTAAATGTACCCAACTTTGAGAGTAGGGTCCTTCAAATCATAGTCATGGCCATAGAGTCATATAGCACAGAAACAGGGTTCAACTTGTCAATGCTGAACAAGTTTCCCGTATTAAACTAGTCCCATTTATCTGCATTTGGCCCATGTCCCTCTAAACCTTTCCTATTCATGTACCTGCCCAAATGTCTTTTACATATTGTAACTGTACCTGCATCTACCATTTCCATTTCCTAAGGAAGGGTCACTTCACCTGAAATTTTAACTCTGATTTCTCTCCACAGATGCTGCTAGACCTGCTGAGCTTTTCCATCAATTTTTATTTTTGTGCTGCAACTTTCAAAGGAATATGTACCTGAAGTCCTAGCTGAACCTGTTTGAAAACACCCCTACTGGATGGAGTGGTGCAGAGGCAGGACTTCCTCTAGATACCACCAGACCATGCCAGCTTGGTCTAACATTGCCACCCATGTTAAAGCAGTCTCATCCATCTGGAGGAATAGCCAGCAACGTAGAAAGAATGTCAACGATCCTATCCACTCTATCAGTGTAAGCGCTACCACCTTCTCTCCAGTACATCACATTTACTCTATCTCTGCTACTGCACACACATCAGAACAAGTCTCAGGTTCTACCACTCTCTACTAGCTGCAACGTCTTTCCCACTTGTTGTCACCTACCCCAATTCCTGATACCACTAATATGCATACCCTCTGCACTGACTACTAACTCATTCAGGACGCCTCCCCACCTGCACCAATAGAACAACAATGCCATCAACATTCATCTCCCTTAATACCTGCCTCTCTCATGTTCCAGGACGAATGCAACCCCAGTGGAGCTGACAGCATCAGTATGGGTATTAGGATGCCCAACATTTGACTCCTCACCCCTTCAGTGGCAAGCATCCTGACTTTGACTGCCCCTAGGCACTGACAGTAACCAAACCTCTGGGCTAGTGTTGGAGACTGCCTCTGATTTACTGATGCAGTATCTCTTAGGTGAATGCTATCCCTTTGACCTGACTGAGGTCTGCTGATAACCACGACAAGTTTCCTACCTTTGTGCCTGAACTATGTGCCAAGAGAGAGAGGTGTTAGCATATCAGGTTGAGGCGGCAAAGCACAAAAAGGAACTTCAAGGCAGGAACGCTATGAGGATCCAGATTTGTTTAAAGTGAGTGAGTGCTTGCCATGGGAGCAAGAAAAGAGCCAGAAATGCAGCTTGATCCTGTCCGTGAACTGTGTGCATATCTCTGAGTGCACAATGTCTTTGCTGCAGCAGTGCAATGATAGTTGCTGCTGTAGCTTGAAGTGCAGCTTTTGAGTGAGGAAGAGTCCTGTAAGTGGCTCAGAGATCAGCCCTGAGCATTTTTATAGGGTGGCATATATCAGATGCCAATGTCTGATATGAGCTGCATGTGGCTGGTGTTTGTGGAACATGGCCTGAAATGTTAATACCCAGATTCCAACTTCCAGGTCCTTAAGGGCAAGTGGCAAGCCGAATTCTCAAGGTTCCCACTTTGGTTTCTCTGTTGACTGTTCTCAGCATTTAGCTAGTTTGGTGAATTTGGTCAGATAGAAAGCTGAATATAAATAAGGTGATCTGGGTCATCAACAAGGTATTTAACAAACAATAAAGCCCCTTAATTGGCAATTTGCCGTTGCCTAGCAAGAAACTCACCTCACCACTTGTGAAAGCCATAAGGATGGAATAAGATGCTCTCACATCAAGATGGGCCATACCTCTGAGCAATTAGGGATGACTGTAATTACCTCATCTAGGAGTCCACTGTTACCCATGGAAGCCAAGGTGCGGCTGACTGTAAATAACTATTATCCTGTATCACTTCTTTCCCTTCAATATCAATTATCTCCCCTCTTGAGTACTGTGTTGCCCTCCTCTCACTCTTGCTCACCCTCTACGATCTTCACAATTCTAATTCATTCTTGCATTTCGGCATACCAGTTTCAATCCCCACAAGTGACTTCCCCAGGTTCTAACCTCCAGCACTGGATCCTGATGCTCACCTTAATCTTTGGTGGACTGACCATGGCCCATATCCTTGAGAGAATTTATATACAGTCCTAAACAATGAGGATTCTGACCCCTGACTGATATCTGCACAGCTCCCTTATTGGTTTCCTGTGACTCCCTAGACAGGAGGCACTGGATCTATAGACCAGACCGTGACCTACTCAGAGAAGTACAGAGGTATGGACTATAGATTTGACTGCCCCGAGCAGTTGACTTGCCATGCCGAAGGTCCTGGACCAATATTGGAGGCTGCCCTTGACTTGCCGTGCTGCGACCCTGATTTGGTATCTGCACAGAAGATGGAATTGCTGTGCGCCTAAAGGTTGTGGCTGAGGGGCCAAAGTGTATAAAGACAAGGCAATACCTATGAGCATTCTAGTAGGCATAAAGTGAGTGAGCGCTAAGAGAGCAAGCCAGCAGCTCCGAGATACGCCTTGGCCAAGTCCATGCCCATCTCTGCATGTGTAGAAAGTTTGCAGCAGCCTTGCAAAGATAGGCACCAGTGTATGCCAAAGTTATAGCGTCATAGAGATCTACAGCACAAAAAAAGGCCCTTCAACCCATTGTGTCTATGCCAGTCAAAAATAACCACCTAACTATTCTCGTACTATTTTCCAGTACTTTGCCCATTAACCTCAGCCCATGTCGTTCAGAAGCTGGGAAGACTCCACCTCTTGTCTTCTGATATGTCTGCTTGCATGAGGATTGCTTTATAATTGCAAATTGCTGGTGTTTATTAAGTTGACATATGTCATTTCAGTAATGGTCAGGAACATGTAGGCATTTTTAATAGAATTAGGCCCTGAGCAAAGTAGGAATGACAATTACTGCCCTTCTGTGTTTCTCTTACATGGGTGTGTTACAAGAAGAGGCAAAGAGTTGCATGACATAGAAAGGATGGGGAGGAAAAAATACCTCACTAAACTCAAAGGAAGTTAGGAGCAGAAAACCAATGATGCATAGTTATCACTTGAATTTGTGCAATGCTGTGTTAGTAATGAGCAAGCAATTTTATTGCAAATATGACACAGTAACTTCAACCCGGTTGAATTTGTTTGGATGCTCCATACCTCAGGGTTTTAAATATTTTAATCTATGGACCTCTAGTCAAAATAATTCAGAGCAGTGAAATATATTGCATTGTTGGGAAACTCATTGATGAATATTACAAAGATATAAGTTTGTATTTACATATTCTATTAATGCTTCTTACAAAAACTATCCTTGAGGCCCACGCTGTCAATGAAGTGCCTCCAATTATTTTATTAGCTGAAATGTGGTTTATTAACACAAGTTGACTTTGTTGACGTGCATCAATTTGTCTCATATGTAATCAGAGCTATGACATTATAATGTCCGTATCTATGTTCTTCAATTATCCTATGAGAATGAGAAGATGATGGGGCGGCCTCCAAACTTTGCACTTGGGCTGATAGTAGAAATCAGGGGGCTGTGTCGATCTCATCTAATTTTTCTTGAATCACTCTATCTGAGCACCAATTTATGCCAAAGTAGAAAAGAGAAAGGTATGCATTTTAACCAAATAATCATTTGTTCCGTAATAGGTAGATACAATATCATGCCAGGAAGCTCTTGTCCACATGAAGGTTAGTGGAAATCTACAACTAACTCACCCAAAAGGTTGTTGAGGCTGGATCAACTGGAAATTACAATTGAAACTAATTTTTTTGTTGGGCGAGGGTATGGCAGATTATAAAAATAAGATGGGTAGATGGCGCTAAGTTACAGATCAACAATGTTTTAATTGAATGTTGGAAGAGGATCAAAGGGTTGGATGATCTCCTGCAGTTTCTATGATTACTTACAAGGTCCTAGTTGAATTAATTATATGTGAGCCTTAACCTTATTGGTTTTGTACACAGTTTTGTAAGTTCTACTTATTTGCAATGCACGTTGAATAGGATGGGACAAAAAGAATTTGAAGCAACAATCAAAATAAATGATTTATTTCTGCCTTTTGACTGGGTCATTTTCATTGCTGAGGCAAAGGAATACCAGCATGAACAAGAAAAGTAAATTATTTCTTTAACTTATTGCCAGGTATTTATTACCCTCTATCTTACAGTCTGTTTATTTTAAAATACTAATGATCAAGTTGTGGATTTCCTACTGTTATCACATAGTCACTGTGGACATGATCTGGCTGAAGTGCTACTAAAGAAGATTAAAAGTTGGAATTGAAAAGTATGTGACATTATCACCTAGCTAAATAATAATTCAATTCATAAAAAGTGAGATTACAGTGATTCCAGTTTCTTACGGCTCCTTATTTCCCTCACACCCCCTCCATATTTTAAAAAAAAAGTTGATCAATACATCATCAGTAAGAGCTTCTGATATGTCAATACAGAGAGAAGGAAAATCAGGGTTCACATGCATCAGTCCTGGTCCAATATTGATTTATTATGGCTCTCCGTAATGTTGCCTAACATTGCCCATTTCAAGGTCATCTCGGATACTTGTCTTTGTTATTTTCAACTCCTTCCATGGCCTTGCTCCAGATTTCTCTGTCATCTCCACCAACTCCACAACCCCTTGAGATATCTATGTTACATTAATTCTGGCCTGTTTTTCTCACTTAATTCTTCCATCACTGGAGCTAAGGCCACCAATTTCCAAAATTCCTTTCCTAAACCTCTTTCCCTGTACATCCTTAACGTTATGAACCACTTCAAAAACCATTTCTTTGACCAAGGTTTTGGCTATCTGACCGAATATTTCTTTCTTTGCACAGTCATAGTGAACTTAGCACAGGAAAACACCCTTCTGCCCATCGTGTTTGTACCAGTAAAACCAACCACCTAATTATTCTAATCCTATTTTCCAGCACTTGGCACATGGTAGTATATGCCTTGGCATCACAAGTACACATCTTCTTAAAATTTCTTAAATGACATGAGGGTTATGAGGGTTTCTGCCTCTACCACCTTAAAGGCAATGATTTCCAGATTCCTACCACCTGCTGGTGCCAAAAGATTTTCCTCAAATCTCTGTCCCTTACATTAAATCTCTGTCCCCTGGTCACTGATCCCTCCATCAAGGGGAAAAGTTTCTTCCTATCTACCCTATCTATGCCCCTCACAATTTTATACATTTCAATCATGTTCCCTGTCAATCTTGTTTGCTCTGAGGAAAACAACCCAAGTCTGTCCAATCTCTCTTCATAGCTGAAACTCTCCAGCCACACAACATCCTGGTTAAAAAAAAACAAAAGAACTGTAGCCTGCTCCTGCCCCACAGAACTCATCTCTTCCTACCTTGACTCAGTCTTCTCTCCCCAGCCCAATCCCTGCCCACGTACATCCATGATTCCTCTGATGCCTTATGTCAGTTTCAAAACTTCCAGTTTACCGGTTCCAGCCACCTCCTCTTTACCATGGACATGCAATCCCTTACACGTCCATTCCCCACTAGGAGGGTCTTGGGGCTCTCCGCTTCTTCCTAGAGCAAAGACCTGAACCATCCCCATCCACCACCACCCTCCTCCGCTTGGCTGAGCTCGTCCTCACCCTCAACAACTTCTCTTTTAACTCCTCTCATTTTTTTCAGGCCAGAGGGTTGTCCATGAGTACCTGCATGGGCCCTAGTTATGCTTGTCTCTTCTTGGGGTACATAGAACATTCCTTGTTCCAGTCCTATTCCGGCCCTCACCCACAACTCTTTCTCCGATACATCAATGATATCATCGGTGCTGCTTCCCTCTCTCATCTGGCATTGGAAAACTTCATCAATTTCGCCTCCAATTTCCACCCTGCCCTCACTTTCACCTGGTCTATCTCTGACTCCTTCCTTCCCTTCCTCGACATTTCTGTTTCCATTTCTGGGGATAGACTGGCCACTAATATCCACTATAAACCCACCGACTCCCACAGCTACCTAGACTATACATCCTCATACCCCACTTCCTGTAAAGACTCCATCCCATTCTCTCAGTTCCTCCGTCTTTGTCGTACGTGTTCAGATGAGGTCAACTTCAACAAGGAAGCCTCCGAAATGTCCACCTTCTTCCTCAACCGAGGATTCCCCAGCTCTATTGTCAACAGGGCCCTCGACCAGGTCCGACCCATCTCCCGCACGTCCGCCCTCACCGCTTCTCTTCCTTCCAGCAACAGTGATAGGGTTCCCCTTGTCCTTACCTACCATCCCACCAGCATCCACATCCAGAAGATCATCAGGTGCCATTTCCACCACCTCCAGAAAGATGCCATACACATATTCCCCTCCCCTCCCTTGTCCGCCTTCTGCAGGGACAGTTCCCTCTGGGACACCCTGGTCCACACTTCCTTCAGCCCCAACACTGCCCCCACCCCCACAGCCCTACGGCACGTTCCCCTGTAACCAGCGAAGGTGCAACATCTGGCCATTTACCTCCTCCCTCCCCAGTATCCAAGGACCCAAACATATCTTCCAGGTCAAGCAACACTTCACCTGCACTTCCCAGAATCTAGTCTGCTGCATTCACTGCTTACAATGTGGTCTCCTCTACACTGGGGAAACGAAGCGTAGACTGGGTGACCGCTTCACAGAACATCTGCATTCTGCTCACAAAAAGGACGTTGAACTACCTGTTGCCTGCCAATTTAATGCACCACCCTGTTCCCTGGCCAACATGTCTGTCTCTGGCTTGCTGCAGTGTTCTAGCGAAGCTCAACGCAAGCTGGAGGAACAACCCCTCATTTTCAGCTTGAGGACCCTGCAGCCCTCCGGGCTTAATATCAAATTCAATAATTTTAGGGCCTAAACTCTCCCATGTCCCAACCCACCCCACACTCCAGGCTTGTCACCACATAGCCTGCCATTACACACTGCCTGCTATTAGTCACTAATAGTCCCCATTAACAACTATTCACCTTCCCAGCCTTATCATTATCAACTCTTTGTCTGTCCGACTGCTCTTCTCTCTCTTTAGGCTCTATCCTATTGTTTACTCCCTACCCCATCCCCCTCCCCTTTTTTTCTGACGTTTTCCCAGCCACCATCAGTTCTGAGAAAGGGTCATCGGACCCAAAACGTTAACTCTGTTTTTCCCTTTGCAGATGCTGTCAGACCTGCTGAGCTTTTCCAGCAACTTTGTTTTTGTTTAACATCCTGGTAAATCTCCTCTGCAACCTCTTTAGTGTTATTGTATCCCTTCTGAAGTGTCATATTGTTTTATAATGTTTCTGTGAAGCACTTCACTTTGGAGTGTTACAAATATGTTAAAGACACTAGTAAAATATGCATTGTTGTAATTTTTAGAGGAAATTCTTTTGTATTTATTCTCGGAATGTTGTATCACTGGGTATCATAAATTATCAAACAAAATGCTGTAAAGTGAACTAGATAATATTTCCATATACCTTACTAAATACTTTAAAGCCGAACCTTTGTTATGAAAGTTTCAGTTCCTCTTCCTATGAACCCTGATCTTCCTTGTCAGTGTGTATATTAACAAATCAGAAAATCTTAATGATAACTGTATCTATCCGAGTTGTGGCACAACTTCTCCATTTTGTGTAATTACGTCAATTTTTCTCAAAAATACTGTACTTGGTTCTGATCCATTTTAAGGCAGGTGATTGGAAATGTTTTTGATAGATGCACAGAAGTAAGAGGATCTGGACTTGTCCTACTTTAAGCCTTGGACACAATCCCCAGAAGTGCGGAAATGAATGACTGTGAATGTGACTACAATGATCAGTCATAATACTGTGTCATCATCAAATGCATTTGTAAATAGATTGAGCACAACTGTAGTTTCCTTCAATGAGGATGAACTTCAAATTTGCTGTATTTTGTTATTCTTTCGTGGGCCCTGGGCATCAATGAGAAGGCTGGCATTTATTGTCCAGGCCTAATTACCTTTGAGAAGCTGATGACAAAAAGCTGATGTCTTTTGAACCATTGCAGTTCTTGTGTTGTAGACCGTTCCAGGCAATGTTAAGCAAGGAACTTCAGGATTTTGGCTTGGCCGCAGTGAAGGAATGGAAATTTGTGATTAGGAACAAAGAGCAAAGAACAATACAACACAGGAACAGGCCCTTCAGCCCTCCAAAGCCTGTGCTGACACATTTCGCCTTTCTATACTGAAACTGTCTTCACTTACAGGATCCGTATTCCTTTGTTCCCATCTTATTCATGTATTTGCCCATTTGTTTCTTGATTGCAGAGGAACTTGCACTTGAGATGTCACCTAGCACCTAACGTCCTTGTTCATCTAGGTTTTGGAAGTTTGTGCATTTTGGAAAATTTGTGCAATCTGTACATTGTGTACATTATTATTACTGTGTGGAGGTGGTGGAGGGAATGAATATTTTAAGGCACTGGTTTAGATGTTACTGAGTTGCATGTATTCAACTAGTAAATGAACAGTATTCATTCACCTAAGCATGTGAGAACTTTTCCATCACAATGGGCTCATTTCATGTAGCTGCTGAATTCAACATATTCCACCTCTGACCTGCACTTGTAATCTCAGTATTTATGTGTCTGCTCCAGTTAAGTTTTTTTTAAAAAGAATCACTCTTGGGATGTGGGCATCTCTGGCTATGTCACCACTTACTGCCCATTCCTCATTGCCCAGAGGGCAGTTAAGAGTCAACCACATTGTTGTGGATCTGGAGTCACATGTAGGCCAGACCAGGTAAGGATGGTAGTTTCCTTCCTTAAAGGACATTAGTGAACCAGATGATTTTTTCTCCTAACAATCGGCAATGGTTTCGTGGTCATCATTATACCCTTAATTCCAGATTCTTTATTGGATTCAAATCATACCATCTGCTGTTGTGGAATTTGAATCTGCGTCACCAGAATATTCACTGAATTTCTGCATTAATAGTCTAGTGATAGTACCACTAGTCCATTGCCTCTCCTAGTCTCTGATCAATGGCAACTTTCAGGTTGTGGATCGTTACGGATTCAATGATGCTACAGTGCTATTAAAAGTCAAGCAGAGCTGATTCAACTTTACCTTTTTGAGAATGATCATTGCCTGGCACTTGTGCAGTGCAAAATTGATTTAAAATTTATCAGCCCAAACCTGATTGTTGTCCAGCGCTTGCTAATTACAGGCATAAACAGCTTCAATATCTGAGGAAAAAGAGACAACAAGGTGCAGGGCTGGATGAACACAGCAGGTCAAGCAGCATCATAGGAGCAGAGAGGCTGACGTTTCGGGCCCCACTGGGAATGGAACTGAACACTTTGTACATCATCACATCAGAGAATGTCATCCATTTATGGACAGGATATATCTAAGCAACGTTCCACAATGTTGGAAAATTTCCACTACTGGAGCTGTATAGGATATCTTGGAAAGTGGTTTGTTCTGAGTACAGGTCTTTAGTCTTAAGTTGGTGTGTTGCTGGGGGCCCATAGTCTTTGCTGTATCTAATGAGCTCAACTATTTTTTGATCTCACACTGAGTGAATCAAAGTGGCTGGAGATTGATTTCTGTAATGGTTAGGAACTCAGGAGAAGGCCAAACTGGATGATTCATTCATCACTTCTGGCTGAATCAAATGCTTTGGTCTTGTCTTTGTTCTCCAATGGTGGTCTTCGTCATCATTGAGGCTGGGAATGTTCTTGGAATCTTGGAACTGTTTAATTGTCTGCCACCATTCACTTCACTTTGCTTTGGAAACAGTGTGATTCATTACAAGTCCTGTATAGAACATTTGCTTAACTACAGATTAAAAGGTCAAACCTGAACCCATAAAAATGACTTTTAAAAAAGATTCTACAATGTTCAAGGCAAGACTAGTGAATTAATCACACAGCAGAGATTACTTTTTCATTTGTTACATGTAATATTTTACTACAGATACTGTAATCCGCTGTGTAGATAGCAATCTGGAGAAGTGGATTGTTCTTTTTTATTCATCCAAGAGATACGGACATCGTTGGTTAGGCCAGCATTTATTACCCACTTCTAATTGCTCAGAAGGCAGTTAAGAGTCAGCCACATTACTATGGGTCTGGAGTCACATGTAGGCCAGACCAGCTGCTTCCTTCCCTAAAGGACATTAGTGAATAAGATGAGTTTTTTCTGACAATTGATGACATCATTAGACTCTTAATTGCAGATTTTTAATTGAATGCAAATTCTACCATTTGCCATAGCAGAATTTGAACCCAGGTTCCCAGATCATTCTTCTAGAAGTGCATTGAAATCAATGAGTTAAAAATCATCGAGATTCTTCTTTCAATCAGTAACTCTGCCAGCTTAAAATCCAAACAATGAGGTCAAAATTACCCTCCAAGGAATTAAAAACATATAAGTAAATTATTGGAAGCCCTTTGCCCTCACTATTCTAATCACTGAAACAATTAGCAGTTTGATCTGATCATTTAATCAAATAATCTCATGAAAGTTTGTTAGATATGTGTAATAATAGTTTATGATTCATCATTTAAATTTTGAAACATGTAAGAAAAGATAAATGCAAAAATGTATGAGCCGATTTCTTCTTGCCAAGGATCATTTAAAATTTGCTCTATTATTGGTTCTTCCCAACTGATATAAACTTCTGAAGGAGCTGAACAAACCTCAGTCTTTTTTTCTGCTTCTTGACCCTCAAGGGAATTAGAGTTATAAAGAATTAACATGACATTTATTGGCTTTTAGTTGTGACTCATTCATTATTTTTGCTGGTGACGGTCTAACCTGGTCCAGCAAAATTTAAAGACATCTGAAACCTGATAATTTCTCTTTCCCAACCATCTTCCAACCCCACTCCAAATTTCCTACACCTCACAGATAGATGTCAAAGGTAAGACTGGTGTGAGAATTGGAAAACTTGTGGCGGTGTTCCAACAGTTGGTTTACTGAGATTGAAGAAGTAGACAGCGGGGAGCTTTATTTTGGATTGTGGGCATATATGCTACTGATTTGGGATGTCCGAAATAAAATGTTTGAGTCCAGAGAACTAAAGTTACACACTGATATTTCAGCACACAGAAATTAAATTTAAAACTAATTCTGGTGGGGTGCTGCAGTGTGTTGATATCACAGGGTAGTGGCATAGGACATTTTCTATGACTCAGGTAGGCTTGCCAACCAGCTACATGTTTCACTGGAAGACAGTAAAAATCATATGACAGCTGGTGTATATAGGCTTTATTACAACAGGCAGCTAGAGAACTGTACAGGCAGAAACTGAAAATTGATTGCCTGGTATCTTGAACATGATTCAAGTCGGTAGAAGAAAGCAAGGACAGAAAAACAATGTAAAGAGGACTGTAACTTGTTGAAATAAAGGAATAGTATATATTAAATAAGGATTAAACAGTAGTCTAGTATGAAAAGAATAGTTCAAGTAAATAGCTCACAAAATAGTGCAAAAATGGCAAGTAGGTATCATTAGGAAAGAAAATGGAATTTTATTATCTGTGATGCATAGAACGCCTATAATAATCCTGTCATCACACATTTTATTGCTGAGGAGTTTAAAATAGTTCTGAGTTCAGTGTGAATAAAACTTTTCTGCCCACGTTTAAACAAAAAGTCATGAAGTCTGGAGTTGTGGCCAGATTTCCTTTGCAAGGTGAGGTGTGGCCTACACTAAGTGTATTGGACTGTATGAAATGGACACACCTTGTGCAAGAGAGCCTAAAGCTGGAAAGCAGCCAAGGAGTCAGACGCCAGGCTCTATACTCTAGATGGTGGGAGAGGTCACTCAGCCTGGTTATACAATAGTATTATCTGAGGCCAACTACTTCAACAGAAACTCAGAATACTTCCTGTCCTCATGGTTGCAGTACAAACTGTCCAGCTTACAGCCTCATTTTATCACACTGGCAACTACTTGGTCTCCACATAATGTCTGATGGTTGGGAAAGGAAAACATATTTATTTTCTTGGGAATTACATATTTAAGCAGTCAACCCCTGCAGCATGAAATACTTTGGTGTAGATTTATTTTTTGGTACTTTGATGAAAATAAAATCTTTGGTTTCATCCAATTGTTAGCTTGGAAATCATGAAAATAATGTTATTAATAACATTTTATAATGTCAATCTTTGTTTCACTTCAACTGAGAGAATAATTAGTGTAGATTAATTCAAATGGTAAATTTGATTTCATGTATTCCATGTAATCCCAAAAGGTTAATCCTGAAACAGAAACACAACTCAGCGCTGTTGCTTTCTCCTACTTCGATCTCTTCCTCTTAGTACTTAATGATTTCTGAGATCCTACAATTCTTATTGTTAAAGTGAAGGTCACTATCTTTGCACTTGTTTTAACTGCTGGAGACAAAGTCCTTCTTGTCAGGTAAGGATTTTAAGGTATGTGACTGCGGAAATGATCCCAAGCTTCCATTAGCCAGAAATTTTAATTCACCACCACATTTCCACTTTGACCTCTATCTGCTTGACTTCCTACACTACTCTAAGGAACCTCAGCATAACCTCTAGGACCAACATTTCATGTTACAATTAAGCACTGTACAATCTTCTATAATCACCATGAACTCTCAGCACTAAAAGGAGGTCATCTGAGTACACTAATCCATTTTCCATGTCTTGGCTCATAGGCCTGGTGGCTATGGCAATGCAAGTAAATATCTAAATACTGCTTTTATATTTCAAGAGTTTTTGACTCAACCACACTGTCAGACTTGATTTCCAGACTCCCACCACCCTCCATGTGAATATATTTCTCCTCAACTCTTGTCTTAGCCCCACACTTCTAAACTTTAAGTTGATACCTCTGGTGACCTAGGCACTAATAGAGAAGGTGCCTTTTATCATTGTCACCGCCAGAAGCCAAACCACCCCCTCCACCCCCAAAATCATACGCACCTCCATCAGGTCCCTTCTCAATCTTCACTGCTCCAAGGAAAACAACTCCAGCCTATCTAATGTCTCCTCATTGCTCAGACCCTCCAGCCCAGGCAGCAATATCGTCTGCACCCTTTCTTTTCCAATCAGATCCTGTGGTGACCAGAAGTATACACAGTACTCCAGTTGTGACCTAACCAGTGTTTTCATGCCGTTCCAGCATAATCTCCTTACTCTTGTGTTCTATGCCTTTGATAATAAAGGCACGTATGTCTATGAATTCTTAACCACCTTATCTACCTGCCCTGCTACCTTCAGGGATTTATATATATGTATACCAAGGTCCTTATGATATTCAGAGATAGTAGGAACTGTAGATGCTGGAGAATCTGAGATAACAAGGTGTAGAACTGGATGAACACAGCAGACCAAGCAGCATCAGAGTAGCAGGAAAGCTGACGTTTCGGGCCTAGAC